>NW_026555006.1:625000-1250000 GCF_021234165.1 Pteronotus mesoamericanus | reverse complement strand
AGATGGCTACCTTTTACAATAAGCTAAGAATAAGTTTACAGTTTTAGAAAAGCTCCATCCACATCTGATAATCTAAAACAACATCAACAACACTTAGACCCGAAGGCAAATTACTTTTCGGGACAATGGGACAGAATTTTTGAAATCACAGTTTGTCTTAGACATTCAGTCACTTTATCTATGAGTTGCATGCTCCCTGACTCCCCCAAACCCCAGCATGCAATGTCAGAAAACTCTTCTGAGAGCTATTTCCCAATGACCTAGGTGGTTTAGTTGAGAATTTAGCTCCAAAAAGTATTGGTCACTCACTCTCCACAGCCCGGGGCCGCAGATCAAACACGGCCAAGGAAGAGGTGGGCATTGCCAGTCTGAAGTGGGGCGAGGCTGATTGCCAGGTAAGGAAAACACAAAAGACAAAAGGATCCATTCGGAGTCAGGTGGGGATGATAAAATAAAACAACAGCAGTAGCAATTTCCATGGCAAGGCAAGCTTAATATTGTGTATTTTTCTAAAGAGTAAAGTGCCTTTGTATGATGAATGGGTCCAGGAGCATCTGCTCCCCGCCCCCTCTGCAACACAGCAGGCTGAGTCACCATGACAGCCTGCTAATTAAAATGACCTCCCGGAAATGAGGATTAGGGGATAGGGAGAGGAAGGGAGGCTCAAGGGAGATAGGGCCTTTAGCACAAAGCTCCAGTTAAGCACTTTTTTTTTTTTTTTTTTTTTTTGCTTTGGGTTGAAGATTTTCTAAGATTGTTGCAAAAATCAAGAGCAAAGCTTTTTCTCTCTTTGCTTATTGGTTTTCATAAATTATAACAAAGAACCATATGTTAGCTGGCTACAAATGTTGTGTTGTATATACAGCTTCTCCCTTCTCCCCTGGGTTCTTGTTGCCCAGAGGAACACAAATAAAGTGGTTTATGCAGCTCTTCTGTTCCTGAGTGTTCATGGTACCTTCCTCTGTCGGTCTCCCACCCCTTCAAGAACCAACCAGCCAACCCAAATTTGGTATAACCCTCACCTTGCTGTCAGGGACTCTGTCACCAAGACAAGGAAGAACAGTCAGGACTTGTCTTTCCAGCAGTTCCCACGTCAGAGTCCCGAGGATTCAGCTGACTGCAACCAGCTCGTCATGAGCTGACAGCAAGACAGGCCTTTCAGAAAGGACAGCATCTCTTAAGACAGCAGAAATAGAGGCAGATTGCATAAAATAAGAAAGATGATATAGTCCAGGTCTGTTTTTCCCTGGCAAGACTGTTTCTGTATGTTGTGACTATATTTAGGCCCCATGTTTTAAAACTGCTTTGATTAATTGGCTCACAGACCTTACAAGCAGTGGGTATGCTAATAGTTTATGAGCCAAAACTTGGAGCCAGACAACTCTGGGTTTTAATTCTGCATCCTCACCCTGGTTCTGTCCTTTAATTGCTGTGTGATCCTGGGCAAGTTATTTAAACTTTCTGAATCTTAGTTTTCTCACCCATAAGATGGTAATAGTAATGTCTGCCTCATTATAGTAGTTATGTAGATTTAATGAATTTAAGTATGCCAGAAAAGGTGCTCAATAAATGATAGCTATGCTGTTGGTAATGTGACCAGGATGGTGGGGTGTCTGCAAATCATTTCCTAGTAGAAATGGAAGAGGAGACTGAAGTTGTTTGTCCCTGAGACAAAGTCTTAAGAGGGAATAGAGATAGGAAAGCAATCTCTAAAAAGTTAAAAGGAAATCTTGGAAATTCTTTCTGTCCAAAAGAAGCACACTTTTTCTGTGTTGTCAAAGGTAAAAAAAACAACTCTAGGAAGCTATTTGCAGTAAGCTAGATTTTAGTTCAAAAATGAGGTGAATAGAGTTGCCAATCATTGAATGGGCTCCCGTGAAACAGTGAGCTCCCCATCACCAGAGGTATGCAAGCTGCATCTGAATAAACATTTGTCATGGAGGAAATGGGGGGGGCTTCTTCTCTAGGGAGACGCTTGATGCTCTGTGGCATCACCTCCTAATCTATAAATCTGGAGAGAAATGACATGAGGCGGGGGTTACATAACTGATGTCAGGGAATGGAGTGTACAGTATGAAAAGTATCTTTTAATGCTAAAGAGATGCCATTCAATGTGTCTAAATTACAGCATATGGACTCTGCTAACATTTAGCATTCCTTTAGAAGGAAAAAATACATAGCTATAAAGCCGACTGTAGGATATTTTTGCGATAATGCTGTCCGCTCTCCCACGTGAGCAGAGCAGAGAGGAAACGCCTGACCAAAAAAGGAGGGATTTTCAGTGGCCCTTCCTGTCACCTTGGCCTGTTCAACAACTCCCTAGCTTTTTTGATCCAGATTATGCCCATGGTCTCAAATTAGAGGGGAAGGATTTCAGCACTGAGATAGAGGACAGCACCAACCCAATCTGAAAGGTGACCCAGCCAGAAGCTACTCGCCCACTTAGGCCCAGCAGGGGGCGCTCTAGCCTCTCTCCTTGCCTGCCCATTTTCAGGCTAGAGCCACAAGCAGGTAGGAGAGACAACTGTACAAAAACGAAGGGTGGAGAGAGAAGAGACATGCTGGATCTCTACCTTGCTCTCGCACAACTCTTCAAAAACAATGCCAGTGCTTTTCTGCATCAGTCCAGAGGCTCAGAGACTGAAGTGAAGTTCTATTTAGCCTCAAAAACTGATGGACAAGCAGGAGACCCCCAGATTCTTGTGCTCAGGCCTCAGCAGAGGATGGGTCACCTGCCTTGGTGACATTGCTAGCTTGGCAGCAGCACCAGAAGGCCTTTCACTAGTTTTTCCTATTGCCTTTGAATAGGAGAAGGGCACAGGATGAGCTGTATCCTTTCACTGTAATTCAATGACACATCCGTGACGCCTAAGGGGACCCCAACTCATTTTCCTAAGTTGCAGGAGGAGTGCCAGCCATGGAAGTCTGGAGCGATTAACACTTTTGAGCATCAATTCATACATTTACCACATATTTATTGAACATTTACTGTGTACCAGGCATTGTGTTAGAGGCCTTTGCATCCATTGCCTTATTTGATAGTGCCAACAGTCCCTTGAGGTATCATTTTGTCCCTTTCCCAGGTGAGAAAATTGAGACTCCCAAAGGCAAAATGCTTTGTTTGCCTTCACATGGCTACCGAGAACCTGGATTCAAGCCCTTTCCACTATTCTAACTGGGCCTTCTCTATTTGTCTCTAGGAAAACAGGTGGAACCAGAATAACGAGTAAACAATGGCATCCCTTAGAGGTAGTGCAGGGTAGGGAGAGAGGAAGGCAGCATTTAAGTCTTCAGGCTGGGTGGCTGTGTAAGGATTTCAGGACTTTTTAGCACCTGCTGCTGAAACCCTGCCTGCCGTCTTCCCATCTCTCATTCCCTCCTGCCTGTCTGAGTTCCTGCTGGGCACTCCCGCAGGACGGGGTTTGGCCAAGAGGCCCATTTATCACTTAGCATGCAGAGGCTTCTAGATCTTCCAGGGCCCTGGAAGCCCAGCAAGGTAGCCATTGCAGGGCCCATCCTGGCACCCTCTGGGTTACTGACCGCAGGCCAACGATAATTTAGTTCTGGTGCCTTATCACTCCCTCTTTCTGGAGTGTGTGAGCTGAGCCTACCATGTCCCCACGCTGTTCAGAATTCTTCCGCGGAGCCCTGCCGCCTGAGCACTGTAAGGGCACCGAGATTAGAGGCCCTTTTCCTCAGGGCTCAGCTCAGCCAATGAGGCACCAGGGCAGACAGGATAGGGGAGGGATTATTATGTCATTGAAATAGTCTGGGTTTAAAAAGTTGGACAAACTGAAATGCGAACCCCAGCTCTTCTGTTAACAGGCTGTAAGGCTCTGGGAAAAGATTTTAATCTCTTTAAGCCTCAGGACCCTTGTCTGTAGAACGGGAATGATAATATCTACCTCGCACAGTTATTGTGAGGATTAAATATAATAAAACTGCTGCACAACATAGTGCTTAGAGTTAATACTATATTGTGCACTTAAGTATTTGGCAAGACTCATGTTAAGTGTTCTTAACAACAACAGAAGACAAAATGCCCAACAACAACAAAGAGGCACAAGGAAACTTTTGGAGGGGATGAGTATGTATATTACCTTGATGGTGTTGATGGTTTCATAGGTGTTTTTGTATGTCCAAGCTCATCCACTTGTATACATTAAGTAGTTGCATTTTTGTGTATTTATACCTCAGTTAAAGCTGTTTTTTAAAAAATGTAATACCATCTATAAAACACCAGACACAGAGTAGAACTTTCTCCCCAAACCGCTGCCACCCTGCCCACCCTTGTTTGCTCACTGGGGTCGGACACTTCTTTTCTTGCAGCCAAAGCTTTCATTACTCCCAGACGGAGGGTAGACAGAGGTATGAACCCTTTCTGAGGACAGGAGTGAGGAAAGTGTCCAGAGAAGTGACAGGCACGGAGAGTGTCAGGCCAGGAGCATAGGTCTTATCTATCCTTGTGGCTTCAGTGCTTATCAGAGTTTGTGCTCACTGAGTGTGGAATGAACAGTTGTTGAGGATGGTCCACAGGCCTGGAACCCTCGAAGGAGAGCAAAGAGCCTTTGTGAGTTGGGGCTCTGAGCAGGTGGGTAGACAGTGTTGAACACAATGTTCACCAAGCCCGAGTTGAGGCAGAATTGATAAGACTAAAATGAGGTGGGGAAGGTATACTTTCTTTAAGATACCACGTTTTATTAAAATAACAGACAAAGCTTAGCAGGATTTATAAGAGACTCTTGTCTTTGTTATTTTTGATTGGTACAGTTTCTCAGGAGTAGTCTCTATGAAGTTATCATGCTGATGGATACGCTCTGCTAGCTGCAACTCAGGACATTCCCTGTAGAACCGGCCGCTCTATTAGCTTTTCCTACTCTCACCAAACACAGGCACATGCTGGACAGGGCTTACTGTCTCCATTTTTCAAGTGAAGAAACTGAGATCAGTGTGATGAAGTCCCTTGCCCATGATCCACACCTGGAAAGTAACGAGGACAGGGCCTGGGCACGAACCCGACTCTGCCACACCCCACTGCTCCTGGGTTCAATCCCAAGCCTCAACGCAGAGCCTGGCCTACTCAGAAAGTTATCCCTGTCTCCTTTTACAGCATTTACTACTTAATTTTTACCTGTCTCTCAAAGGCCTGAGATTTACTTTTGGCTGGTCCCATATCCATCGCAAGCCCAAAGCTGCTTCTCTCCACAGCACCAGCTGTCTCGGTTGATGTCTCCTTTTGTTCAGGCTGGAAACCTTGCTGTTGCCTTAACTCACCCTCCTTTGCCCCACACAACCAGTTGCCATGCCTACAGCATCTGCGTCTGTGATATCTCCACCTTCACACCGTGTAATGGAGCGAGTTTGGAGTCAGATACACCTGGGTTTTCGTTTCAGTTCCCCCACTTGCTGCTTCTTCTTTTTCTTCCTCTTATTGCCTTGTGAATCATTTAAAGCAGAGTTTATTTTCCCCATCTCTAAAGTGGGCACGTAATACTTATCGGCAGGACTGCTGTGCACTTCCCCTCCCCCACCATTCCCAGGCTCTCCCTCCTCGCTGCCCCACCATCTCCTACCTGGTTTGCTGTCACAGCCCCTCACTGACTGCCATGCCTCCAATTCTCTCCAGGGGGCTCCCTGGATCTCTCTAAAACCAGACCCTGTGTTTTCAGCATCTCTTTTAAATCAATTGCGAGGCCAGGAGCCTGGATAGTATCCTGCTTTTGTGTCTTTCATGCTTCTTTCTGATCAGTTCCCACATCCTGCAGGTTTTGCCTGCTGGTGGCTCTGATATCCATGCACCATCTCTACTCTTCCTCACTGAAGAAAATCCTTCCCATCATCCAAGGCTTGGCCCAGATATGCCAGCTCCATGACGTCTCTCCTGTCGTAATTAAATGCTTCCTTTCCTTGTATCCCTCAGCATTTTGCTTATTTATATATTTATTTCACTCAGATGTTAGTCACCTCCCCCACTATCATTGAATTTTCGGGAGAGCAGAGATGGGGCTTTATTTATCTCTGTACTTCTTAGAGTACCTAACACAGTTCCAGGCATATCAGACACTCAAGTGAGAACAGCAGAATAAAAAAGAGTGAATGAATCTCAAATCCAAAATTTCACCCTGAGCTCATTCTAATAACTAGACCTTAATTACAGACTTATCTCCCCAAAGCATTGATGACTACTGCTAGTACTACTAATACTACTGCTAGAACTGCTCTGGTGCTAGTACTACTAATGCTACTACTACCGCTGCTACTGATGCTGGTACTGCTGCTATTACTGCTGATCTTCTATTTCTACTGCTACTACTACTACTACTACTACTGCCGCCACCCCTATTACTGCTACTGTTATAATTACTGCTCTTATTGTTAATCTGCTGCTGCTGCTGCTTCTGCTGTCTTTCTGCCTGACTGGGTTCCTACTGGGCTCCAGACCCTGCACTGGTTGCTTTATCTCACATGATCTCATATCATCCTCTCAACAGCCTTATAAAGCAGGAAGTATTCTTTTCACTTCCCTAATATGGAGACAGAAGCTTCGAGAGGTGAAGTAATCTGCCCACAGTCACAGCTCCTAAGCGGAGCCTGGATGTCGCCGGGCTCCACTGCTGGCCCTCCTTTCATTCTCCCCTCGGCCGTTCTGTGAACAGTACCCCAAAGCCTGATGATACAGTGGATATTTAACACTGGCTATAAAGAGCCTCTGCCTCAGGGAGCTCACTGGTTTACTTCTGTTCCTGTACATGACCTCATGGGCCGCGTTCCCCTGGGCCTGGCTTTAGGTATTCTCCTTTGCAGCTTGATGTCCTGCACGTCCTCCAGGCCCACATCTCTCTCTTTGAAATAATAGTCAAAATAATTGCCTTCACAGGTAGAAGACAAGGGAGATGTTTTGCCAGGAGATAAGGATGGGATAGTGCCACGGAGGCCTGCACTATAAGCAGGTGCTGGTCGCCAACTAGAGGGAGTTTTCCCACAAAATATTCCAAAGTCTTCCTCTCCCTTCACCCCAAGTTACTTCCTACCCATCGACTCCCTCAGGGTTCAAACTGTAAAGCCAGAAGATACAAAGATATGGCCATTAGGAAACGGTTCTGCTGTCTGCTCTGATACTCCCTGGCTGTGTGACATTAAGTAAATCTCTTGCCCCATCTGGAGGTTCCTCAGACCTCCAACTGGTTCCTTACTTTTTGATATGGTGACATAATGCCCAGGCAACCTACCCCCAGGAGTATTGTGAGGACATGATGATGAATGGGAATATACAGTTTGTTTGGTAAGTACTTCCCAGTATTTTCCCCCTTCCTTCTGAGATCTCATAAAGATCCACCCTTGTGCATTCTTTGCCTTTGGCCTGGATTGTCCTGTAGTTATCATTCAACAAAATGTATTAAACATCTTGTGTTTGTCAGACATTTCCCACTCTTCTCTGTGGTCCTGATTTCTACCTATCCTTCAAGACCCCTCTTTCAGGAAGTCTTCCATGACCTTCCAGCCCCCATAGATAACTCTTCCTCTAAGCTTCTAAGGGAACTCTTGTCTAAACATCTCATTTGGCACTTAGAAATGGCTTTGGTAGTTCACTTTTCCTGTGTATCAGCTTTGTCTTCCCAATTCAACTTCACATTGGGGCAGGATAATTAGAGATGGCAAAACCCAGCATTACACATTGCTCAGGTCCCAGGGCCCAGCAAAGGCCAGACAGAGAGTAACCATTTAGTGCAAATTTGCAGATATTGCTGCTGCTGCTGGTCCTACTGCTGATGGAAATGAAGATGAGGACAGCTGCTCTGAGCAGAACATTTCTGTGAGCCTGATACCCCTCCTTGTCTTCCTGCCTCTAGAAGTTTATAAACAAGGGCAACCGCTTAAACTTCTGGGCAAAGTGGAGCAAACCTAGTTTGCAGGCCCATATATGAAGCCGTTAAACTTTGGAGTTACAAGCATCCATGAGAGAGAGACAAAGAAGGGAGAGGGAGGAGGAAAGACTGGGAGAGGGCGACAGCTAATTGACTGTGATGAATTTGAATGTGTGTGTGAGTGGGTGTGCGTGTGTGTGCGTGTGTGTGTGTGTGTGTGTGTGTACACTAGTCTATTTGCATTGTGTATGAGGTTTTTATGAGTAACCTCTTTATATTTGAATGTGAAAATGCAGGAGTTTGTGTAGCCATGAATATTTTTGTGTGAGCATCACACAGTATTAGGTGACAGATCATTGTTGATTCTAAACACGTTTTCACTTCACCTCCTAGTCAGAGGTCCTAGGTTAAGTTTCTGTTTGAAATTCTATCTACTCTCTTGACCTTTCATCCATATGAATGGACCTCCCCTCCCCGCAGCCTCCCTGGACTGTGTGCCAGCCCCACAGGAGGTCAGGGCCGCCTTTCCTCCCACCCAGCCTCAGTGAAGGCTGATGCTACCTCCATCAGGCCAGTCCCTCAGGGTGGAAAGACCACCAAGAATCCCTTTCTCTGACTCCGTTAGCTGGTGATCTCATGTTTAGTTCTCTTTCCCGTATCTCAGCCTTTGTGTTCCTATCTATTTTTTTTCCTCTTTCTCCTTCTTCAGGTTTGTCTTGACAAAAGGTTAAAAAAAAAAAGAGCAGCCGTGGTGTGGTGTTATGGAGGGAGAGGCTGCTCTCTCCTTAACACCCCAAACCTCCCCTCACTGCTCCTAGAGAGGTAGATGCCGTGTTCATTTCTGTTCCATTTTAGAAGCACTGACTGAGCGCCTGCTCTAAACTACGCTGAGTACTGGGCAGTGGTGAGTGGAGGGTGCGTGATTGTGAGTAAACACTTCATTGCTCTGGTCTACAGAGCAGCTTCAGGCGGCTTGGCATTTGGTGTTGAAATGCAAATACGCAGGATGGGGACTTTCAAAAATTAAACTCTGGTCATCACGCATGCCTTAATGTGTTCTTTAGTAAGTTCATTCATGTATCCATTCATTCTTTCTTTCTTTTGTTCATTTGTTCACGCCCCCTTAGGCAGGCTGTGTGGTTTGTTGGAAAGAGTGCTCACCCGGAAGCCTGAATTTAAGCCTGATTCAGCTGCTGTCATCTTCCCTCCCTGAACCTCCATTTCCTCACCTGCAGGGTGGATTAAGAATGATTACTTTTCCTCACTCACGGGATTGCTTTCAGGAACTTCAGGGAAAATGGATGCAGTGGGGAGAAGGAACAAACATTCTCTGCATGCATCCATTCTATAGCCACACAATAGGAGGGGGACAAAGACAAGGGACAGGGACCTCAAAATGATCCATTAGAAAGAGCTTGAACTGGAAACAAAAATATCTGGAAGTTAATCCCAGTCCACTAGCATTTATATAATTTTAGAGAAGTCACTCTCCCTCTCTAAGCCTATTTGTTCATCTATAAAATGAGTCTGTCCATTTAGGTGATCACTAAGGGCTACTGTTGTGCCATTTTGGGGTGCCAGGACCCCTCACTACCCAGTTGCCTACCCTGAAGGATGGTCTCATATCCACCTAGAAAAGCATGTCAGGTTACCAGACCCTAAAACTGTGGGAAAGATATCTAGTCAGTAAATGCTCATACTCAGTTCAGCACCTCTGGAGGTAATGCCAGCTTCCCAAAGATTCTCTCTGTCCTCAGACCCGATGGTGAACCAGAGGCCACTGGAGAGATGAAACCAGCGGGTGACCCAGCGAACCTGGCATACAGAAGGTGCAGTGCTGTGGACCTAATAAATATCACCATGTCATAGACATCATGGAGCACCCTTGAGCTGCCAGACAGAATAAATAAAGCAATGTTTTATCTTAAGTGTTGGTTAACCATAACAAGTATACTTGTGAATTATTGACTATATTTCGCTGCGCAGACCTGTTATGGCTGACCTAGACCCTGAGAGAAGGCACACCCTGATGTGAAAAGTGTGCATTATATTATAAATTGCTTGCCAAGCAGCTGGAGAATGAGGTGCCAGACTGGATTCTGTAATAGACTCATGTAGACAGGTGGGCACAGGAGTATGGACTCTGCTATCTGATGGGGCCAGCTGAGATTCAGCTGTGTCACCATGTGGTCTTGATCCACCTCTATCAACCTCAGTTTCCTCACTTATAAAATTGGATTAATTAGTTCCTGGGTCACAGGAGGTTTGTGAAGAATAAATGACATGTGAATTAAATCCCTACCAAAAGAAAGTGTCTCTTCAAGGGAAATTATTATTAGTCCCACCCACATTACTCTGAGGTTCAGTATTTCTCAGGTAGTCAGCCAAGCCAACATGCGGGCATGCACACTGGAAAGCTATGGTCCTTCACTATAAATGAAAAATGAGGTAGGTAATAGGGTCTTTCTTCATCAACAGCAGATGGTCATTTGTCTACCTTTAACAGTGTCCTTCACTCCTCTCATTATAATATCATCAGTTTTTCATCATCCATCCATTCATTCATTCATTCATTCACCCATAATGCCTGCCATGGATCTTAACTTGGGTTCTTCCAAAAGCAGAGACTGGGAAAAGGAACTGAGAGCAAGCAGCTTAGTTGCCAGATGATACCTAGAAGTAGAAGTAAGAGTAAAAAATGTGACAGAGCAGAGAGAAAATCCACTAAAGAGTGTGTTAATGAGCTAATTACCTCTGAGAGGACAGGGATCTCAATCTGTCTAGGGACTTTCTTAGAAATGGTATAAAAACACTCTTCAGAGTTGTCTCCCTATGGAACAGAGAGACAGATGAGAGTTGCTTTTTGGGGCATAAATTCCCCTTCATTTCTGGTTGCTCCTCTGCAAGGCGGACCCGTGAGGCAGTCGAACTCCACCTTATAAAGGATGCTGGCCAAGTGCATGGAACTGCCCACTGTGCTGTGCCAAAGTCAGGCAAGCTGGGGAGATGGTTGGCAGGCAGCACAGTGTTTGCTATACATGGGCACAGGACACTCAAGTGAGCCATTAATGCTTTGTCTTTGCTATCCCATGGCTGGGAAGTTTAGTAGCAACTGTATCTTGGTCAGCTCTGCATCCCAAGAATCTAAAATAGTGCACGCACAGAGTTGCACACCCAGGGATTGATTATTTGTTAAGTGAAAGGATGGGTGGATGGATGGACAGTTGGGCACGTAGATGGATAGATGGGCTATTTCCTTTGTAACAATAATTTCTACCTACAAATATAGGGGGCAAATGATGGTTGGGTGAGGTTGGATGCAGAACCTAGATTTTGATGTACAGAGGTGATTAACATGGGGCAGGCACAGGTAAGTCATGGACATTTCCAAAGAGATTAATCTAGAGCTGGATCAAGTGAGCTGGGCCAAATGGGCCATCGATGCTGGCTCTGTTGATGAGTTGCTCCAAGTTGATACTCCAGCTTGGAATCAAGCACAAGTGGGAGCCAGAGGTGCCGCTGAACTGAAATTGTGAAGAAAGAGGGTGAGTAGCCTGAAGATTGGACCCTAAGAGCCTCAGATTTTAACATTCTTTAGGGCTTTGCAATGTCCTGCACTTACTTACTGTCCGCTTTGACACTGCATGAAAGCTGAAGTTCTTTTCAATAGGGCATTTGACCAGGGAAAAGGAAAACAAAAAGTGTTTGAGATTTTATAAATTTTTAGGCATCTTTACTCTTTATTAGAGTTGAAATCTTGAAGTTAATATCAATTTCTATAAGTAACATTTCCTTTATGAACATAGTACTGTTAGGAAAATTTTGAAATTTTAAAAATAGAAAAAATATAAAGAAAATAACTCTATTAAGAGATAAATAACTTTTAATGTTTTAATACATTTTTAAGGAAATTGAGGTAATTTTTATTTGTATTTTTTGATATTTTTTCCCACTTAGCTCCCCAGGTAGAATGTATAATATATAATCCTCATGTATAATTTTCCATGTCATTGAATCTTCTTTGAAAACATTAATTTTAATGACTATGTAATATTTACCATACAGATAAAACCTAATTTATTTTCTCTTTCCTTCTTGTTGGACATTTTGGTCATTTCCCATTGTCTGCTTTTGTAAATTGTGTTGGTATGAACAGAACTATGCAAAACCCTTTATATGCAATATGTCCTTTAAGCTTTCCTATAAACCTATAAGGTGAGTACTGTACAGATTCTCTTTTTACAAATGAGGAAACCAACAGTCAGAGAGGACTTAAATGGTTTATCAAAGGTCACTGTCTTACTGTAGGTCCCCAAGAAACAGACCCTGAGACAAGGACCCAACTACAAGGAATTTATTTAAGAAGAGCTCCCAAGAAAAAAAGCGAAGAAATGGGAAAATGAGCCAATGAAATGTCTTTTATCCAGCAAGTGGCCACCATGAGTAACTTTAACTTAATCCTGGGGGGAAACTCAGAGATCAAGTGGACTCATATCTGAGAATCATCCCACGTAAGGGATGTGGGAGCTGGCATTTTTCATCAGCTCCATTTAGCCTTGGTTGAGGCTGCTCCAAAGATCCTTAATTCCCTGTCTCTTCTGGACTGCTGTGGGGGCAGGGGCGAAGCAGGCTCTGGAAGCCACACAAATGCAGGTGCTGACAGAAGTTGGGCAGCATTCCCTCCATTGATGAGGTCAAGGGAATAACAGTGAGCAATGACCAGGGCCACAAAGGCCAGTCACATAGCAAGTAACTGTCAAAACTTGGGTTTGACTGCAGGTGCGCCTAATTCCAGAGTCCTTACCTTCCATGACCTGGCTTTGTAGAGAAACAAACCTTCTTGTGACCTTGGGCAAGTCACTTCATCTCTCTGAGCTCCAGGATCTGATGGGGATTATGCTGTCTGCCATATCTGACTCAAAGCTCTGTCAGGAGATGACAGCGTGGATGTGTCAGCGCTTCGATTTATCAGCAAGGCTTCCACTGGTTCAGCATGACTGACCATTCCCATCAGGTGGGTAGGAGTGACATCAGACAGACGTTCGGACTTTCCTGATGATAACTAATTAAAAGAAATTAATAGAAGATGGGCAGTTTCCCTGAGTTTATTAAATGAGTAGTTTTCTAGATTAATTACATAGTATGCAATGCACATACAGCTCATTGAGATACAGCATAAGTCCTCGATGAACTCTGGAGCATTCCACTTTTTTCCGGCATGAGGGCAACAAACACACAATTGATCATCTCCATGCACTGACAGTCTCCAGGTCTAGAGTCTCCCAGGAGGGAGCTTAATTGCTCCATAAGCTTCAAACTCAAGGGCTCCTCAATGCTAAGCTCCTGACGAGCCGCATTAAAGGAAAAATGACAAAGATGCCAGTTGACACATTTATTAACTATGCAGATCCTGAAAGAACTGATGTGGGCTGCTCATACCAATGAGGCAACAGCTGGGAAGTCAGAGTTGCTGCCACCCTCCCATCAACTAAAGTTCATGCTTAACGGTAAGGTCAAGGTGAACTGGAGATTTGAACCCTGATCTGGCTGACTTTAAGCCATTGGCTTCAAGCCAGGACTTCAAAACATTGAAGATGTTTTCCAACTTTACCAACCACTGGAAAACAAATGCGAATTATTAGCACAGAACCATTCAATGGCAGAAACACACACCAAGATTTCTATTCCCTACTCCAACCCTAGTCCAGGTTTGTATAAACATTTATCTAGATCTTTTTTTCTATATGGAACATGAGTTAAAGGATTGGGTTAGTAGAATTAGCATGTTTACTCCTAGGCACTAAAGCTATAATTGAAGCCTCTTTCCCCAGGTGAGTGATGGTGCCAATGTTTCCAACAACTACTATTACTAATGCCAGGAGATGGATGTGTGTTATTCATCATCCCAACAACCCTGAAAGAAGTACTACAGTCCCCATTTTGTAGACGAGGCGTTGGAGACGCAATGAGTGATGTGCCCAGGGCCAGCCACAATGCTAGTAAATGGTAGAGAGAGGATTCAAACTCACTTCAGACTGGCTTCAAAGACCAAGCACTTTGGGACCCACCTCCATCTGTGCAAGTGTTTCCCAGCTTCAAAGTGCAGCTTTAAAACTGACAGACGGTGCCAACAATTGCAGATCCTTGTCGCTAGCCTAGCACCATCCCAGGAATTCAGAATCATATAGTGTGCTGATTACCAGCCATCTCACACTTAAACAGAATTTTCGATTTCCCCATTTTTAAAATCCCTGCCCCAAACATCCTCCTCTTTTCCATGCTAAAGGTACTATCATCTGCTTGCTCATGCCGAACAGTTTGTTGCTAGTCCTGATGCCTCTTTTTTGATCCTTCATACCTACTACACCAATAGAGCTACAAAATACACCCAACATCCATCCACCTCTCTCCATCTCCATTGTAGCCACTTTAAACAAGCCACCACCACCTCCAGCCAGAGTGAATGCAGAACCCTCCTAAGGATCCTGCTTTTACCTCCACTCCCCTGCAGTATATTCTCCACATAAACCAAAGGGTATTTTTAAAAAATTATCTGCTACAGATTAAATGTTTGTGTTCCCCCCAAATTCGTATGTTGAAACCTAATGCCCAATGGGATGGTATTAGGAGAGAAGGTCTTTGGGAGGAGGCAAGGTCATGAAGGTGGACCCCCCATGAATAAGATTAGTGCCCTCATGAAAGAGACCCCTTAGAGCTCTCTGGTCTCTTTCTACCATGTGAGGACACCGCTATCAACTAGGAAGTGCTCACCAGACACCAAAAGTGCTAACATCCTGAACTTTGACTTCCCAGCCTCTGGAACTATGAGAAATAAATTGGTTTCCAAGCCCCCCAGTTTAAGGAACTTTGTTATCACAGCCCAAAAGGACCAAAATGTCATTCTCACTTCATTTTTTCCTCACCAAGCTTAAATTAAAAAAAAAAAGTTTCAAATGGGTCAACGTAAATTTGCACATCTTAGCTTGGCACCCATGGCCCTACATAACATGGCCCCTCCACACCTCACAAACCTCTGCTCTCACCACACTCCCCGTTTTCCTCTGTTCTCCAGCCACATGGGCCTTCTTCCTGTTTCTCAAACATGCCATATTCATTTGGACTTAGGGTTATAATCCTAGCTGTTCACTCCCCTGGTTGCTGCTTACATGCGAGCTCCTTTCCTGAACACCCAACACTAGCTGACCAACTGTGGCTACCGGGACTGCTCCAGCACCCATGTCTACCAGCGCATTCGGACTACTTGACCTTTTCTGCTCTTCAGGCTTGTCTTCTGTGATGTCACAAATACAGCAGACCAGTGTGACTCCATACACCAAACAACCAAGGTACCTCCAGACTATACGTCTTTTAGTCCTTTTTAGTACTTTGCCAAGGCAGTTCTAGCACCTTTCCTCATTTACTGCAGGCCATCCTGTGTGTGTGTGTGTGTGTGTGTGTGTGTGTGTGTGTGTGTGTATTCAAGATTAAAGGAACCATAAAGCAGAATGTTAGCACTGGCTTCAGGTGTCTTTTGGGGATGCTAAGTTCTCAATCACAGGTTAATACCCCCATTTGATAAAATCTCTTTTATACAGTCTTATATTCAACTACCCCAATCCCTGCTGCACTAGTCCCTTAGGATGCATTCCCAGATGTGTACTCTCAGCTTTTGGTGGTGCCTAGTAACCAGGTGAATAATCCTTCTGTCCCCTAAAGCTGTTTTTTGTTTTTTGTTTTTTTTTTTAAAGAATCGGTAAATCAATAAACCCCTGGCTAGGCTCATCAGTAAAACGTGAGAAGATACAATTTATTAATATCAAATATGGAAAAGAGGATAAATCCTAGAAATAATGAATAATAAGGAAATATAATGATCTACTTTATGCCAATAAGTTTGACAAATTATATGAAATCCAAAAATTTCATGGCCATACAAACTTACCCAAGCTTACTCAAGAAAAAAGAATTATACAAATAGTTCTATATCTATTCAAGAAATTGTATTTATAGTTAAAAACCTTGCCACAAAAAAATATTTCAGACCAAGATGGTCTCACTGGTGAATTTTATTAAATATTGGACAAAGTAATAGAATGAAACCTCTTCCAAGTCTTCCAGAAAATAGAAGTGGAGGCAACATTTCCCAATACCCTTTATGTGGCTAATATTACCCAATTTAGGGGAAAATAAAGACATTTAAGAAAACTGCAGACCAATATTTTTTATAAATACAGATATAAATATCCTTAATAAGAATTAGCCAAATATACCCATTTATAAAAAGGATGAGGTATTTTGACCAAGTCACGTGTGTCCCTGGGATGCAAGCTTGTTTTTAGCATTTGAAATCAGTATAAAATTCACTATTTTAGTAGAATAAAAAAGTAAAGTTAAAGCCACAAATAAAAACCTCTGGGCAAACTCTCAGCAAACCTGATAAAGGGCATCTCTTGTGGATTTTTGCACCCAAGAGGCCTAGAAGCAGTGGCAGACTTCTGTGGACATGGGCGAAGCTGAACTCCTGGCAAGCTGCTGTAGGAGGGCCCTTTTCGTTCACTGCTGTACCCCTTGAACAGTTTTTACTTGAAGTAGGTGCTCAGTAAATATCTGTTAAGTGAATGAGTGAATGGATGGGTGAATGACTATTTCCAGATGTCTTGTTTTGATAAAAACCATCTGTGTCTCACTTGCCCAGAATATGATATGTAGGAGAAACCTGAGGGAAGCTTTTAGGTTCCCCAGACTTTGAGGGGATTTGCAGACAAAGCTGAGATCAGCCTGCAGGTGAATGGGTTTCTGAGGTAGCCCAAAGGATTGTGCTAGGCTTCATTCCCATATCCTCAGTGCTAAATAAACCTTTCTGTCTGCTTCTGCCAATGCTTGTGTAAACTTGATTACTTGGTTGCAAAATAATAACCCTTCTTTTGAGCAAGGGTTATCATGCCCACTTCATGGATGAGGGCTCTGATGGACACGATTTGTTTTCTTTCCATCCGTTTGACTTGTCCTCAGTTGCGTAGCAGTCGGGCTCATGGATGAGATTTCTCCCACTTTCACCTCAAGAGGTGGGCCTTGTTTAGTATAGAGCCGTGGTTGGCAAACTTTCTTTGAAGGAGAATCAGTTAGTAAATACTTTAGGCTTTGCCCATCATACTCCCAGTTATACTAAACTCTGCCACCATAGCATGAAAGCAGCTATAGACAATCCATATACAAATGGACAAGGTTCTAAATCAACTTTACTTACAAAAATGTGTGGGAGGGTGGATTTGGTCTGTGGCCCATAGTTTGCTGACCCCAAGCCTAGAGCGGCTTTTCTCACCCAGGTTCCTCATCTGAACTGCCCAACACTGAACGTGATTCAAACAGTATTCTCCCTCTTGTCCCAAGCATGGCAAAGACCTGGAGCAGTGGCTCTCAGAGAGTGGTCCTTAGCCCTGCAGCGTCAGCGTCATCTGGACACAGATAGAAATGGAGTCTCGGGACCACCCCTGGATCCAAAACTCTGGGAGTGAGGCTCAGCCACCTGCATTTTAACAAGCCTTCCAGGCAATTCTGACGCATTCAAGTTTGAGAGTCTAGAGTCTAGAGTAATCAAGAAAAATTCTTCCCATTGTCATGGTATAAATTCAGGGGTATAGCCAATCAGAAAATGGAATTTCCCTAATCACAGAGATTTGTTTAGGAGAGATCCAATGTGGGGAAATTTTTCAAAACATTTAACCACCAGCCTAGTCAGGGCACCATCCAATCAGAATAGGTGCCAGCATGGTACCAGAACACGGTTCTGAAGACCCCCTCTTATGTCAGGCACTAAGCCTCTCTTTGCTGAATCTTGGACTGGTCTGAAGGGCTCTAGGAGGCTAGGGTAGAGGAGATGCATTTAAGGGGAAAGCAGCTTTTTTGGGAGAGGGGAAGAAATAGCTGTTTACCAACTGTATGAAAGTCTTGCACTGTTTTAACAACTGGTACAGCTGTACCAGTGCATACCAGCTGCAAAGCTGCCTTGGTTCTATTGGCACAAGCCTCAGTATTTCCCTTCAGTGATTGCAGAAACAACAGCCAGCGCCCACTGCACGTGATATGTATCCACAAAGATACCAACCTAAAGATGAAGCCAACTCAGGGAGGCATGCACAGATGATAAAGCCAGAGAGCAAAGGAGAAGCTACTCTAAAACCCATCCTACTTTTGGATGTTCCATTCACCTGAGCCAGCTTGAGTTGAATTTTCTAGTTTTTGCATCTGAAGGCATCGTGTCTGCTGAAACCACAAATAAAGAGGCCCAGAGCGGTATCACAAGGGAACCATGTTTCTAAGGGGCCTGCCTGAACTGTTCTCCTTTCTTCCCGAAGATTTGGGTAACGTAGCCCCTCCCTCCTTCATCCGGAGGTCTGGAGAGGGAACAGCTCAGGCCTCCTTCGCCCCAGCTGCACGTTGGGCCGGCTGCAATGCTTATTTATTAGTGAAATGCGTCTGATCAGAGAGGCCCGCCTGACAAGTTCATTACATATCAATTTAATTAGCTGATTTACATTTAATTTACATTTCAATTAATGTCTTTGGCGACAAAATGCTGCCTTAATAGGGTAATTGCCTGTTAGGCAATATGTAAAAGAATAAATAGTAACATTCTGAGGAAGAATTCCTATTTTCAATTTTTTATTACCATAAATAACTGAAATAATTATTGCTCTTAAGGGCCATGTCCTCGTTTCCTTCTGGGCCTAATTATAAAGACTTAGTACCTCATTAAGCAAAATGGTTTTGGAGTCACAGAAAAACATTACTCGAATCGTGACTCATTAGTTTCAACAAAAGGGGAAAACTGTGATAATAGTCACATTTGAGGGGCTGCGGGGGTTGACAGCTAACACGGGCAAGGCTTGACGTCATGATGGCAGAAGGTGTCTCTGTTCTGTGTGCCCGCTGAGATATTGGCCTGGGGGTTGCTCAAGTAGCCTCTTTGAAGTATTTCTGGAGGCGAGGAGCTCACGACCTCTTGAGGCAGACTTTACAGAGCTCTGGATTTTAAGTTCCTTCTTAAATTCAAATCTACCTCTCCTCCCCCCCGCCCCACCTTCTTGAATCAGTTGTGATAGGTTCCAGCTAGATAAGTTTTTGCCAGCGGCAAAATCATGAGATAAACCATCATTGTGTGATAAGAGACACTGACCACCCCAAATAGGCAGGAATAGAAATGAGTTGAGAACTTTGGAAAGAAAAGGGCAAACGATCTGAAAAGTGGGGAGAATGAGATTGCATTTTGAGAGTTCAAGAGGAAAAGCTGCCATTTACCCAACGAGAATACTAGAGGAGGGTAAGGAACAGAGGTTTGGTTCTGAAGAGTCAGACACCAGAGTCACAGTGCAAAAGTGGCGAGCTTGTTCCTTGAAAGGTGGAGAGGTGTTTTAGCTGAAAGAGCAGGTACTAAGAATTGAAAACTTTAGGGTCAAAGTATGGGGGTTCTTTTAGCATAGGGTTATCCTTCCTTAATGAACCATGGCAATCCTTACTGTCAGCTCCCCAGCAGGCGAGCATCTTTGCATTCTGTGAGGCTGTCTCCAACAGTGCCACCACGTGGGAGCAAGATGCAACAGCAGGAGTGGAATACCCCGAGCTTGATTCTGCGTTTATCTGGCTCTGAGGCCCAGGTTTGGATTCGATTTTTATACAAGCAGAGGAATGATGAGAGGACTCAGGAAAGATATACTGGACTTCCAGAAAATAACTCATCTAAGGAGTGAAGAGAGAATTCAGTTATTTAATTAGAAAAAAAGTGACCATATTTGCACCCTAATGTTTTGTCTGTGTTTATTTTATTCCAGTTAAATGACCACTGATCTTAGCTTTCTCCTCTCTCCCACTCAGAACCAGTTTGCTGTGTGTCAGCCCATCAGCAATTAAATGATAGGATTTAGGTCCCTCATTCCACCATGGCTCACTCCTGAATCACATTTCCAAGGTAAATACCTCTAATCCTTCAATCCCTCTTAACTGCTTATTCCTCCCCCCCAACCCCCCCCCCCACCCCCACCCCGCGCCCAGGGTAAGGTTTTTCAGATCCCTTGACACCTCAGCCACATCTGTTGTCAGGTCTGGCTGTTACTAGATTGTTGATAGCTTTTGTAAAACAAATACCAAGATCTGAAGGCCAACTTCAGAATTAGTCCCCACGATGCAGGGTGAAGGAAGCCGTCAGGGTGGCAGCAGCTGGTCCTCACCCGTCTGGGGAGGCTGGAGCTATGTTTGCTCTTCCTGGGATTTTCCTGATAAATGCAGAGCCGTGAGTCTCAGTCCTATCAGACTTAAAGTCCTACCAGACTTTTTTTTAAATAAAAAAAATATTATGTAACACTTTTAATACAAAATTCACAGAAAATAGAACTTGCGTACATATACAATTTTAAAAATACGTATATTATTCTAAAAGGAGAAATAAAAGAGAAGTAACATATAATAGAATAATATGTCTTTCCATATGGAAATGCTCTGGCACGACCACATAAAAAGATATAATGAAGTAGCACATGCTTTCATGTCTTCATAAAATTACCTAAATGTGAGAATTGCAAATGCAAACTGACTCAGTCAGATATTTTGAATTGTGATTCAAATACTGCCACTAGCTGAGAGCAATGTGCTTTTCTAAACTCTTGTAGAGTTCTGAACAAAATATAGTTTTTTTCCTTGATTTAATAGGAAGTTGCATTATTCCTGGAAAAACTGCTCTGTATTAAAATTATGCAAAAAAAGGCTTTGAGTTTATATGTGAAATGAAGTTAGTCTGCAAATTCAGATATTTATAAATAAGTTTTTCACCTATAAGGATATGTAAAGGGATAGGATTTGGGGACGCTGAACACTTCATTATGTGGGACTGCCTGGCATTCTTTAATATTTCCCACCAAGGGCCAGGAGTACCCCTCCAATTATCGTGACAGTCATTTTTAAAAGACCCACATATTTCTGAAATGCCTATAGGATAATACCATTCTCATGCAGAACCATTTATCTACAGCAATGCAGATTTATGCCTCAGTTTCCCTTCCTTTCAAACCCAATTCCTTTTTGAACTAAGACTTCTGTTCCAAACCCCAGCTCCCTGCCGTACTCTTAATAGTGCCCAGTGGCCCAGGGATGTAGGACTGGTCCAGTCCCTATATTCTCAGCTGTTCCTTCCTAGGTAGATCACTTGGGACTTCCATACAGACTATCCTCACACCCCAAAGATCATACAAACTACTTTTCCTTGGTTGTGGTCTTCTTTATGGATCATGAAAGGGTCCTGCTTGTCCACTTTGGGAACGGCAGCCTCCATGTCAGTGTCCCACCCCTGTTACCTCAGATTCTCAGATGCACTGTGTTGGTGCTCCCTGGCCAGACTTCCAGCTGCCAGCACCTGGGATTCTCTGCCTTCTGCAGCTGCTGGAGCCCACTCTGCCCGCAGGGCAGGCCAAGAAGGGCTGGGATTAGCACTCACTCAACGGCTGATGGGACTATATGGATAAAGACACCAGATTCCTCACCTCTTGGATGGCGTATTCTAAGGTGTATACTCCACCCTGGCTCACACTGGGATTCAGCTCCAGTAGCCCGCAACGGTGACCTGCTAAAAACATAGTTTTTATCAGCCTCCTTCCTTCTCTGATTAGTGTCCTGGGATCACCACCTCAGTAAATGGCTTGTACTCAAATAATTGTCTGAGGGTTGGGGGGAACCCAAACTAAGACAGGAACTCTGGGAGAGCAAACCCTCCAGGAAACCTGTTTGTGTAAGAACTCCCAGCCCTCCTGGAGAGAAGCAGTGACAGGACTTGAATCTGATGGCTGAGCCCAGATTCCTGGCACTTGAATCTTCAAATCCATTCATCTCACAGGAGGCCCTCAAGCAGGATCCACAGGTTGTCAAGGAATTCTTCCTGCACCAGGAGGCCTATGACTCTCTTGGAATTTTTGTAGGTTTGCGAGTTGGCAGGAAAGAAGCATGTTTTGCACTTGATACTGGATGCCACCATTCAACTATCTTCCGTCTTGGCCCTGCATAACATGATCCATGCTCGTCAAGAATGGAATCAGAAAGGATGTTGACCTTCGGTAAGCTCTGCAAGGAACTGCTTTCAGTAGGTTACCAGACCCTCTGAAGTCTGACTGAGGGGATGTGTTGCACTGCCTTGGAGAGCCTGCCCCTTCACGGACCGTGACAGGGAAAGCAGAGAAGCAAGGGTGCACGTGAAGAAACAGCTCTAAAGGGTGGCGATAATGGCAGTGGAGGTTCACGTCTCTCTTCTTTTGTCGTGGTAGTAGCACCGGTTGACAGACAAAGCCTCAGAGAGGTGAAGGGGAGAATGACTGTGGCCTCTCAGGGCCGGACAGCTTCGGTGGTTCCTGAGGACACCCTTCAGCCCCCGTCCCTTCCGCCATGGGGAAGAGAGGGCTCTGGGGCAGGCCCTGAAATCCCCGTGGCTTTGCTGAGTGGGGGCGTAGGTCAGAGGCCTGCGGTGCTGATAACTGCACTTGCATTCATAGCAGGGTTGGGGCCCGCTAACTGCTTTGGTCAGCAAATTCCAAAGCTGCTCTGTAACTTCACACAAGACAGGGGCTTTCTTCTCCTCTTTACAGTTTATTGGCAAAGTATCAAATGTGTTATAGGGCAAATGCTGCCATCCGCCCAGCTGTGCTCAGTGGTTACTGCCAGCGAGGATGTTTCATTTGGGACTCACACTAGGGTAACTTCAGGTTTAAAAGCCTGCCTCTGAATGCAGCTCTTCATGCCCTTTAAATGTAGCAAATCAAAGGCACACAGGGAGGGTTGGTGATTGGCAAACTTCCTGCCACAGCCATGAAAATATAGCCCTTTGTGTGGCTAGAACAGCTGGAGTGAAGAGGAGGGAGAACAGAGGCAGCCTCCCAGGAGGTCCGAAGCCCCAGTGGACAAGCAAAGCTGGTTTCCCTAGCTCGGGTCAGGCTGGGGTACAAATGATGTCCCACCAACAGCCAGCAGCACCCGGCATCTCCTGGCCAGGTATCAGCGCTGTTTTTCCTGCTCGCTCCCCTTCTTCCTTCTCTCCCTCCCCTTCACATCTGTTCACTCTGCGTGTGTCTGCTATGTGGCAGACTGACAGGTTTATTGTACATACAAGAGGCTTCAGGGCCCCTGACTTGCTCCAGCATCTTCCTCGGTACTGTGTTCACCTATCATATTTTTCTATAAATTGCACGAGGGAGATTTTAATAGTAGTCTTCTACGACCCTTGTCTCTTTCCACTCCAATTTTTCCTCCACCTCAATTGTCTTCACATATGGTGGCAACCAAGTAGACACTGCATTTTGGGGATCCAGGTAAAGGAGAGTCGAGTTGAAGTTTGGGGTGATTGGGTTCTGTTTGTGTGCTGCACAGTCACTTCCCGTGTATAATTCAACCATTGCCAGCCACCCTGGGTATAAGGATGGCTTTCAGACATCCACTGTACTGACTTATCTAACGAAGCCACCTGAAGGTACAGGGCTTCTACAACAGATATCCATCGGCAACAAAGCATCGAGTGCTGTCAATTCAGAGAGTGCAGGATTAGGAGAGGCAAAATGCCTTGAATTCTTCTAGCACCCAATACGAGAAACTTGCAAGAGGCTGCCAAAATCACAGTCTGAAAAATATACACAGTAAGGAGTTGTGAAGCTAAAATGAACTTTTTTTTTAAAATTCTGGAAACTAAATACCCACTTTTGATCCATCATGCTAGAAGAAAGACTGAATTATCTTTCTGTCATCTGAAAAGAAAATTACCTTACAAAAATTGTAGTCATATGAATAGAGATGATAAAAAAATACTGAAAATGCAGGAAAAAAATATTATAGATGTATATATCAGGTAGTTAATTAACAAAAACATCTTGTGATTTTTCTGGATTTTGAGATTTTTAAAAATTTAACTTGTGATTTGTTTTTTCATATTAAATAAATATTCATTTTCTTAATTTTCCATTAACAAATTTTGTATTCCTTTTTCTTAAAGGGGGCTTGCCAATTATACATACAAGCTTCGGAGTCCATAAAACCCACAACTGTTGAGGCCCAATGATAGCTGCTGGGCGTGGAATAGCCAAGACCTGGCCCTCGGCTTCAAGGGTCTCGCAGGCTGCTGGGCCACCCAATGCATAAACCAAAAATCACACGGCGTGTCACTGGGAAGTTCGGGCCTTTGCCTCCCTTCCTACCCCCAACTCTTTTTTTTTTTCCCTATTCAGATATGAACTGTTAGGGGCTCATGGAACTTGCTTGGTCTCATGGTGTTTCCAGCCCTTCCTGCTCCCTCTCACATAGGGGGCATTCCCAGACTCCCTTCCTCCCACGCCCAGTCAGAACTCATCTTACTTCGCTGTACAAAGCAGGACTGTGCCGGATTATCCATAGATGCCCTCTAGGTTTCCCTCTTCATACCTGTAGAAAAGTCTTGAAATTATTTTTCTAAACAAGCACAGTTCTTTCCAGGAAAGGATTGGGCCTTCTGTCCTAGGGTAATTTATTTCCTCCCTACTTGGTCTATCCCAACTTTTTTCTCTTCCCTCCCCGGCCCATTGCAGCGAGCTGTGTTCTCCTATTCAGCTTTGACAAAATGATTAGAAATGTGAGACCATCTAGAAAGATGTAAAGGCAACGGGACATTGTGCGCTGTGGGGGAAGAGCTCTCTCTAATCCCTGGCCTACGTGTGGTGCTGGTCTCGGTCCTGTTGGTGGTGGAGAGTGACGGATGAGGGGCAGGGCCATCTCCGTCCAGACCAGGAGCCCTGCAAGGACCAAGGCTTTGTCTCTTTTCTGTATCCACAATGCTGCGTGGCAGGAATTCAATAAATATCCAATGAAGGGGGTAGAGAGAGGGACCAATGGACATATTAGCACTGGGATTGCTTCATTTTATAAAAGACACCTCCCCAAACCTTTTTGTGTTTGAATTTCAAAGGAGTTTCCAGCTTTCTATGTGCACATTATTCCTCCTTCCCTCAGACTCCAAGGAAGATGTGATAGCCTACCTGTTCAGACCAATGAACCATGCCCTTGACCCCGGACTCCCCCGAGTCCTCCGGAACATAGCTCTTATAACCATCCTCCCGCTTCCTGGTTGCGGCCTTTCTCAAGCTCTATACTGCCTCTTTTTGCATAGCCTATAACCACTTGAAACCTTGCCATCATTAAACACGCATGTTCACCCACCTACATACACACACACACCCTGCCCTCCACCCTCGAGCTATGTCCTGTCTGTAACAGCCATCTCTAAGCTCTCCATTCTTCTGCAATTGCTCTCTCTACTGCTTTATTTGGCATTTATCCATGAACTGAAACTCATCTAACGGAGGCCACCAATGTCCGTATTTCAAGTCCATTAAGCACCCTCAGTACCTATCTCCTAACAGCGTGGGCACTGCCATCATCGCTCCGTCCCTGAAACTCTTTCCTCTGTTGGCTTCCATGGCAATTCTGCTGCATGTTCTTGTGCCCTTCCATGTCCCTCCCTTCATGGCTGGGCAGCAAGATGATTTCTGTGAATGGAAGCTTTTATTTTCCACATCCTCATTCTCCCCTTCAAGGACAATAAAGCCACCCAATATCTGGGCAGACTTTCCCTCTTACAATGCTGAGGTGCTGCAGCTTAGGCAGGCCACTGACCACTCAGCAGTGCCCCCAACGAAGACTGAGGGGGAATGACGAAGGGGATTTGAGCCATGTTGAAGCAGAAAGGCTGATGAAGGAACCAGGGCTGAACAACCTGGAGGATAAAAAGATGTCATGTGGACAGGAGAGGAAGGAGAAAATTTGTTCTGCGCAGCTCCAAGCCATTAAATGGATCATCGAGCGGAATGTTTGAGGAGGTAGGTTTTGCCTCACTGCAAAGGAGAACTTTGTAACAGTCACAACCATGCATCAATAGAAAGGGTACCCTCATAATGCCAGGGTTCCTGCTAGCCCATAGGGCATTTTCATGGGAATTTAAGAAAAAAAAAAAAAGGCGCTCCTTTCTCTATGTGGTTAAAGCCAAAAATGGCACTCAGACCTTATTTGCTACTTTGGGCAGGTGCCCTAGGGCAGAACTGTCATCACACCATCTTATGTAGTAACTCTACAAAAGGTAGCATGTTTTCTGTCACTGGAAGCATCCAACCAGTGCTTGGATGACCTGTTTTGGTTCTGTGGGGAATACTTTTTATAATTCTGCTTATAATGACCTAACCCTGGTTATGAAGATGTGCTGGAGATAGGGAGAGGGAGACAGAGACGAAGAGAAAAAAAAATGGAGTGACAGGGGCAGAGGTGGAGAGACAGGAAAATTGAAGGGAAGAGAGATAAAAATGAAGGCTGGTGGGGGAGGAAGGGAGAGAGCAGAGAAAGAGATCGATTGATCCTTTACATCTTATATCCAAATATGCCTAAATAAATCCAGCTGCATTGTCCTTGTTTTATGAGCAAATAATTTCTAACTGTGTCTGCCACAAGATGTTAATCCATAGCTTGCTATTTTTCCTTCCCTGCTGGCTTGTTGAGTCCCAGTTTTGTTCCAGGTGGTACCATGGATGAATCATAGTTGGTCTACACCAGCAGTTTTCAACCTGCTTACACAATGGAATCACCCATAGAGTTTATTTATATAATCTGCACCGTTGGGAATGAAGCCCAGGTACCCATTGTTTTTTAATTTTTCCAGATGATTCTAGTCAGGATTAAAAACCACTTGTTCTCAGTCACAAACATCCTTTTCTCAATTGTGAGATATTTCACTTCTAGTCTCCCCCTACAGCTGCAGGAAGCCCTGTGGCCTAGCAAAGGAGGTCTGCTGGGAAACCTCTTCAAAAGCTTTTATTTCCCTATAAAAAGGGACAGACATGCTTTCTCATTTGTTGGTGCTTACTTTTGTCCCTTTTTCTGGTGTGAATCTGGACAACCAGCCTGAAGACAACAACACAAAACAAACAAAAAAACTTAAAAATGTCAATGAAATGCAAAGACAGGCTTCTTGTTATGAGAGACAATTAAATGTCTTTATTTTTTTTAAGCCAATGATAATTGAGTTCTCTGTTATTTGCAAGTAAAAGCAATTTACCCAAGTATTTGTTATTTTCCTACGGTGAAAGCTGTTATGATTGAAAAAGAGAGAAGCATGGCCCATGCTAATGTTCAGAGTTCAGAAAATGACTCTTCCTAAGATAAAAATGTAAAATGGATTTCAGTTTAATTTTTTTTTTCTTTTTTACAAGTTGTGTAAGGTTGACTGTGGTGGCTTATACAACAGAAATTTTTATTTTTGCACAGTACGGGAGGATCACGGTTCAGGATCAAGGTGTTGGCAGGGTTGTGAGTCCTCTCTTCTTAGTGTGGAGTTGGCCATTTTCTCTCTCTTTCTTTGCATGATCTTTCCTTTGTGTGAGTCTGTCTCCTAATCTCCTCTCCTAATAAGGACACTATTGGATTTAGGGCCCAGCCAATAACCTGATTTAACCTTAATTACCTTTTTAAAGAACCTATCTCCAAATAGTCTTATTTTGAGGTAATGGGGGGCACAATTCAGCTCATAATACTGAGTATTAAAATTTGGCCAGGAATAGGATGTTCATGATTGGCTTAGACCAGTGGTTCTCAATTCTGACTATAATTACCTAAAGAAATTTAAATAATATAGATGCCTAGGCCTCTCTCCCAAAGGTACTGATTTATTTTTAAATATATTTTATTGATTATGCTATCACAGTTGTCCCAATTTTTCCCCCATTCCCCTCTCCAGCTGATACACCTCATTCCCTCCAGTTATTTCCCCGCCTTAGTCATATCCGTGGGTCGTGCATTCCACATCTCCACATCTCCACGCACCTCTGCCTCTCCTGCCTGTCTGGATAAATGTGACTTCTTTAATTCCTTCATTGTTAGACTTCCACACAGCTCAATTTTCTGACAATTCTGGGTGATATGTGTTTTGTAGTTCAGTTGTAATTCTTGCTGTGGTAGTGTGAGGAGGCAAGATGTGGTATCTACACCACCATTTTGATTGGAAGTCCAAATAATCCAAAGGTACTGATTTAATTGATCTAGATGAGACCAGATTTATAATTTTAGGTATTGTCACCCATTATTGATCTGAAAATTGGTTAAACCAATTAGAGGAAAACTTCTTACTTTATTATTATTATTATTATTAAAAATCCCAGAACTTTGAGGGAAAGATGAGAAGCCAATTTTGTTCTGATGAATAGACGCTGAGAGAGGAGCAATGTAAAATGGGGTCTGCAGCGTAGGGGTCAGGCTGCATATCTATTTCAGAAAATGGTAAGAGACCCAACTCATTTCCACACCTCTTTCCTGTAAGAACAAGGGGAAATGAAGACTCCCAGTGGCACTGGCAGCCATATCCACTGAGAAAGACCCAGAGTGGAATACCCAGGGCTACGCATGGAGTAAGGGCAGTCACTTGGTGCCAGTATGGCCTTATGTTTTTCTGTTGACAGCCTCAATTAATAGCCTGATTTATTTTCAGGGACTGTTACTAGAATTTGATTTTGTTGAAACTAGCAGGTGGCCCAGGAAGGACTGGGACGGGCTGTTTATCACTTAGCATGCTAAGAGACCAGCCCCAGGAGACACTGCAGAGGTGCTTTTTGTTTCCTGACAGCAGGACTTAAAAAGTTGTCTAGGTCACTATTTGTGTCATGATCTTTAAATCTGACCCTTCTATTGAACAACTAATTCTGGACTAGTTTAAGAAATTTGCAGTCAGCTTGTTCAACTTCTAACCCACCTGCCGTTTTTGACCAAATTAAGAACACGTTCTTTTTGTTGCCACAAACTTAGTAGCTTGGATCAACACACATTTACTATCTTCCATTTCTGGAGGTCAGAAGTCTAGAGTGAGTCTCACAGGCCTAAAATCAAGGCGTTGGCAGGGCTGGTTCCTCTGGCGTCTCTAGGGGAGAATCCATTCCCTGGCTTTTCCAGTTTCTAAAGGCCACTCTCATTTCTCAGCTTTTGGCCCCATATCACACCCCCGGGGTTCCCTCCGCCTCCATGGTCACATTGCCCTGTTTTCCAGCTCTGACGGCTGCTGGCCACGTTGTGTTGGCATGAGCCCACCTGGATAAAATAAAGCAGGTTAATCTCCATTTCAAGATCATTAAGTTGAGCACCTCTACAAACTCCTTTTTGCCATAGAATGTAATAGCCACAGGCTCTGGGGATCAGGAAGTGGACTGTTTTGCGAGGCTATTACTCAGTTTACCTCAAGTATTCAGCGTCCCAGGTGCTTACAGCTTGGTAGCTGTGGATAAAATAAATGTCATTTTTTCCCAATAGCTCCATAGTTTCAGCACCAAAAGAGGACCTTTCCTTGTTCAGAAATTCTTCCCTTGATGGATGCATTTTACAGTCAGTGCTACGCTACTGGCTGGTGCCCAGGTCTTTATCCTTCCTGAAATGAGGCAGCAGGGTAGAGACTCAGGAGGCCACCTGCCAGGATAGAAGTCCTGCCCATTTCCAGCAGACCCAGTTTGTAACCAGGGCTCAGAACTTTTACAGTGTGTCCTCCCATGCCCACCTCCTGTTTTTCAAAAGCAAACTTGTCTAGTACTTGTTCATTTTCCCCAAGGCTGTTACATGAGAAAGTGGAAGTGATTCCTCATTGCTTATTTCTTTTTCAAACTCAGTCAGAGGAATGGCAATTTAGTTATTATTGATTGAACTAGCATATCTTGCATAGGGGGACAATATTAATAAAACAAAACATTCTCCTGGGTATTTATCATTATAGTTGCATAATACATTTTAAGCCAAATCACCCTTTCCCCCCCAAGGGGTACAATTCATGCTGTTCTATACAAGAAAATTCTTACGACAGGGTGATGTTTGCTTTATTTTTCCATTCCAAATTATATCATAAATTTTCCAAGTCTTGTTTTTCTTAAGCCTTTGACATTTTCAGTGATAAACCCACCTAATAGTCTAGAGTTAGAAGTTTAGAAATAGTTCTACTTCAAGATATACAGATTCTTTCTGAGAATCAAATTAAGTGATGGCAGAAACAAATTTATATTCAAATGCAAGATCATAATGACAAATTATATATAACATCTATCCTATTAATATAGCAATTACTGTTGTCATCATGATAATTTGATTATATTGTATCTTAAACTAATTGGCATGTTTGTTTTCGATAGCATTAAAATAATAAACAATAAGAGGCAGCACTTTAATAGCAGAAGGAAGGCTGCCTTTGGAGTAAGGCAGATTTAGGTTCAAATTCCTGCTGTGCCAGGTGTTCTGTGAGCATGGGCAAGTTAATTTCCTCTGAGCTCACTTCCTCATTTGTTAAATGGGATATAAACATTTACCTTGTAGAGATGTGTGAGGTATGTAATTATGTATATAAAGTACCTTGTACAATCTCTGACATATACTGTAATGTTACTGAGTGGTTACTATGGTTATTATTATTGTTAGTCATCTTATAACTAATGAAGACACTGATTGTTAGAAATCAATTCCTTTATGGAGACTGAACATGAATGAAAAACAACCAAGGACTTTAAAGATGCTTCTGACCATCTGACCATTTGGCTAGAGAGTCTGAGTGTCCATCGTCACTTCATAAAGGCAAAGTAGGCAGTATTAAAAAATTCTTTAATTTATCCCTTCAAAATATCCATCAAATGAGGTAGGAGTTCTGGGAAAGACTTAAGAGCTAACGTTTTTTATTGGACTATTTGCCGTAAAATTTTATAGAAGATAAAAGGAGGGGAAGTGCAGAATCTACCTGTGATTATAAATCTCCCAGAGATATCATTAATTATAGTGCTGCCATCATTCACAATGCTGCTACTCATGCATATTAGAATTTTTACCAAAATTCTATGTCTGGGCTTAGAAATTGGCAGCTGAAATTTTGTATGAGGCTGGAACTTGAAGGCTATGACAGAGGGAACATCTTCAAATTAGTTGCTAAGGAATGAATGTGTTCCCTGAATTCATATATTGAAATCCTAAACCCCATGTGGCGTGTGCAGGTGAGGCCTTTGAGAGGTAATTGGGTCTTTAGGGTGGAGCCCTCACAAATGGGATTGTGTTTTTATAAAATAGACCCCAGAGAGTTCCCTTGCGCACTTCTCCATGTGAAGACACAAAGAGAAAATGGACACCTGAAACCCAGAACAGGGCTCTCCCCAGAACCCAACATGCTGGTCCCCTGATCTCAACTTCTAGCCTACAGAACTGTGAGAAATTAATTTCTCTTGTTTATAAGCTACCTCATCTATGGTGTGCTGTTATAGAAGCCACCCAAGCTGATGAGACAGGAGCTATGCTGAGAGAGCCTAGAAACCTATGAGCAGTTTTCCCACAAGTTCAAGGCTGAGGAATGAGCTTTATAAACACAGGGTAAGATCACCTGAAGCTTTCCAGTCAGCAACTGTGACAGGATGGGAGCAGAACAGGGTTTCTTGAGATCAAGTACAGCTGGGGAACATTAGCGCCATGAACCTTCCATTGTGAAGAGATTTTTTTTTTTAACACTTTGTTAATACTCCTAGATCCCAACTGATAGAGCAGAAAAGCTGCATGTTACCAGAAAGGACTATACCCCATAGTAAGGCCTGCACTAAACTTGCCTTAACAACAATTATAACCAAACCCAGCAAAACCTATAGGGGAGACAGAGTTTGGGAGTTGAGTCCTATCAAGTTAGAGGGGCTTTAAAAACATCTTCGATTTTACACATATCTGTACTAACAAATGTATCACTGTCTGTATATGTTAACGTTATCACCCAGTAATTAAACTTCCTGCTAAAACATTATTCAGAGAAAGATAATAGAATCCAGGGTCTTACAATGTGTTCTTCAGAATATCCAGTATTCAATAAAAAAAAAAAATGACTAGACATACAAATAAACAGTGAATGTGATCCACAGTGGTAAAAACAAGCAGTTAGTAGAAATATAACCTGACAGGGCACAGATGCGGAATAGAGCATACAAAGACTTTGAAGCAGCTATTGTAAAATGTTCAAAAATTAAAGGAATTGAAAAAAAAAAGACCAAATAGAAATTTTGGAACTGATTACTGCATTAACTGAAAAGAAAAATTCACCGGATGAGCTTAACGTGAGATTGGGGATGCAGAAGAAAGAGTCCGTTACCTTGAAGACAGATCAATAGAAAATAAACAAAAGAGTCTGAGAAAAAAAGACTGAAGAAAAACGAAGAGAACATTGGAGACCTGTGGACAGGGGTAAGCAAATGGTCTAATATATACTCTCATTTTATGAGGATGGTGTAACCCAGATTCCAAAACTGGGAAAGGACAGTGAAGAAAAGAAAGCTATAGGTCCAATGATCTTATGAGCATAGATGCAAAAACCTAAATAAAATATTGGTTAACATAATACAAAAGTATATTCAAAAATAACAGTATGGGACTACAAAGATGGCACAGCAGCAGAAAAATCTATCAGTGTCGTTCACTTCATAAGTAAGCTAAAGTTTATAAGGCTCATCTAATTTTGTCAATAATCAACACAAAAGTAACAGGTGTTAGACAGTGTCAAATACTTTTTTTTGACACTAACACCTGTTACTTTTGTATAAATTAACATGGATGTAAATATATACAAAAGTAGGAATGATAGTATAATGACTCCGGCCTACCTGTCATCAGCCTTCAAGAACCACACGGATAATTTGTTTCATCCATCCCTCACCCACTTTCCAACACTACCGTCTCCTACCTCCACTGGACATCATATCCAGAACATCATATAACTTCCACAAATACTTCAGTATGACTTTTTAAAAGATAAGGGCTTGCTTTTTTTTAAAGAACAGGATTCCAGTACCATTATTATTCCTAAAAATATTTTAACTAAAGTTCTTTAAGATCATCTTATGTCCAATAGGCATTCAAATTTCCCCTGTGGTCTCAAATACTTTACATTGGGTCGTGCCTGTTTAGCCTTTTTTTTTTTTTTTAATACATAAGGTGTCCTTTCTTGTGTTTTTTCTTTGCAATTTATTTGTTGAAAAAGTCACATTGCCTTTATTTTGCTGCTTGCAACACTATGGTTTTGTTTAACAGGTTAGTTTACTTTGAACATTGTATTTACAGCACATTGGTGATAGATTTGGATCCTTGGCCAGATTTAAGTTTGATTTTTGGCATGAAAGGTGATCTTGTGTACTCGTAACTGCATCACCTCAGAAGGGACATAATGTCTTACTGTCTCTCTTTTTGTGATGTTAAGACTGATCAGTTTGTTTGAGTGTTATCAGACTGACACAACTATTATAAAATTCCTCATCAGCTTTACACTGATGGTTTTAGCAGCCACATATATTCTAATTCTTCATTCCTATTCATTTATACTTGAAAGTTTTCTGTAAAGAAAATTCATCAACTCGTTGGTCACCCCGAGGTATAGTTCAAACAAGTCTGGGGTGAATGCTGGATTCTTTCATTTATAAGTTTTCAGAATAAGTTGGTTCTTAAATCATCCCCAGCTGCCTAATGCTTTATTGCCCCTTGAGTTAACAACTCATGGATTTTTAACATATTTGGCTTGTTTCAGTGCAACATATTATTATTCTTTTTGGTGCCTATGGTAGGCAGAATAATGATCCCCGAAGATATCCATATCCTAATCCCTGATTCTGAGACTATGTTATCTTATGTGGCAAAGGGAGAATTAAGGTTACAGAGGGAATTACTGTTGCTAATCAGCTGACCTTCAGAAAAGGAGATTGTCTTGGTAGGCTCAATGTAATCATAAGCATCCTTAATAATGGAAGAGGGAGGTAGGAGAGGAGGTCAGAGTGATGCAATGTGAGAAAAACTTGATAAGCTACTGTTGGCTTTGAAGATGGAGGAAGGGGACTGTGAGCCAAGGAATGCTATGGCCCCTGGAAAGGGTAAGGAAACGGATCCTCCCCTAGAGCCTCCAGAAAGGAACCTGGCTGACCCCTTGATTTTAGCCCACCGAGACCTGAGTTGAATTTCTGACCTGCAAAACTTAAGATAATAAATTCCTGTTCTTTTAAGCCTCCAAATTTGTGGTAATTTTTTATGGCAGCAATGGAAACCCAATACAGTACTTATCACCTCTGTGAGAAAAATATCAATGAAAACACTGGGACAAAGAGAGAAAATGTCCCACACATGAAGAGTTTAACAGATTTTAGTTTTAATTTTGCCAGATAAAACTATAAAAATAATTTTTTCCTAGAGTTGCAAAAACAAACCAGTAAATATATTAAAAAATAAGAAACTGTTTTTCAATAGTATCAGGAAAAAACTATAATTAAATACCTAGGAATTAAGTAGAACCTTTATGCAGAAAACTTGAAACCTATATTAAAGAGCATAAAAGATGAGCTAATAAATGGATGAACATTTTATGTTCTTGGATAGGATGATTTAATATTTCTAAGATGTCAATTCTCTTAATAAGTCTATAAATTTAATGCATTATAATAAAAATTCCATTTGGACTGTTTGAGGAAACTGATGAAGTTACCCTAAAATAAAATGAAGCAATAAAGGATCACAAATAGCTAAATCAATCTCATTTTAAAAAGAGACTTGCCAAACAGGATATTAAGAAGTTATAGTAATAGAGCAGTGTGATAATATTGCAAGAATGACAAATAGAACACTGAAACAGAATAGAATGCTTGAAGACAGAACTTTAGGTAGTTAATATATGACACATGTGGTGTCACAAATCAATAAGGGAAGTATAGAAAGTTTAAAGGGGTATTGTTGGGGAAATTTAGCTCACTCTCTGGAGGAAAAACAAACAAAACAGAATCCCAGATTCTTATTTAACATCAGGTACAAAGATTGAGTTTTGGCGGATTAAACATCAAAATGTAAAAGGTAATACTTCGATTATGCCTTTGACTTGGGCAAGTCCCCTCTAATCCTCAGTTTCCTCTTGCTGTCATTGTAAACTATAGCGAAACTCAAATGAGAACTAGTAATAACTATTCTTTAATAGTTGGGGAAATTGAGGCCGCAAAGGGACGCCACGAACCCAAGGTATCATCGCCACGTTGGAACTTAGGGCTCCTGAGTCCAACTTTCTACCCGTGCACTGTCCCTTGACACAGTCACTCTCCCCTTTGTCTGCCTTTGGGCCCGTAGTTTGATGTCACAGAACTGCCCCGATCTCACCCCACCCCTTAGGAAGCCCCGCCTCCTCGCGCGACCCCGCCCCGTTCGGCGTTGCCCCCCCCCGCGCCCCGCCTCCAGCCCGAGCCCTGCCCCCAGCCGGTCGCCCTAGCGCTGCCGCTCAGGCGCGTCCGTGCCCCGCCTCTCTTCCGGCCCCGCCCACCTGGATGCCATGGCAACGAGTCCGCGCCCCGCGCACTGCTGTTTCTCGGGCCGGACCCAGGCTGGACCGCGGGCCCCGGCCTGGGGGCCACAGCTGCCACCGCGGCCGCCACCTCGTCTCCTCCCCGTTCCCGCTCCGCCGCGCGTCTCCTCGCCTCACTCGGGCCCGCGGCCGGGGTCCCTCCCCGCCGCCACACCCCGCGCGGATGCCGAAGGTGAAGGCGCTGCAATGCGCTCTGGCGCTGGAGATCCGCTCTGTGAGTACCGGTCACGCTCCCAGCCCCAGCCGCCAAGTGTCATCGAGTCCCCGGAATTTACTCCAGACGCCTCCTCTGTTCAACTCAGAGAACTTCGAGTCACCTCAAAATATCCTTCACCCTCCGAATCATCCTTAGGTAGCCTAGACCCCTTGTCACCTCGGTCTTCCCACCTCAAACACTTGAGGTCCCTCCCACTCCAGTCGGGCAGAGACCTGGCCCCTGTCTCAGCCCTTCTGACTTCATCCCAACTTCCACTTGGCGGTTCCTTCCCACCATTTCTAAACTGCTTCAGAGATCCTCTCCCCGCCCCCAACTTTCCAGGGAGTTATTTTTGGGGCCGGGTTTCTCTTAAAGTTCCTCTCTTCTGCTCCTCTTAGTGAGAATTATTGGCCCCATTTCTCCATTCTGAGGAGCGGGGCGTTGCGGGGAGGTAGGATCGGGAGCATTTCTTCCCAAATCACTGCAGACTTTGCAAAATTTCTAACCTTCTGATTGGTGGCCTTTTACTCTCACTCTAAAAAGTCGAACTCCCTCACCCAGCAACTGAAGTGTGCCTTCGTTTCACAAAGCATCTTGCCATCACCCTACTCCCCCTGACCCCCGCCGCCCTTCCCGGCTCCAACCCCTCCGAAATAATTTCAGGCCCCTCCAATCCCCAAACGCTCCGAACGATGAGAGATGCCCCTAATCCTTCCTGTTACACTAAGAAAGGCATCAACTTTTACAGAGAAACTGCTCATTCTCTCAACTCCCCCTGGAGGACCCACAGCCCCATCCAGGCTCCCTCCAGACTTGCCGAAGAGGCTCTTTTCCCCGAACTTGCTGTGCAAATCCAGCCCAGGCAGAGAACTCTTAAACCTGGCCTCCAGTGACGGGACGTGGACCTCTCTATGCTAAGAGAAAACTTCCTTCTCCTTCATTCTTTAGAGAACCCTCTCATTCCCTTCTTCATATAAGAGCTCCAGCTTCTCTTCTGGACGAAATCTCCAAAGAGTTTTCCCCATACCCCCATTTTAGATCCGCGAGCAGTTTGGAACCAGAATTCTTCCTTCAGTCCCTTTTCTCTCCTCCCACCTCTCTAAGTCTTTTTATCTCTCAGCTCAGTCTTTGCTCTCGCATCAAAACTGGGGTTTGAGGGCGGTGAGAGTACTTAAATGTGCAACATTAGGCGCCTGGGTGCTGCACGAAGCAGCCCTCTCACTTCCTGCACGCCCTGCAGCGAGGCTTCTCTTTCCACTGAGCCCCACCCTTGCTGCGTCCCTCCTTTCCTGGCTGTCCCTCCTCACTTTAGAATGAGGCTCCTGCAGCGCAGTCCAGGAAACCTCCAGGGAAGTCACAAGACTATTTTAGGTCTTTTGTTAAGTCTTAGAGAAGGGAAGGCTGGGTAGGGCAGAGTGTGCAGCAGGGGTGGAGGAGATCCAAGTTTGTCTTAAAGCCAGCAGAGATTTTTCTCTCTGCTCTGTTGGAAACTATAGCCCTAGCTTCAGATGTTTTCCTTCCACAGCTGCCAACGGTTGGCAAATTATTTGGAAAGTAAGATCAGTTCAGTAAAAGAATACAGGACGCTTCCTAAACCGTTCCGCTTTGGCAGTTAGTAAAAGTCTACAGACTTTGTTACTGGCTGCTGTTTCGTCCCAGCTAACCAATGGGGTTTTGCAGCCTGTTGAGTGCGGCGGCTGCTGCTTTCCTTCCTTTGCCCGCACAGACTTTCTAAGAGGAAATGTTTTGCTGTACTCTCTACCTGCTGGCTGCCTAAAGGAGTCTGAGAAACAAGTTTTATTTCTCTCTTGTTTCTTCTCAGTATTATTTGCACTACAGAAAGAATGGAACCTTCCTGTTTACTTTTTTTTTTTTTAACCAAGCGTTTGAGTCACGGGATTTTACATTTCTAAGAAATCTTATCTATCATTGTATTTTTTTCTTTTTTTACAGATGAGAAAATCATTGAGGCATAGCATGACTATTTTTCTAGGATTGCACAACTATTAAGGGGCACATCTGCAACAAGATGTTAAGTTTTCTGACCAGCACAAGCCCTGTTAAATGGCTCTGATGGTCAGAGGTAGCAAAAAAGACCATTAATAACTATACAAGTTTAACAAGTTTGGTTAATTTGGCTTTGATTGAATAGAGGAATTAGGTGACCATGGATATTAACATCTTCTTTTCGATTTAGATTTTTCTTCTCAATTTAATTTTATGCATTTATATGGCATAAAAGTCAAAGCTATATAAAATGATATGTTCAGAGAAATTTCAGTTCTGGCTCTACTCAAACCTTTTCCCCACCTATCCTCATCTGCTATTGATAACTTTTTATTCATCTTTGATTTATTCTTCTAGTATTTTCTTTTGTAATATAACAAAATAGATACACATACATGTACAATAAATTCCTCCATATTCTTTTACTTTCATTTCTTGAATAATTGATAGTATATTATGTAAGCTGTTCTGCACTTTGCTTTTTTTTTTCATTTAATATACCCTGAGGATCATTCTATATCTATGAAATATGGTTCTTTTTATTGACATTTTCAAACATAGTAGTTGAAAGGACATATGTATATGCTTATATATAAAAGAAGTATTTTTTGTTGAAAAATTTCAAGTTAATTATTGATATTATATTTCATCCACTCCTAAATACTTCAGTATACATCTAAAAATTAGGACATATTTCTACATAACCACAAAACCATTATCACACACCTAAGAACTTAGTGATAATTCCTTAATATCTAATCCATATTCAAGTTTCCCAGTTGTCTCAAAAATGAATTGTATAGTTAACTTTTTCAAACCTGGACCCAGTCAAAGTTTATGTGTCGCATTGTCTTTTTAGGTCTTTCTAGTCCATTTTAATACACAGCATTATCCTTTTCTACTCCCGTGGAATTTCCTTTCTTTCCCCCCCTCAATGAATTTAGATAAATTCATATACATATGTAACCATTACTCAGGTCAAGATTTGGAACAAATCCCTCACCCCAGAAAGTTCCCTTGTGATCCTTTAAACCCCATGCAGAGGGAGCTACTATTCTGATTTGTTGCTATAGTTTGCTAAGACTTGAACTTCATGGTAAATGGAGCCAGGTAGCGTATCATTATTTTGTGCTGGCTTCTTTTGGCCAGCATATTTTTGAGATCCATCCATGTTTGTTGCTGTGTATGCGCATAATCTGTTTATCCATTCTCCTTATAGATGATTACATGGATTGTTACCAGGTTGTGGCTGCCCTGGATAAAGCTACTATAAACATTCATTTATGCACAAATCTTTTTGTACACATTACCTTTTGAAGAGGTGGGGCTCAGATACAGAGTATCTCTTGTTGTGTTATTGTTTGAATTTTTTGTACATTTAATTTGTTCTCCAGTTCTTATAAACTGGAAGTTAGATGCTTGATCTCTTCTTGCGTAGTGAAAGTATGGCGCTCTATTGTTCTCTGCTCTCTTCCCCCTCTGTGTTTATTTGTGCTGCTGTCTTGTATTAGTGGGAATCAGCATGTTGTGTTGCTCAGCAGAGCCATATGACTTGAGAGGAAATACATTGCCAGGAAGAAAGTGTGACTTTTCTCAATGAATCTTTGGAGAATGATATGATATGCCAAGTAACTTTTTCTTAAAGGGCAGCAAAAGAATTATATTTCCCATCCTTTACACTTTTAATATTTGAATCATCTGTGATAGGAAAAAAGTATTTTTATTGCTTCTTTCTATCTTTTTACTATTCAGTAGTTCAATTTTCATGACATTATTTGGGAACATGGAAGAAATTGGAAATATGATAGTAAAGCCCAATGACTGAGCCATGAAACTGGCCAATTTGCTTTACCTGAATAATGTCAGTTTGGGGTTAGTTTATGTATATAATTTTTTTCTCTTTACTTACTTCACCTCATTGCTTCACTCAAATTATTGATAACATTGGGTGTGTTGGAACCGTTTAAGGCTGGACAGGTTCACAGGATACAGGCAGACCGAAGAATATTCACAGAGCTGTTGGGATATCTGAGATGCCTTTAATCTGGGGCGGGCGATCCACGCATGCGGCAAGCTGTGTGTCCCCAGCATGTGTCTGCATGTCACACTGCATGTCACCTGTCCCCCCTCTCATGTGTCCCATTGCGTGGCCCCTGTCCCATGCCCTTATCTCCCTTATATACCTACAGCAAACGAAGCCGGCAGGGAATCAACAGGTATTATACAACAGAGCTTCATACCACGCATGCAAGCCCACTCAGGGGTGTGGGATCTGCTTGCTGGACCCAGTCTCAAGGCTATGAGAACACTGCTTATCAGGCCCATTCTCAAGGTGATGGGAAACGTCTTCCCTTAGTCGCCCAGACATCTGGGTGAGGAAGCCAGACTGCCTCCATTTACCCTACATTGGGTGTTTTTCAGTCACTGCTCATCTGAATGTGATTCTTACCCACATTTCTATAGAGTGGTATCTCAGTTACGCTACATTTGGTGGTAAGTTTCTCTGGCATATATAGACTTCACAAAATATTTTATAAAATACTTCAAATTTTCAGGAAAAAACCCCCTGAATACTGTGATTCCTCCCACCCCAATTTAACAAATAGTCCATTTTACATGTTTGCTATAGATTTATGTTTTAAAGACATAAAAATGTTTTCTTTTAAAGACACAACTTTTTGTTTTAAAGATATAAAATTAAAAAACCTAGTTAAGGTCCCTTTGCACCTCTTCCTGACCTTTCTTTCTATATTTAAGGTAATAAATATCCTGAAGTAGGAGTATATTCTTTTCATGCAGATTTTTGTACTTTTACTACATATTTGTGTATGTTTAAGTACCACCTATACTATTATTTTTAAAACTTTACACAAATGAAATCATAGTGTATGTATCCTTCTATAAACCTGTTTTTGCACTTCACTGTTTTTGAAATTTATTAGTGTTGTTTCTTGTGGATCTAGCTCATTTCCTTAATTGCTCTGTAGTGCTGTATGTTTATGAGTGATTTCATTTTTATCTCCCTGGTCATGAAATTTTAAATGCCAGTGTTTTCTTATTTTTTAATATTACAGTGTAGCAATGAGTGTACTTTGTACATATCCCCTCTTGTCCGTATGTCGCTTTTTTCTCCAGGGCAGGTAACGTGCTCTAGGGAGTAACTTAGAAATTTGTTGGGCTACGTTTGTTTGCCATAGTGGTTGGGGGTCCTATTGATGTTAATTGCTATTCTGCATGACTTGACTGTTCCATTGGATATAGAGATGAAAACCTGTTTATAATTATTGGAGGTTAATAACAATTCTGTTTTATGTATAAACACAAACTTTTAAAAAAATTTTTAAAAATATAGTGGATTTTTTAGGAATACAATTTCCATGTAAGTTGAGGAGAGAGTGTACTTTGTTTTGCCTGGAACTCTGCTAAGAGTTCTATTTATGAAAAATCATGGCACCAGGGACGCCACTGCTTGTGTTTGACTTGACAATATGTAACACCTATTATTATGCTTCTGAAACTGTTGAGTTCATGTAGATTCCGTCTATAGATATGTCAACTGATGGTAACTAGTGCCAATTCAACAACAGGAATCTCCCATCTGGGGTACGGTGAAGAGGGAAACTATTCGCTGCAAACAGTTCATTTGTGATACAGCAGGGCTGTGAGAACAGCACTGCCGTGAGACAGCGCAGTGTTGTTTAAGCTCAATTATGAAACAGCGTGGCTGTGGAACCGCATGGTTGTGAGGCCCCCTTGCAGTGACGTGAACCTCAGCAGCGGCCCCTCTCCTGCCAGAGAGCTCTACCCTGCTTGGCTCTCTCTTCTGCGCCCTGAAGACACGGAGAAATGAAGTCTTCTGTCTTTGAAGGAAAATGTACTCTCTAAGCCATAAGGTAGCTGACTTACATTTAGAGAAGACCCTGTCCCTGGTCCATGAGTGGTCAGTCCTCATGCAAATGAGGACTCCAAATCTTCACAGTTTGATTGGTCCAGAAAGCACTGTTCCTAGATGACCAGAATGGAGCTGCTCTGATTGGTGGGTGAAGATACTAATGAAGATATAGCTGCACAGCTCCCATTAGATGGGGAAAGTCTCAGTCCTGTTGGTTGAAATACAGTTCCAGGAACTACTGTAAAGGCTGGCTCAGACTGCAGGAACACAGTGTAGCCAGGCAGTCCAGGCCTCTCCCTGAAGGTCTCTCCCTGAAGTGCCACTTGTATGAGAGGCCCCTGTTTAGAAATTGCTAGTGGGCTCTGTCCTTTCTTGTTGGTGTTGTTTTGAGCCCAGTTAGCCCCTAGGAGCCCTTATTGATAGTTTTTCTTGTTTGTTTTTTTTTCCCTGCAGGGCCCACAGGTACAAATACTACATCTTCTAGCTTAGTCCTTCCTGAGCATCTACATGTACAAATATATTTTTTATTATACATTATTTCTGTATTCAGTTTTGGTTTATTTTTTAATTACGTAGGTAAATAGTAAAATATTTGTTGTAATAGAAGTGATTTTGGATCTTATAGAGACCAGTGCTCTGGGGAATAGGTTTAAAAATGGAACTACTGAGTCTTTGGGAATTGTATTAGCTCCCTGGAGTTGCTATAACAAATTACCATAAACTTGGTGTCTTAAAACAACTGAATTTATTATCTTTCATTTCTGGAGGCCAACAGCCCAAAACAGACGTATTGGCGGGCCGAAACTCCCTCAGGAGGCTCTAAGGGAGGAGGCTGCATGGTTCTTCCAGCTATTGGTGGCTACAGGTATTTCTTGGACTGTGGCTGCATAACTCCAATCTCCAGTTCTAGAGGTTTCCTTTTTTATTAATAGCTACCTCATTTCCTTTGCCCTTTGGGTATGTAAGGTTTTTTTCTTTTTCTTTTTTCTTTTCTTTTTTTTTTTTTTAAGATTTTACTTATTTATTTTTAGAGAGAGAGGAAGGGAGGGAGAGAGAGAGAAACATCAATGTGTGGTTGCCTCTCATTTATACTCAACTGGCGGCCTGGCTTGCAACCCAGGTGTGTGCACTGACTGGGAAGCAAACCAACAACCCTTTGGTTTGCAGGCTGGCACTCAGTCCACTGAGCCACACCAACCAGGGAGGATTTTTTTCTTGTTAAATATATTTGAGATACTAACCTCTATTGTTTATACATACTGTAAAATTCTAAAAATCTTCTAATTCAAGCTTATTTTTCCCCTTTGGTTTCACTTTCTTTAGGAATTCCTTTTTTTCATTATATCGATATAGATATCTATATCGATATAGATATAGATATAAATTTTTTCTGCTGGCAAATAAAGAATGCTACTGACTTTTTAAATTAACTTTTTATGAAATTATAGCTTACAGTCATAAAGTGCACAAATCCTAAGTGTCTAATGACTACCCGGATCAATGATTAGAGTATCGTCTGTACCCCAGACTGCCTCTTGTGTTCCATTCCTCCCATCTACTCCACCTGCCCCTTCCTCTCCTAAAGGTAACCTCTATCTTGACTTCTGTCACAATATCTTTTGAACTCTTTTCAGTATGAACTTTTTATAGTCTAATTTCTTTATGAGAATTTATTCTTGTTTTGTGAGGCAGTAGTTCTTTGTCCATTCTATTGCTTTTTCTTCCCTCCAGCTTTATTGAAATATAATTGACACAACTGTGTAAGTTTAAGGTGTACAACCTGTTGGTTTGATAAGCTATAAATTGCAAAATGATTACCACCATCCCATTACACAGTTTCCATTTCCTTTTTGTGGTGACGACATTTAAGATCTATACTCTTAGCAACGACAAAGTATATGATATAATATAATTAGCTACAATCACCATGCTGTGCATTAGAGCCCAAATGTGTTAGCCTTATAACCAGAAGCTTGTACCCTTTGACTAATATCTTCTAATTTCTCCCCCGACCCCCAACCCCTGGTAATTGCCACTCAACACTCTGTTTCACTGAGTTTATATTTTTTATATTCCACATATAGTGATATCATACAGTATTTGTCTTCTCTGACTTACTGCACTTAGCATAATTCCTACAAGATTCATCCATGTTGCAAGTGGCAGGGTTTCCTTCTTTCTTATGGCTGAATAATACACCCCCCCCCCCCCCCCCATATCTCATTCTTATCTGTCAATGGACTCTTAGGTTGTTTCCGTATATTGGCTATTGTGAATAATCCTGTAAAGAACATGGAATGCAGTCCTAGCTGATGTGGCTCAGGGGATTGAGTGTTGGCTTGCAAACTGAAGGGTCACTGGCTCGATTCCCAGTGTAGGGCATATGCCCGGGTTGCAGGCCAGGTCCCCAGTAGGGATGTGTCAGATGCAGCCACATGTTGATGTTTCTCTCCCTCTTTTCCCTTCTCTAAAAATAAATAAATACATAAATAAATAAATCTTAAAAAAAAAGAATATGGAGTGCAGATATCTCTATGAGATCCTGATTTCTGTTCTTTTGGATGTATACCCAGAAGTGGGATTGCTGGATCATATGGTAGTTCTATTTTTGATTTTTGGGGGTACTTTCATACTGTTTTTCATAGCGGCTCTGTCTAACTTGCATTCCCTCCAGCAGTGTCCAAGGGTTCCCTTTTCTCCATACCCTCACTCACACTTGTTATCTCTTGTCTTTTTTTATTGTAGCCATTCTAACTGGTATGAGGTGATATCACATTGTGGTTTTGATTTGCATTTCCCTGATGATTAGTAATGTTAAGCACTTTTTAATGTTTCTGTTAGCCATTTGTATGTCTTCTTTAGAAAACTATTCAGTTCTTCTGCATCTCTTCTATTGTTGGTGGGCATTATCATCTTTTCCAGTTTTGGAATATTACAAATTGTGCTCCTATGAACATTCTTTATATTTATATTCAACAACATTGCAGAAATTTCATATTAGTTCTAATAGTTTTATGGATTTTCTATGTGGAAGTACATGTTTGCAAATAGAAGTTTTTACTTCTTCCATACATTTTTTTATTACTTATATCCTTGACTAAAATCCCCAGTATAGTTTTTTAAATTTAATCTTTATTGTATTTTTTTCTATTACCATTTAGTTCCCTTAGATCCCTTCCCGCCCCCTCCCCCTCAGTCACCGCACTGTTGTCCATGTCCATGAGTCCTTTTTCCTTTTTGCTCAATCACTCTACCCCCTCACCGCTCCCCCGCCCCAACTAGCTCTCATCCTGCTCTCCATTTATGAGTCCATCACCATTTTTCTGGTTAGTTCAGTTTGTTCATCAGATTTCATGTATGTGTGAAATCATATGGTATTTGTCTTTCTCTGATTGGCTTATTTCACTTAGTAGTATAATGTTCTCCAGGTCCATCCATCCTGTTGCAAAACGTAAAACTTTCTTCTTTTTTATGACCGAGTAGTATCCCATTATGTAAATGTCCCGTGGTTGTTTTATCCATTGATCTGCTTATGCACACTAGGGCTGCTTCCATAACTTGGCATTTGTAAATAATGCTGCAATGAACATAGGGGTGCTTACATTCTTTTGAATTAGTGTTTTGGGTTCCTTCGGATATATTCCCAGAAGTGGGATCACTGGGTCAAAAGGCAGATCCATTTTTAGTTTTAGGTATCTCCATACTGCTTTCCACAGTGGCTGTACCAATCTACATTCCCGCCAACAGTGTAAAAGGATTCCCCTTCCTCCATATCCTTGCCAGCACTTGTTTGTTGATTTATTGATGATAGCCCTTCTGACAGGTGTGAGACGATATCTCATTGTGGTTTTAATTTGCATTTCTCTGATGATTAGTGACATTGAGCATCTTTTCATGTATCTATCGGCTACTTGTACGTCCTCTTTGGAGGACTGTCTATTCAGTTCCTGTGCCCATACTTTAATTGGGTTGGGTTGTTTTTTTGGTGTTGAGTTTTGTAAGTTCATTATAAATTTTGGATATTAACCCCTTGCGTAGTGTATTGGCAAATATGTCTCCCTTTCTGTGCATTTTCTTTTTATGTTGTTGATTTCCTTTGCTGTGCAAAAACTTTTTAGTTTGATGTTGTCCCATTTATTTATTTTTTTCTTTTGTTTCCCTTGCATGGAGATACGTCTTTGACAAAATACTGCTATGAACAATGTCCAAGATTTTGCTGCCTATGTTTTCCATGATTTTTATGACTTTGCGTGTAACATTTAAGTTGATCCATTTTTAAAGATTTTATTTATTTATTTTTAGAAAGATAAGAAGGGAAGGAGAAAGAGAGGGAGAGAAACACCAGTCTGTGGTTGCCTCTTGTGCACCCTCAACCAGGGACCTGACCCACAACCCAGGCATGTGTTCTGACTGGGAATTGAACTGGTGACCCTTTGGTTCGCAGGCTGGCAGTCAATCCATTTAGCCACACCAGCCAGGGATGACCCATTTTGAATTCATTCTTCTGTGTGGTGTAACAAGGTGGCCTAGTTTCATTTTTCTGTATGTACATGTCAATTTTCTCAACACCATTTATTGAGTAAACTATCTTTAGTCCATTGTATGTGTTTGCTTCCTCTGTCAAATATTAATTGTCTATAAAGGTGAGGGTTTATTTCTGGGCTATCTATACTGTTTCATTGATCTCTGTGTCTGTTTTTATGCCAGTACCGTGCTGCTTTGATTACTGTGGCCTTTATAATTTCATATTAGATAGCACTATTCCTCCAATTTTGTTCTTGTTTCTCAGGATTGCTGTTGCTATGCAGGGCTTTTGTGGTTCCATATAAATTTTTGGAATATTTGTTCTAGTTCTGTGAAATACACAATTGGAATGTTGATAGGAATTGTGTTGAATCTATAGATTGTTTTGGGTAGCATGGGCATTTTAATGATGTTAATTCTTCCTCTCCATGAACACAGCATATGCTTCCACTTTTTTGTATCTTTAATTTCTTTCTTCAGTGTCTTATAATTTTCCAAGTATAGGTCTTTTACATCCTTGCTTAGGTTTATTCCTAGGTATTTTATTCTTTTTGAAGTAATTGTGAGTGGGGTTGTTTTCTTAATTATCCCTTTCTATTAGTTTGTTATTTGCATATAAAAATGCAACTGTTTTCTGAATATTAATTTTGTATCTTGCTACTTTGTCAGTTATAGTTGTTTCTTGGTGGAATCTTTGAGGTTTTCTATGTACAATATCATGTCATCTGCAAATAATGACAGTTTTACTTCTTCTTTTCCAATTTGGATGCCTTTTATTTCTCCTTCTTGTCAGATTGCTGTTGCTAGGACTTCCAGTACTACATTGAATAAGAGAGGTGAAAGCAGACACCCCTGTCTTATTCCTGATCTTAAGGGGGGAATGCTTGTAGTTTTTGCCCATTGAGTATGGTGCTGGCAGTGGGTTTGCCATATATGACCTTTATTATGTTTAGGTATGTCCCCTCTAACCCCACTTTGCTGAGAGTTTTTCTCGTAAATGGGTGCTGGATTTTATCAAATGCTTTTCCTGCATCTGTTGATATGATCACGTGGTTTTTATCCTTCATTTTGTTTATGTGATGAATTGCATTTCTTGAATTGTGACTGTGGTACCAACCTTGCATTCCTAAAGTAAATTGCACTTAATCATGGTGTATGATCTTTTACATGCATTGCTGTATTTGGTTTGCTAATATTTTGTTGAGGATTTTAGCATCTATGTTCATCAGGAATGTTGGCCTGTAATTTTCTTTTGCTGTAGTGCTTTTATCTGATTTTGGAATGAGAATAATGCTGGCCTTGTAAAATGAGTTTGGGAGACTTCTTTCCTCTTGAATTTTATGAAATAGTTTGAGAAGGTAAGGTGTCAGTTCTTTTCAGAATATTTGGTAAAATTTACCTGTGAAGCCATCTGGTTCAGGGCTTTAGTTTGTTGGGAATTTTTTGATTACTGCTTCAATTTCACTAGGTATAATCTGTCTATTCAGATTCTCTGATTCATCCTCATTTAGTTTTGGAAGATTGTATTTTTCTAGGAATTTTCCTATTTTGTCCAGGTTGTCCAGTTTGTTAGCATGTAGTTGCTCATAATATTTTCTTACAATCCTTTGTATTTCTTTGGTGTCAGTTGTTATTTCTCCCCTTTCATTTCTGATTTATTTGAGTACCTTCTCTTTTTTTCTTGATGAGTCTGGTTAAAGGTTGATTAATGTTGTTTATATTTTCAAAGAACCAACTCTCGACTTCATTGATCTTTTGTATCATTTTTTTAGACTCTATTGTGTTTATTTCTGCCCTTATCTTAATTATTTTCTCCCTTCTACTCACCTTAAGCTTTGTTGTTCTCTTTCAAGTTCCTTTAAATGTGAAGTTAGATGGTTTATTGAGCTTTTTCTTGTTTTTTGAGATAGGCCTGTAATGCTATGAATTTCCCTTTTAGGATTGCTTTTCCCACAGATTTTGGATTGTTTTGTCCTCATTTTCACTCATTTCGAGATGTCTTTTGATTTCTTCCTTTCTCTTGTTGTTAACCCATTCAATGTTTTATAACATGTCATTCAGCTTCTATGTCCTTGCATATTTTTCAGTGTTGTTCTTGTGATTGATTTCTAGTTCCATTGCATTGTGGTCAAGAGAAGATGCTTGATATGATTTCAATCTTCTTAAATTTATTGAGACTTGTTTTGTGTCCTAGCATGTGGTCTATCCTAGAAAATGTTCCATGTGCACTTGAAAAGTATGTATAGTTTGCTGCTTTGGGATGAATTTCTCTGAAGATATCAATTAAATCCATTTGATCTAGTGTGTCATGTAAGGCCTCTGTCTCCTTGTTGATTTTCTGTCTGGAAGATCTATCCTTTGAAGTCAGTGGGGTGTTAGAATCCCTGACTATGAATGTATTTCTGTTGACCTCTCTCTTTATGTCCATCAAAATTTGCTTCACATATTTAGGCATTCTTATATTGGGTGCATAAATGTTTACTAGGGTTACAGTCTCTTGTTGGATTGTTCCCTTTATCATTATGTTGTGTCCTTCTTTGTCTCTTACTAGCCTTGGTTTTAAAGTCTGTTTTGTCAGATATAGGTAGCACTACCCAGCCTTCTTTTCTTTTCCATTTGCATGAAATATATTTTTCCATCCCTTTACTTTTAGTATGTATGTATCTTTTGATCTGAGATGGGTCTCTTGGAGCCAGAATATATATGGGTCTTATTTTCTTATCCATTCAGCTACCCTGTGTCTTTTGGTTAGAGCATTTAAGCCATGTATATTTAAGGTGATTATTGATAGATACAATCTATTTAGTGCCATTGTATTGTTAGACTGTTTTCCTCCCCTTTTTTTTTCTTTTTCTTGTTCTTCTTAAAGCAAGCCTTTTAATGTTTGTTGCAGTGCTGGTTTGGTGTTAACAAACTCCTTTAGCTTTTTCTTGTCTGGGAAGCTCCTTATTTCTCCTTTGACTTTAAATGATAGCCTTGCTGGGTAAACTATCCTTGGTTGTAGGTCCTTGCTTTTCATCACCTTGAATATTTCATGCCATTCCCTTCTAGCATGAAATGTTTCTGTTGAGAAATCAGATGACAGTCTTATAGGTGCTCCCTTGTATATAACTGCCTGCTTTTCTCTTGCGACTTTTAGGATTCTCTACTTGCTTTTAAGCCTTTTCATTTTAATTATGATGTGTCTCCGTGTAGGGCTATTTGGATATCAACTTTTTTGGGACTCTCTGAGCTTCTTGGACTTGTGTATCTTTTCCTTTACCTATTAGGGAAGTTTTCGGTCATTATTACTCTAAATAGAGCCTCAATCCCTTTCTCACTCCTCCTTCTGGTATTCTGTGATGCAGATGTCATCACGCTTCATGTTGTCCAAAATGTTTCTTAAGCTCTTCTCATTTTTTAAATTTTTTTTCTTTTTGCTGCTCTGCCTGGGTGTTTTTTTGTTTTTTTTTTCTACCCTGTCTTACAAATCACTGATTCAGTCCTCTTTTTCAGCTAACCTACTGTCTATTTCTTCCAGTGCATTATTTAGTTCGGGTATTGCATTCTTTATTTCTGAGTGGACCTTTTTTATGGTTTCTATGTCTATGTCTTTTTTCATGCTATTGAGTACCCTTATAATCATTACTCTAAACTTTCTATCTGAGATATTGCTTGCCTCCATTTCATCTAGTTCTTCTTCCTGAGAACTCGCTTGTTCTTTCATTTGGGGTATGTTCCTTTGTCTTCCCATTTTGGCTTCTTTGTATTTTCCACCTTAGTTATTAAACCAATCAGTGATATAGTTTTAAGCTGTAATCAGCAGCCTGGCTTAAGCACCACAGGGTGGGGCAGAGTAATTCTTACAGTCTGGGCTATTATTCTCCTCAGGCTGATGCCATTTGGAGAGGAATGCTCTGTCTGAGAAAGATGGCTTCTGCACTATTGGGAATGACCCAGCACAGGGATCCTGGTGGCTGTTCCTTCGGCTCTCTCCTCAAGTCCACCAACCCCAGACTTTTCTCAAATGTCTTTAGTCTACTCTCCCGTCTTCTGACAGAGCCCCAGGGTAAGTGGGTGCAAATGAAATTTTGTGCATTGGCCCTTTAAGAAGCTCTCTGCATCTCTAGCTGTCTCTCCCTGGGGGACAAAAACCCTGCTCCTTTTCACAGCTGAATGTCACCTGGGGTTCCTTTCTGGCTCTGGTGCTGTATCCTGGGAGCCCAGCTTGGCTTTAGACCCCACAGTTCTCAGGGAGAACCCTTCATGACTGAATTATCCACCTGGTACCCATGGCGGCAGTTCAGCTGCCACCCATGGTAGCCCAACCAGCCGTTTCTGCCTTCTCCTCACTCACTGCCAGTCTCGTTGTGTTGAAGTGTTTTTCTTTTGTCTATCCTTGGCTATAGGTCTCCTCTCTAGCTGGAGTTCAGTTAGTTATGCAGCATGATTTCTCTTCTATTTAGTTGTTATACCAGGTTGGTCCTGGGAGGAGAGTAGCGCAGCTTCTACTTACTCTTTCGCCATCCCCCCAGTATAATATTAAAGAGTAAGAATAATAGTAGATATACTAGTCTTTTATTTTTATTTTTATTTCAAGCTATGCTTCTTTTGTTTCACACCTAAATATTAGATTGAATCTTATGAAATTGCTGACAGTGGACCATATTTTTAATACAAATGAACAAACATGCCGATTTTCATTTATTAAGTTAAGAAAGTTTCCATCTATTCCTAATTTCAAAAATATTCTGAGAATTGAATTATATTGGGTGCTTTTTCTAAATCTAATGAGATTATTATATAATACAGCTCCCATATTTATAAAAAGGGCACATTTTATGATGTCGCACCTTTTCCATTCTATGATAAATTCTTTTTGGTCAGGACATATTATTTTTTACCATATTTTGCTGGGTTTATTTGCTAATTTTTTGTTTAGGATCTTTCATTTGTGTTCATTGATGAGATTTTTGTTTGTGAATCAAATACTTCATTTAGGTTTAAGTTTTTTATTCTTAAAACATTTATTTTGAAACATTTCAGACATACAAAAAGTTATTGAGTGACATAACACCCATATACCCACCTACCAGCTTAAGTAAAATATTACAGATAGAGGTGAAACCTTCTGTATATCTCCCTCTGTGAGAATCCCTCCTTCTTTCTTACCTTTCGCTAATCACTATGATGAATTTTGTGTTGTTATTCCTCTGTATTTTTCAACGTATTTCTCATTTTAGTACCTATCTTTAAGGTATTTGATTTACTTCCAAGTGCTGCTTAATTGTCATCCCAAAAGCATTGATAATACTGTTTTTAAATTATTTGGTTTGAAATATTTTATAATTTTTATTGTTATTTCTACTTTAGCTTATGAAATATTTAGGAGTTTGTCTTAACTTCAAGATGCATAGGATTTATATGTATGTATACACCTCCTCATAGATACACACCTACACATATGTATAATTACTATCTTTTGTGGCATTTTAATTTAATTTCACTGGTATATTGAATGGGGCTTGTATGATATTTTTGTTGATATTTCCTTTATGTCCTAATACTTACTCCATTTTTGTGAATGTTCTCTATTTACTTGAAAATAATATATAACTTCTTCTGTTGGATGTAGGGCTCTATCTGCTGCTCTTATGAAGTTTGTTTTCTCTGAAATATCTTTAATTTCATATTAAATTTTATCTGCATGGTCTCCTTAAAGTTTTCATAATAATTATGTATTTTCACTTTATTCTTGATGTATTTCAGTACACCATGATGTATAGAGCTGTGGATTCCCTTATATTTATTTTGTTTTGCACTGAGTGTTTTCCATCTAAGAATTTATGGGTTTCTTCAGCTAGAAAATTCTTAGATATTATATCTTTGAATATTGTTTTCTGCTGTTCTCTTCTTTCTTCTGACAGTGCTATTAGACTTCAGTATTACATTCTTATTAACTCATTAAGGTAATTTTCAATCTCCTTTATTGAGATTTTTCATTTCATTGACTAAATATTCCAAGATTTCTCGCGTAGCCTATTTTTATATATCTGCCAAATATTTTTACCTTTTTAAATTTTATAATTTTAATGGAGGTTTTCTCCCTTATAAGGTGAAAGATCCAAAATAGTTATTTTTAAATTATTTTCAAATTGTGCAAACTAATTTTTCACTTGAAGTGAATTTATCTCATGATATTCAATATTGTTGGTTTTCTTTGTGTGTGGGATTGCACTGAAATTATGGGCCAATTTTGGGAGAATTGGTATTTTAACAATATTGAGTCTTTTAATTTATTAACCTGGTATATTTTTTTCCATCTATTTAGGTATTCAGTTTCTTTCAAAGATGTTTGTAGTCTTCTCTGTCTTTTTTGTTTCTCTATTCTTGTGTTAGTACTTTCTTTTGTGTTAACTAATTTATAAAGTACCACTTTAATTTTATTGTGTCTCTTACAATATTTTAAAATTTATTTTCTTAGTGGTTGTTTTGGGGTTCACAATTAACATCTTAATTAATAACAATCTAATATGGATTAATAACAATTTCATTTCAGAAGTATGCAAAACTTCTTCTGTTCCATCCCCCCTCTCTTTAGTGTCCTATAAATTACATTTTTATTCATATAAGCCCATAAAATAGTTTAATAATTGTTGCTTTATGAAATTTTATTTTAAATGGTGAAATGAGAGAAAAGATACATGATTACTTTATATTGTCCTAGTAGCTACCTTACTGGTGGTCTTTATTTTTTCATGGGGATATGAATTGCTCTCTAGTGCCCCTTCATTTCAACCTGAAAGATTTTCTTTAGTATTTCTTGAAAGGAAGTTCTGCTAGTGATGAAATATTTGTTTTTGCTTACCTGAAAATGTCTTAATTTTTCTTCTTTTTGGAAGGAAAATTTTTCTAGGTATTAAATTCTTGTTTGAAAGTTTTTCAGCATGTTGAATAGGCTTCCCACTTCTGGTTTCATATTTTTGATGAGAAATCAGCATGAAATCTTATTGAGAATTTTGGTGTCTGCTGAATCATTTTTGATACTTTCAATATTCTCTCTTCATCTTTGTCTTAAAAATTTGATTATTTGATGTATGACTTGGAGTGTTTTGAGCTTGTTTGTATGTGTAGGTGGTTTTTCTTTAAATTTGAGAAGTTTTTGTTTGTTTTTTCTTCACATATTCTTTTTGGCCCTTTCTCCTCTCCTTATGGGGCTCTCATATCTATGTTGCTGTGCTTGATGGTGTCCCATAGGTCTCCGAGACTTCATTTTTCTTCATTCCTTTTTCATTCTGTTTCTCAGACAGGATAACCTTAATTGACATAATTTTAGGTTCAGTTATTCTTTTTTCTGCCAATTTATATCTGTTCTTGATCTTCTATAGTGAATTTTTCAATTCAGTTTTGTACTTTTCAACTCTGGAATTGTTATTTGGTTGCTTTAAAATTTTTAAAAAAATCTATTTGTTATTTGATATTTGTTATTTGATGAGACATTGTTGCCATATTGCCATAGTGCCATACTTTACTTTGATATTTAGACGAGGTTTCTTTTAGTCCTTTGTATGTATTTATAAAAGATGATTTAAAGACTTTGTTTAGTAAGCCCTACTTCTGGACTTTCTAAGAGATAGTTTCTATTGACTGCTTTTTTTTTTTTTCTGTGTATGGGCCATATTTCTGTTTCTTTGCATGTGATAATTTTTGTTGAAAACTTGACATTTTAAATATACCAAATTCTATGAATCTGATTCTCCCTATTTCCTAGGGTTTATTATTTTCAGTTGTTGTTGCATTTTGTTTGTTTTCATTACTTTCCTGAACTAAAGTTTGTAATTCTTTGTCGTATATGGCCACCGAAGTCTATGCCTCATGGCTTGCTAATGATTGTATTTATATTTCTTAAAAGCCTTGTACCCATAAGTATCCCAGCCTTTGCTGAGGATCACTCTGTGTGCAAATTGGGATTTGCTTTCTATGTCCTGGCAGGCAGAGTACAACTCTTAGTCTTCACTTCTAACTTTTCTAAAACCTTAAGATCAGCCTGTGGTGAGAGAGTAAGGCTATTTTAGTGATTTAGAGTCATGTGCACAGCACTGTGCGTGTGCCTGACTTTCTAAATTGCCAAGAATATATCCTAACTTGGCAACCACCCTTTTCCCTCCTCCTGCACCGCCCCCCCCCCGCCCCGCATTTCTCAAGCTTTGCCTTTTAAGTGTTTTGGTCACTTTATTGTTTGCCCCGTTGAGATCCCTGCTTCAGGCATCTGTGATGTTAAATAATTGCTACTGATTGTTTTTGACAAACACCTTAAAGGGAAAGCCTGTTTGTCTTGTAAGCTCTGATCAAGCCAAATACAGAGAACTCTGTAAATGGGGATTTCCATGGTACTGCGAGACAGGTTGAACAATGACAGTGCCCTGGGAATAGGGGTTTTGGCTCTAAATCTGTTCTCTTCCAGTGACAGGGGGCTCCTGGCTTCATGGCTACCATGATTGTAAGGGTTTTGGTTTTCATGGCTACAGAAGACCTGCGTAAAAAGGATTGGCAGTAGAGTATGTTAAAGCACCACAATATTATGATTTATACCAGAATTCAAATATTTTTCTTGAATAAATGCTCCTCAGGTTGTTGTAAGCCTCTGGTTAATTTCCAGAGCTCTAAAAATTTGTTTTTGACAGATTTTGGTAGTGTTTCAGTTGCTTTTATAGAGGGGCTGCCTTTTAGAGATATATATTCCTCCATTCTGAAAGTGCTTTCTTTATGTGGGTCTTTATCTTTAAAGTAGGATTTTTTGCAGAGACAGCATATTTGTGTCCTACTTTTTCATCCAATCTGACAATTTCTGCCTTTTAATTAGAATGCTTACAACAGTATTTATATTTATGAAATTATTTATAGGGTTGGTTTAAGTCAACCACTTTGCTATTTATTTCCTGTTTGTTCTGCCTTATTTACTTGAACTCCCCTCCCTTTTCCTGCTTTCTTTTTGGAAAGATGCCAGATATTTCTTTAAAGATTGGCAGAATCTGTAGAAATATGAATGAGAAAAAAAAGTCATGCCTTCTTGCATATATTACAAATTGGTAAGAGACAACAAAGTTTTTCAGTGAGGACAATTAGACCAGCACTATGCAAAATAAATACTGTATATATGAAATTTCAAATTTTCTACTAGCTATATTAATAAAGTTAAAAGAAATAGATAAATTTATTTTAATAATTTCATTTAAATCAGTTTATTAAAATATCCTTTCAAAATATAACTAACAAAAAAGTTATTAATAAGGTAGTAACTGTTTTTGTAATAAGTCTTCAAAATCCTGTATCTTACAAGAATAACAACCCATTTGAGTTTGAACTGGCCACATCTATAGGCATAAGTGGCTAGCAGTGACCACTTGGGAGAACATGTCTTTGAGCGATTCTCAGACAGTTTTGGTTTTAATGAGGCAGAGAAGCTGATTGACAGAAGGAGACTTACTGAGCACCTTGATTTTAGTAATCAATTGGGGATATATTAGGACAAAGTAGAAAGTAGAATAAGGGGTAAATATGAATAAAAAATATCTGGCATAGAAAATAATCAACTTCTGTGTATGAAGGGACATGAAGTCATAGTCATTTATGAAACATGGTCGTCTATATTAATGTGGAAGGTAAATGGTTTGGTTTTCAGTCAAATGATGATAGCTGTACTGGATAAATGCTCTGTCAGGCGCTGTCCTAAGCACTTCGAATGTATTGTGTTGATATTTACTGTGTGATTTTAAGTAAGTAAATCAACTATTCTTTTGTGGGGCTCTGTTGTTTTCATATCTGAAAAATCAAAAACCATACTAGAAAATCTCTGAGCATCTTCTTAATACTGAAAGTTGGTGTTTTTAGATACATTGACAAGGAAAATAAAATTTCTGTCCTCAGGGAATGTATAGTCAAATAAAAGAGGTGAGATGTCTCCATTTAATTAAAGTGCATGGTGACAATAATTAGGACCTTAAGAAAGCAACAAAACCCTATGAGAATCTAAAACATATTTACTTGCATATAGTAAACTCACAGTAAATATCTGAATTAGATAGAATAATGATAGCTGATGAATTAAGAGAAGTATTTTTTGCTTTGTTAGGAAATGACAGTTGGCGTAAGCCTTGGCAGATGGTGGGAGTAAATGAGGTGAAGGTGGAATGGACAAGTAAGGAGTAGTTATCCAGAAAGTGGAAGAATATGGGGCAAGAAAGCTATGTGTGTTCAGAAAACAATTAAAATATACTTTGATCTTGTTATTACGGGATGTTGGGTAATTGTTCTATATGGGTAGGTTGCATTCAAATCTTAAAATGCCTTTAAGATCCTGATAACGGCATGTTTTGTCACTGACAATGAAATATGACAGGGACTGGAGAGACTGTGCAATGTATTTTTTTAGAAACTCCACATTTTATGTGTATACTTTCAGTCATCTGTGAGGATGGTTAAGTGCAATTTTATATTTAAAAAATATTTTATTGGGCTAGAAACTTAAAATTCACTTGCTATGGTACTTTGCCATATTGGTTTTGATGAGGGGGTGTATAGGCTGCTGTTTAGGGTAATGCAGGTCAAGTTTGTGCTCTTTATTGATATTTTTTTGTCTTCTATTGTAGTGTTTTATTTCTGCTGATTCTTAATCCTTCCTGATTAAATGATGCTGAAGCAGTGTATGTAAGCTTTCAGCACAGAGTGGGCGCCTAAGGCTGACTGTTTAAAACTATTAGTGTCTGTCCCAAGAGCCAGTACTTAGAGCTTCAAATGTGGCACAAACAACCAAATGGAAAATCAAAGATTTCTCAGGGGGATGAAAGTTATAAAAGCATTTTCTGTAATTCTACAAATGCTAGAATTTCTCTATATCTTTTTATTTGTGCACATTTTTTATTAGCTTAGCAGATCTGTGTTTTAATGTTATGTTTTAAAAGTCATTTTAGCAGGATGGATCAGGGACTTCCTAAGGCAGTTACATCCATCTACCTAATTTCCTTCAGGTAACCTGTCCAGGAGTGGTGCTGAAAGACAAGGAGGATATCTACCTTAGCATCTGTGTGTTTGGCCAATACAAAAAGACACAATGTGTCCCAGCCACTTTTCCACTGGTCTTCAACGCCAGAATGGTGTTTGAAAAGGTAAGTTCAAATCTCACAGCAAAATTAATGAACAAAAGATTTAAATAGTTCCAAATTTTGATTAAATTACACGACCTAAATTATTATTGCTGACTGTGTACGTGGATTTAATTCAAAGGAAGATTTGTCACATAAATTTGGAGGCTTGAAAGTACATATGAATTATGTTATACATTGGATCCATTGCCTCTTTTTCATGATGGATCAGTTTATTTTTAAAATTGTGATAGTGATATATAAAATACAGAACCTTGAATTCTAAATAATATTCTCATAAAAATGAGAGAGGAAATATTAATAGGTAAGAATAGATCATATTTTACTTATGGTTTTCTTGTGTGTGTTCTTTGTCTTTTTTTTTCCCCTAAAACCTCTGCTTTTGGTTATTACCAGTTGTATTTCTCACTTTTAAAATTTCCTTCTTTCTCTATTTCCCTCTCTTCCATCCCTCCTTCCCTACTTCCCTTCCTTCCCTCTTCCTTTTCTCCACAAATGATTACTCAGTGCCTGCTCTGTTGCATGCACTTTTGAAAGCACTGGGTAGACAAACACCTTTCCCCTCTTGGAGCTTTCATTTGAATAGGAGACATAGGAGGCAATAATTAAGTAAACACATAAATAATACAATTTGAGATAGTGGTAAATGTCACGAAGGGAATAAAGGGAGGGTAAGGGACAGAGAGGGACTGAGGGATAGGGGGATTGTCTATTTTAAAGGGGAGCCAGAGAAGGCAATTACATTTAAGCTGAGCCTGAATTATGGCGCAGTATCAGTTATTTGAAGGTCTAGGGGGAAAGCATTCTAGGCAGAGGAATAGAAAATAAAAAGGCTTCTTGTTAGACACAAGCTTGATGAGTTGGAGGAACACCAAGAAGGCCGATATGACTGAGGTAACAAAACAAAGGGAAGGACCCTGGCAGGCGAGGGTGGAGAGGGAGGCGGCGCCGGCGGAAGTGTCTGTGAAATCTTCCATAGTGGTCATGGGGAGCAGAGAACGGGCCATAGTTCTCAGTAATGCAAAAGCTTCTTTGTTTGGGAAAGGAATATTTGGGGCACAAGAGGGAAAAATCAGAGACTGTGTTACATGTCTGTTCCTTTCACTTCCTTTCCTCCATCCTGCCTCCTTCTCCACGCCCCGCCTGTAGGTGTTCCCTGAAGCAGTGGACCCTGGGGATGTGGTTGCACAGCTGGAATGTAAGTTTTTAACTTTTCAATCCAGATTCTAAGACATCTTAGAATTCTCTTTAATCTTGAATTAATAAAAGTTAAAAAGAGTTTAATAAGAATTTTAAAAACCTTGAGCATTTTTTGGGGAATTTCAGAATTTACCTACCTGGAAATAATAAAAAAATGCATGGCTGCAGAGAGGCTGGGAATTTTTTCTTTTTCTGTGGTTGGTCTATGGAAAACAAAAAGACTTATTTGAACTTTTCATTGATTAAGATAATGTAGATTGTTTATAATGTAAGAACAGAGATTCGTGTTAGGTAGGGCTCTGACCTGCAGACAAAAATATGTCTTTTAACTTTCAGCCTATTGCAAATCAAGAGAGTAAATAATACAAGATTGATGTAATGGTAGTTTAAAATATATGTTTTGTATTTGGTACAATGTTACAGTTTCAAGGCTAAGGATAATAGTAAATTCTTCGAAGTAGTAGAAGTCAACTATAAAAAGGTGCAGCTGTTGGGGAGAGCAGTAGTACAAAGGTCTGCACTTGGGAATAGTTACTTGAGCTCTGGATATAAAATGAAAAGCTCCATTGTTATTCCTGCAGTTAGAAAGGGATCAGGGATCACCAGATTGGTCTAATATGTAACTGTATATCAAAAGGTCAACCGTATTGGGCATCATCCGTGTCTGTCATCTCCTCCACACCTTCCCTCCATCCACACCTCACTGGGACTCTCGCAATGTGGAAACGTGGAGCCTGGCACCATGCGGGGATCTGGGCATATGGGAGGGATGGGGGCTGGCTCGTTGTCTTACATTCAGGGAGTTTATAGTTTAGTCAACTCTTCTCCAGGGAATTCTTTATGGCCTGTGACAATACCTTAGTTTTTATAGCTGTTCTTTCACTTGGTATTCTCTTTCACTGTAGCAGACTAACTAGGTGGCAATTTGGTGCCAGTGGGTGTGTGATTTTTAATATTTCCTGAACATTTTACTCAATATCTGGGAAACTGTATGTTAGAAGGTATGAAGACAATTGTATCATCATTCTGAAATTCTTCTGTTATAAAAATATATATCTGTCAACTATTGAATCCAAAAAGCAAACAAACAAGCAGAACAGAAACAAACTCATAGATACAGAGAACATTTTGATGGTTGCCAGATGGGAGGAGGGTTGGGGGGATGAGTGAAACAGGTGAAGGGATTAAGAAGTACAAATTGGCAGTTACAGAATAGTCAGGGCGATGTAAAGGACAGCACAGGCAATATAGTCAATAATATTGTAATAACTATACATGGTGTCAGAGGGGTACTAGATTTATCGGGATGATCAGTTAGTAGGTTATATAATGTCTGAGCCCTGGGTTGTACTCCCAGAACTAATATAATATTGTATGTCAACTGTATGAAAAATAAAAAATTATATAAAGTAAAAACCATTAAAAACAGTTTTTTTCTATTTGATTTGAAATTTTGGGGCTATAAAAGAGTACTTAGTTGTTATCATTTCGAAATTTTAATGCCTGCATTTCAGTGATTCATCTTTTCTCTTAGGTCTCTTCTACCCATCACTGACATCTTTTCGGTATCTTTCTGAACTTCGTCTTTCTCTGCCCTGGCTTTAAATATTGGTATTCCACCAGCCTCATTTCTTTGATGTCTTTTTGCTTAGTTTCTACTCTTATTTACTCTCCAAAGACTTGGTTTTATATATATTACCCGTTCTGATGGCTTCCACATCAGTCTTTATTCCTGGCCTCTTTTGTGAGCTTTGGGTCCCTTTTTCTTTTACGTTTTTTACTCTCAGTTTTGCAGTCTTTCATTGTCCCTTACCCTCATTAATATGAAAAATTAGAAACACACTAAAAGTGGGAGGAGAGAATGTCGAAGTGCCATATATGTATTACACAACTTCAGCAATGTTTGACATATTGCCGATCTTACTGCATGTTCACCCTGATGCTTAAAAAAAATTGTTAATTCTATACATACATCCTTTCACTACAAATATATATACATGTATATATACACATATATGTGTGTGTGTGTGTGTGTATAGATATATATAATATTTTCTCTCCGTCATGCTGGTATCACACCTAACAAAATTAATGTAATTCCTTAATAACATCGAATACAGTCATTGTACAGATTTCCCCATTAATCACCAAAATGTCTTTTAAGCTTGGTTTGCTAAACTCGGGATCTAGTCAAAATGTGGTTCACACATTGTATATGCTCTTAAGCTTTTTTTTTCTATAATAGTGTTTTTACTTTTTTCTTTTTTAATGCTGTGAATTTGTTAGAAAAACCAGGTCCTTTAGACTGTCCCACAATTTGGATTCGGCTAATTGCAAGTTAGCTTGTTTATTACTTGTATTATGTAAATTGAAATTACCCCTAGAGAACTGATTAAACTCAGGCTTATTTTATGTTTTGGCAAAAATCCTTCATAGTTGGTGATGTGTATGTATGATTGCATCTTATGGAGTGGCAATAAATGTCTAATTGTGTTAAGTTTAGTGACGTTGACCCAGGCAGCATTAGCCTCACTCTTCCATTGTAAAGTTCACCAGCCTTTCATCTAATAGTTTTAGTGTTTGCTGAGAGCCATCTTTTCTTTTCTTTTTTTTTTTTTACAGTTCAGAAAATAACTTTAAAAATGGTTAATATAGCAATATTTACAAGTAGGAGCTCTGTATAAAATAGTAGAATTGCATACTTCTTTTCTGCTTAATTTATTTTTCCAATTAAAAATGTTCAACATTATAGAGAAATTAAGAAAAATACATCTTTTCATTAGGAGTTACAATATGTGCTATTTTAAAATAATATTGTCATTCTTTCTGTATTTATTAGCTTCAATTCCAAAATTTTTTGTCCTTCTCAGCAGTTTGGTTACTGTGAAATATAGTTCTCATAGAAAAGGCAGGGTCATTCTTCTCTCCTTTCCTTACTTTAATAGTCTTAGTGAGTTATAGTTTGCATCTCACAAAATTCACCCCTTGTAACTGTAGTTAAATGATTCCTAGAAAATGTAAACAGTTGTGAACTATCCTAACAAAACAATTTAGAGTATTTCCATCACTCTGGGGAGTTCCCTCATGCTTATTTGCAGTGATCCTCTATTCCCACTTCCAGTCCCCCGGAACCACTGTTTTTTTTTTTTTTCTGTCTTTCTGTATTTGCCTTTTCTAGAAATTTCATATAAATGGATTAATATAATATGTAGCTTTTTGTGGCTGTATTCTTTTACTTAGCATAATGCTTCTGAGATTTATCCGTGTTGTCTCGTGTAGTAGTAGTTCATTCCTTTCTATGGATGAATATTATTTTATTGTGTGGGACTTATTTCCCCTGCCAAAAACTCTAAAGCATTGCTGAGAGAAATTAAAGATCATCTTAAAAAATGCAATGACACATGATGTGCATAGATCAGAGCTTTGAAGACAATTCTCCCAAAGTTTATCTTTAGATTTAACATTATTTCTAGTTTATGAACATTTGGACAGACATTAGGATTGTTTCTAGTTTATGGCTATCATGAACAACGTTGCTAAAAATATATGGCTATATATGGGAGTCTTCGCCACGGGTGGAAGAGTCTTTCCAGATGCCGTTTGCCTGTCAAGGAAAGGGGAAGGTGATTCCCTCCAGTGGGGAATGTCCCGAGCCCCCATGCTCACTGGCTTTTATTGAGAGGGTTACAGGCAGAGGACGGGTAGCAGGAATGTATAGGTAATCTAATTAGATCAGTAACTTAAGCTTACAGAGAATAGGTGATGTTTACAGAAGACAGTGACAGGGAAACACTGGATTGCTTTGGTCCGAGATGAGGAAACATTATGGCCTCAGATGGGATTTGGGTCCAGGAATTTTATAAATTTCCTTCCCAGCCTTGAGCTGGTTATCTGGTATGAGATTAATGGGGCTTGAGGGAGAAACAAAGCATGTTTCAAGAAGTGTAATTTACTTCTAGGCCTTATTTCCCCTGGGGACCCTCAGAGCTATTATTGGGTTCTGCCTATCAACTGCGTTACCAATGTTCCAGCCAAGTCTTATGGGGCTTCTCCCAGGCCCCAGCTTGTGCGGGACTACAGTTCCCGATACCTCGCAAAGTGGCCCCCTATAGACATATGCTGAATTGTACGGTAACTGTATGTTTCACTTTTTAAGAAACTGTCAACAGGTTTTCCAAAGTTGTTGTACCATTTTTATTCCTACCAGCGATGTATGAAGTTTTCAGTTTTTCCATATCATCCCCAAGACTTGATATTCTCAGTCTTTTAGAACATAGCCATTTCAGCAGATGTTGTAGTGTTATCTTGTATTTAAATTGTCACTAAATGAAGTTAAGCATTTGTTTTAGGTATTTATATTTTCTTGTAAAATGCTTATTCAAATCTTTCGCCCATTTTTGAATTGGGTGGTGTATCTTATTGAGTTGCAAGGTTTTTTTCTTTTTAAAAAATATTCTAAATATAAGTCCTTTATCAGATACATGATTTGTAAATATTTTCTCCCAGTCTCTGTCTTGTCTTTTTATTCTTTTAATGGTGTCTTTTGAAGAATAAGTTATGAAGGCCAATGTATCGTTTTTTTAGTGGATCCTGTTTTTGGTGTCATGTCTATGACATAAATCTTTGTTTAACCAAGGTCACTAAATCCTTCTCCTATCTTTCCTTCTAGATATTTTGTAATTTTATTTCTTATATTTAGGCCTATGATTCATTTCGAGTTAATTTTTGTGTATGGTGAGTGGTAAGGGTCTGTAGATCCCTTCTTCCCTCCCCTCCTCCCTTCCTTCCATCCCTCCTTTCTTCCGTTCTCCCGCCCCTCTCTCCTTCCTCCCTCCCTCCCCACCCCTCTGTTTTGATAAGTGGCTATACAGCTGTCCCTTCATCATTTGTTAGAGAAACTACCCTTTCTCCCATTTACTTGCCTTTGCACCTTTGATGAATACCAGAGGACTCTAAACATGAGGGGTTACTTCAGGACTCTCTAGTCTGTTCTATTCATCTGTATGGCTATCCTAGAGTCAGTTTATCAATTTCTGCATAAAAGCTTGTTGGAAATTGGATAGTAAGAATATTGACTAAGATAGAAATAATGTTTAATCTAGGGATAAATTTTGGGAGAACTGCCTTCATAAATTATCATATCTCTAATTGATGAACATGGTGTGTTCATTTTTTTAGCTGATTATTAATTTCTCTGAGCAATGTTTTGTAGTTTTCAGCATACAGGTTATACATTTCTTTTGTTAAGTTTATTTGTATTTTATTTTTGATACTATCATGAATAGAGTTGTATTTAAAAAATTAATTTTGAATTCTTATTTGCTATTCTATAGAAATAAAATTGATCTTATGTATTGATAGTGAACTTTGAACATGCTAAACTAGTTTTTAGTTCAGATAGAGTTTTTGTTGTTTTTGTTGATATTTTCTATTCAGAATAATATGGTCTGAGAATAAAAGCAGTTTTACTTTTTCCTTTCTAATCTGTATACCTTTAATTTTTTTCTTGCCTTACTCCCCCGGCTCAAGCCTTCAGTACAATGTTAAAAAGAAGTGGTGAAAGCAAACATTCTTTACTTGTTTCTGATGCCAGGAGAGTACATTCTTCATATTAAATATGTTAGCTATAATTTTTATTGTAGACGCTCTTTATCAGGAGACCTATTAATAGAAGAAGAGATCTAGTCCTGGTTGAAAGTTTTTATCATGTGTGGATATTAGATTTTGTCATATGCTTTCTCTGTGTTAAGATAATCATGTGTTTTTTTCCTCGTTGTTTTATAAATATGGTTTATCATATTATGGATTTTCCAGTATTAAACCAACCTTTCACTCCTGAGATAAATCCTAGTTGGTTATGGTAGATAATTCTTTGTATATTTTCCCGGATTCAGTGTGCTCATATTTTTTTAATGATTTTTTTGTATTTATGAGGAACACTGGTTTGTAGTTATGTAGGTTCTTTGTCTTGCTGTGTTACTAGGGTAATACTGGCCATACAGAATGAATTAAAAGATGTTCCTTCTTTCTGTATTTCCTGGAAGAGTTGTGTAAGATTAATATTATTTCAGCTTTAAATATTTGTTAGGACTCACCAGTGAAGACATCTGGATTTGTTTTTTTTTTTGGGGGGGGAGGATAAAATTACTATATCAAATTCTTGACATATACATGTATGTATGTATATATATATCTGTATTTCTCCTTGAGTTAACTCTGATATTTGTGTCTTTCTAGAAATGTGCATTTCATCTAAGATGTCTTTTCTGTGTACTTAAAATTGTTCATAGTTTTCCTTTATGGTTCTTTTGATATTTGTAGTTTGAGTAATGATGTCCTTTCTTTCACTGTTGACTTGAGTAATTGGTGTTTTCTCTGTTTTCTTTACTTGGATGGTTGGCCTAAAGGTTTACCAATTTTGTTCATATTTTTTGAGAATTATTTTTTATTTCAATAACCTTTTCTATTTTATTGATTTTAATTTTAATCCTTATATCCCTTTCTTCTACCTACTTGGTACATGATTTTTTTCTGAAAATATTCTAAGTACACTTGAATGGAATGAGTATTTTGTTCTTGTTGATTTGATTATTCTATATCAGTCTATTTCTGTCACTTGGTCAAGTCAGTTGATAATGTTCAAGTCTTCTGTATTCTTGCTGATTTTATTTCTTGGGGGCTAGAAGAGACCTGGTTGTTTTATCAATTACTGAGAGAAAGGCATTTGAATGTTCAACTATAATTACTGAATTTTCTGTTTCTTTCATTTTTATCAGTTTTTGCTTCATATAATGTACTGGTTATTGATTTACTACCCCACAGTTCCAATCTAATCTTTCTGCCTGATCTGTGGAAGTTGGTCTGGCCCTTTAAATATTTGTTTCTTTCCAGCTGGCACTGAAGCATTGTGTAGTAGAGGGCCCTGGAGTAACATTGCAGAGGGAAAGAGTTTTGCTTCCAGATGTGGGTGTGCCTGCTTGGCAGGCTCCTGCACACTGCCTGTTTTTTCCTCAGGACCAAGCTTCCATGGCTCTTGCAACCTCTCTGGTGCTCAGATATTTCCATACATGGTGGCCAACAGCAGCGTCCACTAACTGCCCCCTGGGTAGTTTTGTAATGAAGTGCCTCTGGTGAAGCGCCTCCCTGGCACCCTAGAGGAGTGATTTGTGACAAGTTCCAGAAGACGGGTTTCCAGTAAGTTCTACTGGCATGGCACTAAAGCAGCTCTCAGTGAGCCAAGGCTGCACTCTCTCTAGCAAGTTCTGGAGCTCAGCACTGGGGATGAGAGCTTGGGGAGAGCTCTTCCTCCGTGCTCTGGCTGAGCCCAGGACTGATGGTTCCTTCTATCTGCTATCCCTGTATTCTTTAAGTTCTCTTTATGTCTTCCTAGACTATCCCTCATTACCTTAACCCCCCTCATAGTTAATTCTTTCTATTAAACTTTCCCTGTGTGGTTTCTGTCTCCTAATTGGACCCAAACTGATACATATCTTTTGAGGCTCTGTTTTAATTGTTTATACCTTTATAATTATATCTTCCTCAATCTTAACCTTCTTTATGGTAGTAAAAATTCATGGTAGCAAAATTACAGCAGTTTCAGGCCTCATATCTCCCAATCATATTCTAAAAATAAGAGATCTGTGATCCATAACTTCCATCAGGTCTTCAGATTTATTCTAATCTCAGTAGGATGGGAGATGTATTGAATAGTATGCTGTTGGCTTAACTTGAACATATCTTCCTTTGTTTCAGGTGGTACATGTGTAACCTTTGATAGAACTGCATAGGTCTCTAATGGAAGGAGAAAAAAGAGGGATTTAATGGTGTGGAGATAGCTCATAGATGTCCCTGCAGTAAGTCTCCATAGTTCTGATCCTTCAAACATAGAGCGATGATAGAAATGGTAGAAACAGTCCCTTCAAATAAAATATAAAGTTGAGCGCAAAGAAGAAAGCAGGCTTTATGTCAGTGAATGCAAAGGGAAGTATTTCAAGTAAGGAAACACAGAATCTATGTGGATTCTTCCAGAATTTCCACTTACCTATTCTCTTCAGGAATTGGAAGTTACATATATCATTTCCCATGTGTAACATGCAAAACTTATGTGTGCTTGTCCTTCCGACTGTCTAAAATCCAAAATTAATTAATTAAGAATATATTGTCTAAAAACAAATAGAGCGTGGTCCAAATGCTCAAGGAGACTCTAGGATCCCCTTAATTGGACAGTCTGATTGATAAGTAGCCCTTGAGTAACCTCAGGTAAAACACAACAGTCTTTGGCACACAGTAAACCCTTAAAAATATCCCATGGTTATTACTATTGGTAATGTGTTATTATTGGGTTGGCCAAGAAGTTCATTTTGTTTTGTTTTGTTTTGTAAGATAGCTCCAGCAGTGCTTAGTTGTCCTTAACTTCATTTGAAACAATTTTGTTATATTGTATTGTGACAGCTGTCATATCAGTGTGCATTAAAAAAATTTTTAAATTGGTAAATTTTTGTTTAGCCATTTTAATATTGAAGATGGAAGAAAATAAGCAACATTTTTTCATATATTATGCTTTATTATCTCAAGAAAGGTAAAAATGCAACTGAAATGCAATAAATGATTTGTGCAATGTATGGAGAAGGTGCTATGACCGATCAAACATGTCAAAAGTAGTTTGTGAAGTTTCATGCTGGAGATTTCTCACTGGATGATACTCCACAGTTGGGTAGATCAGTTGACGTTGATCGTGATTGAATTGAGACATTACCTGAGAACAATGAATGTTATACCATGCAGGAGATAGCCAACAACTCAAAATATCCAAATCAATAAAGTTATTGGTGAAAATGGAAAATCTGTCTATTATTTTATGGAAAAAACTAAACAGACTTTTTGGGCAACCCAATACTATTGTTATTAGTGGAGAACTTACCAGTACCATTTCTCACCTCTAAGGAAACTCCTGAGGCCCAGAATCACCTAAGATGCTGGGGAAGTATATGAGTTTGTCCAGAAAAAGTCCATCCATTGTTAATACAATGAGAATGGTTTGTGCAACATCGATGTAAGCTGGCAGCCAAGGAGTGTGGACTGGAATGCACATGTGTGAACAATGATGACTTCACTGTACTAGTCAGTGGGGGCGGTAGATGCTATTGAGTGAGCATGTATTCTGGGTGGCCATTGCGTTCAAAATGACTGAATGAGTAAGGCAACAGATATGCTTGAAATTTTGTGTTAAGCTTGAACATTCCTCTACGAAAACTATTTGAATGATTCAAAAGGCAGCAGCTATGGGTACCTGGTAATTAACAGCTTCATCATGACAACGCGCCTGCTTATGCATCATGTCTTGTGCAGTTTTTTTGCCAAAACATCAGATCACCCAGGTGTTTCAGCCCAGCTACGCCCAGATTTGGTGCTCTGTGACTTCTGGCTTTTCTCAAAACTAAAGTCACCTTTGAAAGGGAAGAGATTTCAGACCTTCGATGAGATTCAAGAAAATACGATGGGGCAGCTTATAGTGATTGGGAGAACTGTGTGAGGTCCTAAGGTGCCTACTTTGAAGAGGACTGAGGTATCATTGTCCTATGTACAATGTTTCTTTTATCTTGTATCTTCTTCAATAAATGTCTCTATTTTTCATATTACATGGCTAGATACCTTCAGGACAGACCTCGTATATTTATGATATAGAAAATGATATTAAGTGCCAGTGATATTAAAGGCATCACAGGGATTTTTACATACATAGAGAAGGCATTCTCTTTAGGGATAAGGTTTTAATTCTGGATTTATGAGAATAAAATTATTTATAGCTAAAACTATACTCTGTGAACCATTTTTAAGCAAGAAAGGGAATGAAAAGTTTCTACTTCTTTGTTGAAACTGTGGGTTTTCATTCTTTCTCACTGAAGGTTTAGATTCTCTTCTACACACACACACACACACACACACACACACACTCATGCACTTGCACACAAACACTTGCACACGCACAGTATGCTGATACAGGTATCCTGTCTGAAAGGCTGTTCATGCAGATAAACATAATGCTTGCTCCCTCACTTCTTTGCAGTCACTGCTCAAATTTATCACCATAATAAGAAGCATTTTCTCACCAATATATCTAAAAGAGCATCACTTTGCTCAGTATCTCAATCACTATCCCATTATCTTTAAGAGTTACCATATTTTCTACACCAGGTTATAATATGCTTTTAATATTTCCACCAAGACAAGAGGTGTAAAAGGGCACTGCTCAGGGTAAATAGTCAAGAATGGTCCTCCTCTTTTTTCTTACTAGTGCTGTTATTTATTTTTTTATTTTTCTTTCTTTAGAATGACAGTTTTATAAGAGCAGAGACTTTTTCTCTTTTCTGTATTTCTAGTGCATATGGCAATACATGTCATATGCTAGATATTTGATATCCAAGGAGTTAAATAAAATATAATACTGCTTGTCATTATTACTTTTGTGAGTGTTGGAATTGTCCAATTGAGAGATACCTATTTGTAGTGCTATAATCCTTTGATTAGCAAATATATTTTGTATTTGAAATTTTATAATAGCTACTCTGGCTTCATTCCCTTCAACATTTGGATAAAGAGAAGATAATGATCTTTATTTATATTGCAGTAGGTTACTAGGTTTCCCTATTGCTTTTTCTTGCCTGTAGGGAAAAATGGCAGTTTCATGAAAGTCCCTGCTTTTCAGCTTCTGGGAATTAGTCCTTACCTCGTGTTTGGGGTTTTTAAAATGCTTTCAGGTAGAGATTTGAAGGCTGAGAATAAATCCTCAAAGTCTATGAGTTTGAGTATCCTTGCCTGGATCCTCAGGATAGCTTATAGGACTCAGAATGCGTATTTTATTTTACTTGTTTTTTCAATTTAATTTTTAGTGTATATTTTAAATGTGCAATGGCAAATGAATTCCAACGAATTCACCTTCAGCTTTGTAGTTAGGGCAGGTAAATCAGTGTTTAGAAAAAATTATTATAGCAGTTGTTCTTGCTGATACAGAGAGTTAAGAGCATTCTGGCATTCTCTCAAGGTATTTCCTGTAGCTTTTGATTTGCTACACATGACCAGGATTTCTGGAGTTTTGCAGTGCATTTACTTTTAACTCACACTAAAAGCACATGAAAATGAAATTTTTTCAGAGGGAAGAAAATTTTCATTACTTAGTTATAAGGTGAAGTGCAACTATAAAATGAGGTTAATTCCTTCCCATATTCCAGTAGATGTAATTTACATAATTTAGGTTTGGTTTCCAGGAACATTCACTTTCCAGAGTGATTCTGGCTGGGCTGGGGCATTTTCACTTTACTTAGATCTTTTACAAAAGGGTTATTTCCTTCCTTGGCTTTATTTTAGCCTTTCACTTTTCTTTATGAAATAATTTTTTATATTAATTTTAATATTCTATAGGACTTGCTTAGACCATGTGTGTGTGTGTGTGTGTGTGTACACACACACACACACACATATGTAAATGCTAATCTTTTTAAACTTGTTTTTTACTTTTATCAAAATATTTTAATTGGTTATAGAATTGTACTGGTTGACTGTATAGCAGAGCTGTATGTAGTGTACAGCGCTTACCACAGAAAACAGCAGCCCTGTAAGCGCCCTCTCCTTCATCACTGCCCACTCCTGCAGGGACTCCGTCTCATGTTGTTAAAAATGTTTTTCTTTGTACCCACCTACATATCTTTAGCATGCTTATTCTGCCCTTGAAACATTTTTATTTTTAATTTTAGATATTATTTCTACTTTCCCTTATGGAAAATGAGGATATAAATACTTTTCATAAATCCTCTGCTTTCTCTCAAAACATATATATGCCCATTTTCTGTCTTTTTTCCTTTTAATACAGTTATATTATAATTTTGGTTTATATTTTTATGACCATGTTAAAAGTATTTATAGCTGAACCATGTGGTATACAGACTATGATTACTTTCCTGCAAGAATTTTGCTTTTTGCTTGAATTAATAATTTTTCTCCTGTGCTTACTTTTATAGTTTTAGCTTTTTAATTTTTGCTTTACTTAACCCCAGTTCTTCCTCAGATATTTAAATCATTTTCTCAAAGTTTAATGTTCTTTCATTTATAAGTCATTTTTTTTTTGCTTAGATACCTAAAATATTTTTTAAGCCTAGTAATTTTACTAGAATATGCTGTGAAGTAGTTTTCTCTTTTTTAATGGCTTGCTATTCTTGGTATGATGCATTCTGTTTCATTTATATGTTTTATTTTTTTAATTTCTGCAGTTTCCTGAACTATACTATTTAGTGTTTATTTTCTTCCTTTACCTTAGTTTTCTTCATCAGGCTCTACTATTGTAGTATGTTGAATCTTTTTTGCCTGTTTAGTATTTGTTATTTTCTCTCATATTTAAATTTCTTTTGTTTCTTTGTGATTAAGAAAGATCCCATTTTTTTGTTCAGTTTCTTTTAGGGCATTATCTGTTGTGTTTATTTGCTTTTGTTACAGTTTAATATTCATTTTTGAAATGACTTCTTCTGTTTTTACATCTTTCCTGAATTATACCATCTCACTTTCATTTTTCTAAATTTGATTGATATAGTTCTTCAAATTCTGGTATTACTTTACTATTTTTTAAACAGTAGATTATAGTTTTAATCTGTTTGGCAAACATCTATTTCATAAGCATTAGCTTGGTGTTGCCGATAGACTCATGAGCTTCAGATTGGTGCTGCCACAAGCTGCTTCTCGGTGTTAACTTCCAGTCTCTTTGCTTCTTGGAGAACTCCTAATTTGTCATTTAGGTACTCCAAGTATATTCATTTCTCCTATAACCTGTCTCTTGTTTAAACTCCAAAATTCTTAAGATGAACAAATGACTCTCCTTCCTACTTCACTGACCAAAATTGAGGCCATCGTAGTAATCCTTCCATTCCCTGTACCCTTGTCCTAAAAGTCACCTACGTTATTTCTTATTCGTATCTTCTTTCTCCTGGTCTTAGAGGATGAAGTTTCTCTCTTCTGCTCAAAGTTATTTTGGATATTGGTTTCCTTTACTCATCTTCTCATGCCATTTCTAGCTTCTTGTTCATTATATTCTAATTTTTTCCCTCTGTATCCTCCAATTTATCTTGTTACACACACTCCATGTAAACATGCTGTACATTCCCATCTTAAAAAGTATTCCCTGTCTTCCTCTTTGGCCCCATCTAGCTCCTGTCCTCTTTATTGTACTCCTCATTCAATATACAACTTCTTCACCTCACATTTATTTTGTAAATCACTACTTTTTAGTTCCAGCAGCATTGTTAATGAAAAGAGTGCAAACCTTGAAGACAACTAGTTTTAGCTGAGCTCAAATCTCAGCTCAGGAAGTTACTATCTTTGCTTACCTTGACCTTATTTTTTTAATTTGTAAAATGGAGATAATCACTTGTGGGAGTTGTCTTGAGGATTTGTGTGAAGCTTATAGGAGCTCAGTCCTGACCCGTAGAAGATACTCTCCAAATGGTAGTAATTAATATTATGGTATTGACAGCCCATATTTTTTTAGTGTATTTTCTAGTTTGTTTGTAAACATGTCTTTCAAATAGTTGAGGTTGCAGAATAAGTGATCTCAGGGAAATCTATAGTACTAGTATGTATAGAAAATTATGACACTGAGCTTATCATGTTTGCTTTGTTTGTTTGATTTTTAATGAAATTTTATTTTTTGTTCAGATATTTTTTTAAAAGACAGGTCCTTCCTTTAAGAGCCTATTTCTTACTTCAGTATCACCTTTAACATCAGTCCTTTTCTGTTCTTACATTTATTGGTAATGAGATGAGAAACAGCCATGATGTATTCAAGAAATACGTTGTGCAATTCAAGGGGTGATAGAAAAGTCTACTTAAGCAAAATTACTTATCCACTGACTTACGATTAGAATTAAGATTTGTCATTTTAAAAAGCCGTTTGATTGCCTGTGCAGACTCTGTCACTATGAGATAATATAGGGCGGGGGTGTCCGACCTGCGGCCCGCGGGCCACGTGCCGCCCAGGATGGCTATGAATGCAGCCCAACACAAAATCGTAAATTTACTTAAAACATTATGAGATTTTTTTATGATTGCATATCACAATGTATTTAATGTGTTGCCCAAGACAACTCTTCTTCCAGTGTGGCCCAGAGACACCAAAAGATTGGACACCCCTCACGGGGGATTCAAAAATGAATAAAATACAGATTCTTTGTTCAAATGAGTATTTTTCTTCCCTTATTTTGTAAATCCAATTACACAGTGTTAGATCCTCTTAGTCTATCCCTTTGTTCTCTTTTATTTGTTCATCATCATTTTGACTCTCTGTACTTCTCTCAAACACACACACATACACACACACACACACAATTGTCTTCCAATTCTAAAAGTCTCTCTTGGGTCATTTGCAATTTGCTGATAAATCCATCCATCATATTTAATTTTGAGTTATTTTATTTTTAAGTTAAAAATTTTCCATTTGGTTGTTTATAATTGTTTCCAGTTCTCTGTTAAACATTCTCAATCCTGCATTTTATTTTTTCGTGTTTGTTTTATTGTTTTATTTATTTATTTATTAATTATTGTATTTTTTCCATTACCATTTATTCCCCTTATATCCACTTTCCCCTGCAATCACTACACTGTTGTCCATGTCTGTGAGTCCTTTTTCTGTTTTGCTTGATCCCTCCTCTCCCTAACTTCCCCCACCAATAACTCATCCTGCTCTGTATGAGTCTGTTTCTAGTTTGCTTGTTTGTTCAGTTCATTTATTGGATTCCTCATATGAATGAATCATATGGTATTTGTCTTCCTCTGATTGGCTTATTTCACTTAGCCTAATGTTCCTCAGGCCCATCCATGCTGTTGCTAATGGTAAATTTTTCTTCTTTTTTATGGCCAAATAGTATTCTATTATATAAACATCTCATAGTTGTTTTATCCACTCATCTACTAGTGGACACTGGGCTGCTTCCATATCTTGGTGATTGTAAATAATACTGCAATGAACATAAGGCTCCTTACATTCTTTTGAATCAGTGTTTCAGGTTTCTTTGAATGAATTTCCAGAAGTGGGATTGCTGGGTCATAAGACAGTTCCATTTCTAATTTTTTGAAGTATCTCCATACTGCTTTCCGCAGTGGCTGCACCAATCTGCATTCCCACCAACAAGGCAAAAGTGTTTTCCTTTCTCCACATCCTCTCCAGCACTTACCGTTTGTTGATTTATTGGTGATTGCCATTCTAACTGGTGTGAGGTGTTATCTCAAAAGTTTTTGCATGGCCAGGGAAACAATCAACAAAATAAAAAGACAACCCACTGAAAGGAAGAACATATTTGTTGATACATCTGATAAGGTGTTAATATCCAAAATTTATGAGAACTTATCAAACTCAACACCAAAAAAAAATACAATTCAATTTAAAAAATGGGCAAAAGACTTTAATAGATGCTTCTCCAAAGAGGACATACAGATGGCCAAAAGACAGGAAAAGATGCTCAAAGTCACTAATCATCAGAGAAATGCAAATTGAATTTTATTTTATTGGGCATATCAAGCACATTTTAAATCTCAGTCTGATTACTTTTTCCCCCTGAATCTCCTATTTATCTGCTTTTACTATGTGTTATTTCTCTCAGTTTTTAATTCCAATCACTATTCTCTTTTCTATTTATTTGGTCAGTTTTCACTGAATGGCAGACTTTGAATGTAACAATTTTAGAAATAATTCAAAACCATAGTAGAGGATGTTTTCCTTCAGATCAGATTTATGATTGTTTTAGCAGATTACTAGGGAGCATTAACAATTCTAGATCACCTTAATTCAGACAGGATTTGTATGATTTAAATTTAGGCCTCAGTTCCTAGTTGGCTGTCTTAGTATGTTTGTCCTGCTATAACAAATGCCATAGACTGAGAGGATTATCAAACAATAGAAATGTATTTCTCACACTTCTGGATTTTATTGAAAGTCCCAAATAAAGGCACCAGGAGTTTCCATGTCTGTCTGGGTGCCTTTTCTATCTATCCATGGCCATCTTCTCTCTGTGTTCTCTCCGTGTGGAAGGGGCAGGGAAGCGTTTTAGGGCATCTTTTATAAGGACACTGTATATTTATAAGATATAAATATATATAATATGTAGTGTACCCAGAAAGTACTTTGACTTGTAGATACTTCTGTGAGAAAGTAAATGGTATTTGTTTGTTAATTAATTTGTTTACTGAAATTTTTCTTTAAACTTTCAGATGATACAGCATTGTTTGAGTTGATTCAACTAGTTCCACCAGGTACTGTATTATATTTTGATAAAGTAATTGACCTTTGAATCCACTTCAATGAAATGCTTTTTAAATATCTCTTCTTTTTTCCTTCCTTCTGAAATTAAGAACATTTTTGAGTTTCTAGTATTGGTCCACTCGATGTAAAATGTCAATAGGTCAAAGTAATATATACAGAAAGATTGACATAAGTATACTTGAACACACTGTTCTAAAATTTAATAAATAGTAATAAATGAAAATGAAAAATAACCTGGCTTCATTCTAATATATTTTTTCACATTCATAAAAAGTGACTGTTAGGTTTTTGTGATTTTTCTAAAATTAAATGCTTTGTTGATGAAGTGGTCAGTTATCTTTGTTTTTATGTGTGGACTGTTATTGGGAGTGAAGGAGAATAAAACCTTATCTATTTAGCAATCATTACAAATCCCTAGAATAGGTAGAGTTAAACATACAGAGAATGGTTTCATTTCTGTTACCGATATATATGATTATAGAAGATATCTATCTTAATCGAATACTTATTTATGTGAAAAATAGAGAGCTGTATTTTATTGAAAACTAATAACTTGAAAAATGCTAAATACTAAATATATACCAAATCCAGATAACCACAAATTTCTGAAAATGTTTACATTTTTTTCAGCATGTAATTAATACCTTATAATGGCAGGTAAAAAAGAATGGAACATAGAAAAATTTGTGGAGATTATAATTAAATTTCAGATGTGTATATGTCATAGCAAGTTGATACATTTACAAATACTTTTTTTTTTTTAAGGAACTCATAGGTACTCACTCCTTCTACAAAAGGGGATATAGATAATTAGTATAGTGTGCTACATGTTTGAATAAGGAAATGTGTTAATCCATTTAATATCTTTAATTTTCCTTTCATAGAAAAAAAAACATGACCCTGAAGCAGGTATTTCAGTAAGGCATCAGGCATTATATATATATTATACCCGATGATTTGGTTCCTAAATAGAATATTTTGTTATAATTTGAATCACAGGATATCTTTCTTGTAGTGGGTGAAACACTGTCTACATATGATGAAAATACACGAGATTTCATGTTTCCGGGTCCAAACCAAATTTCTGGACACCATGATTCAAACCGCCAGGTTACCATGAGGAGGATTTCTGGCCTTCGAGTAAGTGCTTATTGTTTTCTGAATTAATTTGTGATGCTGGATCATTGTTAAAACTGCCATGGAACCCTCAATATCTGAAATGTGAGGAACTAATTCAGAGTTTAATTTGATTGAATCATAATGGTTTTATGAAATTTTAGTGTTATTTTAAACATACTGAAGTTAAATGAAAATAAGTAAACAAAGCACATGGATCCACCCCAAAATTAACAAATGCTATTTTGCCTTATAGTCTTTACATTTCTCTCCTTTCTTTACCGCCCCTACCCCTCCATTTTCCACCATCCCTATCCTTTCCTTTGTCTCTCTTCTCTCTTTTCTATAGTTTTCTCAAAAGAATGACCAATAAACATTTGGGAAAGTGCTCAATCTCACTAACATTTAAGAAAATCTAAATGAAAACAACCATATTTCATTTTTACAGCCATAAACATAGTAAAATTTAATAAATTTGACATCAAAAGTGTGAAAAAAGAAAACTTATGCCGCTGTGCCATGTGAATTGGAACAGCCACAATTAAGAACTGTCTAGTAGAGGCAAAGATTCTCTTAGCCTGTGATACTCAAGATATGTATCTCCGCAATGTGCTTTCACTGGAACACTAAGAGCCTTCTTAGGCATGTTTATTTGTTGCACTGTTTATAATAGTGAAAAACTGAAGTAGTTGAAATGTTCATTAGTAGGAATTTGGCTAGGTTATTATATGTTCTTGTAATGGAAATATATATTTATACACCTAACCATGAAAGCTGCGTTGTGACAGCAGAGTCCCCCAAATTCTTCCAACTTCCTGCAGCTGTCGTTGGATGATTTCAAAACATTTTCATCCCTGAAAATGTCTTCCACTTAAAGAAACTGAGAAGAGCCTCTGCTGTTTCAAAGAAGAAAAAAGCAAAGATTATCTCACTTGAAACAATATGGACATTTTTTACTAACTTTATAAAATACTAGAGAAGTCTGAGTAAAGAAAGTGGGGTGATATATGAGCCAATATGGTGAATTAAGTAATTTCTCCTGTAGGTCTAAATTTATGATGTGCTCTAGCCTAGGAAATAACAACTTCAGCTTGTTGAAAATATAAAAGTTGACTAACTAGCAAATCTATGAAAATATACCTCCTTTGGGATATTTTTAGTATCCATTAGCTGCCTTCTATATTATGAAAGACTTCAAAGAGTGTTTCAGCAACTGTCTAGAAACTTGCAATGAAAAAAAAATATGATTTAAATTATGGTCTTTTAAAAGTAATTTAAAATACTATAGTATACCAAATTGGCAATATAAACATAAGAGTATGGACCATTAACAGTTATCTTTCTTCATTTAATTGGAGTTATTCTTACATACAACATACATTCAGAAGATACTGCATTGCTAAGGCATTTTATATATATATATATGGGACCTCTGGTATTGGGCGTCTGTAGAGAGAGTTTGGCCAGTTCCTCTCTCCATACAAAATAAGTTTAAAACTGGGCAAAATTGTCACAAACAACAGTTTCAGGATAATGGAAGCTGGCTGGCAGTTAAGGCAATTAAGACAAGACAAATTAAGGGTGTTTATGCTTGAACAACTGCTAAAGCTTTGGGTAGAAGTGGCAGCAGTATGTGGCCTTCTTGCCTGGGACTCCCCCACACCCTGCACGGCCAGTGAGGATTGTGGCTTCACCAAACCTGGAGCTGGGCAGAAAAATCCATAGCTTTCTTACTGCAGGAGTCAGAATTAATTGTGGACAGTGAGACTATGATACTGTGATTTATAATAAATATATTTGTGTACACTTGGTTTTCATCTCCGTTCAGGTACAGGTTGGTTGCCAAGGGAACCAACCTTGTAATTAGAGGGTTGGAACTTTCAGCCCTACCCTGGACTTATAGAAAGGGTAGAAGGGCTGGAGATTGTCATCAGTTACCAATGGACAATGATATAGTCAATCATGCCAGTGTAGTGAGGCTTCCATAAATATCCATGAGGACTGGGTTCAGAGATCCTCCAGGTTGGTGAACATGTGGAGAGAGGTGCTGGAAGAGTGATGTGCCCAGAGAAGGCATGGAAGACCTGTGTCCCTTCTCACATACTCTGTCCTGCAGATATCTTCCATCTAGATGTTAATCCGTACCCTTAATATGGGAAATAGTAGACTGTTATCCTGAGTTCTGTGAGCTACTCCAGCCAATTAATTAAACCTGAGGAGAGGGGGTCATGAGAACCTTCCATTTATAGCCAACTGGTCAGAAGCAAAGGTGACAAACTAAACTAGCGATTGGCATCTGAAGTGAGTTGGGGACAGCCTCGTGGGACTACCCTGTGAGATCTGAAGCTGTCGCCAGGTCCATAGTGTCAAAACTGAGTTAAAATGTGGGATACCAAGCTGGTGTCACAGAATTGCTTGGTGATATTGGAAAACCCACATATTGACATTGGTGTCAGAATCCTAGGGAGAAATAATGTGGCCCACCCTTCCTCAGAAATTCTTGGGATTCTACATAGAGATCTGGGTCTTAGGCTATCCTCCTGAGCTCATCACTGTGGCAAGGATTCGGATCACATGTGGGATTAAATTCTGGCAATTGCAGCCTGTCTGAGTGAACTTGAGCAAAGCACCGTGACACAGAGGCATCACAGGGTCGTAGCGTGGATTAATGTTAGCGATGCGGCGATGGCTGTGGAGATCACCACAGTGGTAGGGATGGCGGTGATGACGGCAGTATCTCCTTTAGACTGTGAGTGGCATAAAGACAGAATCTGTAACTTCCTCATTTTGGAATTTAACTCTTAGCACAGTACTTTGCTTGGAGTAGCTAGTTAATGCCTCTTGACTGAATTGAATAAGTGAATTGCATCTTATTGTAGACTTTATAGAGTAACTGACATTTGAGATGGTGTGATGGTTAATTTTATGTGTCGGTTTGGTTAGGTTATGGGACCCAATTTTTTTGGTCAAACGCTAGTCTAGGTATCGCTTGTGAAGATATTTGTAGATGCGATTAATATTTCCAACCAGTTGACTTTAAGTTTAGGAGATTACCCTTGATAATATAGGTAAAGCTCATCCAATTAACTAAATGCTCAAAGAGCAAAAACTGAGGTTTTCTGAAGAATAAAGGGTTCTACCTCAAGACTGTAACCCAGAAAGACTGCCTGAGTTCCCAGCCTGTTGGCTTGCTTACACATTTTTCACTGAAGACTGCAGTATCAACTTTTGCTTGAGTTTGCAGTCTGCCAGCCTGCCCTATGGATTTTGGACTTGCCACTTTCACAACTGTGAGAAACAGTTTCTTAAAGTGCACTCTCTCCCTCCATCCCTCTGTCCCTCCGTCCCTCCGTCCCTCCCTCCATGCACACACACATATCCTATTAGTTCTGTTTCTTTGGAGAACCCAAATTAATACATATGGGTCTTGAAAGATCACTAAAAATAGCCCTGGCTTGTTTGGCTCAGTGGATTGAGTGCTGGTCTGTGAACCAAAGGGTTGCTGGTTTGATTTCTAGTTCAGGGCACAGGCCTGGGTTGCGGGGCATCCCAAGTTGGGGGCACACAAGAGGCAACCACACATTGATGTTTCTCTCCCTCTTTTTCTCCTCCCCCCCAAAAAAATAAATAAGTAAAATCTTTAAAAAAAAAAGGAAGATCAGTAAATATAATGGCTAAAACTTTATTTACTGTATGACCAGTAGTATATGGAGTGGGATAAAGTGATACATTGCAATCCATACCAGGCTATGGTATTTATAAAATATGTCCACTCCTCTCTTCCAAAGGCAGAGCTAATTCTATGGACAATACGGACAATATGACGCTAACAGATATAATGTGGTGAAGTGATAGTATTAGTCTTTAGACCAGGTCATTAAATGCATGCGGTTTTCTCTTTGCATTCACGCCTGTATCACTCGCTCTGTGGATAGCCAGCTGTCATGTATGAGGACATTCAAGCAACTCTGAATGTCCTTCTGCAAAGGGCAGAAGTTGAATAGCTTTGCTGGAGTGTTTGTGAAAGATTGAATACCCTTGAAGAAACTCAGGTGCATGTTTTCAGGAAAGTGAGGCAAATGTTATTGGGATCTAGGAGAAAAAATAATTCTTGTAAAGGCAGAAAGTTTAGCAACATAGTCCCCTGTGACAATGTAAGCTGTAGAAAAATACCTAATGAAATGGGTGATCCGTACAAGAAGACTTTCAGAGTGGTTCCTCCTTGCTGTTTGTGGAAAAATACGAGAGGGGAAAGAGAAACAAAAGAAAAGGGAGTTAAACAAAAAGGAGTTGGAACTTACTGTTTCTGAAGATTCCCAGCCTTTCCCAAAGGCAAATACAATAAATTGCAATCCAGTCTTCTAAGGAAAAATATTCCAGGGCACTTTGAGGAAATTGTGGTCTGACAAGAGTGTGACTGTAAAATTCTCCATTTAAATCTCAGTAAGATCCAAAATGTTGCCCCGGAAAATAATTTACTAAGTCATAGGTTTTCGAACGTGCTTAAGGGCATTATCCCTTAGCAATCTCGGAAAAAGCCCATGGTAGAGAAGAATATGACTTTTGTCTAAAAGTGTGAACTCTAATAAGATTTTCACGAGAGATCCAAAATGTTTTTAAGAGCATTATATTGGCAGAAACATTACCAGCTTGGTTTGAAAAGGATAGAGACCTAAAAAATAAAAAGGCCTTTGGCCCCCAAAATTCTATTTACAGGACTGAAGCACAGAACATGTGCAGCTCCAAACACGGTCTACCTGTCATTACAAAGGAATGATAATTCAAATGATGGAAGCAGGAGCCCCGATTGTAGAGCCAAGAACCATGTATTTTTCATTCTCTCTCTCTCTCTCCCTTTCATAGGACCTCAGTTTAGTTAACAAATGAGAATAATAAAAGTAGTCTGTGGTCAGAGGGTAGACTGTGGTGGTTTTAAAACATGTCCACAAATTTTTCATTCTCCTCTGGTGGAAAGTTGGCCTAACTCCTTTATTGTGGGCTGTACTTAGTGATGCTAATGAATAGAATATGACAGGAGGAGCGTGAGTGTTACACTTCTGAGACCACATTACTAAAGGAATGTGGCATCCTCCTTGCTCTACTCTTGGGTCACTTGGTCTTTGGGAGAACTAGCTGCCATGTCATGAGGACACTTGAGCAGCCCTGTGGAGAGGTTTATGTGATGAGGAACTCAGTCCGTGCTGAAAGCTGGAAAAGAACCGCGGGCTTCAGCCAAAGCTCTGTGAACGAACCTTCTCCAGAAGCAGACCCTCCCTTCAGATGCCTGCAGCCCAAATGACATCTTCATTGCACTCTCATGAGAGATTTTGAGCCAGAACCACTCAGTTTAGTGTCTGCCAGATTCCTTCCCCATAGAAACTACGTGAGATATGTTTATGGTGTTTTATATGTTATCAGCAATAGATAACTAATGAAGAGGCATAACGGAGACCATTAATGGTAGATATGTTTACAGAAAAACAATTGTTCAGTTAACTTTTAGGCAAGTCAGATTTGTTTTCTGTAAACATGTGTGATGTTTGAAACTTGACACTTAGTAGGTCAGAGGCTGGGTTTGTGGATGTTTGGCTTGTACTATTATTAGAGTGACGCTGCATGGAGAACAGGCACCATCTATTAATGCTTTGGTGAATGCATAACTTGGGTACTTCCAAATATTTTCTCAAGTGCCTTGTGACTGTTCTTTTGGATTTTACCATTTGTCTTCATTTATCTCAAAACAGTGCTCAAGCTGATGATTGAAATGTTGCAAAGAAATAGAATCAAGATTCATTCATAGATCTGAATGTAAGCTACATTATGGGAAAAAAGTGTTGGAGGAATTCGTAGAGACTTATCTCTCCTCTGTTTTCAATAGCTGCATATCAAGGAGCTCTGATTTTTTTTTTAACATGAGGAGACTATCCAAAATATTTCTTGATATGTAGTTAGATATGTCTTTAGTTGTAAAAATAAAAAGAGCTAAAATCCATTCAGGATTTTCATGTACTTATGACTTTAATATTGTGTCATAGTTTAAAAATCTTAAAAGAATTTGACAGGAAAATACTTGAAAATAAAAAAAGTATTAAGTATTTCATAAAAGCAATATAATCAACTTGTGAGTCAACAATGAAATTGCTTCTAGCAGACATTTAGCATTACGTATTATGCTGTCTTTATCTTTAATAAGAAGTGCAAACTGACAAATGAAACAGCTGAACTTTGACAACTGTTGGTTATTTTAGGTCATATTTTCACCACTAAAATTTTTTTTTTTAATTGAAATGTCTAATAATGCCCTCTTTCTCTCCCTCAGGGAATTGCTCCAAAGCTGGAATTTTCTACAACCTCAGTGATTACTGAATGTCTGATAAGTTCAAGGAAGTGCCGCACTCAGGTTAAAGTCTTTTAAAGTATTTAATAGTTTAACTTATTTGTTCATATTTATGGGCATTTGGCAAGAATAATTTTTTTTTATTTTGGCTAAAGCTGTTTTGACTTTTTTTGCCAGTCTTTAGGAAAAGCAATTATCATAGGTTTTAGCAGCTTGGATACATCTTAGTAAATGTGAGAGTGAAAAGTTTGGTATACATGATAAACAGTGCCATCATTTTTATTTTTTAAACTTTATGGGCCTTTCTTTAATGAAGAGAAGTCAGGCTGTCAGAAATACATTGGGCTCAAGACATCCCACAAAAACTAGATTGGAGGCTTCTGTAAATCTTACAGAAGTCACAGAGTGCTGCGGAAAGTTCAAAGGGTATCTTTATAGCAAATATGACCAGGGCTTCTCAAGCTGGGATATTGGTGTTGGCAAGTTACGATTTCTTGAGCGTCTGTAATTCCTTAAGGGACTATTGCTCAGTTTGGCAAGCACACTGGTACTATCAGATCAAGGAAAGTTTGGACACTGCAGCCTAGGTACCCTCTGTATTTTTGAAAACAGCATTTAGTAAGCTGAAATACCTGGATCTAATCTACCATTGTAGTCTTAACTTCTTACTGAGTCACCAGGATCGTCTTGTTACCTTGTCCACAGCTTATCTACTAATGTCTAGGTGTCACTTATATGTGATTGCATTATGACCAGGTAACAATGACCAGCCTGTGATGACAAGCCAGTAATGTATAAAGCCCAGAGGGCCCAAACAGGGCAAGACTGGACCTACGATGGAAAGATAGGAGTATTAATCTCCTGCATTATCAGTTTTAGAGTAAATTTGCTGAGGATGATAACTGTGACTTAAGCTACAAAAGGTAACATAGAGTTATAAAAATTATCAAAGGGATAATTTTATTTAACAAGATATTTAATACCTCAGAGTTTGGCTGTAGTTATTTACCTCTTTTCAATGCAAGCTGAAGCACAGCTATTAGAGTTCTAACAACCTGTGCTTTCCAAATGCATAGATAATGTTTCTGGCTTGTTTTTAATTTATATACTGCACGCTTTTTGGAAATTGTAAGTTGTTACAAATGTCTTACCTGAACTCAGACAAAATTTTTCTCTCCACATTAGAATATGCCCTTCTAGTGGGCAGATAGAGAAGTCTCTTTTTGGCTGGAGTATAGAAATATACACAGAAAAGTACATACATTCAAAGTGTACACAGATCGGTAGAAGAGTCCTTTCTAAGTGTAAAACTGACTCCCCATTAGTAATTTCATTGGACTTAAGAAATATTTTCCTATGTAAACTTTTGGGAAGACTCTTTTTATCTTGCTATTGCAAAGTTTGTCATTTGTTCTTTACTGAACAAAAATGTAAGAGAATAGGCTTTGGTGTCAGGCAGGGTTTAAGAAAATATGCTTTGGAATCAGACATATTTGGGTTCAAGTTATTTATAAGGCTGCTTTAAAGATTAAATTAGAGAATATATGTAGTGTGCTTGACACATAACATTTAATTAATTAATTTTTTGGCTGTTACTGGGTTATTTTAATTAAGATAATCAGGAGAGGTCAGAGACAATCATTGAAATATAAAATAGAAAATGCCTGAATAGGCACAACGAAGTATGTACACTTACATTAAAATTCTGAATGTTAACAGCCAGAATTTTAATCTTATTTGACCTTATCTGAGAATGTGATCAATCTACTTAAAAGTGAATATTAGTTACCATTAAAATTTTAATGGCTATAAAAGCAGCACCTTCAGATTCAGAAATAAGAATAAGACAAACCATTTTTGTTGTTAAGAGACGAGTCAGTAAAATCATAAAAATCATTGAGGTTATCGAGGTTTACAATACTTATAATGATCTTTATTTCTTTTGGAATTTTAAAAATTGGATGTGTTTTCACCAATTGAATGGACTGAAAAGAATTAAGCGTATTATTGTGATTTTTCTGGAATAAAACTGGTTTTCTACTTATTCTTTTTACCTTCTGCAAAGTAGAATGCAAAGTAGTAATATTAAATATCTACAGTAGCTTTATTAATATGCTTGTTGATCTGCCATATCAGGTGGCTTTTGCTCTGTAAAAAGTCACGTTGACCTAGTGGCTTAAAGCCAAATGTTTCTCCCAGTCCTGTGGACGGGCTGGTGAGTCTTGGTCTGGACTGGCTAGGCTAAGACTGAAGGGTCTGGGATGACTCCATTCACAGGTCTCGCAATTGGCTGTTGGTTTCGTCCAGGGAGGGACTTCACGTTTCTGGTAATCGGCTTGATTTCATCTGGGTCGATGGCCACAATCTCTCATCTAGTAGGCTAATTTGACTCAGTATGGCTCTATCACATAGTACTAGGCAGGAAGGTTTTTCAGGAGTAAAAGACAGCAAGTACTTTTCAAGTCTCCCCTGGGTCATGCGTGCTATTATCCCATTGGCCAAAGGAGCAACAGTGTAAAACACCACCTGCTTTGAGTTTTATTGGCAATAATAGCATGCATTAAGGATTGAGTAGAGTTAGAAAACATGTATCTGAGTAGATACACCACAGTTTACAACTTCCTCTAGTAGTACTCAGCTTTCAAAAACATGAGGCAAGAAGATGGGGTTAATTACTTTAGGTTTGGTATAATCAGAGGTGGATAAGGAGGAATTTTACAACATTGCTGAAGTGGATGATTATGGGCTCACCTTGTTCTGGTGGTAAGAGATACGAAAAATACATGAAGATCTGTGGGAAGGGTCTGAGGACTGAGGTACTGAGAAGGCAAGTAAGAGATTCAGTGAGAATAAAAGAAGCAGAAAAGTTTTAGTGAGCAAGGGTTTCTCGGAGTTTGGGATGCAATGGATCTGCGTAATAATGAAATCTAAGATAAAGTACAAGAAGATAACTAATTAAAGCTGAGAAATAGAAAGTCTCAGTCCAAGGGTTTGGGGAGATTCATTTCTTGAACATTTTATTAAACTTCAAGATCCTTTCATGTGCTAATATTCCTTCCTCTGTGAGTCAGTGTGATGTCATAGAGGCCGATGATATGGGGATAAGGTAGAAAAATTCTGAACTATTTGTTGAAGCCATCGAACAAGGTGGGAGAAGGGCCAGGAGCATATCAAGAGCTATAGAAGAAAGAAAGATGATGAAATAATCTGATACTGCTGGTTTGTATGAAACTCATGGACTTCTTTTTCCAATTAGGAAAATATGTTTTCTTTCCTGTTTTTCTACCTCTTAAAAATATTTGACTCTTCTTCCTGTTATTTCACATTTGTATTTTTTTTTTTTAAATAGAGACCTTTGGTAAATAGGGAAGAGGATTGAGAAAGTAGAGAGTGGGGAAGGATTGGTGGTTTTTTAAAGTGATTATTGTTAAGAGGATGTTCAAAGATTCTTTACTGCTCATTTTTCTCTAATATTGGGAAGCTCATAATTCTACATAATGAGTGAAGTTGTCTTATTTACTAACAATTCAACTTTTAATGCGTTTATAAGGTAGAGACTAAATAAAATTTTATCCTAATGCAAAAAATTTTAGAAATATCACATTTGTTTTTTCAAAATTTTAGACTGCTAACCATATTTTTAGAAATTAGGATACTAGTCACTAAAGTTTATAACATATCTTTTATACATTTTTACTTTTATAACAGTATGAAACCAGAATTAAGATGGTACAATTTTCTGTCATTAAATTATAAAGCTATAGTTTGGAAGAGATCTGAAAATTCTAATCACTTTGTAGAATCCAAGTAATACATTTCACGAAAATATGTATAAACTTCACATTTTTACATCATACACATATATTTATAATTATAGCAGTATGAATAAAACCTACTTTAATACTTTTCTTAATAAAGATGTCATAATCAGTTAGACATGTGTATGTGTGACATTATTAAACAAAGCCCTCTTAAGTTATATATCCAATTATTCAAATACTTAATTATAAATAATAAATATTTGCATTAATTTTTTAGTACACTGAAAAATAATTTTTCTGGCTTTGTTTCCTAGATTTTTTTCAAATGATTAAATATTAGGCTTTCACTTTAATAAAGTACTTGTTAGACTTAAGAAGGAAGTTTGATACAGTATACTTTATCACCTACTAGATAAAGTTATCTAAGAGAATATGGGTTTGACTTTTCCAAGGATCTGCATAAATAGGAAAGCCTGATCTAGTTGTATTAAATTATATATGCCATCAATTGCTTTTTAAAAGTGCATATCTCTGTCTAGCTATCTGTTTGCCTATCCAGCCATCCATCCATCCATCCATCTATCTTCTACCCAAGTTAATTTTTATTTTTTATGTTTAGGATAAATATATTTACCATACGGCTCCAGTTGAAAAATCACACGGCAGACTGCAAAGCAGAACATCAAGATCACAAAAGAAAAAATCCAAGTCACCTGAAAGAAATAAGTATTGTGTAAATGCAAAAAACTACGAACAGCCTACAATTTCTTCAAAATCACATTCTCCATCTCCCTACACAAAAAGACGCATGTGTGAGCTATCTGAAGACACCAGGCGGCGGCTGGCCCATTTAAATCTGGGACCCTATGAATTCAAAAAAGAAACAGATAAACCTCCATTTGTGATTAGACATGTATGTGTTCTCTTAAACATTTCCATTTGAAACTGGTTTAATTTGTTATGTCATAAAAATATTGTTCTAGAACTTCTTTCAACTTCTAGCCTATGTTAATAATTTTCTTTCCTGAACTGTTAGCCTAGCAATCTAAAACAGAAAATTAACTTAGAATAAAAGAACATTTTTTGCCAGTCTTTAAACCTGACAAAGATCAAGCTCCACAAAGATCAGGCTCCACTATGAATGGCATATTAAATCCTCTAAGTACCCATTTCCTTTCTTCTTATACAGTGTACAGAAAAATGACTCTACAAATTGAACTTAGATGTAATTGACATTAGTACTATGGCAGAGTAGGATTTAAAAGAGGACCAAGCTTTCTTTATGAAAAGGAAGACCCCACCCCTCTGCCCCCAGAGTTTTTAAAAATTGTAATGGAAAGCGAGTTCCCCTTGAAATTGTGTCCTTTGGTAACCTTATATAATGAATGGATCTTTGAAGCAAATCATTATTTGATGGGGATTGGAAGGCCTTTGAAAGTGAAAAGAATTAAGGTTAGCATAGTTTTAATCTTTCTGTACAAAAACCTACTTTTCATGTGGTTTGAGTTTAAATTATTGTGATTACACTTGTCTTATTTCTGAAGAATTTATAAATTCTGGTAAGGTGGGTGGGTGGGTGGGGGTGTGTGTGTGTGTGTTTATGTAAGCAATGTCCAGATAATGTTTACTTGTTTGTTTTATGGCAGTTTCAGAATGCTTTTAATTTTATATCTGTCCTCAATTGTAAATTAAATTGAAAAGAAAGGACATACTATGTGCCTATGCATAAAGATAACCAGGAATATTTTAGGGGTTAGCTACATAGAAATTGTTTAGGGAAATAACTGCTCTTAAAGTATTTATTATGTTATTTTTCATATCTGTTCAAAATAGAATAATTCTAACATGGCTTGTATAAACTTTGACTTTAAAACAATTTTTTAAAAGATTTTATTTATTTACTTTTAGAGAGAAGGGAGAGGAGGGAGAAAGGGAGGAAGAGAAACATCAATGTGCCCCTGCCCCTCGCGTGCTCCCCTCCAGGAGCCTGGCCTGCAACCCAGGCATGTGCCCTTGACTGGGAATTGAACCAGCAACCCTTTGGTTCACAGGCCCGCACTCAATCCACTGAGCCACACCAGCCAGGGCTAAATTTTGACGTTTTTATTAAAATGATTTTCATCTTAGCTTTCTCATGAATAGAAAGAAATGCATACTTCTAAGCCTGTAGTTAGAAAATTGCTTACCTTATTGCATAGGAAATTGGATTTTTCCAGTTGTATTTGTAAATGTAGACATGTCTTCCCTCTAAGTCCCCCCTACCCCGCATAGCTGTTCATGATTTTAAAAGCACTTAATTAATTGATAACCAAGCAAAATTTTAATTTGGTACATGCATATACAAAATGTTAACACTTTTAGGAAAGACATTCTAGTTTTAGATATGTTGTATGAAAAATAGCCTTAAAGAATATGGAGCAGTTTTAAGAAATCACTACCATGCTTCCAGACTAACTGGAAAAACCATTCCAAAAGAGTTAAACAGCATTTTTTTCTTTTTTCATTTATCCAGAATAGGATTTTATTTATGAAGAATCGGATTTTTAAAATTACAGTAAAATTCACATAACAAAATTTACCACTTAAGTCATTTTCAAGTGTATATTTTAGTGACACTAAGTACATTCACACTGTCCTGCAACTGTCACAATAATCTAGTTCCAGAACTTCTTCATCATTCTAAACCAAAACCCTAACCTCATTAAGCATTCACTTCTCATTCCTTTGTTTCTTCAGCCCCTGGGAACCACTAATCTGCTTTTTATCTCTATGGCTTTTCCTATTCTGCCGTTTCATATAACTGGAATCATACAATATATGGCATTTGGTGCCTGGCTTTTTTCATTTAGTACAGTGTTTTTGAGTTTCTATCCATGTTGTAGCATATGTCAGTGCTTGATTCTTTTTATGGCTGAATAATCGTTTACATGTGTATGAGGACTGCCCAGAAAAAAGACCAGCCATTGTTAATGTAATGAGAATGGTTTGCACGGCACTGATGTAACCTGGCAGCCAAGGAGAGTGGACTGGAAGGCGCATGCGTGAACAATGACGACTTCACTGCACTTGTCAGTGGGGGCAGTAAACGCTGTTGAGTGAGCATGTGTACTGTGCGGCCATCACTTTCAAAATGACTGAATGAGTAGAACAATAAATATGCATCAAATTTTGTATTAAGCTTGAACATCCCTCTGCAGAAACTATTCAGATGATTCAGAAGGCCGCAGCTATGGGTAACTAGTGATTGGCAGCTTCATCACAACAAAGTGCCCACTCATGTGTCACGTCTTGTACAGAGTTTTTTGGCAAAACATCAAAAAATAAGGTGACTGAGCCCTCCTCCAGCCCAGATTTGGTGCTCTGAGACTTCTGGCTTGTTTCAAAACTAGAATCACCTTTGAAAGGGAAGAGATTTCGGACGTTCAATGGGATTCAGGAAAATATGATAACTGATGGCAATTGGGAGAATTGTGTGAGGTCTCAAGGTGCCTATTTTGAAGGGAACAGAGGTGTCGTCCTATGTACAGTGTTTCTTGTATTTTGTATCTTCTTCAATAAATGTCCCTATTTTTCATATTACATGGCTGGATACCTTCTGGACAGACCTTGTATATACCAGATTTTGTTTATCCATCACCTACTGAATGGCATTTGAGTTGTTTTCACCTTTTGGCTATGTGAACAGTGCTTCTTTGAACATTTGTACACATGTTTTTGCTTGAATACCGTTTTAATTCCTAATTGCTTTAATATCTAGGAGTAGAATTGATGGGCTGTAAGGTAATTTTATGTTTAACTTGTTGAGGAATTGTTAAACTGTTTTCCACAGTAGCTGCCCCATTTTACATTCTCACCAGCAATATATGAGGGTTCCCGTTTGTTCACGTTCTTGACAATATTTAGTATCTTACATTTGTTTTCTTTTTATTACAGTCATCCTAGGGGATGTGGAATGGTTTCTCATTATGATTTAGATCTGCATTTCCCTAATGATTAATGACATTGAGCATCGTTTTGTGTATTTATTAGTCAGTTGTGTATTTTCTCTGGAGAGATATCTATTCAAGTGAGGGTTTTTTTTTGCCCATTTTTAAGTAGGTTGTTTGTCTTTTTGCTGCTCATTGTGAGTTTTCTTTTTATGTTTGGGATTCAAGAGCCTTATCAGGTATGATTTGTAAATTTTTTTTCTCGTTTTGTCTCATTCTGTGGCTTGTCTTTTGGCTTTTCTTTTTTTTTTTTAAATATTTTTTAAAAATTGTGATAAAATATACACCATATAAAATTTATTCTTTTAACTATTTTTAGGTGTACCGTTTATTGAGATTAAGTACATTTATATCACTACCATCTGTCTCCAGAGCTTTTTCCATCTTGCTAAACTGAAACTCTGTATCCATTAAACAGTAACTCCCCACTTCCCATTTCCTTCAACCCCTGGCAACTACCATTTCTACTGTCAGTGTTTATGAATTTTACTACTTTGGGCATCTCATATAAGTGGAATATGCAATGTTTGTCCAGTCCTGACTGGCTTATTTCACTTAGTATAATATGATCAAGGTTCATTCATGTTCTAGCATTTGTCAGAATTTCCTTTTTACAGTGGGATAATATTGTTTTATATGTATATTCTGCATTTTATTTATTCATTTGTTGATGGACATTTGGCTTGCTTCCACCTTTTGGCTATTGTGAATAATGCTGCTGGGAACATGGTGTCAGAATGTCTATTCTATTCCCCGCTTCCAGACATTTTGGGTAGATACCCAGAGGTGGAATTGCTGGGTCATATTATAATTTTATTTTGAATTTTTTAAAGAAACTCCATATTATTTTCCATTATAGGTGAACCAGTTTACATGCCCACTAACAGTGCGAATGAGCTTCAACTTTTCCACATCCTCATCAACACTTAATTATATTGTTTCTTTCCCTATAGTGTTATCCTAATGTGTAGGAAGTATTATATCATTGTGATTTTGATTTACATTTCCTTAATGATTTGTGTTGTTCAACATTTTCTTATGTACTTACTGGTTATTTTGATATCTTTTGGAGACATGTTTATTTGAGTCTTTTGCCCACTTTTAATTGAGGTTTTTATTAATTTGTAGAAGTTTATGTATTCTGTATATTAATGTCTTATGTATCAGATAATTTGCAGATATTTTCTATAGGTTGTCTCTTCTCACTCTCTTGGTAGCGTTCTTTAAAACACACAGTTTTTTTTTTTCTTTCTTTCTTTCTTTCTTTCTTTCTTTCTTTCTTTCTTTCTTTCTTTCTTTCTTTTTAAATACATTTGTCTCTGCCTACCCCCCACAACTTTCCTTTGCCCCCTCCCTCCCTCCTTCCCTCCCTCAGCTCTTCCCCTTTGGTTTTGTCCATGAGTCCTTGCTATATGTTCCTTGACTTTCCCCTTCCCTTCCCTTTCCCTGCCCGCTCCTCCCTCCTTCCCTCTTGTCTCTGTTGATTTCTTTTCCTTTCAGTGTTGCTGGTCATATTTTCCTTGCATCTTTGTATTGTTGGTTAGGTTCCGCTTATAGGTGAGATCATATGGTATTTGTCTTTCGCCCCCTGGCTTATTTCACTTAGCATAATGCTTTCTAGTTGCATCCATGCTGTCGCGAAGTTTAGTAGTTCTTTTTTCCTTTCTGCTGCGTAGTATTCCATTGTGTATATGTACCATAATTTTTTGATCCAGTCATCTACTGATGGACACTTAGGTTGCTTCCAACATTTGGCTATTGTAAATTGTGCTGCTATGAACATTGGGGTGCATAGGTTCTTTTGTATTGGCGTTTTGGTGTTCTTAGGGTATAGTCCCAGCAAGGGAATCACTGGGTCAAAAGGCAGTTCCATTTTCAGCTTTTTGAGGAAACTCCACACCGCCTTCCACAGTGGCTGCACCAGTCTGCATTCCCACCAACAGTGGACCTAGGGTTCCCTTTTCTCCACAGCCTCGCCAGCACCTGTTGTTTGTTGATCTGTTTCTGATGGCCATTCTGACCGGTGTGAGGTGGTACCTCATGGTGGTCTTGATCTGCATTTCTCTGATGGCTAGTGATGCTGAGCATCCTTTCAAATGCCTCTGGGCCCTCTGTATCTCCTCCTTGGAAAAGCATCTGCCCAGGTCCTTTGCCCATTTTTTGATTGGATCGTTTGTCTTCTTGGGGTGGAGTCGAGTGAGTTCTTTATATATCTTGGAGATCAAACCTCTGTCTGATGTATCATTAGCGAATATATTTTCCCATAGGGTTGGCTCCCTTTTCATTTTGCTGATGTTTTCTTTTGCTGTGCAGAAGCTTCTTATTTTGATGAGGTCCCACTTGTTTATTCTTTCCTTTATGTCCCTTGCTTTAGGAGACATATCAGTGAAAAAATTGCTGCGTGGGATATCTGAGAGTTTCCTGCCAATGTTCTCCTCGAGGACTTTGATGGTGTTGTGACTTATATTTAAGTCTTTTATCCATCTGGAGTTTATTTTTGTGTATGCTGTCAGCTGATGATCCAATTTCAATTTTTTGCATGTAGCTGTCCAGCTCTCCTAACACCATTTGTTGAAGAGGCTATTATTGCCCCATTTTATGCTTCTGCCCCCTTTGTCAACTATTAGATGCCCATAGAGACCTGGACTTATTTCTGGGCTTTCTATTCTGTTCCACTGGTCTAAGGGTCTGTTCTTGTAAAACACACAGTTTTTAATTTTCATGAATGGAGCTGTCTTTTTTACACAGATTTATATCACTCTGACTTTCTATTTTGCTTATTGTCAATAAATGATAAAGCACTCAGCATTCCGGGCTCTGAACACAACCAAGTAAAGACACTGAATTCAAATTCTGTTTGCTAAGGAGACAAGTAGCAAATGGCTAAACCTTTTTTAAAAATATTTTAAAATTTTATTTAATCTTCATTGTATTTTTTTCCATTATCATTTAGTCCCCTTATACCCCCTCACCCAACAGTCACCACATTGTTATCCATGTCCATAAGTCCTTTCTCCTTTTTGCTCCATCCCTCCCCCCGCACTAACTGTCATTTTGTTCTCTGTCTATGAGTCTGTCCCCAGTTTCCTCCTCCAATTTGTTCATTAGATTCCACATATGAGTGAAATCATATGGTGTTTGTCTTTCTCTGACTGGTTTACTTCACTTAGCATAATGATCTCTAGGTCCATCCATAGTGTTAGAAAGGGTAAGATTTTCTTTTTTCTGGCTGAGTGGTATTCCACTGTGTAGATGTCCCAAACTTTGTAATGAAAAGCAAACTAGGCAATGGAGTAATGGACATTTCATCTGTGTATCTGTTCATTTAAAATTAGGCTCAAATATATAATTCAATATTTCTTGAGTTTAATATCAATTTTGTTTAAAGATGAGGAGCAAAATACTCCACTGTGCTCTGACTTGGAAACATGCCTGAACCGTATGGTCACTATCATGGTAACCTGAAGATATGTGGTCTTTGTACTCTGGTTCCAGAGGACTGAAAGGTTTAAGCTGGTTTTTTTCACATTGAATTCCTCTTTTCTAGGTCGACCCCCCAAGTCCCAGGGCTGATACTTTCTTTGGATCTTCTGGCAGAGACTGTGAACGAGATGGATGGTCTAGGATGCACAATGGTAAGCTACAAGTTCTTTCTCTTTCTTGCTTCATTGCCTTGGCTGCTATCAAGACTTTAACTTGGCATCAATTAACAAAAACAGAATCTTTTCTGCATTCTTGGATAATATGATATAGTGCTACTTTTTATAACTTGTGGGACACCTGTATAGGTCCTCCCTAAAAACAGTAGAATTTCTGTGCTGTTAAACCATCTTTCTCTTTAAGAAAAAAAATATATATTCCCTTCTAGTATAAAAGCAACTTGATTTTGTTTTGCTCAACAATTTCTAAATTTATTTGACTCTGGAAGCCTTCTCTCACTTAACATATATTAGTTTTTGGGGAATACTATAGTAAAGAGAGTTCAAGGTTGTAGATTTTGGACAGACATTTACACATGTATTTGAATATTTGTTCTGCCACCTATTTACAAAATGGGCATTCTTGAATAAATCCTTAACTACTTTAATAATCAGTTTGTTTATCAAAGAGTGAAGATTACATGGTATTACCCTGTAAACTGCCCTAGCACACTGGACTTATAAATACCAGCTGTCATTTTAATATATAAGTAATACTTACCGTTTTTATTTCTGAAAAGATAACATCCTTCAGGGTTAGTTTGTAAGAATACATCTTTAAACTTTAGTCCTCATCCTAATGGTTAGATAAGTATTTTCTTAAATTTAATATGAAGATGATTTTTATGAAGGTTAAATGGAATTGTATAATTAAGGATATTTGAGTGTTAATATCCATAGACATTGGCTAGTCAGTTCAGCAAGCATTCACCAACAGCCCTTATGTTAATTTACTACACACTGAGAAAGGCAGAGAGAGAAAAGAATGAGATAGAGTGAAAAAAATATAATCATGACATGTTGTGAGCTCCTTCACTTTCTCTTTCTAAACTGTAGTGTGTAATCTTTTTTATTAAGTGAGGAAATGAAACATTCTTCTCAAAGAACATTCACAGTTTATGCTCATTTATTTTGCTTTACTTTTTAGCACTAACAGGGAGAGAGATGTGGTAATCAATGTCTTTTATTCCTTGGATGTCAGATTATATGAATTAGGAACAGATGTTACACTGTTTCTCTTCTTAGAAAAAATTTACGGACATGGAAAAATAACCTTTAAGAACACGAAACTCAGAAATAACTTCAATATACATGTCATTTGGAAGATGTTTTTGGAATGCATTTAAGTGTGTGATTTTTCTTGACAGTTACACATTTGCTGATTCCAGACTTACAGAAAGGTTGAAGGAGTACAAAGAATTCTCATGCACCTTTCAGAATCCACACATACTAATATTTGCTTTTCTCTCTCCCTCTCCTTATCTTTCCTCTCCTGCCTTCACCTGTGTGTGTGTGCCTGTGTATAAACATTTTGACAAGGATATCGCTATGAAATGAATGGTGTCCCTCCAAACTTCCTATGTTGAAGCTCTAACCCCATTTGTGTGGTATTTGGAGATGGGACCTTTGGGAATTAATTAGGTTTAGATGAGGTTATGAGGATGGGTCTCTCCTGTTAGGGTTAGTGCCCTTGTAAGAAGGGACACCAGAGACCTTGCTTTCCCTCTCTGCCATGTGAAGACACAACTATAAGGTGGCCATCTTCAAGCCAAAACAAGAACATTTACTAGAATCTGATTGTATTGGCACCTGGATCCCAGACTTCCATGCTTCAGAACTGTGAGAAATAAATGTCTGTTGTTTAAGCCACTTAGTCTGTGGTATTTTGTTATGGCAACCCGAGGAAACCAAAATGATATTATTGTTTGAGATGCAATTATCAGAGCAGGAATTAACACTGGTATAAGAACAGTAACTAACCTGTAAATCTAAATCAGATTTGCTACCTGTCCCAATAATATCTTTATAGCAAGAGAAACCCCACATCATGCAGATCCTTCAGTTGCCATGTTTCCTTTAACATGGACCAGTTTCTTTGACTTCCTTTGTATTTGACATTGAGAATGTATTTGACATTGAAATTTTGAAGAATACTGAGCAATATTTTTGTAATATATCCCTCAATTTGGGATTGTTTGATTTTAATTTCATTATTAGATTTAGATTATTTGTTTTTCCTCAGAATACAATGAAAGTGATATGTTACTCTCAGTGCATCATGTCAGAATGTATGTGAAGTTGCTTTGTTACTGGTGATATTAATTTGCTCACTTGCTTAAGATGGTTTATGCTTGGTTTCTTCATCATGAAAGTGCTATTTCTTTTCTTGTAATTATGGGGAGATAACTTGAGACTATGTAATATCCTGTGACTCCTCAACTTTGACCCCAGTAGCATACATTGATGATTTTTGCTTGAAAAAATTTGTTTCTATAGTGATTACCAAGTAGTGATTGAAAAATATTTCATTATTCTTTCTGCATTTATTACTTGTCTTTCTACTATGGAAAGCCTTTTTTTCTCATTTCTTTAATTTTGTTGCCTGTGTTGTTTGGCTCAGTATTTTTTTTCCTGGTTGGCAGTTATGATTTGAGTTTTCATAAACTATTTAAATGCATATGAGGATTTCGTGTGATAAAGTCTCTAAAGCAGTGAATTTCACTGGTGACTATCTTACTTTAATGGAAATTCTTCTTGAACACTCTTTTGCCAAATTATCTTACCTAATCATTCTTTTTTAAAATATTTTTTTATTCATTGATTTTTAAAGAGCGAGGAAGGGGGGAGAGAAACATCAATTTGTTTCTCCATTACTTACACATTCATTGGTTGATTCTTACATGGGCTCTGACTGGGGATCGAACCCTCTACTTAGGCCTAATAATTCTTAAGTTTTTATGGGATATCATTTTCATTGTCATTGATTGTTTTAGTCCTCACAATCATCGTATGAAGATGAATTTAACTATTTAAGAAAAATGACAGAGACTTAGAGAGTTTGATTTTTTGGAGAATTGCAAAAGAGCCATCTTCAGTCTAGAGCACAAGTCTTCTAACCCCAAGTTCCTTCTTTTCCACCGCTCTCCTACTACTTTCTCTACATTCATTCAGCTGTATTATTTTTAGATAAATTTTTCAAGCACATTTTCTCTGCCAGGAATTTCCATGGTATGTAATTCTAATTGTAATTTGTGCGGTCTTTTTGAAGAAACTCAAAGTATGTCTTATACCTCAATTATGTTTGGAAGCTTTATCCAGTCACTTGTGAATTTTGAAGAGGAAATCAAGGGTGTCATCCTGGTCCCTTTTATTTGCTTAGAATTTAGGAAAGATGTTAGACTCTGTCTCTCCCTGGGAGGAAACTTGTCTTAATCGTTTCATTTGAAGATTCTTTTATGAATTTCATTTCTATATAAGATTGTAATATTTTATGAACTTCTGCTAATTCCTTTGGTGGTTATTATTTGTAAAGTAAAATACAGGGTAGGGCAAAAGTGGGTTTACAGTTGTGGGTACATGAGGTAGAGTTTATTTTTGTATTATTATTTATTAATTATTGTATTATTTTCCATGAAACAACCATAAACCTACTTTTGCCCCCCATAAAATGGAAATAATACTTAAATCTTAATATGTCATATCTTGAGTAGATAGAAATACATGGTCATATTTTAATGTTTTCTGAATGAAATAGCATGTAGTCATCATGTATATATTTATTAGCAAAATATCTCATTTATGTCGGTTTTTATTTAAATGTGTCCCTCCTCCATTTAGCAATAGACAGCTTAGTTTCTTTATTTCTCTGTTCTTTATTAAATATTTTAGTAGTTTTGTAAAGGTAAAGTTTATCTACCATAAAATTTACCTGTTTTAAGTGTACAGTTAAATGATTTTTAAGTAAATTTGCACAATCCATTTTGAGAATATTTCTCTTATCCAGAAGAGTTTCCATATACCCATTTGCAGTAAACCTGCATTCCCACCTAAGTACCTGGATTGCTTCCACTTTCTGGCTATTAGGAATAATGTTACTGTGGGCATTTTCACTGAAGTCTTTGCATAGAAATATATTTTCTTTTTTCTGGGACAGATACCTAGGAATGGAATAGCTGGTTCATATGATAAATTTATGTTTACCTTTTAAAGCAATTGCCAACTGTTTTCCAAATGCGCTGCTCCATAATACATTCCCAGCAGCAATGTATGAGGCTTCTAGTTTCTCCACATCCTTGTCATCACTTGCTCCTGCCATTTTTTATTACTATTCTAGTGGGTATGCCCTCCTATCTCACTGTGATTCCATTTGCATTTGACTGGTGGCATGGAGTGTTTTTTATGTGCTTACTAGTCATTTATATGTCTTTTTTTGATGATCATCACTCTTCTAGTCATTAGTAAGTAGGGAACTTGCTGTTTCCTAAACTTCAGACAAGAAAAAAGTGAGGAGGAAGGTCTGAGACTTTTGTTACTGAGACTTTGACAGCCATAGATAGAAAAGATAAAAATATTAGAGGTCAGAATAATTAGTTTCAAGTAAATACATCACAAGTGACCAAGAGATAAAAAAACACTTTGTTATGTGTCTTTCCTTTTTAGAAGGTGGGATCCCCTGAGAGATATTAAACCCTGGTTTTATTTTACAAAGCTGTACATATGGCAAATGCATTGGCCCTGCTCTCCATGGCGGTTCACAGGAGAGCAGAGGCTGGCCTTAGAATGTTACACGGACGCTGGGATAGCAGTAGAGTAAGTCCTGATAAAGGACTCCAGTGTCCTGCTCTTTGAAGATTCAAATAGGTATATACATTCAACATAGGTGTTTTGCAGTAATAGTAGCACTAAATACCAGAATGGGATGTAATTTCTTGAAGTTATGAAAAAGGAAGATAATAGTACCCTCCTTACTAGGGTACTATGGAGGTTGCCAAGATCGGGATTGACTTGTGGGGAACACGTAGTAGCAATAATTATCAGTACAGGGCTGAAGGCTTACTTTGATGGAAACAATGAGTTAATATAGAGTTAAAGCTTTAATTCCTTCTTACTTAAAGTCAGGATTGGTCCTTTAGGACTCAGTCATATCTAAACCTTTTGGGTGAAAGTCAGCTATGGAGAGAGGAAGGATACAAAGACTCTTAAGTTATTAAACTACTTCCAGTGTGAATGGTGACTTTAATATAAAATGGATTTTAATGTCTTATGTTAGATAGTTGCTAAGGAAATGTTTTAATGACTGGTTGGCACTTTTTGTTTTTAACCTCTCCTGTTAGTCATTACTTCATATTTGATTAATTTGATTATATATCACATCCATTTGGTTAACAAATCCATAACATGATGTCATTTTTGAGACAAAGTCACTTTTATTCTGTGTGCTTTTGTTTTATTATAAGGAAATCTACTATTCATATATTAGCGGATGTAGCACTGAACTAATCAAAGACCTCAGTTCCATTATTTGTTAGCTATATAGGAAGTCAGCCTCCTGAAATGTAGAATAGAAATAACAGTCCTATGTACTGTATTAGTCTGCTTAGGCTGCCATAACAAAATGCCATAAACTAGGAGCTTAAAAAACAGACATTTATTTTATGACAGTTCTGTAGGCTGGAAAATCCAACTTCAAGGTACTGGCAAGGTAGGTTTCATTCTGAGACCTCTGGGTCTGTAGGCAGCTGCCACCTCAGTGTAAGCTCAAATAACCTCTTCCTCATGTGTGAATGGAGAAAGAAATTGAGAGAGAGAGAGAGAGAGAGAGAGAGACAACATGAATATGTGTGTGAGAGCAAGCTCTTTGATATCTTGTTTCATAAGGCCATTTTTTCCATTATGAGAGCTCCATCCTCATCACCTCATCTAACCCTGATTACCCTAATTACCTCCCAAAGGTCCAATCTCAAATACCATCACTTTAGGGATTAGAGCTTCAACATCTGAATTTTGAGAGGACAAAAACGTTCAGTCCATAATACCTAGTTCATGGAGTTATTGAAGAATCACATAATTGCCAACATTTCTTGAATGTATTTTCTGCTAGTTGCTATTCTAAGTACTTATAACCCCAAGAATTTTAGATACGGTTATTTATTCTAAAAAAACCCCTGAGATTTAAAGAAGTATATTTAATTAAAGTCACACACACTATCTGAAATTAGTTCTTTCATACTTTTCTCAAATATGACCCGTTCATTAAGGCCCACCTCAACTTCCTCCTTTAGGACGTTTTTCTGATTTCCTTCAGCCTTGAGAGTTTGATCTTGATAGGACTTTTTAGTAGTATTAATTATCTGTATCATTCTGACTTAGTCTGTTCTTTTATGCTGCTGTTACTCAACTTCGTGTAACTTAACCGATGTAATTTATAAGCACTTCACAGCCATGGGCCATGAGTCTTATCTCCTTTATCTCCTGCATTTAGAATATAGTAGTAATTGGTAAGGGTGATTAACTGTGAACATTGGGAAACCTCAGATTAAAGTAACAGATTAATTTGTAAAAATGAAAGAAACGTATAAATCTGTCTGAATTAGGGTAAGTTTATAAATGGTTTGTGGAAAGCAGAACACATACAAGTGTTTTAATATATTGATATTTTAACATTACATTAGTGGCCAGAAGTAATATATACCATATCCAGAAATTATTATTTTAATTTTCAATGTTAGCATGTTTGGAGAATTAGGTTCAATATCCTTATTATTCTTTTATTTCTTCTGCTATTTGTGGCCATGCTGTGCATTAGACTTTACAGAGGAGGAGTTGGGATGTGATTTATTTTATAATTTTGAAAAGCACTTGAAGTAAGTTGAATCTTTCTGAATTAAATGGTGAAATTTTCCTTGTGTGAAAGACGTTAATGTTTCAACAATTCTTTATAATGGTTCAGTGTACTTGGGGAAAAAAGCAACATTTTGTGCCATTAACAAAAGCTAATTAATTGACTGAATATAGATTATCCTTGGTCTCTATTCATATAGCCATTCTTTTTTTCTGGACAGAGCTGTTTGGAAGGTAAAGTATAGAATACTTTTGACCAAAATGTATTAGTAAGGAAGTAGAATTGAGAATTATGGCTCTAATTCGTGTGACTGTCAATGTAACAGAGATTATAATACTTAAAAGTTGATTCTTGAAAGTTGACTCCTTTAAGTAATGAGTGAAACCCAAAATCTGTATCTGCAATGTAGTGGTCCTTATCTTAGGGAGAGATTTAGAATAGTTTTCTAATCCACTTTGTTACAGATATTGTGCTTGGGACTTTTTATAAGCTATAGAACTTAATCATCACTGTGACTCCCTGACGTAAAATAAGCGTTGCCTTCATACGCTTAAAAAGAGGGATGAAACAGATTAATTATATAACTTCACCAAAGTAACACATTTGATAAGTGGTGGCATCAGATATTGAACCTAGGCTTGTTTGACTTAGAATTTGATAGTAATGATGCTGATGACGGTGTTAATAATAAGAGTTAACATTTATTTTTTTTACCTTGCATGTACTGTCTAATGTAATCTTTAAAACTAATTATGAACAAGGTACATTAGCCAGATGAGGAATATGAGCCTTGGAGAGATTAATTTGGCCAAAGTTGTACTCAAAGTGCTGGGGGCTGGACTGCAGTGTAGGTCTGTCAACAAGACGAGCACACCCACGCATGCTACCACCTCCAAAACTGGTCCTGTTTTCATTATACAGACTTGATTCTAGCTCTGTCTCCAAGGATTGACAATATATATTAAATCTATGTATTAAAATTACATTACATCATATACTGATTTATCAACTAAAAATTATGTTTTATCCATATCTATATTTATGTGGACAAATTGGTTAATCAACTAAAAATTATTCTGGTCTATTTTCAGATATTTTCTACTCCAATGAAATTAGTGTTTATGAAGTCATTTAATTACTGAAGAACTAATACAGGTTTCAATTTGTTGCTTATCATCTTTGCTTATGTAACATTGAAGGATTTTAAGATATTTCTGAAATCTGGTATATGCATTATAATCATAGAAACAGAGTGATAGCAGCAAAAAACAAAGATGAAACCAAATTTTTTTGATATGAAATATTTATAGTTTCTTTTGTATATCTTTTTCAGATCATTGTCATCTTGGCAGCTGCCGACCCAAGGATTATAAGGTATGTAGTATAAATTATGGAATAATAATTTTCCTTGCTTTCAGAGAAAACAGAAGTCAGAGATTATCAAAGTCAAAAAGTGTACCAACAATAATTGTCATATCATGAATGTCATTGTTTTGGCTACATTGTCAGTTAGAATAGACTTTTCATTGCATGTCTTTTTACAAGTATTTTGTGGCTTTTGATTTTTCATTTGGTTTAGTTCCTTTTGTGTGTGTGTGTGTGTGTGTGAGAGAGAGAGAGAGAGACAGTGAAATTGGTTGTTACTTTTAGTTGTACCTCACACAGTCCTGTGTATAAACTGCAGTCATGCACAGGGCATACTCCTAATAAAGTTTGTGATACAAAAGTTTAGGATTAGTGGACACTAAGGTTGGGGTCTTACAGCAACCCTTGATAAATAAACAGTATTTGATAAGGAAGGGATTTGTCTAGTTGACTGATCTATTGTCCTGCGAAAGGGACTGTTTGTCTGGATTGAAAAATCTATTCTTTCAAGAAGGGAGCTGATTGATGATGGAGCAAACTGCTGTTCAGATAAATGTTATACAGGAAGGCCCTGAAGCAAATAATGAAGTTATTTAATGGTTTATAATATTTTTTTTCTTGAGAAAGAATTTCATGGAATTCGTGGTAAAGTCAAGCTGAGGTAGGTGGACCTCAGCTCCTTGCCGATAGTGAAGCCAAATGAATGCAGGTGGTCTCGGGCCTCATGTTCCACTGAAGTTATACATGTTTTCCCAGTAGTGGCACACATTGTTAGATTTATTCCTAGGAACCTCATAGGTGTGTTTCCTATTGCAAATAGTATTTTATGTCAAATTACATTTTTTGTGTTTTACTATATAGGTTTGCAATTGACTTTTATGTAAAATTCTTGTCGTAGATATTGATATTTTAATAGAGGAAACCATATCATCTACAAATAATGAATTTTCATACTGCCTTTCAAATCATTTCTTTGTCTTAGCTTACTAGGATCTTCAATATAGTGTTAAATGAAAGTGGTGATAGTGGATGGGGGGCAGACATTTAATGCTTCATGGCTCTGTATGCCCTATCATATTTTCCAGCCCTCTGGCCGGTCTGCGGGGGCCTAGTTCTAGCCAGTAGTCTGTGAATGGAAGTTATGTGGATCCCTTCCAGGATGAAGCTCAGAAGAAGCAATATGAAATTTCTTCTGTTACAGTGACAATAAAACCTTGTGTCCTAGATGGCACAATTCTAAGTTTTTCCATGAGTCTCATCAGCACGGAGTCACTGGACAGTTTTGTGAAGTGTTCATTTCTCTTGCTAATCTGTACTACCATAAAGCACAGGGAACAATGAACCTTTATTATGTTAAGCCCTGATTTTCAAAACTTAATTGGCTACTGCAGTGTAGCCTAATATGTTGCAGCCTAGACTAATGGAGTGTGCATTCTTGTCCTGATCCTGTCTTTGATAGGCTCATGTCCAAGGTTTCACACCTGTGAATGTTTCTTGCAGTAGATATTTGTTAGATATTCCCTAGCTTGTTAAGGATGTTCCCTTTGAAATTCCTTGTTTGCAAAAAATATTTATTTTTAAATAATGAGTGGATATTGAATATTATCAAATGCTTTTTGTCAGTATCCTCTTTTTTGTTGATAATGATTTTTTTTTTGTAATGAATGAATAGATGTTCTAATGTTAACCCATTCTTGTATTCTTTGGATAAACCCAAATTGGTCATGTTATATTTTTTAACATTATTAAATTCAATTTTTAATATTTTATTTAAGATTTTTTTCCATATATACCACTAGTGAGGATGGTTTGTGAATACCTTTCTTCTACTTTCCTTGAAGGGTTTGGTAGAACCATTATGATTACATCAAAAAATTAGGTGAGGAATATTTTCTTTTTTTCTTGGGAGTCAGTCTGTCCCTTAGCTCTGTCTATCAAGTTGTTAGTGAGTTGGATTGTGAGACCATCTTCTGCGGTACTTTCCTTATAGTCATCCAGTGAGGCTGGAACTATGGGAATTTTTCATTTGTTTCTGTCATAGACCTCTCCTATGTCGCTGGCTTGCAACCCTTGCCCATTAATAGCTTTTTAACTTTGCTTCAGTTTTCTCAACTGTAAAGTGTAGATAATAAAAACACCCACCTCATAATATTGTTGTGCAGATTTAAGTTGTTTATAAAAGTGCATAAGAACAGCGGTCTAAGAAGGGAGGGTTTCCCACACCTCAGTCCAAGGACTAATATACTTAGGAATTACTTATTTTTATTGCATTATTTTTGAATTCTATACATTCTTCTCCAGTATAAAGAAAGTACATCTTCTTTAAACCAAACCAGATAGTGTAGCATATGAATTTTTAAATTGTATAAAATAGGAATTGATTGTTCACTTAAAGTAGGATTCACCAAGGACTGTTTCTGGAAAATTTGAGAAACTGATCTAAGTTACCAATCTTTGTTTTTCTCCCTTTTGAATCAGAACCATAACTTCTTTTTACCATCCTGAAAGTAGTGGCTATACTGCACTTCTTTCTTATGGTCTTTATTCTCAACTGCTTCCCCCCAATAGAATAATGGAATTCTATTTCCATTAGAATTATTTTAATGTATTTGTTAAATTTTATGGCCCATTACAACAGAGAAATTTTAGAGTATGGTGCGTAATAACAGGCAATAGGTACACTTTCAACAAATATTTGTTGTATAAGTGAATTCTGTGGTTCCCATTATACTTAATAGTTAATTCTTTCTTTCAATAACTTGACCTTGGAGTTCCTGTAAGTATAAAAACTGCATGGCCATTAATGTGGTTTAACTTATTAACTTACTGTATAAGCAACTTTTCAGGAATCTTATAAGTATGGTAGAACCAAACCATTATATATCACATATTTGAAAAGTATGTTATTTACATAATCACATTAATGTAACTGCAGTGAGTTTAGTGTATGAAATTTTCTTTTCTTCTTGTAACAGTTTCATATTGATTTAAAATATTAGGTTTTTTTCGTGATATCTTTCAGTATTTTCAATGTTGTAATTGTTATACTTCTGAGGTCATAGAAAAGGCCTTTAAAGAACTATTTCCATAAATATAAAAAGATCTTTTTATGCTGACATATGAAGATTGCTGTTAACAGAGGATAGAAATATTATTGACATTTATAAGGCAAGCCCTCTACTTTGTGTTTTCACTAATTTTATTTTATTTATATTTGTGGCAAATTTATAAGGTTATTCCCCCAGTTTATAAAAAGGAAACTAAAGATTAGATAGAGTAAATGACTTGCTCAGTGTCCCATAACTAGGAAGGATTTGAACCTGTGTCTTTGGACTTTAAAGCCAGTGTTCTTGAGGAGTCATCCAAAAAATGGAACTCTTCTGTTATAAGCCAGAGAGATTGTATTTCATTTGGTTTTGGGAAGTAAGTAACCTGTGGAAAACTCTTAAGATCTGTGGAAACGTTTTTAAAACTAAGGCTTAAGGTTGAAAGTTTGAAGTGAATTCTCATCAAAGACCCCCTCATTATACCTCCCAGTCTTCCATTTAAATATAAAACTTCCCAAAACAAATATTTACTCTAATTCTATGGAAAGAATGAATCTCAGCTGTGTTCCCATTGCATAATTACTTATTGTATGTCCGTTTTGTTTTAATTTCATTCCTCAGAGTTTTATCATTACTTTCTTCTCCATGTCTACTTTCTGGATTGTAATGTCGTTGAGGTCCTCTGTTATATGTATCTGTAATTTCTTTCACCTACCTTGTTCAATACTTTATATGGCACATAGAAGATGCTTAATAAATGTTGAACAGTATTGAATTATAACAATTAATTTTCTCTACAGTGTACCCTTCTTTTTCTGTATCGTATTCTCTCGTATTACTTTCTTGTAGAGATAGCCAAGTGATTATAGTCAGTTTATCTGTCCTTCTGCGTTTTTCCACATTCAGATGCCCTTTCTCCCCCTTTCTCTACTTTGGTCTTAATTGCCATCTCTCCTTCTCCATGAGACCTCACCAGTCAGCTCATTAGAAGTCTTTTGAGTTTCCTTCTGCAGTTATTGTCGTTAGGGTATACCTGACACTTAATGTGTCTCATTCTCATTTATCTTTTGCTTATGCCCTGTCTCATCTGGATTGTGAATTTAAATTCCTGTATCTCTCTAGGTATGTAAATTTTAGACATGTGGAATGAACAATCCAGATGGATTTAATGTTTACTCTTGCAGTAATAATGATTGCTACTCTCTGAAATTTATTTTCAAATATAGCTGTGGAAGTATGTATACTTTTAACTTCTACAAAATGTGCATGTGTGTGTGTGTTTGTTTAATGTTACTATTTATTATACGTAAACATAAATCATTTTTAAAGCAGGTTATCAGGACACCCCATGGAAGAGATTTCGACGACTCTTTGGAAAGGTGTGATGAGTATCTGAGCTCAAGGTCATGTAGCAAGCCCCAGCATTCAGCGAGGACCTTGCTGGTCCATTCAGCACCCTCAACAGTGCTGAAGCATTCTCCAAGCCCTGTGTTAAATCGCGCTTCTCTCAGGGAAAGGTAATGCTTGGTCTCTGTTCCAGGACTACTTTCTTTGAATAATAATCACTAGAAAAGAGAAGGCAGCAATCATGTATGTGAAGTGATTATTTATAAAAGTATAATTTGATTTTCAGAGGCTTCAGTTGTTTTTATTTAGAACATATTGCATATTTCAATAGAGTTAAATACCCCTCCCCAGCCTCATTCTCTTAAAGTGAGTTTATTATTAGTGAGTTTATTAATTAGGGTGACTTTAACCTTAATTATGTACTTTAGTTCATAAAAGAGAAGACTAGAGTGTGTGATAGTTTGTTTTTAGTAGATTCATAGATATTTAATATTATAGGCATGACTTATGTATAAAAACAGCATAGGTTATATTTTCCCTTTGGTGATAATGATGATAGCATATATTGTTGGTATATGGTACCTAGTTTCCTCGAGTAACCTCCTTTCACCTCCCCCAAGAGAATCTTAATCATGTAGATTCTAGCTCTCTCTCTAAAAATGCTTTTGCAACCAAAGTTAGCCCCTAGTTATAATTTGAATGTAAAAGATAATAATTTCTCTTCATCTATTTTTTTGTTATTGTTGTTAAATCCAAATTGGAAATTCCTTGCTGCTCTCACAAAGTAACATAGAAAACAATAGTTGTCTTAAATTAAAAAACAAAAACAAAAAACAAAAACAAAAAACACTCAACCCTTAGTATTTAAAAAATTTTTATAGAAATTTGAGTACCTAACATATAATACCATCCACAACATGAAGATAAAAACTATCTTTATGATACTATTAAAAAGCTAAAGTAGTACACTAAATTTCTTCAGCATGTTAGGGCCATCAGACATAACTGACAAAGTTTAACTGTAGAGGTTCTATCAAAAGTTCATGTTAAAACTGATGTGTCCGTTTGGAGGCTGTACTAAAACATTCCTGCTCTGAGCAAATAGATTTGTCTATTTTCTCATTAGCCTGATAAACATTCAAAAGAGATATATGGAAGTATGCTCAAGACCCTAATCCTGAGTAGGGAATTTTGATTAATGTTCCTTCTAGTATAATCCATTATAATCATGCCTATGGGGATCATTGAGTTCAGATAGATAGGTAGGTAGGCAGGCAGATAATCTTTATAAACTATAGGCTTTAAAAGTTCAAGAGGAGTCTTTAAAGAGAGGTTTTTCTGCTGAAGTCTGGTAACTTGCATCTTAGTATTAAGGGATTTTTTTTTTGAATTCCATTATCTGCTCAGATATTTAGAGATATAGTTGGTGCTGCTTTCTTTTTTACCTACTTTTAGAATTAAGGGCTTGTGGTTTTGTTGATTAGGTTCTTTACAGTATCTGTAGTTTTTTAAGATTTTTTTTTACCTGCGTATCCTTGGATATATTTTTATAAGTATTGTTTTATTTTTCTACCTTTTCGCATATTTTGCAGAACTCTCTAATTGTTTACCACTATGGTACAATGTCAATTTTAGTCTTACATTATTTTATCCTTGTATGTAATTTTGATCCAGCTTTTAAATCCTATCCTTTCAAGGTTGATAAATTCTTCATTGAGGTTATGTTCAAATTTTTTTTTCATTGAGGATAGCTAAAGTCAGTTGTCTTTTTTTTTTTTTTTCATATTTCAAGGCAGAGGATGGTTCAGAGTAGATAATGACATTTACACATTTATTTTGATGCTGCATGGTAGGTATGAGTTAAGTTCTTTGCTGGAAAATGAGTGATTCTAATATTAAACATTACCTCTTATCTATGACTTGAGGATGATTAAGGAACTGTTAAAATAAGAGAATACAACAGCAATTTAATTTTGCATTAATCTAAAACAATTAATAAAATTTGGGGGGTACTTTCTAGGATAGGTAAAATGTTTTACTTTCACTGAGGTGAAATACCTCTATTTTGAGTGTGTTTCCTAAAGAAGATTATTTAGTCTATAAAGGAAAATAAAGTACCTCTATGAAATATTACTAGGATCAAAATCATTTTGTTCTTTAGCACACTCAGTACCACATCTTTAAATATAAGACATCTCTGATCTGACATTTTATGTCACTCAGCAGTCTATTTCTAGGGTGTTTATACAATCCATTGGAATAATAAGCAATTTAAACTGATGTAAATGTAGATTATATGTCCCAGAAAAAAAATGGGAGTATGACAGAACACACAGCTATAGGAATCTATCTGGGGAAGTATTCATTAAAATTAATTAAGTTTCCTCTAAGATTGCTGTAAAATGCTGACTCCTTAATCATGTATGTGAATTAAACAGACTTTTAAAACTTTATCAGTGACTCTAAGCAAATGAATTTTTTATTGATAGTGAAAGTTCTTTTTGCTTTAAGCCCATTTCAAAAATACCTTCAAAAATAGAGTTAACACACCATAAAATGGTTTCAATTTTGATGTGTTATAGTTCAGAAGCAGTTTTCTCCTCTAAGTATAAATATTAATATTATGACTTACAGTTTGTATTAGGCTGTAGACTTATTACTAAAATAAGACTAAGGAATACTAGCAAATCTAATTAAAAAAGGAACTGATATTCTTTTAAATCATGTATAAGGGTTTTATTTTTGTAAATGGAATTAAAGATTGTTAGGCAATCATTTCTTATACCACAGCACAGACTAGTGGATCCTCTCATGGTCTCATTAAAGACACCATAGTGTACTGTTGGAGCCACATACGGATCTCAGATGTTCAAGGTGTGTTCCATATGGAGCAAATAAAGTCTGCCAGTATATTTGCAGAGATGCACTAACACTTTCTTTTAGAATTGCAGGAGATTATAGTTAATCATCCATTATTGATTACATTCTTTAAAACAGGTAATATAAATCATTTATCCTGCTTAATAGTCTATACTCTGAGTAAACATGTAAAATTGTAACTTTTAAAGAACAAACTGTGGGATAAAAAGGCAAAGTTTTAAGCAACCTATTAGCATTCTAGTACTCATTCCTTTATATAGGAACTATCAATAGCATTTCATATAGATGCATTATAATCAGCTCTAGAAATTTCATTGTTACTTATATAGCTTAATTATACTAATGCCAGTTTTGAGTTTGGGAAAGGCATAAGAAAGAGGAATGGTTTATTTATTTCTTCTTTGACATCTCTAAGTCCAACACTTACAGTCTAATAAAAGGCATGTTTTTCTTTCCTATTCTTCAATATTTACTTTTTCAAGTGGTATCATCTGTATTGGGAATGGGTCATTCAATTTTTATGTTCCCCTGTATTCTTTCTTGTTTATTTGTTCATTGAGTTATAATTGACACACAAAATTATATTGCTTTAAGATGTACAACTTAATGATTCAGTATTTGTATTGTTCTCCTGTGTTCTGAAGGAATAAGAACATGATTGGATTATAAATAATATTTTAATCTATTATAAATGTTTTGTGTCATTTCATAAAATTAGTTATATTCTTCTTTATGCAGAAAGGAATTTCTTCCACATAGTTTGAATATGATTCAATTACTGGAAAATAACTAATTTTAAAGGCATTCTTCATGGAATTATTGTTCTAATATGAAAACCTATATCTTTATGTAGACATAAAGCTCTCAAGAATTATATATGGAAATTATTAAAATGGACAGATATATGGGTATGTTCTTCCAAATTCATGTCAAAGCTTATTATTAAGACTATTTACTGAACATATCATGAATACTTAATACTACAGCTGCGAATCAGTACCTGATTTTATATTTGCCTTTCATTCTTGGTTGAAAGAAGAAATATGTTATTCTAATCTTTATATATTATCACATAGAGATGAGAAAAAAAATTACTTTCTGTGTCTGGCATTTGGAAAGATTTCTTTTTCTCTCCCTCTAGCTACAACTCACCTTTGTTTTTTATGTCTACAGATTCCATTCTGATTGGTGTTCACCTTCAAACTGTGATGAGATCCATGACCGGGTGAAAAATGTCCTGAAATCACATCAGGCTCATCAAAGACATTTATATGTTAGTTCCTAAAATTTTCTCTTGAATCCTTTTTATAACTGGGCATGAAAACCACCCAAGATGCCTAAAGCTTGCAATATTTAATCACTGGGAGAGAAAAGATACAGCCTCCATATCTAACCTCCTGCTTGACCTGAGTCATTATGCAAACTGTTTGATGTGGATTATCTAAACTGTAACCATAAGTTAGTGATTATTATCTCATAAAGAGCCAGTAAATAGTGACTTTGTGATAATTTTTTCACAGCCTTCAAAATATGGGAACTCTTGTTTCTTTGTCCAGTACAAAGCAAATGCATGTCCTATAAATAGACTTGATTCTGAATGGTAGAATGAGGGGAGAGAGTGAGAAAATAATGTATTTTAAAGAAAACTCCCAGCTAATTTTTATGTTAATTAAATGTTTAAAAGAGGAAAAGAGCAAGTCAGGTCTATCAGGTTTCGTATTAAGAGAACATCAATATGAGAATATTTTCTGAGATAAGGCAAAAAGTGTGCACATGAATGACAGCTGGGAGATGAATACTGTGTGTTCTTTTGTGCTTGATTATTTGTTTCACTTAGTTTCAAAACCTTAGTGTCATGCTGGACACTAAGCTAAGTCCTGAGAACATAATTGGATTCTGTGACATTGGCATCAGTTTGTGCCATTTTAAGTTTCTATATGCATAGTGTTTTTTAATTAAACTTGTTTCCAAATAACATACATTTAGAATATACATGCACCATAAGTAACAGTTTCATGAACTATAACAATACCACTTTAAGTAAACTATCTACCAGGTCAAGAAACAAAACTTTATCAGCTGTGCATAAGTCCCTCCTTTTTTCACATAGCTATTGCCACTCCAAGGGTAAACACTATTTTGACTTCTAATAGTGTGTTTTGTAAGTATTGTGCATTTTTTATTTTTATATAAATGACAGTATCTACTTTTTCTCCCAACTTATTTCACTTTGTTTTTGCAGGTCAGACATTTTGGCCATGCAGACATCTTGTTATGTTTAGCAATTGTTCTTCACTCTTGCTGCTCTATGGTATTTCATCATGTGAAAATACTATCATTGATTTACTTATTCCTTCATGTTATACATTTGGGTTATTTCTTGTTTGGTCTATTATAGAGCTGTTAGCAGTTTAGGCATATCCTTGGGTAACACTGCATACATTTTATTTGGGTATATAGTTACCAGTGGAATTGCTCAGTTAGTGTATGTGTCCATTCAGTTTTATAGACACCACCCAAGATTTTTACAAGTGACTCAACAGTTTGTACTACCACTACCAGTATGTATGAGTTCTACTTGTTCCACATCCTCACTACTATTTGATCAGTTTTGTGTGTGTGCTTGTGTGTGTTTTCATTTTGGCATTTTCATAAGTAATTAGCATTCTATCACATAATAGTTTTAATTTGCTGTTTTCTGATGACTAGTGAATATATTAATTGGCCATTTGGATATCCTCTTTTGTGAACATTTGTTCAAGTCATCCACTCATTTTTGCACTGATTGCCTCCCTTTTTTTGGCTTGTTAAGACTCCCATATAGATTCTTGATATGAGTTCTTAGTTGGGTATATGTTTTGCAGTTATCTTTTTTTTCTGTGCATTGCATTTTCATTCTCTTAGTGGTATCTTTTGGTGAAGAGTTCTCAATTCTAGTAAACCCAACTTATTATTTTTTATTAGCATTTTTAAAATTTTTGTCTATAAAACATTGTCGTTTTTCATTCCTAAAGGCTTTTTGTTTTCTTTCACAAGTATATGATTTGGTTGGGGTTATTTTTTTCTGTATAGTGGTAAATAGGTTTCAAGATTCAAGAAATGTTCAAGTCTCGTGATAGTGGATGCATCTCTTTTTCTTTCTAGTTCTGTTGATTTTTATTTTATATATTTTGAAGCTATCTCATTACATATTTCAGACTGGGATGTGAGCCTTTTATTGTGCAATGTTCCTTTTTATTTCTAGGATTATTCTTTGTTTCATAGTATTTTTTTCTGATAGCATAGTTACAGTGATTTTTTTTTGGCTAATATATATAAGGTGTATATTTTTTCCATCCTTTGCTGTTTATCATTGTACTTAAAGTGCATATCTAGTAATAAGCACATGAGACTTTTTCAGAATTTTTATATCAATTGATGGGGCTTTCATTTGGATTAATACGTATTTTTTTGCTATTCATTTTCCTTTTTACTAACTTGTTATTTATTTTTTCTATTTTGTCATTGTCTGCCCTGAAGATTTCAACATGCCTAGCTGATATTATTTCTTTGTTGACCTCCCCAATCATATTGGGACCTAAAAACATTTAACTCTTTGTAATCCACCTCCTCTATGTGTATCTATTTTTGTTATGCCTTTTTAATTCTACACATATTAAACAGACAAATTTTTTTTGTATAGTAATGTTTATTCATTTTAACTTCATATTTATCCTTTCTATTATTTTTTTATTTCTGGCAATTTCATGTTCCCATCTGGATTCTAGAATCATTTTCCCTCAGATTTAAGAATCCCTGTGATACTTATTTTCACGTCATTTTCCTGGATGTGAGTTCTGCTTTGGTTTTTTTGAAAACATCTTGATTTAATTTTATGTAATATGGTTTAATTGGATATAAAAATCTAGGTTGGTAATAACCTTCTTGGTATGTCAGAGGCCATTCCATTGTCTTCTGGCTTCATTTGTATCTGTTGAAAAATCAGCTGTTATTCCTTTGGAATAGTGTGGGAGTTTTCCCACCCTTTGTGTTTAGGAGTCTTACCATTGTATACCTAGTTGTGGTTTTCTTGGACTAACTCTATGTTAAGTTTTTAGAGCTTCTCAAACCTGAAGATTATCTTTTATCAGTTTTTGAAAAGCAGTAGCAATTAATTCTCTTTTTAAACATTGCTTCTGCCCCTCCTTATGCTCCCTCTGGAATTCACCATTACACTTTCATAATATCTCTAGGTAGTATCTCATATATACCTTACACTTACTTGGATATTTTAAATTTTTTTCTCAAGTTTGGATATTTTCTTTTGAAATATCCTTTAAGTTGCTACTACTGTCTTCTACTTTGTTTATGTTGCTGTTAAAGCTATCAGAAACTTTTTGATAGGTAACTTAAAAAGACACAAACTACCAGAACTAACTCAAGAAGGAATAATTTCAGTGATTGTATATATATTACAGAAATGGAATTTGAAGTTAAGAATCTTCCATAAAAGGAAATTGTAGGCCCAGATGGCTTCTCTCGTAAATTCTACAAAACCTGTAAGGAAAATATAATATCAGTCTTATGTATTCCTGAAAATTAAAGGAAAACTTCCCAAGTTATTTTTGAGGTCGACATTTACTCTGATGTCAAAACCAGACAACTACATTACAAAAAATAAAAATTAGACTCACCTAAATCCCTCATGAACATATATATGCAAAAGTCCTCAATAGCAATATTACCAAATCAAATCTAGCAGTTTATAAAAATGAAAGTATGCCATAATCAGGTGGATTCATTCCAGAAATGCAAAGTAAATTCATCCCACTAACAGATTAAATAAGAATAAAAATGTATTTCTTTTCTGTGTCATTTCAGTGGACACAATGTATCCAGAAAAATTTAACTCTATTCATGATAATCTGAGTAAAGTTGAAAATAGAAGAGAATTTTCTCAGCCTAATAAGGGGCACCCTTTAAAAACCTACTGCTAACGGCTGTTACCCTGGCTGGTGTGTCTCAGTGGATTGGGTGCTAACCTGCAAACCAAAAGGTTGTTGGCTCAATTCCCAGCCAGGGCACATGCCTGGGTTGCAGGTCAGGTCCCCAGGCCGGGGGGCATGTGAAAGGCAACCACACAGTGATGTTTCTTTCCTTCTCTTTCTCCCTCCCTTCCTCTCTCTCTAAAAATAAATAAATAAATAAAATATTTAAAAACACCCTACATCTAACATTGTGCTTACAAAAGATTGAATGCTTTCCCCCTAAATTTAGCAAGAAGGCAGGGATGCCCCCTCTCACCATTCCTTTAACAGCATACCAGGAGTCTTAGATGGTGTAGGAGGGTAAGAAAAAGAAATGAAAGTCATGCAGAGTGGAAAGGAAGAAGAAGCAAAACTGTATTTGAAGAAGATATAGTTAAGTGTTTTAGAAAATGCTAAAGGATCTTCTACAGAAGAGTTCCTAAAACTAATAGTTTAGCAAGGTCATAGTATACAAAAAAAGTCATTTTTCCCCTATATGCCAGCAGTGAACAATTGAAATTTTAAATTAGAAAATCCATACCACATGTAATAATAGCATCAGAAATTGAAGTGCTTAGGTATAAGTCTAACAAAATATGTTTAGGATCTGCATTTTATGAACTACAAAATAGTATTGGGGAACTCAAAAGAGACCTAAGTGGAGAGATATACTATACTCACAGATTGGAAGACTCAATATGAAGATGTCAGTTTTCTCCAATTTTATTTTGTCAGGTGCAGACATAATAAAAACCACATTAAGTTTCTTAAATAGATATTGATGAGCTGATTCTAAAATGTATATGGGATGGCAAAATAATTTGAAAAACCAAAGAAGGATTGAAATAAAGAACAACAAAGTTGTAGGACCCAGTATGTAATTTTAACACTTCCTGTAAAACACAACAATGAAGACAGTGTGATACTGACTAAAATAGGGACACATAGATCCAAAGAGTAAAGTAGATGCCCCATAAATATGAATATACCTGCAAAAATATTGTCAACTGATTTTTCAAACAAGCGCATAGTCAGTGAAATGTAGACCTTGCATATTTTGCCTTTACAGTACATGGTTTCTGGATTTTTTTTTTTAGAAAAGTCCTTGATAGATAATTCGACAAAGATCACAGACCTAAAATGCAGTAGGAAATCTGTTTAGTTTATGTTTGGAAATAACTTTTAAGATATGATACCAAACATATGATCCATGAAAGAAAAAATATTGATAGATTGAATTTCATTAATATCAAAAACTTTTGCCATATGAAATATACTGTTAAAAGAATAGAAAGACAAGTCTCAGTCTAGATGAAAATATTTGTGAATTACATATCTGATTAGGGACTTGTATCTAGAATTTAAAAAAATACCCAAAAAACTTCCAACTAAATAATAAGACAAAAACTACCAAATTAAAAATGGTAAAACATCTGAACAGACCTTTCACCAAATAAACATAGAAAAAGATGTTCAATAGTCATTATAGAAATGCAAATTAAAACAATGATATGATGCTACCCCATGCCTTTTAGAATTAAACAAAAACAAAAGTCTCCTAAAATTTAAAATAGCAGATGCTGTAAAGGAAATGTAGAAATTTTAAATGGAGCAATAAAAATTCTTATTCAATGCTGGTGGGAATGCCCAGTGATACAGCCACTTTTGAAGACAGTTTGGCAGTTTTATATGGGGCAAAATATACACATCAGATGACTCAGCAATCCTACTCTTAAATGTGTTCACACAAAAGCCTGTTCACAGATGTTTATGGAAACTTTATTGGTTATCACCCCAAACTGGAATCTTAAGGGAACATTTAATTTACTACCAGTTAATGGGAAGGAGAGCCCCACTTCCCTGTAATGGTTTCATTTTATTAATGACTTTTACTGAAAGAAAAATAGTTTCTTCTGGACTGCATTATTTCAGAATACCTTCATAAAAAATTAACTAAATATATATTAGCTGAAAGACTTTGGGCCTAATTTTTTTATTGATTGATTTGAGAGAGAGAAAATCAATTTGTTGTTCCACTGATTTATTATGCAGTCATTGGTTGCTTTTTGTTTTTGTCCTGACTGGGTATTGAACCCACAACCTTGGCATACAGTGAAGATGCTCTAACCAACTGAGCTACCTGGCCAGGGCCAAGCCTAATTTTCATATAGGAGAATGATCTAATGGCTTGAAATGGAATTTTTGATTTCATAGTTCAGTTTATTTGCCTTCTAGGAGGCAGTATAATGTAAATCAAGTTATAGCTTGACTTAAATTCTAGCCCTGCCACTTAATAATTTGTATTTTTGGGAAAGTTATTTAAGTTATTTATTATTTAATTTTTCTGAGTGTCAGAACCTTTGATAAGGTTATTGAAGGCTTAAATGATATTTATATAAAAAGTACCTAAATACCTTGAAAAGGTGCTCAGCGTATATTGGTGCTATCCATCTTTTTCTGTATTTACACATGGGCAAATGGGAATGTTGATGAGGAATAAGAGGCGACTCACTTCTCTGTGCCCTAGGAATGGATTTCTGGCACGGACAGGAATGTTGCTTTCTTCAAATGTTTGCTTGATCTGTAGTCACTTACAATAAGATATGATGTTTGCTGCCTCTTTGCTTTTACATCACCTGACCTTTAAAACAAAAGACTATATGAGAACTCTTATACAAGATGTATGTGTGTTGATTGTACATATAAAACATCACCAGATAGAACCTTAAAATTTGATGGGAATAACTGGGAATGTCTAGTCCTTTTTATTTCTCAGGGCAATAACCCCCTCCCCATGAAATCCTTTACCTAAATGGGGATGAGTGCTCTGCATGAATAGTTTAGTGATTGTGATCTTACTCCCTTTTAAGACAGCCATTCTGTTTTTAGAATGCTTTATTAATGAAATGGTTTTCCTTATGTTGTCTTCTATTATGTCTCCTAATAATACCCCCCTTCAGTCCATCCCATCCATAGAGCTTCATAGAATCAATGGCCCTTGTTCCATGTGTGTGTGGGTACCATGCCGTAGTCATCTTTCCTCAGCGTCTGGGATAGTAACTACCCAGCGCAAAGCATGGGTTTTGTTTAATGAATAATTTAGGCTTGGATTTTTTTAAAAAGTACTTTTGTATGTTTTTAAAATTTAGTCACCTTTTTTTACAACATTGTCAAAAATTAACTTTTCAATTGTATTGACAAAATTAAATAAGAAATATTGATGTATGTTTATGATTTATGTAGTAACTTATATAATTTAGAAATAAATAACTTTTCCCAGGGAGAGAATTTTTAAATTTAATATTATTTACTTGTTTCATTTAGTTCTTCTTGCAACATAATCTATTTCTTAGGTTGAAGGCATTACATTTTTTGTAGTGTCTTTGTGTTCATTACAGCCAATTATATTTTCCATGATATTAATAGAGGAAATGCTTCACTTTACTGATTTATCAGCCTGGACAAAAATAAGTAACATCTAGCTGTATGCTATTTAAGAAAAAAGATTAAAACCTAATAACAATGAAAGGTTGAAAATAAAAGGACAAATATATACCACCCAGGCATAACTAAAAGAATGCTATTGTAGCTGAATTAATAGTGAACCAAAAAAAAGTTATGGGGGAAGCATTAATAGAATTAAATGGACTGACCTCCTAGTGATAAAAGGTTTCAATTCACCTAGAAGCTTTAATAACTCTAGATATATATTCACATTTTCTATTATTTCTTGACTTGCTCTACTGTGTACTGCTTACATTTTTAACTGAATGCTCTCTTTCCAGTTTCATGCTATCAGCAAATTTTAAAAATTATTTTCTTCATAATTGGTTTTCAGCTGACTTTTTACATAAAGTGAATTCATTATTAACACTATTCTTTATAGTAGTCTATTTGTGCTTACCATTTGCTTTTGTTACCAGATTTCTTTATTTCTATTCCAGTTCGACTAAGTAATAAGGGTATTGGCCAGTAGGTGAGAAAGATATTTAATACTAAATTGCATAAAGTACCATACATTAAGACCATAATTACTATGAATGATATAGTTTACAAAGTTATTGCTTTAGAATCCTATTTCTTATGCCCTTGAATGTGTCTATTAGAAGAACACTCTGCCCATAGAAGAAGAAGTATCCATGCATTTTGATTCCACATAACAATGTGTAAGATATTACTACACATCTTACTACATATCTTAATACACAGTTTCCATTCCCATTCATTGGTTGATTCAGGAAACTTCTACTGGTTGTCCAGTCTTTGATAAGCATTGTTAACAAAAATATAATAAAACTATATTTGTCTTATTGAACAGAATAATAAATTTTGAACTACTCTTTTGTTTCTTTCCTAAGACATGCAAACATTTAATTTAATTTCTTTTAATAGCGGAGAAAGAGAGGATTTCCCAAAGAGATGTGTCATTGTAATTATAAAATGAATTCATGATCATCTTTACTTTTTTAGGATGAGAGAGATCCAGAGAAAGAAGATGAACTAGAACTGAAAAGAGGTCTTTTATGCAGAGACTATGCCTATGACAGTGACCCTGAGTATAGGTATGAGCTTGCTTAATTCTGTGTAGTGTAGAGTTCTTTCTCATAATTGATATAAAAAATAACCTGCTTCTTAATCTGCTGGATTTGTGGGAAATTTAGACTCAAATTAGCTATTATTAATTGATTATTTTTATATGTTAAAAATATTTAAGTATGTAAAATCATATTAAAATATTTTAATGTTTGCATTAATGAAACTTTTCAATGAAAACAAGTATAGTCAATTAATGGTGATGCTTTCATCCTACTTAAGATTTTTAGTCTATTTGACTTCCCTGCAAATCCACATATCCAGGGCTTATTTCAGGCTATATTATATATCCATACTAGTTGTCCTGTCTTTCACTGCCTTTGAGTATGAAATTAATAAGAAGAAATCTCTTATCAAGGAGTTATTAAGTGACTTTTTACTTCTTATACTTCGGGATTCGGGAGCTGGATTGGGGAAAGAATCTACTACCCATGCATACTTCTTTCTCAATATCATATTGCTGCTCTTTTAGAGTTTTAGACATGTGCCCTGGTCACCTTGCCAGTTCTCAGGGCCCCAGGATGCTCTTCCCTCCTATTGGTACCTCTGTGTATATCTCAAATTCCTACAGTACTTCTGGCATCACTATCCTGTTTGAGCATTAGTCCTAATTAAAGGCCAGGCTTGAGGTGCTGCTTCATATAGATGGCAGCTGGCCACAAAAAGAGAGAAGTAAGGATAAAAGTAATCTGAAGTTCACGTTTAGAATATGACTTGGCCTTTTATGACTATTGCCCAAAATTTTAACCATGTTCTCTTACAGAATTAGCTATTGATATATCTGTTTTCTATTTGTTTATGCATATTTTTTAGATCACTAACAGTAGGAATATACTCAATATAAATGCTTTAATTATGAAATTATTTATAACAGAATCTAAAACTGAATAATTTAAAATTTGGCTGTTTATTTTTAAATAATACAGGATTGACTATACCAGCTGATTAATTTCACGAATTTACTAAGATGTACTACATAGCCAAAAAGCTATCTTTAGTATTAACAAGTGGAATAAAAAAATCTAAATAATATATCTTAAGAGACTCGGAATCTCTTGACTAAGAATAAGCCTTCATTTTTAAGTGAGAAAATGTTGCTTCATCCTAATTGGAATTCATTGGATCTTGTGTAATTAACTCGAGTATCATAAAGTCCTTTTTAATTAAATATTTAAGATTTAGTTTTTTAAAGGTTTTTGTCTAGAGGGTATATTGATATTCAGAAAATTTGTGTTGCTGCATGTTTATGTGATTTTTCAAAGTGTTTTAAAAATTGTAGCTTAGGGGTCTAGAAAAGTTTCTGATGACTAGAAAAGAGAAGTGTTGGTTTCATCTTTACTTTTTAAATGCAGATCCCTGTTTATTTAATACAACAAACATGTAACACATACAGAAAGAATAGACTCATGTAAAAGGCCCTGTCACAAAGAATAGACAGGAAACATCTATACTAGATCAAATATGGCTCCTGCTTTAAAACAGGGTTTTGCTAGTTACATCAGGAATTTGAGCAAGGTTCTTGCAAAAAATAATATCAAAAGAAAAGAAAAAAAATCCCTGCACTGAAGGAGTACATCCATGGGTTGCATTCATCTTTCAAAAACAAAAACATGCCTTGGTAATTAAACTAGCTTACTTAATGTTGATGCCTGGTAGCCCCTTAGAGAACACCAGTAGGCAACCAGAATTGTTTTATGCTTTTATGACATTCTCACAAACAAGTAGGCAATTATGGTTTTGACTAGACATTATTAGATAGATAGACTGCTGATGATGACAGAGAAGATTATTAGCAGCAACCTCAAGTTAGCTTTGGAAGCCATAATACATAGTATTTCATGATATTATGCTCAAAACTGTAGCTGCTTTAGTCATAACTGCCATTAGGAATAAAAAGTATGTATATTGTTTTATTTATTTATGAAACTAAAGTATTTGGGCTGTACTCCATATTATGTCAGCTTTATGGCTAATATTTTTTTACTTGAGGTGTAAGAGGGAATTCAGAATAAAATAATAAAAACAGATAGTATGTTCTCAATGGACATGACAGTGATACTGAGTTCAACCTGCATTAGTGAAATGCGAGGGATGACCTAAAATGCCAGTTTAAAATTCTATTTTTGAGTGTTTAAATAAAGACAACTTGTCTTCTTTACCTAGAAATAATTTTTTAGGTTAAGGAGACTTTACTGTAATTTTAAAATTTTCTTTAATTTTTAATTTTTTTAATTGCATTTATTGGTGTGACATTGGTTCACAAAACCATACAGGTTTCAAGTGTACAACTCAATAAAACATCATCTGCACAATGTTTGCACAGCACCCCAAGCACAGTGTCTTTCCATCCTCATTCCCTGCCCCTGCAGCATTTGCCCACTTCCCGCCAGCCCCCACCCTCCTTTCCTTCTGGGCATCGCACTGTTGTCTGTGTCTATGTGTCATGTATACAAGGTCTGTCCAGGAAGTATCCAGCCATGCACTGTGACGAATAGAGACAGTTATTGAAGAAAATACAAGAAACATTGTACATAGGACAATGATACCTCAGTCCCCTTCAAAGTAGGCACCTTGGTGACCTCACACAGCTCTCCCAGCATCTCCTCCACTGTTCAAAACACTGCAAAATCCTTCGTTGGAATTGTCATCAGCTGCCCCATCTTATTTTCCTGAATCTCATTGATGTCCCCTGAAATCTCTTCCTTTTCAAAGGTAATTTTAGTTTTGGGGAAAGCCAGAAGTCTCAGGGCACTAAATCTGGGCTGCAGGCAGACTGAGTCACCTTGGTGATTTGATGTTTCACCAAAACACTCCGCACAAGACATGATGCATGAGCAAGTGCGTTATTGTGATGAAGCTGCCAATCACCAGTCGCCCATAGCTGCAGCCATTCTCATCATATTGCATCTCTCAACTGATGAAAAACATCGGTGTTTGTACTCCTTATTAATTGTTTGGTCTGGAGGGGTGTACTCATGATCCCAATCAAAAAACAAAGTTAACATTCTCTTGATGTTGCTGCAACTTTGCTGTGCCTTCTTTGGGAATGGAGAACCAGGCGACTTCCATTGGGATGACTGGGTCTTTGTTTATGGATCATAGGCATAGATCCACAATTCATCTCCAGTTTTGACCTCTTGAGGAAATCTGGTTCATTGGTAGTGGTTTGAGTCATTAGCAACTGCAGCACAATGCTCCTTCTGCTCTGATAACAGAAGCCGCAGAATGAATTCTGCAATGACCGTTTCATGCTGAGGCCCTGCATCAAAATCTTGGAAATCTCAGACACAGTACTCATAGCTTTTGGAATCATCAGATCAGCTTCTAGTTCTCACAATGTCAGTTGGCAATCTTTGCTGATTGCAGCCCATACGCATTTAACATTCTCAGGTGTTCTGCTTGCTGCAGGCCTTCCAGAATGTGGATTACTTTCAACAGATTCTCAAGGGTGCTTTAAGGGCTTATGCCACACTTTTATTTGCACTGCATTCATTGCGTCATCTTCAAATGCTTTCTGAATCATCTGAATAGTTTCTGCGGGGGAATGTTCAAGCTTAACGCAAAATTTGATGCAGATTCATTGGTCTGCTTGCGCAGCCATTTTGAATGTGACGGCTACACAGTACACATGCTCACTCAACAGCCTCTACCACCCCCTCTGACTAGTACATCGAAGTCATCATTGCTCACATATATGCATTCCAGTCCACTCTCCTGGGCTGCCAGGTTACATCCTTGTCATGCAAACAATTCTCGTTATATTAACAATGGCTGGACTTTTTCTGGACAAACTTCATATATGTTTTTTGGTTAATCCTTTCGCCTCCTTTCATCCAGTCCTCCAAATCCCCTCCCCTCTGTCAATTGTCAGTCTGTTCCATGTATCCATGCCTCTCTTTTTCCATTTTGTTCATCACTTTATTTATTCATTAGATTCCACATATAAGTGAGATCATATGATATTTGTCTTTCTCTAACTAGCTTATTTCACTTAGCATAATAATCTTCAGGTCTATCTATGCTGTCACAAAAAGTAAAATTTTCTTTTTTATGGTCACATAGTATATCTTAATTCAATCTCCCATTACAGTAGAAATTCCTTCTGTATTCTCTTTTAAGCTTCTTATTCACTTCAGAATAAAATTCTGTTTGACTCTTAACAGTTAAATCTTGCTTTACAAGATCCTACCTCTGCAGTATTTCATGACAACCCAGACTATTTCATGCCTTGGTTCTATTACAGTCTGGTACCTGGAGTAACCCATGTCTTCTTGTTTATCTAGTGAATGCCTACTCATCCTTTTGGACTAAGTTCTAGATATTCCCTCTTCAGAGATACCATTTATGACCTCAACAGACTGTTAGGCATTTTCTCCTTTATCTTACTACTTCCTCTCATATATATAATTTCAATTAGCAATATTTATCTCACAATGATGGCTATTTCATTATATATCTGCCTTGCCTCCTTCTATGGACTGAGTTCTTTGAAGGCGCAGATGTTTTACATATCTTTGTTTTTTGACTGCCCATCAAGGTCTCTGAATTGTTCTAGGAGTTCAATTTTTTTTTTAAGAAGTTCAAATGTTAACATTGGTCCTTTTTAATAATGATCAATTGTATTGCTGAAACTCTAAGGCATTGCTTAAGTAAACTCATTTTTATTACAGTGATATTTAACAACATTTCTAGATAAGGATCAATAATGGAATTAATAATGGAAGGTGTTAGACTGTATCTGTTGTCAATGGCTCATTTCTATGTATTTCCACTCAGGGAAGAGAAATAAGTGACCTGTAAGTAAGCTATAAATAACCAGTCTTTAGTAAACTCATTTAAATAGACTTCTTTTAATGTTTACTGCATAGTTGCTGCTAATTAATAAAAGGAGTTAAATAACAACATCCAATTTTTTCCCCTAAGCTTTTAAAAAATTTTCCTGTAAAAAACTAACCCTCTAGTTCAGTGCTTTCTACAGTGTAGTTCTATACCATCTGCATCAGCACCACCGTGTTACTTGTTAGAAATTAAAATTCTTGGACGCCTCAGGCGTACTAAATTAGTCATTCCATAGTCGAGGCTCAATAATCTGAATTGTAGTAAGCCCTCCAGATGACTCTAATGCATATATTAAAGTTTGAGAACTACTGCTATAATTTATCAGTAAAATTAGATATCTTTAATGATATTTTTATCTTTGTATCATATCTTAAAAGATACAAAATGCTTTTTAGATTTTATTAGGCCCTAATATAAATTCTTCTTATCATCTGTTCTGAACTCCAAGACTTGCAATACTACTACTTCCACCCATCCTTCCATTCAATATTTATAGAGCATACATTGCATTCCCAATGCTATTCTATAATCAGTAGTTTGTCAATCAGAGTTTTGCTTGATAGGAACCTTTATTGAGTATTACAGAGAGGAATCTGTCTCGTGTAGTATAAAATGTCCCATTATGTTGACTCTTAGGTCATAAGTTTAAAGTAGAGAATATGAATCATCTTTAAAGTCACTTTCAGCTCTGGTTTTTTGAGCACAAATAGCAATTCCCCCATTGTTTTTTTTCTCATGACCTTTCAATTATTTTTTAGAATTAATATTCTTTGGGTAGTATAGCCATCTGACCTTCTTTAACTATGAATATCACCTTACAGATATTTTATCTGAAGACTGTGTATAGAGTAGTATGCATAGGTCTTCACTGATTTCACCCTTTTCTAAGCAAAAAGCTAGTCATGCTCTCTGTAGCCTATTCCATGCTAAGCTACCTAAGACATGTTTCTTTGCACATATGCTAGGCTTTAAAAAATAAATTTATAATTTATACCTTTTAATACTTAGGACTTGAAACTGCCCAGTTCTATCCTGGTCTCCATGTTCTTTTTGTCTTTTTTTCCTTAATAGCATTGTTGTAATTAAATAGAAGGCTCCCTATTGAAATAATGAGAGTGTAAGTTGCTAAAAAATAATGCACTGCATTCAATAAAATAACAGTATTGTCCCTGCTTTGAAGATAACCATTTGATGGTATATAGCATTGATGCAGTATTTTATAGAGTATACTAGGAATTTGTAAATGCTTTGCATGAATAAAAGCTGGAGATACTCATGATAAAACAGAAAAGTGTAGTTTTCAAAAGCCTATTACTGTAATAAGATTTTTCAGTGTCTCGTACACATTTTAAATTCATTAATTTACCCAATAATGGGAAATCAGAATTGACTCAGTATATTAACAGTTCATTAATTAGCGAGCCAATGCTTCCATGTCTGGAAGTAAATATTGTCTTTAAGATTCTGATAATCTTTGTTTGCACCTACCTATTCATGGTCCATATTAGAACCCACTGTGTTCACATCTGTGTTTTGCAATTCAGACTTCCAGGTTGAACCTATTTACAAATTCTCTCCAGGGAACCACAGTACTTTTACTAAATTTATAGAGTTTACGATTTTAAATAGAAATAAACTCCCTGCCAAATTCTCACGAACTGAAAGCATTAGAATGTCTGTTTTGGCCATGTTAGGTTTTGTTTACAAAGCAGGTTCTGTAAACAAGAGAGCTGAAAAGCTTTCTGAATTTTATTTATTCATTGCAGGATACTGTGGTGGTATTTTAAGGCAGCTCTGAGACATGGGGGAAAAAAGTGTTGTGTAATGAAACCAAGGCAGTAGCAAATCTGTGCCTGGTAACATTAAATGTAACATTTTATATAGGGATTAGGGATTTGGTGTACAACCTTGGACAAACCTACAGAATGATTTTTAACGTTACCTTTCTGATAGTTTGGTAATGGTGTGTTAGAAATTCAAATTTATCTTGAGTAGATTTATCGAAGTAGAACTAGTCTTGGTGACTAAACAAAATAATAGAATTCAGGCAAGGACATGATTATCTGGTCATTAGAATGCAGCGAAGTTGATGATTGTGGACAGTAAGGAGATAGAGACAAACCTGTGTTTGGTGAGATATTAATTAGTGCATGACTTGCTGCAAAACAACAAATAAACAGAAGACAACCAAACACACACAACATGTGGGACTCCTAACGTAGTGCGAGCAACAGCGGCCAGTGCGGGACTCAGTCTGGTGGATGTGTTTGCAGAGATAGGACGAACATGCAGAAATTTGTGTGTGTGTATTAGGGTTTGCTTATTGCAAAATAACAGCAAAAAATAAAAGAAAGGAAGAAAGAAAAAATTTGTGTGTGATTTATCACTTGATTCAAATTCCCCACCCCACCAAAAGAACTGTTTCAAGTGACAACAGGAGATAGGCTTGGTGAGAAATGGTGTGAAATAAATGACATTCAGTTGGCTAGATGATTTGTCGAGCAAAGCTAATGAAGGAAATGTAACTATATCAAAGCACATTAAGACTTTGCTAATTGCTAAGGCCTTTAGAAAAATGTGAAAGATTATGCTGACATTGTTAGAAATTATGTCAATTACATCTGTGAGACTGAGTGGATAAGACAGAAGTACTGAGAATCATGTTTTAAAAGACCTTTGTTATCCCAGAAATGATATAATTTTTCAAAAATTTTTCAGGGTGAAAATGGTAGTCCTAAGTATAGGAAAGTTTGGCAGGATCGAGTAAATAATGCTAGGAAGGTTGAGTTGGAATCCCGTTTCTAGCACAGCCATCAGGAAGCTGAGAGACCTATTGTCATGGTTCACAGAAGTGAAGTTTTAAAAATTTAATATAAGGTGTATCAAGTATAACAAAGGAACTCATTTTAAGGTTTGTTTATCCTAAATAATAATAATAATAAATATAAATGTATAACCACTTACTCACCATCTAGCTTAAGAAATAGGCCATAACCCCTCCCTTTAAGGCCTCTTATGCCCCTAAGCAATTGCGTCTCTTCCATATGGGTAACGGCTATGGTGACTTTTCTCTTCATCATTTTTTCTTTAGTTATACCACACATGTATCTAGCTTTAATCAATAAATTATTTAATTTTTTGTTTTAAACTTTATATATATATAATTATAACTGTGTATTGCTTGAAGTTGGCTTTTTCCTCTTTTAATTCATCCATGTTCATAGTTACAGATTATTATTTTTCCCTGCTGTATATTATATCATTGTATGCATATACTCAAATTTGATTTACCTGTTTTAATGTAAATGGATATTCAGGCTGCTTCTAGTTCTTGGTTCTGCTACAAAGAATGTTATTGTGAACATATTTTGGCACATGGTAACATGTGCAAGACCTTTGCCGGGGCATATAGCAGTTAAATTACAGGGGTGAGTTTGCGTATTTAAGCTTACTTGGTAATGCCAAACAGCTTTCCAAAGTGAGTGTATAAATGTTTTTCACTATATCATCACTGATACTGTGTCAAGCTCTAGAAATGATAACACAGCCACTTCATGCCTTTTTTCATGGTTACTTTTATTGTGTTCAGGTGGTAATGTTGACTTAAGGCCAAAAACCAAAACATCTATGTACAATTCCAAGAATTCCTATTTCACAGTTGACAATAGAGGTAACATCAAGGGACTGATAATTTAGGGAAGAAATTGTTTATTTTTGTGAAATGAGATTCCAAATATATGAACAAAATATTTATAATATTTAATAGTCAGAACATGTAGTTTTATAAGGCACAAGCTTAATCTCTAACATGCCTGAGCGGTCTTACCTATAACAAGTACTTAATTAATTGGAGTAGGTCAATTATTTATTTAAAAAATAAAATTAACTTAGTCTTTGAAGAAGGCAACATTTTATTTCTGACAAATGATGTGGTAAGCCCAGAACTTAATGTTGTGATAGTAAAATTATACCTTTGGTATGTTTTTTAAAAGTACTATCAAGCTTTCAGAGTTACCCTTTTTTCCCTGTTTCCATTACAGCTATTTTGTAGCTTCCTATCTATTATTCTCTCTCTCTTTTTTCCTTCAAAACTCTTAAAACTTACAGTGGATCCCTGTCACTTCAAACACACACTCCTCTGCTTTTTTTCCCATTTTCCAAAAGTGCTTCCTATTCAGTCTAACTTTGCATGCCTCCCTGAGGATAATAGCATGCCACAGTAGAAATGGCGTTAGGGCCAGAGATGTGCTCTCCCCTTCCACTCTGCCACTTACTAGCTGAGTAGTCTTAGGAAATCACTTGACTTCACTGAGTCTCAGTTTCCACAGTTACTAATTTTAGAGATTTGTAAGATTTTTTTGATAAATGTATATCAATATATGTAAAATGCCTAGTAGTTCAATGCCTCATAATTAATAACTTCTCTGTGCAAGGTAAGAACTGTACTATGCACCTTGCATATACCCTCTTTGACTTTTCAAACAATACTGAAAAAAAAATACAATAAAGGGAAGCTGAGACCCTGGACAGTTAAATCAGTTGCTCAAGACCTCCAGCCTCTAAAGGATTGAATGGAATTCAGTAGCAGGTCTGCCTGACTTTAGAAGCCAGACACTCTAATAACTGGCTTGACCTGACACCATCTCTGCTCCGCTTTTACCATGTCCCACCTATCTCTGTTCTCTGAATTCCTTTTTAACTCTGTGTCTCACACACAATTTTCACTTTATTGTTTTGTAATGTTTCATGCAAATAGCGTCACTCTTTGAAGGCACAGGCCATATTGTTTATTTCACATAGTCTAAACAGAGTATACATACCTATGCAGTACTCCGTAAATATTTGATTTATATAGCACTGCCTCTCATTTAGTTTCCCCGTTGTTTTAATCTCGTATTTCCTTTCTTATAGCCCATTTCAGCGGCAACATGGCACTCTCCATTTGGATGATGGTGAATACTGGTCCAACAGGGCAGCCTCTTACAAAGGAAAATCCCACCGACCCATCTTTGAGAACAGCATGGACAAGCTCTACAGGAACTTATACAAAAAGGCCTGTAGTTCTGTTTCTCATACGCAGGAAAGCTTCTGAGACCATCCACGATAAACTGTATGAGTGTCCGTGTCAACTTCTCAATGAAAACGTTTGATGTGATCGATACCTGTATTCCCTTTATTTTTTTGACCAGGTGGTTATAATCGAGTACATTTGTGAGACTTGAATAAGTTTATTATTTTAAATGGTAAATTATCATAGACAAGCTTTTTTTAATCACAGAAAAGAGTGCTATGTTCCAAAAGTCAAAGCTCTGCAACAAAATCACAATGTCCACTGTGATTACAAAAGGATATTGTCACATGAGTGTCCTATCACCATCTGAAATTCCAAGAGTCGATTCTAAAGATGTTCTTCCTTAATCACCTTGTAATTTTCTTTCCATATACTTAACCGGTTATCCTGTCTGAGTAAGAATTAATATTAACTACCTTTTCTAGGCAGTGAGCAAAAAAGATATATTGTGTAGAAATGAATTACCTAAGAGTTAAAACCCTGTTTTAACTGGTATTTTCTACTTCTTCCTTCTTAGCTCGTTAGAAGTCACTTTCTGAAGTTTATATAACCATTCATTCCCTCTTCTCTAAAAGAATTCTCTGAGTCATCTAAAATGCGTAACAGTTATCTAGAATAGCAGAGATCGTGTATGACTCAAAATGTGAATAACTTATTTTTAAGGATAGAATTCTTTGCCTGATTTTCTTCTAGGATCACATTTTTTGGTACAAACAGAATCAGAAAATAGCCTTTGTTAGTAAGTGTGTAGAAATTCAAAAAAAAAATTGTGTGGGAATTATATTGTAATTTAATCTATTTGGAGTTTTCATAGGTATGAAATGGCCCAAGAAAGTAATATCCTTACTTTAGAGAATACCTGGAACCAAAAAGGGAGTAAAATATTATAGCGGTACTCTTTGTGTAGTAGGCACTGGAAAGCCTATTGGTTGATAAAATTAGCGCCTTCCCCACCCCTCAAACACACACCTGTGAATCCAGTGACACTTTGAAGATATGAAGAAATCACTTAGTGAGATAAATTGGGGTTCTTGAATTCTGGGATCTTACCTTGACTACTGATGGATGGTCAGGCAAATAAACAGAGTGTAATATCTATGGATTTCCTCAGTTTTACTCTGTATTTATATATCTACATATGTCTTCATTTTTGTATTATTTTTGTAGCCCCAGCACCACAATCCAGGCATATCTCTATTACAGCACTTAACAAAAACTGAAATATCAATGACTTTTGTGTCTTTTTCTATTTTTCTGGGTTTTCCTTTGCATTTGTGGCATGCAGTAGATATACAATGTTTATTAAATAACTGAATGAAAGAAAAAAAATACATGAAGGGCCACTGAAAACAATACAAAGCCTTACTCTATCTGTATATAAGAAATAAGATGCCCTGACAAGACTTGTTTCTATGAGCTAGTTTATTTATACCTGTAGTCAAAGAGATAAAAACGGAAAAGATAAGAGAAAAATCTTAGTTGTACCTTGGTCCTCAAGAAGAGAAATATGGTTTCTCAGTTGAGAGAGTTAGTGTTTCTGTAGTGAAATCTATTTTTTAAAAGAGTCCTCTTAAATTTAGGGGAAAAAAGAAGGCATAATATGACGGCCTGCCTTCTTGTTTGTCTGTTACTTGCTAACCAACTAATATGAAACGTTCAGGTGACCAGGGCCAGCTCCCACGCTGCTCCTGCAGAGGGTGATAAGTACAGGGTTAGGCAATGGACCAAGGAAGCAATTTTCTCAATTGTTTCCAGCACCTTGTATTCCAATGAAGTTTAATTCCTTTCTATGAAATGCAAATGTCTCGGTTCCCAAGATGAACCTTAAATGTTTTCTTTCCCAGTGTCTTATCTTTTGTCACTCACAAAGCAGTGCATTTTTGACCAAGGGATTGAATTCTCTTTCTTCTAGCAGTCAGATGTAACCAACCTACTTAATCTAGAAACTGGCTCTCTTGATTAAAAATTAGTATGATAAGTCAGGTATTTATGTGAATATTTAAGCCAAACTTTCTCAATGAAATGTGGTCCTTTTTTTTCATTTTTATTCATATCTTAATCTTTGTATGTTGCCTTCATGCTAAGAAAAATCACAGAAGTGAGCCTGGTGGAAGAGAATGTACTCTGCTCTAACTTGTGTGGTGTATGCATGTGTGCAGGTGTTTTGAGGGAGGTTTTTCCTCTTCCCAGCCCCACCTTAGTGTGATCTTGAAAGTTCTTTAAAGCAAGAGGATTAAGGTAATATTTATTAAGGACCACAATCTGTACTTGTTGATTTTCATACATTATTTTATTTGATCTTGACAGCTCTGTAAACTAGGTTAGGTGTAAGCAATTGCAGTGTTATAGGCTGGGTTGACTAAGGACCAAACTGCTGTGGTTGGCCAGTGATAAACACAGCCAGTAAATGGTGAAGCTGGGATTTGAATCCAACCCCAGCCTGCCTCTCAACCAGATAAGTGGTTAAAAAACTCAGCTTGTCACAGTTCATAAGTTTTTAAATGGTGGAGCTAGTTATCTCTTCAGAGAGAACCTCAGTAAATTACAACGCAAGCTGAGCTCACGTTAATGTGGTAGAACCTTGGGCAGATTTCCAACATTCAAACACTAAAAATGAATAAAGAGATCTGTGAGCTAAGAAGTTGGTAGAAGTGTATGAAAAGAATATCACTGAAGATTCATTTTAACTGACACACGATTTCAGGGTAACCAGAGTTGGTTTACGGGATAGTTGCTGGCGAGGGACTCATGAAATTCCTACTGTGGAGCCCTAGTCACTCTCTTGATTTAATAACCACACATTCTTGTAGCACTACCCTTTTTAACAGCTTTGTTGAGGTGTAATTGATCTACAAAGAACTGCACATATTAAATATGCACATTTTGATGAATTTGGACCTGTGCGAATACCTGTGACCCCAGCACCACACTCAAGGTAACGGATATATTCAGCACCGTCCAGAGTTTCCCTGTGTCCCATTTTTTTGTTTGTTAACTATAAGCACCACGCTGTCCAGTCGTTCTCAAGGACTCATTCATCTTGTATAACTAAAACTTTATTAATTATGAACCAATAAAAGGGATATTGACCCCTTATTAGATACATGAGTCACAAATATTTTTCTCCCATGGCATAGGTTGACTTTTAATTCTGTTTTTTCCTTTGCTGCGCACAAGCTTTTTAATTTGATATGATTCCACTTAATCTATTTTTACTTTTGTTGCTTGTGCTGTTGGTATCATACCCAAGAAATGATTGTCTAGACTAATGTCAAGAAGTTTTTCCCCTAAGTTTTCTTTCAGGAGTATTGTAGTTTCAGATCTTAACACTAATCTTCAATCCACGTTGAGTTGATTTTTGTGTATGCTGTGAGGTAGGGGTCTAATTTTTTTTTTTTTTTTTGCTTGTGGATATCTATTTTTCTCTTCACCATTTTTTGAAGAGACTATCCTTTCCCCATTGTGCAGTCTTGGCACCCTATCAAAGATCAGTTGACTGTATATGTGTTGTTTTATTTCTGGGCTCTCTATTCTTTTTCATTACTATATGCCTATCTTTTTGCCAGGAACATAATCCTTTATTGCTATGGCTTTGTAACTTAGTTTGAAATCAGGAAGTATAATACCTTCAGCCTTATTCTTCTTTCTTAAAATCATTTTGGCTATTCTCAGTCTTTTGTAGTTCTATTTGAATTTAATTTTTTTCTATTTATTTAAAAAAAAATGCCATTAAGATTTTGATGGGTACAGCAATGACATGATGGGGATAGGGATCTGCAGGTCGCTTTGGGTAGTATGGACATCCTAAAAGGCCACATGGTAACTACAAAAAAATATGGAAGATACACAATAGAAAAAGAAAAATGAATTAATATCACTACAAAAAAATCAAAACACAAAGGAAAAGAATCAGATTAGAGGAACAAAAGAACTACAAAACAGAAGACAATAAAATGGCAAAAGTAAACCTTTTTGTATAAATAATTACCTTAAATGTAAATAAACTCCTCAAAAGGCATAGGATGGCTGAAGGGATAATAAAACAAGACACAACTATATGCCATCTATAAAACTCACTGTATATTTAAGGACACACAGGCTCAAAGTGCAAGAATGGGAAAATACCATTCCATGCAAATAGTGAACAGAAGAGAATATCAGAAATATCAGCAAACAATAGACTGTAAGTCAAAAACTGTCACAAGAATCACTACATATATGTTGCAGTACAAGGTTAAAGAAGTTGAGCTTTCTGAGTTTATGATGTAGTTCAGAAATAAGGTGAGAGAGAGCCTTTAATGTCTTTGAACATATATAACAGAACTGAGAATAAGTGTATCCTGTTAGAGGCTCCCTTTTATCAATGAAACTCATTAGTCACCTGAGTTTTTGTCTGTGGTTTCATTTTCAGTAAATTAGCAATGTGTGCAAACAAAATATTAAAGAATTTATGTATATGGAGGTTTTCAGAAAATTCTATTTCCAGCAATGTTTCGTAGTAGAAAAAGCACTTCTTTACAAGGCACCTCATTTTTCACTACGTGTGAAATAGGATATTAATAAACGTCCTTCATTCCTCACAGAACTATTAGAATTGAATAGAAAAATAAATGTGGACATTCTTTGACATATACTAGGCACTATCATAATTGCTTTTTGGAAATGATTTGGAAAAGGAATTTGCAATTTGAAAAAATATTTTTTGTGGCATAATAGCTATACTGTTGGTTCTAGAGTTGAACAGACCTCGGGTTTCTTCTTTTAAATTTGCCACCTCTGAACTTGTTTTTTCACTTATAAAATGAAAGCTGTTTTCATAGTGTTGTGATCATTTGAAGAGTTAATACATGTGGAGCACCTTGTATGATACATGGTGCTCGATAAAGAGTAACTGATACTAAAACTCCAAGTCAACATACCGGTAGTGTTCTGAAAGATACTGAGGATCTGATTGGAGAAAATAGGAATATGTGTTATGTGAATAAATGTAAAATATTCTAAGCTATTTTAAGTCACGAGATCAGGGTAGTCAGATTTTTGGTATGGCTCTTAAATCTGTTAGTTATTTCATGTATGTAGGTAGTACAGAATTATGGAAAGAGCCATATATACCTGTGATTGAATTCTGTACTGTGGTGTTACCTAAAGGTACTGAACCTTAATTTTATTTTTCATGAAATGGGAATGATACCTATCTAGGATTGTTACTATAAAATATATACATATTAGGTAAATGAAGCAAAGTAACTAGCATTGCACCTGACAAGAAGTATATGCTTAAAAGTGATTTAGTGCCCTTCCCCCGTCATGAGTTTAATAGTTTTGTGCATAAATCCACCCAGGCATAGACAACTGCTAAGCTGTTAACCTTGTATGTTGTGCACTTTGGTAGAGGTTTTATGTAAATTTTACAAGTGAACTAAGTGCATGACTTCAGTTTCTGAGAATATTATCTGTTTAAATTTTATATGTGATGTCTCTCACTTGTTAAAGTATTGTTTTAAAATAAAACTAAATTTAGTTTGAGAGTATATTCTGTTAAGCCAGTTTTGACTTAGGAAATTTCTTTTGTTCTTTATTTTTTTAACTTTGTACGGTTATATTTTACATTAATCATGTTCTTTGGATTTGGGGGATGTTAGAGGTAGAAGTTAGAGTAAACCCCCCTAATTCAATAGAAGTGGTCCTGGATCATCTCGCCCATATGAACGTCTCAGTGGTGCTGAAGGACCTGTAATGAATGTGACCGAGTAATCACCACCTTCTTCCGAAGGTTATACTGTTTGACCCTAGTCACAGAGGTATGTGTACAGTCGTGTGCTGCATAATGATGTAGATAGACTCTGAGAAATCTGTCATTAGGCAATTTCATTCTTGTGCGATTACACAGACCTAGATGGTCTAGCCCGCTGCACACCTAGGCTGTGTGGTATAGCCTGCTGCTCCTAAGTGACAAGCCTGTATAGCGTGGTACTGTGCAAAACAGCACGAGACTAAATCCAGCACAAAAGAAAGTGATGCAGTCAAGAGACTCGGTGAGCACAAGATGTATGAGGTTGCTGCTGGCATAACATGGCATATTGTTTTACAGTAGACTTTATTATAAGTAAAAACAGGACACTGTAAAATAGTAATATAGTATGGTAAATACATAAACCGGTAACAGTCATTTATTATCATTAGCAAGTAATATGCACTTAATTGTATGTGCTATACTTTCTATCTGACAGCAGCTCAGTAGGTTTGTTTACGCCGGCATCACCACAAACATGGAATACATTTCATTAAAACAGCTATGATGTCACTAGGCAGTAGGGATTTTTCAGCTCCGTTATAGTCTCATGAGATCATTTTGTATATTCGGTCTCTCATTGACCGAAACATCATTTATGGGGCACGTGTCTATATATATATGTCATATATACATACCTTTTTAAAGTAGACCCATCTTAGGTTTATATATTTTTGGAAATTGCTAGCTAATGAGTATTTTATTTTATCTATTGCATCTTCCTGTATGTAAATTATTCACTGCCCAGAAAATTAGCCCAGTGGTTAAATAAACAGCTTCTGGAGTCACCCTGCTACATTCAAATTGCCCAGTCATCACTTAGTAACCATGTGACCTTACACAAGTTACCTGATTTCTTTGTGCCTGTTTTCTCACCTCTAAAATGAAAATAATGTTACCCATCTTATGACATCATTATGTTGATTAAATTAATAAACAAATACAAAGTGCCTAAAACAATGCTTAGCACCTGGTAAGGGCTCTATAAGTGATATTACTTACGATGATGATGATGTATCTGACTGATTATATGTGGGACTCATCTGAAACCTATGTTTGCTGAAACAATTACTCGGTATAGCTCCCTTTGTACCCTGTTTTTAATAATATTCTGTTAAGTAAAAGTTACATTGAAAAGGAATCTACCACGCCACTCAAAAAGAACATGTTAAAGACTTTTTGCATTTTCCTAAAGGATAGAAAAATATGCTGTCCTGATTCTCCTTCGTGGCCCAGCAGTTGTTCGCTTATGATATTTCTACAACTGCGCTGCATAAAGAATGTGTTTTGGCATGGCAACTGCATAATTTGGAAGGCTTTTTGTTGATAATCTTAAACAAAAAACAGTCAAACTCATTTCAGTTCCACTGGAAACCGAAGGAGGGGAATTGCTTTTGCCAAATGAGAGAAAAGATGCCAGCTTTTGAATTAGGAAGTATTTTCAAGTGTTTATGTTGAGAAAATGGAAGGGAAAGAACATTTAACTGCAGTGAATTTTTGTCTAGTAAACATTTAAAGCCTTGGAACATTATTTCCACTAATTTTTTATGATAAATAGTAACTTGTATTTTACAAAGCCCTTTAACATTTTCAAACATTTTTACCTGAGTTATTTTATTCTCTCTCCTTAACTCATTTGTCAATTAGGTAGAGCAGGATTATAATCTTCATTTTTACAAATGAGAAAGCTCAAGTTTGGGTTAAGGGTCTCTTGCAGGTCACATTTTGGGTGTGTAAGTGGCTTAACTAGGACTTCAACCCAGATATTAGTATTTTCTCATAAGTAGTTTATAGAACTTTTTCCTACTCTTGTTTGATTTTCTTTAGGTATTGGATATTAAGGGATGATATTTATTCTCAGTGATTTATTCACTTCTATGTTTGGGGGAGGCTTGTTTTCCATAATTCAAAATGTTTATATGTTTGTAAATATGTCCAAACATTTGCTTTTCCTACTTCCAACTATGTCTTACCTATTGACCAATTCACCTGCTTATTAACACATTTCTGCTCCATTGAGCAGTGAAAGAAATTAAACTAGCCAACCTGTGACTTACAAGCACCTCTGCCAGAAAGTTTTAGCAGTGAAGACTTCTATGGGATTCAAAGAATTCAGTGATCTAGGTACCATTTGGACTCAGAAGTACCATATGCATGACTATATAGCATCCAGGTGTAAAGCTGGTGAAGTTTTTGGTTTTGTTCCAGGTCAGTGGCTCTGAATCCTGATTGATCAAAATCACTCATGTTAAAAATAGTTTCCTCATCTCAACCTGTGGAGACTCTGATGCAGTCAATTTCACTGCGTTTTTAAGACTATCTAGGTGATTGTGATGCTTGCCCAGGTGAGAACGAGGGGTCTGCACCTATATAGCTTCCAATCTGTAGTAAGGACCATAGAGGGCTTTCTTTTTCTGATTTAAATGTTGCCTTTTAAAACATTTTTACTTTGTTAATCTCTTCATCATCTAAATTTTTTTTTTTTAATTTTAGGCACAAAATACCTTGAGCTCCAAGAAATACAGTGACTGGCTCTTGATTTCCATGTGAATTATGTATCTTTTGGGTTATCCATGGCCAACCTTTAAATACCAGAGCTTTATTTTTCTCTTTTCATCTCAACAGATATCGTCATTTATTTATGTATTAATTAAGCAAAACTACTATAAACTAGCTAATTGTGAGTAGCATTGGGCAAATATAAAATAAGATAAATCCTGAGCTCTCACAAACACTTTATAATACAGTGTACTGTAAAATGTTAAGTGTATTGTGGGTATATACAGTACAAGTAAATATGTGAAAGAAGAAGTAATCAATGAGTGAAGGAAGACATCACAGAGGAATCAGCCTTTCCTCTGGATCTCAGGGATGGTTTTATCAGAAGAGGAGCCAGGGCATCACAGCTTCCTGGATGTGAAATACGCACAGCGTATTCAAGGAACTGCAAGAGGTTGGAATGGTTAAGAGTATGAGGGTATGTGGTAAAATTGGGGCCTAAGATGAGGGTGGTATGTCTGTTGAAATCACATTTCAACAGAAGGTCCTTCTTCCTTTGCCTTGCTATAGGATTTGAATTGTATCCTCATATCAGAACAACAGCAACAAAACCCACTACGTGCTCAGTAATGTCATTTCTTTTTTTTCAGTATATTTTATTGATTATGCTATTACAGTTGTCACAATTTTTCCCCCTTTGCTCCCCTCTGCCTGGTACCCCGCTTCCCTCCAGTAATCTCCCCCTTAGTTCATGACCTTGGGTCATGCATATAAGTTCTTCGGCTTCTCCATTTCCTATACTTCCTTAACATTCCCCTCTCTATTTTGTACCTACCAATTATGCTTCTTAATCCCTGCACCTTTTCCCCCATTCTCCCCCTTCCTTCTTCACACTGTTAACCCTCCAGATGATCTCCATATCTGTGATTCTGTTCCTGTTCTAGTTGTTTTCTTAGTTTGTTTTTGATTTTTAGATTCAGTTGTTGATAGTTGTGAGTTTGTTGTCATTTTAATGTTCATAGTCTTGATCTTGTTCTTAAATAAGTCCATTTAACATTTCATATAATAAGAGTTTGCTGATGATGAACTCCTTTAACTTTACCTTGTCTGCAAAGTTTCTTTTAAAAACTCAGTTGATAGTACTATGGGAATTCCTTTGTAGGTAACTGCTTTTCTCTTGCTGCTTTTAAGACGCTCTCTTTACATTTAACCTTTGGCATTTTAATTATGTGTCTTGGTGTAGTCCTCTTTGGGTTCGATTTGTTTGGGATTGTCTGAGCTTCCTGGACTTGTATGTCTATTTCTTTCTCCAAATTAGGAAAGTTTTCTTTCATTATTTATTCAAATAAGTTTTCAATTTCTTGTTCTTCCTCTTCTGGTATCTCTATGATTTGGATATTGGCATGTTTGGAGATGTCCTAGGGTCTTCTTATTGTTTACTTGTTTTTTATTCTTATTTCTTCATTCTGTTCTGGTTGATTTTTAGTTTCTTCCTTCTGTTCCAAATCGGTGATTTGAACCCTGGCTTCCTTCCCTTCACTGTTGGTTCCCTGTGGATTTTTCTTTACTTCACTTAGTGTAGTCTTCATTTCTTACCTCATACTTTTGCTGAATTCAGTGCATTCTCTGAGTATCCTTATCACCAGTGTTTTGAACTCAGCATCTTATAGGTTGGCTATCTCCATTTTGTTTAGTTCTTTTTCTGAGCTTTTGTTCTGTCCTTTCTCTTGGGCCATATTTCTTTGTCTCCTCTATTTGGTAGCCTCCCTGTGTTTGTTTCTGTGTACTGAGTAGAGCTGCTTTGACTCCCTGTCTTAGTGTACCTGGTAAGTTGTGTGGGGCGGACCCTTAGGTATTCACCAGGGCAGGGCAACCTGCTTTACCACCTTGTGGCTCTGTATGTGGGGGAGGAGTTGGAGAGGGGACACCACCACTGAGTCTTGCTTAACACTTGCCCCGCTTCCAGTCACTTCACCCGCTTGCAGTATGCAACTGGTGCCCCTCTAGCTGCTGTCCCAGTGCTGGCTCACAGAGTGGGTGGGTCTGCATTCATTCTAGGACCATGCAGACCCTTTAAAAAGCCCCTCCCAAGAGACTGGAAGTTTCTTCCACTACCCCAACCCCCGCTAGTTTTTACAGCCAGAAGTTATAAAGCTTTACTTCCCAGTGCTGGAACCCTGGGCTGTGTGGTCTGGCCTGGGGCTGGGATCGCTCGTTCCCAAGGTATCCCTCCTGATTTTATCCACCACATGTGAATGTGGGACTGCCCATTCTTAAGGCCACCTCACCGTCACTACTTTGCCATTGGCACACCATGTCCTCTTGGCCCAGGCTCTCTGGCTCTGCCCCTTCTATCTGCCTAAATGAATATGGCTTTAAATCCTTGGTTGTTGGACTTCCATACAGCTTAATTTTCTGGCAGTTCTGGGTGTTTATTTTTTTGTTTTGAGGTTAGTTGTAATCCAAAACCTTATGGTTGTGCAAGAAGGCAAAGCCTCCGTCTTAACCGGAACAGTAATGCCATTTCATTCTCATAGTATAATTGAACAGATATAGCTGACATTCCAAAGGTCACATTAAGACCAAGGATAAGGGTTTTGTAGTCTGTGTCTCCAGCAACTTCTCATCTTTGAGCATATTTAGAGCACTTGTACATCAACCACTATAGATGACATAAAAAATAATTCTTAAATGTTCTCACTGAATTTTCAGTCCAGTTTAACCTGCGATGCAAATTCTTGAAAAGACCACAGTAAGAGATACCACAAGGGGATTCATAAACACTGAAGAGTAAATGAGTAATAAGAGTTCAAAAGGTGGAGAGAACTAAAGCCATTTATCTGAAAAGGTTTCTTGAATACAGAGGAGGGATGAGTTCAATTTGAAGAATGGGTTGGACTGGAATAGGCAGGAAAGGATAAAAACAGTTTAAGTGGGGGAAAAACTAGCTGTTGCACGAAGGTGTTTGAGGGCACCACATGCCTGGAGCTGAGGGTTCATGTAGGGAGGATATCACTAAGTATTGACAATAAGTAGGGCTCCTCAGTGAAATGAAACCTTCCGAAAAACTAGTAAGAAAGGCTTTCCTGAGTTTATTTTCGATCCATCTTAAAAATCTCTCATAAAACGCAAACCTCAGCTGAACTTAAAAAAAAAAAAATTTGTAATAGAAGAGTATTTCCTGGCATTAGAATACTTTCAGACACTAAGAGATTTTCCACCTTGAACTCATGCTGTTTAAATGCATTGGGAAGAGCTTCAGATAGTTTAGACTTTTCCCCCGAAGGAAAAAATAGAAAAGTATGGTCATTGGTCCTGTGTGCACAGAGGGTAACTGTCATATCTTCATCTGCTGGATGTCTTTGTTTCCCTCATTGTTTGTCTATAGTCAGTGAACTTTGGGGATGATTCCTTCTTGCCTTGCATCAAGAATAAAACTGTATACATAAGCACCACTATAACTCAGACATCAAAGATAAAACATTTTCTTTAAAGATAAAAATCATTATTTTGTATCAGTTTTTCTAGGTAGCTATTTTAGCTTAAACTGGACTTTTCAAATGTTAAATATTTTAAAAAATAGTGCATAAAATTGGAAGGTTTATGAAGTACTCATATAAAAGTAAAAACTTGAGATAACGTGGTAATATTTTTGTATATTGTGATATCTATGCATTTCTACAAAGTTTTTTTTTACAAATTCTGTACCTTACTAATGTTAATACAAACACATTTCTTTTTCTAAAATGATGCATAAATACATTTTTAACAGTTACTTAATGTTGTCTTGATATACTATGAAGTAATTTAACCAGTTCTCTGTGTTTGGACACTTAGGTTGCTTCCTAATTGTTTGTGTCTATTGTATATTTAAAACTGAGGAGAAGTGTGTTCGCACCAAAGGTAGGTTATATAATCTGCTTATGCAACGTGCAAGCCCACAGAAAGTGGGTGACAGAAGGTGGTTCTTCCTTCCTTGTTTGTTTGTACTGGGACTCTCTATTGTTTACATACATTTTAGCCTCTGTGCCATTTTCAGAAGCTTGATTTGTCTCACTTACTTTTTGGTTTGGATAAGGTTTAAATATAAAATCCATCTGTGAAGCAGATTGTGTATTCACGTTGAAGGCTAAAACCCATTTTTAATTAAAACTTTATTCAGCACTCGTGGTTCACTTTGTCCTGTTTTTATTATGAAACACTTCAGTCTTCTTCCTTAAACACATATGTCTTGTACATTTCAAGATGTTCCTTGTTGCTCATGCAGAACTAGTTTCTTTCTGCTGTCAGCTCACGGCATATGTTCCGGCTGTTCATTTTGCTTCCCTTTTTGGCACTTGTGTAGGCAACATCTTGTATGTAATACAAGTTAGTTTACTCCCTTCTCTTTAATAGAACTTGTCAGAAGGTAAAGTAAAAAACTGGAAACGTTGAGTGATCCTCTGGCTCGTCAGGTTGTATGTGATTATAAAGGATGTAATCTTAGGTTCCTACTGTTTATAAGACATGGAGAGAAGATGTGTCCAGTGAGACCTGAAGTTTTGCCAGAGGTAAACACTTACAATGAAGATACTACTGGTGCTACTTGGCAGTAGTGCACGTTGTATACATTGCCGTTCCTTAGTGTTGATCATTAAACTGAATGTGAAGACCTCGGAGGGACGGGAAACGTAAAAATCAGATTCTCCCTTTTATTTTCAGCATCACGCTATCATGCTCTCATCTGAAAATAGTTTTGCAGGGTTGTCCCTACCACGTAAGTGCTTTTTGAGATAACTTGTGCTGTACTTCAAGTTGGGTATAGTCAGAGATGAAATAATTTAAAAAGTGATGTTTACGTTGAATCTGAATTAGAAAAGGCAATGATATCTGAGGGCATTAGGAAGTTTGCTTTGCCTTTCTGAAAATGAAAGAAATAAGTCATGATAGGCTTTACATTCTCCATAGAATAAAGGTGAGAAGAGTAAAACCATCACTATCTGAACCCTAAGTTCTGAATCCCTGAATTTTTCAAATAATTGTTACACTTCAAAATATTTGTTCTTTTAACTATTGACTGGAACATCTGAGCTTATCACATATTTCCTAACCTCCTTAAAACAGAGGATACTGAATATACATATGAATATATATTAAAATGTATATCATAATGCAGTCTCGGTGGTTCCCCAGCTGCTGGTCAGCTGGTGTCCATGCTGGGCTGTTGAGGGAGAGGAGAGCCGCGTGCCAGCAGCGGCAGCCTCCACGCTAACATGGCTCTGCTTTGTTTTGTTTTGTGTCTCTAGCATTTATGCTACTTTGATGTTCCGTTCCTCCCTTGCTGGCAATTGGCACGTGTCATTATGCCAGAATTTCTTTTTCCTCTTCAAATGTTCTGCTCATGACTTAAAGTAGGCTTGATATGACTGTATAAAACAAGTGTGAGCTTGTCCTGTCAGGGACCTTGTAGCCGTTGCTATTATGCCATCACCTTGGACCCTGATGAGCTTTTGTTTGCTTCTGTTCCATCGAGGTGGACGGACTTGCTGTGCCCAAAGAGTGTTAAGTATCCATGTAAACTGTCTCTCCAAATTTAAGGATAAAATTACTTCGGCCTAATGTTCAAATTTCATGTAAATTTTTAATATGAGAGAAGCATAAGTGCATTTAGGCTGCATTGAGGTTCCTTTACAAGAGGATTTCCTATTTCACACAACTTCTACCCTAGAATGCATGTCTTGAATATAGTATCACATAACCTATGATGCAAGATGCAGCATTACCCCAATACAGACATTGTAATGCATTTTTATTTAAGCTCATAGTGTTTTCTCTCTGAAATGGAAACCTTCCTTCAATCGCAACACAAATGAAAGAGCTAAAATACAGGGCTTTGTATTTTCTGTGCAGTCATTTTGAAATAGGCTAATAGATTTTTTTATTCCTTTGTAACACTTCACCTTCATTTCAATAAATACATTCTGAATTATATCTTCTACATTTATACATATGATAAGAGCCTTTCTGTCCTTGAACTAAGACATATCTACACACGCAGAAGACAAATTTGTAGGTCACAGAGGGCTGGCTTTGAACACACGTGCGGGGCGCAGTTCTCGGTGTGGTAGAAAATGGGATATAGAGATGAGTGAAACTTCAGCCCTGCTCTTGAGGGGCTTCGAGTCCCAAGGAAATAGGGACAAATAGGTGGGTTATGCTTCAACATGAACATACTGTAACAAGTATATACAAATCCAGTGGCGAACCCTGAAGAATTAAGAAAGAGGGAAAAAAAGGAGAGGTAGGGATTGCAGGTAAAGGGGCAAGAGGGGGCGCACCCTTCCCGTCTGAAGGAACGAGAGGTGCTCCTGTCCTCACCTCAGCGTTAAAGCTGCACTTATTCAATGTTTTTGAATGCTGTTACTCTTCCATCTTGGAAAAACAGGGGACTATCCACGCTTGGAGTACTGTAGGGACAAGGAGAATACGGTTGATTCTGGTAGATGGAAGATGGGTCCGGGGAAGTTATCACAGACACTGGAGCTGGGCCTTAAGGGATGCGTGGGGTTTCAGTAGGCAGCGGTGTACAGGATGGTGTAGGCCATGAGAACAGCTAGAACAAAGAGGAATTCATGGTAATAGAGACTGTCTAGCCAACCATAAGTAAATCTTGTAACAGCAGAGGAGAAAGTACAGGGCAGGTCAGGGCAGTAAGAGCCCTGGCTGACTCAGAGCAGCTGGTCGGTGTCGGGTGCCAGCTGTGTGAGCTGGTGAAGATGCCGAACCATTCTGTACTTTCCTTTCTTTCTGTGAAAAAGATAGAAGACACCTGTCCCCAGGGCTGCCATGTGGCACAGTTGAGGGAGACATCATCCACATTGTACAGAGGTCCTACCTATCTCAGGTGGGTCGGGAGGATTAATCAAGATAATACACAGAAATGCATAGCACAATGGCTGGCACCTGGTGCCAATAAACAAGCTACTGTTATTCTGGCAGCTACATTTTAAAGATAGAATCCATTTGAAATCCTCTTATTTATAAAGGTTTATGTATCTCTATGCTTATTAAGCAATCTGTGTGTTCTGAGAGTAATTTGAGTACAACACAAGATGCACTTTGTTTAATTTACTGCACTTCAAGTTTGTTGTGAATGAGGTATACAAAGACAAAAACAAACAAAACAAAACAAAACAAAATAAAAATCCCTTCAAAAGATTTTGAATGAGCAGTTTTTTGTCCCTGACCATGGTTCATTCAATTCATGCCAAGGCATAGAAGTCTCAAATATATTTATTTTTATTAGTAAAACCTGTCTTCTGTGACCATCCAGTTTTTCTACTGGGCACATTTTCTAGCACAGTCTTTGTGACCTTGAAGTTTAGAGAGGTTTATTTTTCATTCCGCCTTTATATCCAGAAGCAAGGATTGAGAACAGATTGGCTGATTAGAACATTGGACTCAGAAAATGGGACAGCCACGAATTTGCCTGAAGATTCAGAAACATGGGGACCATGATTATTACCAGACTTCCAATGTCAGCAAACACTTCAGGGTGCAGGAGAGAGAAAATAAAACACACAAGGTTTAATGGCTTTTCCTATGAACGTCTTCGGGCAGCTAAGATGGAATTACTTGCTGAACACATGATAGTCTTTTTGTTATTTGTCCAGCTGGATTAACTGAAGCCTGTTAACACTCTATTTTGCAGAGCAGAAAATAGTCATGAGCCACTCACCAGTATACATGTAACGGTGTGTGTTTCATTTAGGATCCTTCTTCAGAGATCTAGTCAGCAGAGTTAGGGGTTTCAGTGGGTTCTACGACTAGGTACAGTGAAAGGAGCTTAGTGTAGACCCTTGTCACAGGTTGCCCCTCGCTCCGAGACTGGAGTTAGTATGCAGGATGTTTATTAGGGAGGGCCTGGATCCGTACCGGCGGAAGGAAGGACATAGGATTGGGGGGACGGAGGAGATGGCCAGCGATGGGCCGGATTGCAGCCTTGGCCACCCCCACTGGGGCCTCTGAGCTACAGGAGCCCTTCAGAGCTGTCTCACATCAAGCTGAAATGCCCACGCCCCGCTCTATACTCACTAGTCCTCAGATTTGGGCTACCCTTGGGGAGGGGGGCAGAGACCTTGGGCAAAGGTGACTGTGTAGCTGAGGCAACCCCTGCTGGGGCCAACAGCTGAAGGCCGCCTCTCCTCAGAGCCACCCACAGCTGGGACAAGTCCTTCCTGTCCTCATTCTCCCCCTTCAAGTTCTGTTAGAACATACGAGATGCACACCAGTTTCCAGAAAGCCTGACTGGACAAAGAGCTTCACCCTCACCCCTTTCCTGTTTCCCCCACAAAATAAGGCCTCAAGTAACTCACTACCCCAAAATTATATCACTGGGCAACACCCAACACCAAAATAGATCTAGTACTAGTTCTGTGAGGTCGCTTGTTTTTCCAAGCAGGAATTACAAGGCAGTTTTACAGCCCTGATCTCTTCACCAAGCTCCAGACCCACAGATATAAATGACTATTGGGTAAGTCCAGTGGGATATCTCATAGGTACCCCAGCATATCAGTGTGCTCAAATCTGAACTCACTTTACTATATTTGCTTTAGCATATGCCCATCTATCCACCCATTCTCATTTGTATTGTGGTAAAACACACATAACAATATAATTTTGAGCATTTGGAAGTGTGCAGTTCAGTGACATTAAATGCATTCACAAAGCTGTGTACCCATCACTACTGTTCATACTTTTTCAACATTCCCAACATAAAATCTGGACCCATTAAACAATATGTCTCCCTTTTCCCCTTTACCTCATCACCTCTATTCAACTTTGTGTCTCTCTGAATTTGTCTATTGTAGGAAGTGGAATCATACAACATTTGTCCTCTGGCTTATTTCATTTAGCATAATGTTTTGAAGGTCCATCTATGTTGTAGCATACATCGACATTTTATACCTTTATATGGCTGAATAGTATTCCAGTGTGGGCATATATGTTTTGTTTTGTTTACCCATTCCTTTGTTGATAGACTCATTTCTTTCCAGTGCTATGGCAACAATCTAATAAACTGCCATCCCTTAGCAGCCCCTAACCCTTTATTCTCTTTCTCTTGATGTTATGACCTTTCTAAAACAAACAGTAAGATGCTCCTTGGATATATACTCGCCCTTACCCTCCTTGACCTTTTCCCATCCTTGGCTATACCGTGGCTCCCAGTTCCCAGTGGCACTCCTTGTCCTTAGCGTTGCATCTGCCTACCTCTCCAAACTGATCTGCTTTTTCCCCTTACATATCTGATGCTTCTGCCACACCAGACCTCAGCCGCAGACCTGCTGTGCCCTTTTACTTACTTGTCTTGCTTGGCGCTCTTTCTTCTGCTTCAATATAACCCCATTCCTGTTTTCCACCCAGCAATCTCTACTCATCCTTCAAAATCCTAGTTAAATGTTGCTCCTGTGAAGCCCTCCCTTACTCTGTTGGGTAATTTGTTGCTCCTTTCTCTGTTTTTCCCAAGTATTTTGTTTCTACCTCTAATTTCAATCTTTATTGCAATGCACTGCATTAACTTGCTTACTTGCCTGCCTTTGTTTATTAGATGGGCTTCTGCATGGACTGTACATTTTTACACTTATTCCACATGCCTGGAAACAAGTAGCATTCAGAAATAAGTATACAAGAGTGGTTTAATGGGAGAGGCATGAAGGGAGAGTCAGAATTCTGGGTTCAAGGACCAACTCCACTACCATGCAGTCGGCTTTGGGCCCATCATTTCGCTCCTCTGAGTTTGTTCCTTCATCTGTAATAATTCAACATCCGAGGGTGATATTGAGAGCTAAGTGAGATAATTGATGTGGAAATGCTCTTTGTGAAATGATCATGAGGGTTTCTAAAAGTATAAGTTGTATTAGTCTTCATGCACGTCTCATCGTGGATGAACTTGCACTTCTGCAGGGAGTTCCCAGTTTTGTGAATTATTCCTTTAAGAATAAATCACAAATAGTGGGGATGTAATTTCTGAGATGACCCATTTGAGCATATTTACATTGTTTGGTTTATTTGTACTAGTGGTTGAAAATGCAGAGTTACAGAGTTTAAGTGATAAAAGAGAACTTTCTAGTCATCAATGTGGCCCAATGGCAGATGCCCTGTCTCAGGGAGTAGGAAGTTCCTTGCCCCTGGAGGGAGGCTGGTGACCTTACCTGTCAGAGAGGCTGTTCAGAGAAATTCTGACCTGGACTAAGGAGGAATTGGGGGGAGGGGGTGCAAAATCCCTGACCCCTGAGGGTCCTTCCCATTTTGAACATATATAATTCTAAAATTTACACACAAACTATACTGACAGATAGACTAGGGAGTTTGTGTTCTACTCGGATGCTAAAGTATAATGGTGTGGGGTTTTTTTTTTTCTTCTTTAAGTGAAGACTAGATTTTATGTAAGATCACATACAGTAAAAATCAGGCATTTCTACATTGTAAGCTTGGGCAAAAGCTGAGATTTGATTTTGAAATATGAAAGTAAACTGTAACTAGTTCAATTTAAGTATCTAGGATTTATATTTATATATAACCTTTAAAGTGCTCCCAACTTTTCACCCTGGAGAAAAGAAAAAATGACAGTAATCTTACTTAGGGCTGGAAGTCCAGAGAGACATTAGTTCTAACTGATGTGAACTCATACCCAGGGACATGGTTCCGGGTCTCACATATTAAATGGAGTGCTTCTGTGGTCCCAGCTCAATTGCAAATCACTTTTAAAAACATTTCTTCATGGATTTTTAAGAGTACTATTTGTTTTTAAACATTGCCCTCTCACAGCCCAAAGCTACTTCTTAATGTTATTATCGCTCATGGCAAACCCATTTCAGTTCTCTGAAAACTACTTTTCGGTGTTATTCTATTTGCACGGTTTCCACTCATGGGCTGGCGAGTGGCTTGCCCTCCCTGTCCCCGCTCCACTCCCACCCGCCCTCGGCCCCAGGGAGACAAACGTGGAAATGAACCAGAAGCACACAGTGTCAGCCCTGGAAGCCTTCCTGGATTTCACCTAAATGGATGTCAGCCTTTGTCCTCTTTATTAGGGATACTGAAACTGAGGTATGAGGGTGGGGAGCGTGTCACGAAGCAGCTTATGACAAATTTAAGCTAGGACGCCAGTGCCTTGAAGTCGTCCTAGGCTCTCCGATTTGCTTTCCCCAGAAGCAGTTCATGAAACCCGGTGCAAGTTCAACGGTTTATTAGGGAGACGATCCTAGGGAACCCTGGCAGGAGAGAGGGTGGCGGAGGGGACAGGGAAGGCAGCTATTCGGGATGTGGTAAGAAGCAGGCTTACTGGGCAACCAGGGCGCAATGCCCGGAGAACCTCAGAGCTGGTTCTGAACAAGCCTCTGAGTCGCCTCCCCCCGCTCCGCCCGCCCGCCCCCCACCCCCGCGGTGGGCGAGAGGCTGGCAATGCACGTCCACAGCTCTTTGTCACTGGCTGAGGGCTGCTCCCAGGCACTGGATTCCCAGCACTTCCAGACTGTTCTGAGGCAGGAAGGCTCTAGAGCCAGGAGAATCTCTCAGGGGAGAGTGGCAGGGGCTTTCAGGATTGGTGACTGCCTAGGGGATGTGCGCAGGGGCGGGGCAGCAAGACCTCGGCTGCAGGGGTCAGACACTCCCCTTTGCTATCCTTGCTCAGTGAACTTCACTGCCTTAGAGGTGCAGGACTAACGATACATGGTTTATAAGGGGAAAGTAAATGTATAGACTTGGTATCTGCAAATGAGTAAATACCTCTCTTTTGTAAGAACTCTGAGTGCACTTTTGCACCTTAACCACCTTTGCACACCCTGTCCCTCTACCTTGTATGACTTCTGGAAAATTCCAATTCATCCTCCCAAGTCTGGCTCCCATATGAACTTTTTGAGGCCTCAGGAAAGATCAGCCGCCCCCCATCCCCTTCACTCTGACTGCACGCTTGCTAAGCATGCCTCCTTGTCTGCCCATCTCACCTGTGACCAATGGTAGCAACATAGCTGATGTTTATTGAGTGCTTTAATTGTGTGCCAGGTACTGTTTTAAATACGTGATGTGAATGAACTCATTTAATCCTCTCAATTCTATGAAGTAGCTTCAATTACCATTTCCACTGTGTAGAACAGAAACTGAGAGAGGTTAAGCTGCAGTTAGCAACTGGCAGAGCTAAGACTGAGCTCCAGAGGTTCCAGTTCCCAAGTCCCTGCTCTTAAGCACCGCAGAGAAGAGCCTCTCTTTGGCTGGGGTAAAGAAGAGGACCCAGGGACTGACCCGGGGGGCCCTCTCTAGCAGGGCCTCATGCCAGGCTGGGAAACAGCCTCTGCAGGGAACCTGAAGCAGGTGGATGACACAAGATTTGCATTTTACAAAGATCACTCTTGCTGTCGGGCATAGGGAGAATCGGCAGAGGAGAGACTGAGAACAGAGATAAGAGTCCAGAGATTGGCGCAACAACCCAGGTAAGAGATGAAGGAGTCCTGCGTGTAGCATGGAACCTCGTTCCCGAGCTAACCCCCGCTGCCCTCCCAGCCACGGCGCCAGCCACCCCCGAGCCTGGCAGGGCTGCCGCTCATGATGCGCCGGGGGTGCCCTGCCCAAAAGCGCCTGAGCGCGGGCTGCCACCCGTGAGCCCTGCTGAGGAGTCACAGCACCAAGAAGGAAGGGCGCCTTTTGCTCGCTCGCACAAAGACAGATGGACCAGCCCCGGCCCTGCCCACAGGACCCTCCGATCCAGGCATTTAAACTACTTTTTGCTTCCTGATTGTGTCGTGATTTTCCCTTTGTGTTTTCCCTCTATTAAGAATGTTCTTTCCCTCCCTCATTCATTCATTCTTTCGCTTATTCAAACATAATTCTTAGTGCCCGCCATGGGTCAGGTACTGTTCTAGGAGATGGGAACACGCTAGGAGCGCTTCTAATCTAGGGGACAAGCTGAGTATGAATGAAAGAAGTACACAGATATGTTGTTCTGACACTTTCTTTGAAGGTAAACTCAGGGGACCATGAGATTACATGTTGGGAGCTGGGACTTACCTGCTCTGGGACGCAGGCGGCTGTGGTAAGGTCGTCACAGAAATGCTAAGGCTTCCCTTAGGATGTACATGACTTTTACACTGAGATGTGAGGAATAAGCAGGAATTAACCAGGCAAAGCGGGCAGAGGAGGAGAGCGGCCCCCCTTGCAGCAATCCCGCTGTGATTAGCAGCTTGCCCATGAGTTTTTGGGGTAGAAGAGGTAAGTCTGGAACCCAGAGGAGAACACAACAAAGGGAGTGGGAAGTGGGGGAGGGGCCCCAAGCAGGGTACTGGGGAGCAGTGAGAGGCTCTGCAGCGGGAGGGGACCCAGAACCACAGCCAGTGGCCGGCGGCTAGAGGCTGCGAAGACCCGTGGGAATTCTCACAGCAACCTGCTGAGGAGCTTTTGAAAACAGCAATGTTCAATATTTAATTCTAAACTGTGCTTCTGTGGTTTAAAGGTCTCCCCTCCCCAAACCTTCAGTATAATTGGTTCCACACAAATGTGGTTTGGGAGAAAATCGGGGGAGAGGGCTGAGTTCCCAGGAAGCCGTGTGAGGCGACACGGAGGAGGTCAAAGGGTCGTGGGCACGAGTTTGGAGGCAGCAGCAACAGCAGTTAGTCATAGAATCAGCTGTACTTAAACTTCAAAAAACTAAAATTTTATTTGTATGTAATTATGATGATTTATTAGTATAAGTGATGGTCCAAGGCAGCATTAAAGAGGACCCGATGAGACCAGGGGCCGCCGAGACAGGGAGATAGATTAAGGAAGGGACATCTCACCTGTGTCAGGCAAGAGGACGGGGCTGTGGTTCCCCTCCAGCCACCTGAGACTTGGTGTGTCAACCCCAGCTGAGGGGAGAGTCCCTGCCACCAGCAGGCTCCCTAAGTTGCAACCCAGCCAGCCACAGAGCACAGCCTGCATGACCTTGGAGAATTACTAATTCAGCATTTATGAAGCACCTGCTCCTGTCCGGGTACAAAGTCACTTGGGACATCGCCCTTGATTCCTGCCCCTTGGAGGACTCAGTCTAGCCAGGAGATTAACATCACAGTCGGTGATCAGAGCTGCCACAGAAACAAGTCCAGACGTCGTGGGAGCAGGAGCGGGACCTTGACCCAGTTTGGGGCATCAGGCAGCCTCTTGGAGGAGGAACAGCTAAGCAGGGTCGTGGTGTTTTGCAGGGTCCTGGCAGGTCAAGGGAGAGGGAGGGGCACAGGTGCAGCTGTGGCAGCTCCTCGGCTGCCTGCGCTGACCTTCTGCAGGGCTTACAATGAAGCACAGAGCAGCCTGTCTCAGTCCCTGCTCTTTTCAACGAGTCATGTCTCTCCAACTGGACTCCCAGCTCCTCAGGTCAGGGAACCTGGCACATGTTTGGAGGAAGAGACAGACTTGAGTAGTGCCAATGAGAGTCCCTTATCCCAGTGCTCTCTGCCCAAACACATCTGTCACCCTGCTAACATTCCTCCTCTGGATCTGATGGCCACCATGTGGAGACACCGATGGAAGCCTGAAGTCCTTCAGGTAGATGCCTGCTAGAAGTAGTTGACTGGGGATTAGGAATGAGGGGTATAGAGGAAGGAGTAAAAGGGGAGAGGGAGGGATATGGGTGAACAAAGATGCACATGAATTTCTGCAACTTGCTTGCTATTCCTTTTCTTGTATCATCCACTTTTTAATCTCAAGATACACGTTGAGGCAATGGTCCTGAGCAGACTCACCAAGAAGGTGAAACAGCAATTTTGAGGTAGGACTGTAAGGCGATGTAATGGGAAGAGAGCTGGAGTCAGGACACCAGTGTGAATCCTGCTGTGCGGCCCTGGGCAGACCCAGTGCCCTCTCTGGGCCTCCGTTTCACCGCCGGTCAAGTGCACAGGCTGGATGAGGGGCTCTGCAGATGCTCTTGCAGTCTCAGCCTCTGTGGTCCCCCGTTTGGACAGCAAAGTGAGAGGAAAGCCTGGTCTGTGGCTGGCCGGACTGGGGCTGTGTTTCATCTGTCTCAGCTGAAGCCAAGTCTGTGGAGTCACGCAAAGTAACCCCAGAGGAAGACATTGATGGCCAGCAGGAGGACAGCATTGACGTTGCAGACGCTTCTCCAGAGTGGCTCCTCCTCGATGCTGGTCAGCTTCTGCTCCAGCGCGGCCTCCTCTGCTGGGCTCAGGGCTCGCTGCGGGGCCCCGGACAGCCCGCACAACCAGCCCCAGAGCTGCTTTCCCCAGGATCTGCGTGGGGCTGAGAGACAAAAATCAGAAGGAGGAGGGAAGTAGGAGGGGAAGGGCAAAGCAAGGTAGAAAAGGAGAGTGATGAGGGAGCAGGGGAGGGAGAGAGATGGTGAGAAGCCAAAGAAAGGGAGGAGGTGCACAAGAAAGAAGGGGAATGTAGGACAGGTGGCATAGTCCTGTCTCTCAGCTACCGCCTGGGTACTGAGCTGGGCCTCCCTACCTTGAGCTCTGAGCCTGCCCACAGCATCCAGGCAGTCATGGAGCAGAAGCGTCTCCATGGTGCAGGTGAGGAGTGTGTGTAACGCTGCTCATCCCCACTCAGATGGCACGCCACCAAGAGGACGCAGTGGGGAGCACTGTCCCCCCCCCAGGAGGGAGGCAGCAGCAGAGCAAGGCAGACTCTGGTCTACCTACACCCTGGGACAGGCACTGGGCTGGAAGCCGCATTCCGGGGCCAGCCCCGCCATTGCCCTCGCCTGGCTGAGGCCAAGTGCAAATCACTCAAGTTTGCGCTACAGGGTCTTCCCCTCCCAAATAAGTCAATGGAGCACGTCCTGTTCTGCAGGCTGTTTTGTTCATCAAACCCAAATGCAGATTCGACAGCACTTTACAAAGTTACAGAGCTGGAGCTGTGGGGAGAGGTTCTGGGAAAGGTGCAGGAGACTGCAAGGCGGAAGCAGATCCCCAGCGTGGAGAAGGGGCTTACCCTGAGGTTAAAAAGGAGTGCAATTCATTAAAAACTAAGTTGAAAAGGACTAATAAAGAAAATAACTATTTTAAAAGTTGTTTTTGGATTTATCAGTTAGTATATTAAAAGAAAATTCAAATAAAAATCTTTTCACTGAGATTGAATACAACCCAGGGGAAGCGTTTCGTTATCTTAATGGCTTTGGAACCTGGCGCGTGGTGAGTTCAAGGCGACTATCCCGAGACTCACCCCAGGGGCCCTCTGGCCTGGCTCCCTCACTGTGCAGAGGTGGGAAAAGGCTCAGAGAGAGGGAGGGTGGCTCAAGACCACACAGCCGCAAGAGCCGCGGGAAGAGCAGGAAGATGACTTCAGGTCTTCGGTTGCACTAGGCTTTCTCTCTCTGTACGCGGTTCCCTCAGTCTCTTTTGAGTCCCTTAGGCAGTTACTGGTGAGCAGTGACTCAATAAATGTAAACCTATCTACAACCTGGGATGTATATACTTCTTTTGGATCTACCCTGCTATTCTTAAATTCATTTTTAGCTTCCTTTTGGTAGGACTCAAAAGCATGCTGCCACTTTGCTTTTTATCCAAGGATTCATCTGCCTGTGGCCTTTTGAGGGACGGGTGCTCCTTCCCCATTCCCGCTGTTCCCCGTGACAGGGAAGGGGCACTTGCATGTTATGGCTCTTGCCTCTCTGTCCCTGCCCTTTCTGTCCTTCTAGTGGCTGGGAGGGATTTCTCTCATTGAACTTGGCTGACTCAGTGCCTCCCATGTCCTTGTTGGGAGCACGCCCCCCATAGGGAGCAGTCGTTTCTCTGATTCTCCAGAGACAGTCTCTGCCCTTGACGTGGGGGCCACCAGGAAGGGCTGCCCATGACCCTGTATGTCTGTCTGGTCCTGAGGCTCAGCCGTGGAGAGTACAAGCTGTGTCCTCCCTGCTTCAGCTTGGGGGCTCCCTTTGCAGCTCCTTCCCTTTCACTTCCCTCTCTCTTCCCTCTCTCTTCGTAGCTGCCTCACATGCAAAGACCTGTGCACTCAGATTGCTTCTTCCACGCCATTAAGTTTTTGTAGGGACCAGGGCCTGGTCCTTGTGATAATGGGATGAGAAGCAGTTTTGAGGTCCCAGCATCTGGTGTATGGACCACAGTGCTCAAAAAAAAGAGGTAAGGAGTTACATTTTGCAAAGCAAAATTGGGGCCACTGATTAGACTAAGGCTGGTGACTTTGACCTTATTGGTGATTTCTGAAGTGAGCTCTGGGACCTTAATAAAAGATTATATTCCCCATTATGGATAGCTTTTTGTTTCTTGTTTTTATAGTGGACGACTGGCTTTTCCCTGTGCAAAGTGGTCAAGAAGTTTGGAGTCTTAGATGTTGGTGGAGCTCATATTCTGGAGCTTATGATGTTATTACCTCTAGGCAAGTGGCTGTTTCTCAGGAGTCAGGGTGCTAAGTAAAGGTGAGGGGCTCAAGAAGGGTCGGAGGCGTCTCTGGCCTCAGAGAAAGCACAGGGCTCCTAGCACCTGGCAAAAAAATGTGGAGCTGAGTGGCGTAGCTGCCAGTGTGCGGGCCCAATAACCAGTGCTTGGATAACCTCACCTGAGGTTTAAACTTACTGGAGTTATTAGGGGTTTGGCCTCCTCGAGGCTGGACATGGAGCTAAGACACTCTCTGAGGCCCTGCTGGAGCTCTGGCCGGCCCGCTGGGACGGTAGGGCTCCGCTGGGGCCCTGGGGCTCCTTACATTTTTAACTCACAAGGGCAAGAGAAATTGATCTGGGGCTTTAAATTGCAAACTGACTTACCATTTTTAACATTAATCTGCCCTTGGGAATTTTATACTTTGGGATGTCTGTATGATGTCATTACATCAGAACATCTTAACGTTGCTATTTAATCACATACAGGAAAGTTACAGCTGCATCATATCTGAAACAGCTACCTTATGTCTATGTCAACTTTAGATACCATGTGGCCTCGGAGAACATTTAATTCATATACTGTTCTAACACATTTAAGAACCTCCAGGAGGCCACATTCATGCGACCTCCGAGCAGCTCTGGCAGGGTCTGCTAGGAAGGGTGGTGGCTCTGGAGGAACCTCAGGAGCACAGACAGCACCACATGGACCCTCCTGCTCACTTCCTGGGAAGGATGACCTGGCTTTTGTGTAACTCTAAGCAGATCATGAAGCCCAGTGGGATATAAATAATATAATGTGGCAGGCGGGGAGGGGAGCTGTTTGTCATAGCTGATGTTTCCTTCCATGTGGATGGAGCTCAATTAGTGTGAGACCCTTTGATTGTCTGCCTTAGGAGAGGGAAGGGGCTTCCCCATTGGTGGATCTGAGGAGGATGAAGAGGCCATGCTTGGCTCAGTCCCTCCCTCCTCCTCCTTGGCAGTGCAGTGCTCACGCGGGTAGGCGGCTGACCGGTCCCTCTATCTAACGCTGGGGTTCAGGACTAGGAGGTGCACCTCCCCGTGGATATAATGCACATCTTTCCACCTACGCTTTACCAGTAATAAGGGCACTATTTTGGCTCCCCTCTGCCTTATCCTCTTATTCCTCAGTTTCACAGCCATGTGGGAAGGAGAAGAATATGTTTTGGGCTTCTACGAAGACTCTATCCACAATGACCCCCAAATGCGGTCTTTGGGGAGCTCCGCCCCAGGGTCTGTCCCCGTCGGTCCCCGGTGATCCGCACCGCAGCACACGCTCAGCCTACCTCCGTGCTGCTCCGGGCACCGGCTGGGGTTCTCCGCTCCTCTGCCTCCCGCAGGGGGCCCCCCAGGTGCCATCTCTGCTTTCCCTGGTGCGTCCTCATGGGCTTCCTTCTCCAGCTCAGAGCGGGGATGGTTCCGTGTCCACCATGTCAGGCGAGCGAGCTGGAGGGAAAGAAACAAACGCTGTCTCGCTCACTGATCTCTAGAGGGAAGTCGTGCTGTAGAGAAAGAGGGGCCCATCATGGGAGGCCGTCAGAGCTGTGAGGGGTGTTAATACTGATTCCCACTCAATGTTTCAGGGACCGGCTTCTGGTATGGGCTCTATTATGGGCCCCTCCCCAACCTCAACAAGTCCTAACCCTCAGTACTTCAGAATGTGACTGTTCTTGGAGACAGGGTCTTTAAAGAGATAATGTATGTTAAATGAGGTGTTTAGAGTAGTCCTAATCCAATATAACTGGTGTCACTATAAGAAGTGGAGGTCAGGGAAGACTGTTGAAGACAGTGAGAAGGAGGCCACCTACGAGCCCAGATGAGAGACCACACAGGAAACTATCCTGTAACACCCTGACCTCAGACTTCCAGCCTCCAGAACTGTGGGAAGATAGCCTCCTGCTGTGTAAGCACCTCAGTCTGTGGTAGCTTGTTATGGCGGCCGGAGCAAACGAGTGCTCTTTTACTCTAAAGAAAGAAACGTTTCAAAACACTGGGCCACATGGCCAAGGACCGGTAAGTTGCCAGCATGGGAGAGGCGAGGACTCCCAGTTAAGATCCTACTCTTGTTCCTCATAATCAACACTCTGGCGCCCGGGGGCACTGCCTCTCCTCTGTGCCCAGGCTGCCCTTTGAGGCTGGTCCTTCTGCACCTTCTCTTGGTGGAGCAACTGTTTATGGGGGTGCCTGTTCCCCTCCCCATCCTCTGTGGGCAGTTGCTGGCAGAGACCTCATCTTTGTAACCCCAGCACAGGGCCTGGTACATAGTAGGTGCTCACTGAATGATCCTCCAATTGAACAAATTACTCTGAAGTTGGCAATTAATAACCCAATGAGGTCCCCTCCCCAGGACATCCGTGTGGCAACGGGCTAGACCACAACTCAATGGAGCGAAACTCATGGTGAGACTCCAGGCCTGGGACGAGGGGGCATTCTGGGCGCCCCTCAGCCTGAGCGGGCCACTTGCCTTTTCCTCAGGGATGGGGGTTGTACAGAAGCTGACAGTGACGATGACAATGGCAGTGAGCCCGCAGAGGACGAGGGCGAAGTACAGGTAGTGGAAGTCCTTGAGCACGGTGGGCCTCCGGTCCGCCTCCCCGCAGGCTGGGGTGGGGTACGAGAACTCCAGGATCATGCGCACAAGCCCCACCAGCAGGCCAAACATGAGCCCCCAGAAGGCTCCCTGTGGAGAGAGGGCAGACCAGGCGGGGATGAGATCCAGGCGGGAGGCCCTAGGAAGCCAAAAGCCACTCTGCCTTCAAATCTCTACCTCTCCCCCCACCCCAACAGTTGGTTACAGTGTTTGCAACTCTGTGGGAGTGAATTCCCCACTAATGCTCAGGCTTTGTCTTAACTTAAAGGCAGGCAGAGTGGGGTATGGGAAATAACACGGACTCCAGAGTCAGACAGACCGGGATTTGGGCCCTGGCTCCATTCCAGAGTAACTGATGCAATGATCCAACCTCACTGACTCAGGCTTTTCTTCTGTGCCCTGATAGGGAAAATGCGTAAGTATGAAGTAGAGGTGTTTAATATTCAACCAGAATGGAATATGATCTTATATAAGCAGGGAACACCAGGATCCCCGTTCCCAACTTTCTGTTACGATACATCAGTAATCAGTGGAGACATCTCCCTTTTGCTGCTTCTATTTTCCCTGTCTTTTGCCTTTTTTTTTAAATAAAAGAAAAGCCTGGCATCTTTCATGTCTTCTTTATAGCACTGTTCAACCCTAACCCATGCCTGTTCCCTGTATGTAACAGTCAGATGACTTGTATTTTTTTAAATTGAGATGCTAATCCCAATTTTGAAAATTCTGGAATGAGCAGAAACATCCAGAGTTCAGTGTAGTTTTGCTGTGGCCGTGATTACCAGCGGGGAGATGGGACCTCTGCGAACAGCAGGCATCGGTGGACACCTTGCTTCGAAGTCCGTTGGGAGAGAGGTTCCTATGCTCTCCTGTGCAATGACCTTGAGCTCTCCCATGGTTCCTCTGGAGTTCTGTCCATGATGTCTCTTACCTCCTGATGGATAGCTAGCAGATTGGGGCTTTTTCTAGACTGTTCTGGGGAGTAACAAAGGTTACAGTCGTCCTATCTTGAGCTCTACCCAGGATCCTGTTAGATTTCAGTGCAGTTTCATGAATGACATGTGTAACTGCCTTTGTAAGTTCACACTTTATTTTTATTTCAGCACCATCATTGCGGTTTTTTGTTTGTTTGTTTGTTTGTTTTGCCTACATATAAAACCTTACAGTGTCAGAGATGAATCAGATCCTAGGGACCTCCTAGTCTGTCTGGAGTTTTCACACCCTGTTCCTCATCTCTGAAATACTCTTCCCCCTCCTATTAATACTTTGTGTCTCAGCTCAGATATTGCTTCTTCTAGGAAGCCTTCCCTGACTTCTTCCTAGGCATCCCATAAATCAGGTGCTCCTGATCTCTACTCTCCTAGCAGCTGTTCTTCTTTCTTTTTATTGCTCATTGAATTATCATTCCTCCTGACTGGCCCAGAGATGGCAGACCAATGTGAACCTTGTAAACCAGGCATCACAGCATCTTCATAATAAGATGGATGAATGTATGTTGAGTTGATGAGTGACTCTAGACCTGATGCTATGGATGGGGAAAAGGACAGCCAGTTTGCCAAGATCCCGAAAAGAGACCAATTATGGCCAGACCAGCTCTCCCGACCCTGTGGTGACCTGCCGTACTCACAGGCTCTGTGACCCTCTTGCAGAAGATGGCCAGCAGGAACAGGGCAGTGATAGGCGGGGCCAGGAAGCTGGTGACAGACTGGATGTAGTCGAAGAGCTGGCCGCTGTTGGAGCTTTGGATGATGGGGATCCAGAGGATGCTGATGACGACCAGGAACACCACAAACACTCTGCCAGGAGGGCACAGGGTGCTGTGAGGAGCACTCAGCATGGCAGGGCAAGGGGTGGGGTGCAGGGGATGCTTGGGAACCGGGGAGAGGGAGTGGAAGTGTGGTCGCTGAATCAGAGAGTGTCAGGGGACTGGAATCCCAATGCTAAGATGCCAGAAATTTAAACTCTTAAAATCCAAGAACATCAGAATTCTAGAATCTAAGAGACCAAGGATTTTGAATCAGATGCATTCGAGGTCAGAGAGCCCACCTGCTCTTCAGAAGGGAATCCATACCTCTCACTCCCACCACCCACCTCAGTAAAGGACCTCTAGTCTTTGTTTGGGATGCCTTTCCTTCTCTTTTTCCCCAAATCTTGTGCAGGGCAGCCCCCTTCTCCAGGATGGCTCCAGGTGCCCGGGACCCCCCTTCTCTAGGCTCCTCCAGCTCTAAGCCTCTCTCCCTTACATTGCCATTTAGCTCAGAGAAGAGAATGAGCCTTCATATCCTAACTCCCCCCTCAACGGATCCTGGCTTAGGCCCTGGTCCCCAAAATGCTTTCTATATATGATTTTGCAGGTGTGCGATCAGGATGATGAAAAACGTTTCTTGGATGTGCTGGATGCAATAATGCCTTTAGCCAGCAGATGGCACCCAAACTCCACTGGTTGATGAAATAGTGTCCGCCCCTTGACAGTTCAGTGTGCAAGTATCAAAGGACAAACTCTTTTAGAAATGTCTCTGCACACCTGTCCTCCCCTTTCCTTTCCCTCCCATTTTCTCGCAGGCCCCACTAAAACAGCAGCTACCCAAGCGCCTCCCTCCTGCTTATCCTCACCCCTCTGCACAACCATCTCTGTCCTGTGTTTCAATCCTTTCAGTCACTGTGCATGGGGCCGAGTGCACCTATGAGCAGGCAGTGGGTATCTATTAGGCAGCCATAGGCAGAAGGCATCATGGCAGAAGGAACAGTGCACACAAAGGCGGGGAGATGGAAAAAAGCAAGTTCTCTAAACTCAATTACCATGTACCCAGAGGGGAGCATGAATACTTTAGTCCAGAAACCTGAGTTACAGAACCTTAAATTACAAAGCAAAGATTTCAGAAAGGGCCCTTAACCTTATGTAAATTACAAAAACCCCCAGCCTAAGGGAGAAAAAGAAAAATTAGCCACCAACTTATACTCTGGAAAACGTGGTACTTACAAAGTAAAATTCTAATTCTTTAGCCTGGTGGTTAAGGCTCTGCATCCTTTGGAGACAAACTTCCTATAAACATCTTCAATGCATGTCCCTCACTGTATGGCCTCTGTCTCTACCTTTCTCACTAAACCCTGCACACCTTCAGCGCATAGCCGTATAAGTCGACCCTGTGTCTGCAGCACAAAGGTATGATGCAAGGTTGACCTCAGAGTGAGACTGAGGGAGTAAGTTAATAGCCTTCTGTTATCCTGGGGTAACAGATGGCGTGAAAGACAGTGGGTGAGTGGCTTGCTAACTTCTGCCCACTTATACAGTTCACTTTTCACTGCTCAAGTGCTTTGTCAGCTGCTCTCATTTACCCTGTTGATCAATTTCCAAAGAAAGCAGAACAGACAGGGAAGAGAGATTTTTCTCCTTATCCTGGAGGGGGAGGAGCAGTGCAGAGCTTGGGAGGAACTTACCTGAGGTTTTTTTAGGAAGGTGGCCCTAGACCAGCACCTCTGCCTGCCAGGCCAGGGCCCAGACCCAGTCATGTCTCCCCAGGGCAACCCAGGCAGGGAGGAAGCAGGAGAGGGGTCTGCCTACAGGGAGGGGTGCCCCGAGGAGGGCGGGCTAGCACACCTGCCCACCACCATCAGCTCCTGCTCCGTTGCCTTCCTGCGGAAGCGCTGCCACACGTCAATGGCGAACAAAGTGCTGCTGCTGTTGAAGATGGAGGTGAGCGAGCTCATGAGGGCGGCCATGATCACGGCGATCATCAGGCCCCGCAGACCTGGGGAGGGACGAGGTCTCGATGGACAACTGGCAGGCTGCTTAGGCTCCGCCAGCGGCCACGGAGGCTGCAGCACCCAGCAGGATCGTGAGTCTGGGGCAGAACTGGGATGGGGAAGATGCTGGATGAGGTTCTCACCCTGTGCAGGTAGGGAATGGAGGACTGGCCGCCCAGTTCTGACCATGCTCTGCCCTCCTTGCTCGGCAGCCCTGGGTGAGACGTCTGCCCTCCCTGAGCCTCAGTTTCCTCAGCTACACCATTAAGGGCTGTGAGACTAGTTGACCTTTAAGGCTCTCTGCGGTCCTGATATCTTAGTCTGGGTTTCAGAATTTGTAGACACTTGGTTAGTGGGTCATTGGTGGTGGGGAGGATGATTGTTAATAATTAAGTGTTTTCAGTGTTTTCCTTTTTCATCGATATTCGTGCCAGGCAAAGCCCTGGCGGCAGGGGGCGGGGGAGCCTAGATTTGTTTCCTGGTTCTGCAAGTCTGTAACTAGCTGTGTGACCTTTGAACTGAGTCCTTCCTTTGGGGGATGAGTTTTTCTCCTGTCGCGAGAGAGGACGCGCGGGCCCCACGGACCCCTGAAGTCTCTGGCTGTGACGACCAAGCCTCTGGCAGAATGACTGCTCACCCCGGGTGGCGGGAGGTCGGTGGGGAGTCCCAACCAGCCCCACCTCAATCCTTCTCCTGCCTCTAGTCCAGATCTTTCTTTTTTTAATTTTAAAAAAATTATTGATTGATTTTAGAGAGAGAGAGGCAGGGAGAGAGGAAACACTGATTTGTTATTCCACCTATTCGTGCATTCATTGGTGGATTCTCACATGTGCCCAGACTGGTGATCGAACATGCAACCTTAGTGTGTCTGGACGGCACTCCCACCGACTGAGCCACCCAGCCAGGGCCCCAGCCCAAATCTTTAACCGCCTCCTGCTTGTCTCCCTGGAAGACTAAAAAGTGTCCCAAACCCAGGCCGCCGTCTTCCTCCGGGGCCTTCTCTTTCCTTTTTTTGGTTAACAATGCCTTTCTAGTCTCCATAGCAGAGTCCTCAGGGGTATCGCAACCCCCCTCAGCTCCCCTCCCCCACCTCCCCCCATTGGCTGCTCTGTAGCTGAGCCTCCCCTCCCCCATCTCCACTGTATTTCTTCAATTCATTTCCTATTCTACTGGGACGGGGTGGGGATAACTCCACTCATCGACTTCAAACCTGCCTTTCTACATCCTCAATCTCAATAGCATTGTAAACCCAAGACCTGGAGTTCTCTTTGGATCCCTCTGTCTTTCTTGTCCCTCAAATGTAATTGTCATCAAGTCCTGCCAATTCTACCTCATTAGTACCTTTGAAACCTCTTTTCTCCATCTCTAAAGACACTGACCTGGTTCGAGCCACCATCAAACACCCCCCACCCCGCCCCGACCCCTGCAAATCCCTTGTTAACTCACCTGCCTGCCTGCCCCTAAGCGGAGCCCTCCAGGCAGAGGGATCCTTCTGAAACTCAAACCGGATCACGCACCCTGGCCTCAAACCCCCAGCGCCCCACCGTGGCCCTCAGAGCAAAGGCTACACCCCAGAACCAGGTGCGGCCACCACGCCTTCTCCGCCATGGTTGTTCTCGGTCCTCCTGCATGTGAGCCCACACCCTGGGCCTCTTGTGCTCTCCCAGCCCTGGGCTTCTGCACGGGCAGCCCCTCCTCCCTGCGTGACACTTCCCACACCCTCCAGCTTTGTCTGCCTCAGATGCTCCTCAGGGCGCAGCTCCATTTCCTGTCCTCTGAGGAACCGTCCCCAGCAGTCCCCCAGCGTGGGCCCGGTGCCTCCTTCGGGCTCCCTCCGCCCCACTGTGTCCCCACACTGGTCACGTAATTTGGAGGCCTCTGCCAGCCTGAGAACCCGGAGACGGCCCGCAGCCAGCGAGCAGGGGCCTGCCCTCTCCCTGTGTCTGCAGGGCCAGGGCGCAGAGCAGTGCTCTGCAGACGCCTGTGAAAGCGTGCGTGTGAGTGTGAGTTTGAGTGCTGGGGGTGGGGGGGAGGTGAAAGTTTTATTGTTTTGTTCCCTCTTCCCACCCACGGCCACCTTTAATGGAACTCTTCCTGGACAGTGGGATTGGGGGCGGCTGGGAGGTAGGAGTGGCAGGTGGCGTGGGGGACACAGGACTCACCAACGGGCATGAGAGCTATGACCAGCTTGGGGTAGGCGATGTTGGAACATCCCACGCGGGCCCCACAGATTCTCTGGCAGATGTCGGGGTCCACGCAGCCCACCTCATCTGCAGAAGAAGTGGTGGCAGTTAGAGCCGAGTCGTCCTCTCCCTTCTCGGGTTGGCCCAGTATTTGCTTTCCGACCCCGTGGGGAAGTGCTCACTGCTGACTCTGGCAGGGCCAGAGGGTCATGGGCCAGGCAGCTGTCTGGGTGCCATGGTTTAGCTCTCTACCATATGGTACATTTCTCTACCATATCCTACCCACCAGGCTGATAAACTTGTTTGAGTTTTAGGCCGTATCTCCTGATAAAAGGTAAGTATCCTTGGAAGGCACCAAGAATGCCTTAACTGCTCTTTCCCTTATAAAGGGAAAGTTGGATTTTTAAAAAAAATTTTATTTATTGATTTTAGAAAGAGAAGAAGAGACAGAGAGGGAGAGAAACATCAACCCACTAGCTGATGCATTCATTGGTTGATTTTGGTACATGCCCTGATCTGGATTGAACCCACAACTTCGGTGTGTGGGGACGATACTCTAACCATCTGAGCTACCGGGTCAGGGCCAAAGTAGGATTTTGAAGTGACATTCAGTACATTTGTTTGACATAGCACTGGATGTTCTTCATAAAAGCGGTACCACCCTTGCCTGCCCTAGTCCCACAGTGCCAGGAGGGAGCCCAGCTCTCACCTGGGTACAGGGCGCGGCTGATCATGCCGGGCATGACGATGAAGAACATGGGCAGGATCTTCAGGTAGCCCCCCAGCACGGAGCCTCCCTTGGCGTGGGACAGGCTCTTGGCGGAGAGAGACCTCTGCACAATGACCTGCAAAGGCGCGGGTGGAGGCGAGGCGCTGGGGCCGGGCCAGGCTCCGCCCAGCCGCGGGGAGCTCTGGCGCAGCACCCCCCCCCCCCCGTGCCCTGCAGCGGTCCCAGAGAAGCACCCACCTTCTGTGCATCCAGATGCCCAGTTTTCCCACAGGGAGCCCCCACCCCCGTGTGTGGTGGGCGGGGCCAAGCCTGGGCAGGGGCATCACCTGGTCCGTGCACCAGCACCAGGTGGCCAGTACCGTGAGCCCGAAAATGAGGCCTGGCCAAGGGATGTCCCCGCTCACAGGGTCCCGGAGCATGTGGAAGGCATCGGGCCGGGGCAGGTGGCAGGTGGTGTTGGGGACTGTGGCGTTAGGGATGGCCTGCCTGTACCGCTGCTCCAGCCCTGGGTACCAGCCCACCTCCTTAAAGCCTGTGGGGAGAGACAGCAGTGAGTAAAACAGCCCCAAGTCCCCGCTGGGCCTGCCATGTGCCCCCGCCCGCCACCGGCACCCGTTCCCACATCGAGTCCCTGGGTTCAGAACTGGCATGGGACATGGAAATGCAGGAGGGACGTGGGGCTCCCTGGTTTGGCATGCAGAGAATCTGCACCCGGCCTGGAGTGGGGTATGGCTCTGTGCTCGGGGAAGTTCTGGTCAAACCACAGAGATGACAACCAAAGGCAGACGAGAGAGGAACTTGGGGGCAAAGCTGGGGTGTGCGCCCCTCTCTTCCTTACCCAGGAACATGAGGACCAGCGCTCCCCCCACCATGATGACCGTCTGCAGAGCGTCTGTGTAGATCACAGCCGTCAGGCCCCCTGGGGACCCAAGGAGAGGGCTCGTCAGTCAGCACCAATACGGGTTCCTCTCTGGGTGCCCGCCCTCTGCGTGGCCACCCTGGGGAGACCAGAGAAGACACGGAGCCCTCTTAGCAGCTGGACTCCGGCTGCCTGCCTTTCCCTGCGCTGCGTGCTCACCTGCAGGGTGGAGGCTGGTCACACAGGCACTCAGGCCCTGCTCTTTCCACCCAGCAGCTTCTGCCTGCAGCTGCCCGGCTGCCTGGCCCTAACTTTCTGTTTCGAATCCCAGGTCTGTTCCTTTGTGAGCTGTAAGCTCCACCAGGAGCACCCCTACCTCCACTCGAACGCCCACTTAAATTCCCCATCCTCTCGGGCCCTCTGAGCCACCAGCAAGTCTGCCCTGGGCCTGCGTAGGATGTCCAGGCCTGCGTAGGTGTCCTGGAGGAGGCAGAGGAAGGCCGGTGTGTGGCTTTTGTCTGAAACAGCCCACAGGGACTGTATTCTGGATGACAGTCCCCTAATCATTACCCTGCTTCCTGTTATAGTAGGTCTTTCTTAGGGTCTCTCCTTCCTGTCTTTCTCGGGCTGGCTCTGTTTCCTCCTGCTTCTGCCCTTTATGTCTCCCCTTTCTCCACTATATTGTATCTCTCAATCTTTTCCTCTGTGTTTTTCTTTGATCCCATGTCTGTCTCCACCTTTGACTCTTCCTTTTTTCTCCTTCTCCCTGAAGGGCAGTTTTCTCCCTGCCCCTCCCTTCAGACGTCTCTCTCCTGCAGCCCTTCCCTCTGTGTCTCCTCCGCGGGAAGAGGCTTCCCTCTCCCCGCTCCCTGTCCCTCGTCTCTGCTCTTGGCGCCTGTACCCCAATGTGGCCTGCCCTTGGCCCTACCTGCGATGGTGTAAACGGCCGTCACCACCAGCAAGATGGCCGTGGAGAGGTAAAGGTTCCAGCCCAAGGCCATCTGGATGAAGAGGGCTCCAGAGAAGATGTCAGTCTGCAGAGACCCGGACCAGGAGGTCACCCGGTGTGGCCACCAGGGTGCGTCCCCTCCCCGCTCAGCAATACCAGCTGCTGACAGCCCTCAACACAGGACAAGGACGAGCCTTAAGTGCCCTGCTGAGGAGGAAGGGCTTGATCTTGCAGATGCTGAGCCGCCGTGAGACTTTAAAGCAGAGGAGGGGCCCGTGTAACTTTGAGACCGGGAGCAGTGAGACCCGGCAGCACCGATAGGAGAGCCCTTGGCTGAGAAGGGTGCGGTGAGGGGCGAAGTGTACGACTGAGGAAGTGAAGCAGGGGGCTGGGGTCCGAGAAGAAGAGACCCCTTGGGAGGAGACGAGGGTCCGAGAGGGTCCCCGGCAGAGCCCACTCAGCCGCCAGATGGGCCCGGGGCTGACCTGACGGGGCAGGGGCCCCGGTGCAGATGAGCACAGGTTCAGCGTACGCCACATGTTTGGGTTTATTAGAGGAGGTGGGGTCGCATCCTTTGCCTAAGCTGACTTTGGCTGCTTACAAGCACCTGTGGAACAAGATGCAGTATCATTGTACCCAACCCTGGACCTGGCAACTGAAGGGTCCAGTTCCCTTCTGTGCGTGCTTGCCAACCCCAGCCCTTGACCGCTTTATGAACCTGTTACAGGACTGCAGTGAGGCAAAGGGCAGGGGACCTGGACTGGCCATCGGACCCCAACTTTAGTTTTGGTCTGAGAGCTGGCCCTCTGGGCATGTCATGTGACACAGGTTTACTTTCTAAGTTTAGGTCCATAGAGAAAGAATAAGGACCTTTTTAACTGAAGCATTGTAGGCAATTAATGCATGGCACTGAGTGAAGAATCAATTGATGGAAAGATGGGTGAACAAATGAATGAATTCTAGATGATGAGGTATTTGGAAGGAGAGACTGTCCTTCGCTCAGCAAACATTGCTCATCCGTCTCTGATTGCCCGCTTCTGAGGGAGAGCATGCATTGAAGGTCCATGGATTCATCCTTCCTTTCCCCATCCTTCCTTCTACCTACCCACCCTTCCCCATACCCAGCATTTTCAGGGAGACAGGACAGCCACACTGGCGTGGGCCCTCACCGAAATCTTGGTGAAGATGTAGAGGATGAGAGACAGCACAGACATGTACACCTGGATCCTCTGGCCCCCGAACCGCTTCTTCAGGTACTGCGGCATTGTGACCACGCCAGCTGCGATGTACACGGGGACGAAGACCCAGCCGAGGGCCAGGAGCAGCCAGGTTGCCTAGGACAGGGGGGAGAAAAGGGTGTCCGTGTCCTGGATGTATATGGAGGGGTGGCCGCCTACGGAGAGGTCATGCAGAGGACAGCTCTGAGCAGGGAGGTAAGGGACCTGGGACCTGACCCCAGTCCTGTGTGACCTCTGACAGTCCCTCTATCTCCTCCAGACCTTGGTTTCTTCCTTCATAAAATGGGTTCTCCATTCACCATTCAGCCTCCCCAAAGGAACCCCATGTCTGAGGTTCCTCTCAGAGCTAAGGCCAGCAGTGGGGTGGGGTGGGTTCAGAGCCCCGGTATCCCTGAGATGCCTCCAGGCCAGCTTTCTTACATTCCATTCGAAGCCACCCACAGCGAGGCCTCCGGCAGCCCCTGTCCCAGCCAGGCCGATGAACAAGCCGCTGCCTACGTTGCTGGACATTAGCGATGCTCCGATCTGCAAGGCACAAGGGGTCAGTTTTAATCTGAATCAATCTGGAATCAGGACCATGAGCTTCAGGAGCTGAGACGAGGCGGGGAGAGCAGGGCCAGGACTTGGGAAATCTGAGAGAGGAGGGAGGAGAGAAAGCGGGGGAACAAAGAGAAAGAGGGGTTGGGACTGACATTTATTGGGTGCCTACTATGTACCAGGCACTGTGCCAGGCATTTTATGTGCGCTAATACACTTCATGTCCATGTCCACAAAGATTTGAGGGTATGAATATTAATTGTGCCAATTCACAAAGAAAAGAATTAATGTTAGGAAAAATAATGACACTGGTTGCGGGCCACCCAGTGAGGGACTAGCCACGTGGGAAAGAAGGAAAGTTATGGGGAACCGGGTCCCCGGGGGGTGGTGGGGTGAGCCGTGATCAGGCCACAGATCCAAGGGCCCCTGGGGAGTAGAAAGTTGAACAGATAAGGGAAGAAACAAGTGCGGTGGCCCGATGGGAGACGGGACACAAAGGTCTCAGGTTCAACTCCTTGAGGTTGTTGGGGGTTTCACGTGTAGGGTTTCCCTCATTTAACTGCTCTTCAGTATTAAGTTCATGTGTCACCTTCCCGAGAAAATCTTTGCTAACCCTACTTGCACTGTCTGCAGATTGGAGGCTTCCCGCAAGTGCTCATACACCCCTCTGCCCCCCACTAGCTCAGCAGGGAGCCTGTTGTTTACAAGCCTATCTGCTCAGCTCAGCTTCTTTGGAGCAAGAACATTCTGGGTCATCTCTCTAGGTCCAGGCTGTGGCCCGTTAGAAGGCTCCCTGTGAACGCTTGCCTGAGGTGTCTAATAATAAGATCGCTCAGGTGGCTGGTGCAGGTGGACTAGAGAGAATGAGCCCAGAGCCAGGAGACCCATATGGTCCAGGTGGGAGAAGCTAAGCAAGGACTTGGATGAGGGGGAGGGGAGGAAGGAAGGTAACTCACCGGCCACCAGCTCATGGACCTCCCTGCCAGGAAATAGCCACCAATGGTTCCTCGGCTCGCATGAATGGACGACTGGAAAGGACGTGACCAGAGGTGAGGTTTTTCTCGAGATTCCCCCAACCCTTGCCCTCACCTCTGTTCCTTGGCCCAGGAAATATGGGGGTGCAGAGGGTGAGAACTGAGGCAGGGGGGTTCACCATCTTTACTGTATGCATCCTTGGGGGTCACCTCCTCTCTCTCAGCCCCACTCTTGTCTCCCAGAGCCAGTTGGCAAAACAAAGGGACTAATGGAGGTGCTACAAGGCCTCCACGTTGGCGCGGTGCTGTGCAGGCACGGGATTATTGCTGTGTGCAATGTCGTCCCTTCCCCCTCCTTCCTTCCATCTGAGCTGGTTTCGGGAGAGGGGCTGGTACCTCATTCTCAGATGTCCAGTAGCCGCAAGGAGACCAACCTGCCCCCTCCTCCCCGCAGGACTCCTCACTGGGGGCTGCGCGTCTTCCAGTGGGTCTTTGGGCCCCGGGCAGAGACAGGAGTCTGGGGGCCTCTCCTGCCCAAGCCTGAAGTCAGGCCGCACCGCTTAGGCCCATCCGGGACCCTGGAACCAACCCCACTCTAGCACCAGTAGGGGGCCAGCTAGTGGCCTGTTTGGGGGACTCGCTCTGAAGAAGGAGAGTGGGGAACAAAAGAACTTTGTAGATGCGGGGATAAGGACAGGGCAATGAGGAGTGAAGGATAAACTCAAAGCCATTATTAAGATGCTGAAGCCAATGGGTCTCTGACTGGTTCTGGAGACAGGAGAAAGGAACGCTTAGAGGAGAGGGAGGAAAAGGGGAAATTTCAAGAAGTGTCTCTTCCCCAGGGAAAAGTAGTCAGTTACTCAGTGGGCAGAGATCAGTCTGTGGGGGCCTGGTGCTTGTTAAACCTTTCCTTGAACTTCCCAGTGTCATCTCTAGTCTTCAGGGAGGCCTGATGAGCAGAAAGAGTTAATTCCATAGATGAAGAAACTGAGGCCCAAAGATGGAGAGCAACTTGTCCAGTTACCCAAGACGCGGGTGCTTCTCCCAGGAGCCAGGGGACACCTCTTTGTCTCCTCCTCTCGCCAGCTCTGGGAGCAGGACTGTTCATTTTACAGATGAGGAAACTGAGGCCCAGGGAAGGTTCCTCCCTTGCCACAGCCCAGTAAGGGACCAGCTGGGACTCCAGTTACCGTCTGCCTTACAGCAGAGTCTAAAGGTGCTGGCACTTCTTTCTAATAGTTCCGTGATAATAGCAGCCGCTTACTGCTGCCAGCTAAGTGCCAGGCACCATGCCAGATGCTTAAATGGGTCATGTCACTGAGTGGTCATGACCACACTACAGTGTGCTCCTAATCTCGTTGTCCAGATGAAAAAACTGAGGCTTTAAGAAGCTTTGCATGTTCCCAGCGCCACGTGGCTCTAGCTGTTGGGGCTGAGATCTGAACTCAGGGCTTGTTGACCTCAAAGCCTGGCCCCACCCACGGCACCGAGGCTTCGGTGGTGGACAGCGGAAGACAGGAGGACCTTGGGATCCTCCTGGCTCCCTCCCTGTGAGCACAGGAGCCCCAGCCCCTTTAGAAAGCACTGCTCCTTGCCAGGACGCTCACTGCTGGGTGGTGGGGTGGGCCGGGAGCCAAGCATCTGCAGAGCTGGGGGTCTCTGCTTGGTGAAGAAGGAAGGAATGGAGCTCACAGTGGCTGGGACGGGTGGGGCCAAAGGCAGTGGATGCCTAGAGACAGGGAGCTCAGAGGCGGAGGCGGGGCTCAGGCCTGGTCTGCTCGGGCTGCTCTGTGACCTCAGGCAAGTCACACCCTTCAAGGCTTCAGTCCCCACCCCCCCAGCTTTGAAAGGAGGACTTGGTGAGGGTAGTTCCTGAAGGCCCTTCCACCCCCTCTGCTGTGCTTCCCTGACCCTCCCTGCTGTGCCGACCTGCCCCCAGCTCCAGGACCAGCTGGAGATGGGAGTGTGACTCTGCTCTGCCCCCGCCCACCCCACCTCCAGCCCTAGCCTCTGGAAGTACTTACCCAGACCCCCACGCCAATGACAAAGACAAAGTAGACGACCAGGACCCCGATGTCGTAGGCATGCAGGCTGACTCCGGGGCTCACAGCTGAGCGTGGAGCTGTCGCCGTCCTGACCCCATTTCCTGAAGCTCCAGGCCCCATCCCTGCCAGCCCCTTGCTTGCCCGGGAGAGTCGCTCACTACCAGGCTGGACTTTGAGGCGCTCCTGGCTTCATTCCTTTCCTTTAATGATTAAACAGCCCCAAGTGGCATTAGCTGCTGAGAAAGCTCTGGGCCCTAAGGGCAGGTAAAGGCCTGGCCACCCTTTTCCCCGGACTGCCACCCTCATTATCTGCAGGACTGTCTCCCTGTCCCTGCCCCCACTACACACACACACACACACGCGCACAGGCACACGTACACTCTCATGCACCTGGGAGAGGTAGAGGAAGGGGAGGAGGAGCAGGAGGAAAGGAGCAGAGTGGAATCCTGCAGCTGAGAAGAACTTCAGAAGTCAAGGTGTTCAAACTCTTGCTTGAGTGGAGGGGAAACTGAGGCCCAGGGAAGAAAGGGTCACACAGGAAAGTAAAGGCAGAGCTGGGCCTTGATTCAGGAAAATGCATAGTCGCTTCTGTGCATTCTCCTCTGCCCAATGGGAGGAGACTGAAGAGGAGGGAGCCTGCTCTTACCCTTGCGAAGCATCCACCCCTCACATGCTCCTGCCTCCAGTCCACCAGGCGCCATCGTCCCATTTTTTTTACAGCACAGGAGACTGAAGCCCGGGAAGAGACATGTTTATTTGAAGCCAGGGAGTGGGGCCGGATGTCCTATCTTCTCGGTCACACGCCTGTGCTGGGCTACCACAAATGAGCGCTCCTGGGAAGAACACAGAGCACCCTGGGTCCGGGGAAGACGATCTGCTGGGCGACCCAGGTGGCTGCTTTCTAGTCCCAGCGGCACCTCTCAGTAAACGGCAGGGCGACCGCGAGCGGGTGGCTAAGTGACTCTGAGCTTGGTGTCCTCCATCAGCATGGCCTGCCCCCTGCTTGCCCCTCAGTGCCAGTGAGTGACCTCCCCCTACAACCTCCTTCCCCAAGAGAGGCCCTCCCTGGCCCTCAGGGTGCTTTCTACTGTTCACACACCCTGTCCCCCAACCCCATCCTCACAGATGCCTGAGGCTGAGCCCCACCCCCGCACAGCTCACCTCACCCTAAAACCAGCAGGTTTGGGCCCACAGCAGCCATGCCTATCAGCTACCTAACCAGGCGATTTAGCATCCAGAGCCCAGAAAGTTCCAGGAAGGAGCAAAAAACGCTTTGGCATCGTTGGAATACATATCGTACAGCCTGTGCCCAAAGCCCTAGCCTTCGCTGTGTCAGCGAGCCCTGGGCCCCCACTCCGCGCCTGTCCGCTGCTGCGTTCCCCCGAGCTCTGGTGTTTGCCCTGCGCTCCGGCCCACGACAAACTAGAAACAGCTCAGCGGCGGGAAGGAAGCTGCCAGAGGCGGGCAGGGCTGTGCAGGGAGAGCGGGAGGACGGCTATGATGGCGGGGCGGTGCACAAAGCGTCAGTAAACCAGGTGACACAGAAAGTGACACAGCGGACAGGCCAGGCAGGGCGAACAGGCCTGTAAATTAGGCTCCGTGCACTCTCAACAAAGGGCACCTTGAAGAGCAGCTGAGGGTGGAAATGCATTGACCCAGAGTCACTGAGGAAACAGAGTGTGAGCACAGGTTTTCTATTTAGAAGGCACAGGGTATGAAATCCAAGCAGATGAGTTTCACTCAGAGTGGCCTAACTTTTTAGGCAGTTGTTGGCCTTCAAGAATGAGACCTCATTTACCCAGGAAATCTTTCAGAAAACTCCCGAGACTGAAGAGTCCGGTCATGTCGTTGTCACCTGGGGCATGCACCTGTGGTGCACCTGCTCTGTAAGGCCAAGACACCGGCACGTGCGCAGTGGGGCCCAGCCTGCGGGAAACCAGGCGGTCACACGGAACAGGCGTCTTCAGCACAAAGTAGGTCAACATTCATCCATCCCTTTCCTCTTAGCCAAGGAGCTGAGAGGAGGAAGCAACAAAGTCCATTTGAGGAGGCTGGGCAGGGCTTAGAGGGAGGGGCGGTCATTTGGGCCAGGCCGTAAAAAGAGCTCAGCAGAAGTGTGACAGGTTGGTAAAATGGAAGTTTCTACCAAGATACGATACACATAAAAATTGCAAGATGAGGGGCAGATCTGCACAGGAAATGCTAGGAGCTGGACTGACAATTCTCAGTTCTGCTCTGTAAGGAGGATATAAAAGGATTTTGTAAACATTTATTTGGATAAACCCTTGTTGCGTTTTTCCCAACAAAAAGGGGAAAGTGTGTGAGGGCTAGTTGCCCAAGTTAGTTTTGGGTTGAGGGGCTTTGGGGAGCTTGGTAAGTGTCGCCTCACCGAGGATGAGGCTGCTTCTGCCTGAAGTACGGGGAGGGTGGGAGCCTGGGGCGGGCTGGCTGCTTTCACTGTGGGGTGGATGGACGGACGGACGGGAGTGTTGATTTGGGATTGGGCTGCACCCTGGGGTTGGGCGAAGAATGTGTGGATGTTTTGGGGGGGGTTGTGTGTATTAGATGTGGGCCACATGCATGAAAAAGACGGCACGGGGATCTTCTCAGATCCTGTCCAATGGGCTGTCGAGAGGGGGCTCAGCTGGCAGAGCCTGGCAGTGAACCTCGGGATTCATGGAGGCCAGGGGAGGGTGGGTCAGGGGTGCAGGGCCAAGGCGGGGGGCGGGGGGCGGGGGCGGGAGCCTGAGTGCCCCGCCAGAGCACCCGCAGGGAAGAGTCAGCCTGAGACTTGTGAGACCCGCTCTCCAGAGCTGCCTTAGGGGCAGCCCAGCCAAGTTGGAACATTCCTGCCCCTGACTTCTCCACCTTCCTGGGCCCCACAGCTCCTGGGGATCAGCCCGACAAGGTGAGAGAGAAGCGAACCTGGCTGACCGTCGCGTCCCCTTTGCCCAAGGCCCACAGACCCGGCAGCCAGCCCACCGGAGGGTGGGCCCCACAGGGAGAGGCAGTCTTAACTTTAAATGACAATAGAAATGTTGAATAACATGGCACTGGAAGATATAATTTTGGAATAATATCTGAGTTGAGACTGTGTGTTGAGACTTAAAGTGACAGCAGACATCGCTGTCGCTTAATTGGAACCAGGACGCTCACAGAGCCCCGGGCCTGGAGGAAGAACTGCATACACTCTGTGAGCAAGCTGCTGGGGTCAGGCGCTTGAGAAAGCTGCCTGTAGGCTCTTCCTGCCAGTGTCCTCTATTCCACGTGCAGTTCACAGGAAATGAAGACCAGGAGCCTTACTTCTGGCTCCGCAGCCTGTGTCCCCCTTAGGCTTTAGGCTGATCCTGCATTGAAGATTCTGGAAACTGTGTTCTGCTCGAAATCTAGGGGACAGCTAATTCCACCGGCCACATGGCCTTGTCTTCTGAGGTCCCCCCCAACATACCAGACCCTGTAGGTAGCTCCCCTCTTCCATCCCCCACCCTCAGGATGCGTTTGCCTGCCCTCCTCAGCCTCCCCCTGCCCCGCTCGCCCCCAGCCAAGCACAGGGCCCTTGGGGACCAGAAGCCTCTGTGTCATCACTGCCAGAGCCCCTATAATTGTCATAGTGACCAGGCTGCCCCGTCCTCCCTGGCGTCCTGCTCGCACAGAGCTCTTCCTTCTCCCATGACCTAGACGGTAGGTCAGAACCCTCCTCGCAATTCACCCTTCTGCACTGTAACTTGTGGTTCCAGAAGGGCCGCCCTCCGCCTTCCACCCAGGACGTTGTCTGGGCTGCGTCCTCTACCCCTCCTTCCTCCGCAGGCTGCTCCGACCCTCTAGCCTGGGGAACATCCGCAACCCCAACCTGCTCTCTATTTTTCTTTCTAAAAGTCCCTGTTGATATGGGGCATGTCTCCCTAAGATCTGAACCTCTCAAGAGCAGGGACCTGCGTATCTCCCTGATTTTCATGTCCCCAGAGACTGGAGCAAAGTCAGTGCTTGAACAACGGACAATGTTTGTAAGAGACTATATGGGAGTGAGAGGGGGGAGCGGTGGGCGGGGCAGGCAGGTACTCAAGGCAGAGGGAAGAGTATGGACGTGGCAGAGGAGTTGTAAGCAGGAGTAATGTGTTCAGGAAATAGCTATGTGGCAGGGCTGGAGCTTAGAGTTTGGAGAGAATGTGTGGGGGTTGGAGGGCTCGGGAAGAGGGTGTGCTGAGACGCATTGAGGAGAATCCCCGCTGGGGCCAGTATAGGGCCGGATGGACTGAGGCGCTGGCGCGGTAGTTTACACAGAGAGGGGCACCTAGTTGAAAGGATGGAAGGAGGGGCCGTGGCAGTTCTTACTGAACTGGCAGCATGTAGATGCCTGTAGCTTCCTCTCCCCTGGGGCTCGGCCCTGACCCTGGTGCCAGTGGTGGGTCTAGGATGCGCCATGTTGCCGTTTCCCCACTCCTTGGGGGTCCCGCCTGTCAGCTCCCAGTGCCTGCAAGTGCTCTTCCCCCTCACAGAGCTGTAGTGAGAAGCAGCCTTGGGTTTGTTCCAGTCTCAGAGGGACCAAAACTGTAACCACGGCGGGAAGCCTTTGGCTAAGGGGATGAAGCGCTAATGCTGAGACCTTGAACATGAGCGATGAGAGGCAGCTCATCTCATGATACAGAGGGGGCCTCAGCCCAGGAGCCCACCAACCTTCACAGCAGACTGGAGTTTTCCACATGGCAGGGCAACCCCCTCATGCTGTGCCTGGGCATTTGTCTATCTCCTTTGGCCTCCTGGAAGAATCCTGGGCAGGTTTCACTCTACGTCTGGCTACCTGCAAGTTCTTCCTGAAAAACCACCCTACCAACCTCCTACTGAGAATTTCCTCTTCCAGAACAATGAAGGATAAGAACTAACATTTACCAATATCAGGTTACCAATACCAGTTTACCAATTTACCAGTTTACCAGTTAACGTTTACCAATACCAGTACTAGACTTCTGGTAGTGGGTAAGTCACGTCCAAAAATACAATTGCAATTCTGATGTTTGCTATGAGTTGGCCTCATTATTCGCATTTTGCAGGTAAGGAAGCTGGGGCTCATGGGTGATATCCCGTAACTATGGCTTCTTTGGATTTTCAATTCAAGTCTGACTCACTCTAAAGACTGTTACACTACCTGCCCCTTTCTTATTAGTCCTATGTCTACTGGAGACAGCGTGGAAAGGGCATCCTTCTGGTGGTGGGGTAGAAATCAGCTCTGCTTTGCCCCTTCTAGTGGGGCACAGCGCTGGCTGGGCTGGGCGCAGGAGCCCCACTGGGGCCTGGGTTCAGGTAGCAGAGACCTTGTACGCCCTCTCTCACCACGCCAGCCCTCGGCCATCTCTCCCTCCCTGGCCACTGCTTAGCTCTCAGCCTGCACGGCCTGGTGACACTATTTTTTTTGCCACCTACCTATGCTCCTCTCAGTTCAGAACCAACGCAGTTCTGTGTAATTGATCGCAGTCACTCCCTGAGCACGCTCTGCGCCAGGCCCTCTGTCAGGGCTGCCCCACTGCACAACCCCAGGGGGCGCCATTCTCCAGCATTGTGGAAGGTGGTGGCCGTGCTTTTGTGCTGGGGAGAGACGTAAGACGACCTGGTCCTGGAGGAGAAGCTCTGCTGGAGGAGAAAGCCACATTGTCCCCTGCGGCCAGGAGAGGCACATGCTTCTGTCCCCTCCGCCAGCCACTAAAGGTCAAGGCATCGGGAGTGCTCCCAGGTTCAGATCACACAATGGGAAAGGGGAAGACTCCACAAGGACAGGCTGCATGCTTAATTCCAAGAGGAAAGGATTATTGTACAGGAGAGTACGTCGGAGAAAGATGGTGACAAAGACCTAAGGTTGGAGAAAAGAGAGTAAAGAGAAGAAAGAGAGTTGCACACTCTCATTACTAAAAACATATCCCTGCCAAACCCAGGTGACTCCTACCTGTGCAGCCTGGCCTGGACAAAACCTCCTGGGCCCAGTCTCAGCCTGAGGCTCCCGGCCAGCAGCTCCGAAGCCTGGTGTGGCTCTGGCCTCCGCCAGCTGGAGTCAAGGCTGAGCAGGAGCCCTGGCTCCTCCCCCAGGTGAGGCGGGGGGCGGGGGGGGGGTGGCAGGAGGGCCCTGAACTCCCACCCCAGCCCACTCGGCCTTGGGTTCTGAGGGGCAGTGTTTGTCCTTCGACCTGTCCTTGTCCTGGGAAGGAGAGAACTTGTTCTGGGCTCAGCGTTCTTCAGGACCCCTGGAGGAGTCAGGTAAAGACCACAGCTCAGCGTTCGCTGCTGTGGCAGCCCTGTCACCGTGTACCTGGGCGAACAGGTTTCTCGAGACAGGACGAGGGGTGGGGCTGATACTAGAAACTTAGCCATTGTCTACAGTTTAGAAGAAGGGCTTGGTGTTGGGCCCCAGCTCCTGTACAGGCGTGACTGGCACATGTGTGCACACACATGTTCATACATATGACTAGCAGCTTATCTAGGAAATGCTGGGGGGATCTTGATGAACACACAGAATTTCGAGTCCGATGAGCTCAGGCTCTTGTACGCTCCTCTGCCCACCAGCATTTGGGAGTGCGGACAGCTGCTGTCTTCTCTGCAGACATCCAAGAGGAGAAGCTGAGCTCCATGGCAGCAGCAACAGAGCAGATAGGTCTGGGTGAGGAGGGCTCAGCGCTAGGAACAGAGAAAAGAATGATGGGTTTGAAGTGAGACAGACACGTTCGAATGACAACACTTCAGTTTATTAGCTGTGTGACCTTAGGCAAGGCAGCTCGCCTCTTTGGAGCTCAATGTCTCCACACACCTGGCTTGAAAATTGGGAATATCAGAGGAAAGAATATAAAAATTCTTGCTCACTACTGGGTTCATGGGAAGTGCTCTCTTGGCGGCAACTGTCAAATGCAGGACAAATGCACACAACTATTTAAAGTGAGATAGGAATTCAGAGAAGAGAGTGATTCATGTATGAACTCTCTTATAAGGCCTTGGCTTGGAGAGTGGGGAACTCAGACACTTCTGTGTCCCAGGACGTGGAAAGGCTGCGCTTTTCAGAATGTGCAGTACAAGAGGTGGCCACCAGGGGGCGGACTGGGACAAATTTTAGCGTCTTCTGGCCCACTGTCCTCTGGGCAGAGACTCGCAGGTGAATGTCTTGTCTTCACTTCCTTCCTACCCTTTTGGTGTTGTATTCGAGCTAAACTTACACATACTATACATGTAGATAAATGAGGGATTCACTGGGCTTTGTATTTTGAAGCAAAATGTCAAACGTTCTCAGACAGTCCTGGCATGCAGAAGCCTGTGTGTCAGAAAAAGATCTCTGACTCCATTTCTCTCCTCTCAAACTTGATTTTTTTTTTTAAGTTCTCTGTGTCACTTTCCCAATATCTCTCTGAAAATATGCAAATGCCTATAGTTTTCTGTTTCTCTCTGAAACTTTTGCAAACTTCCTCTGGAACACTGTGACTGCCTCTCAAATATGCTGAAATTCCTTGAAATGCTGTGACTTTCTGTAAATCTCTGAAATTCTGAATCTCTACATGGATGGCTTTCCCTAAATTTATCTACTTTTTGAAACCACGCATTCTTTCTGAATGTCAGAGACTCACTCCACCTGTCTACCACAGCTTGTTATCATTTCACTAATGGGCGTTGGGCAAAGACAGGTGCGGTTTGTGACAAAAGCTCCCTGCGCATTCACCAGCTTCAGGATTTTACCCACCTCCTTGCACTGGATGCCCTTCCCTTGTTTCAGGGGAAAGTGGGGATCAGATCCCTTCCCACACTGGAAGGCTCAGCTCCAGCTGGAGCAAGAGGAGAGAGCCAGGCCCTTCGGAGTCAGTCAAACCCAGGTTTGAGTTTTCTATTCTTCATCGGACTTTTTGTGTGATGTTGAGCAAATTGCTTCTGCCCCTCCACATCTCTCTTCCCCAAACTAGTGAAAATAACATGATCAGAGATCAGAGGATGGAGAGATTTGTATGCGTGTTTCATGAGCCTTTGGCATAGAGAGAAGGTAATTCAGAGAGCCCACTGAATTTAAGAAATTGCTCTTAAAATTGCCCACAATATTGCCTCCTCTGCAGATTCTGTGGGACTGTGGACCTGCAAGAATTAATCTTACTCCCTCCCCCAGCTTTATTGAGGTATAATTTACCAATAAAATTGTAACATATTTAAAGTGTACAATGCAATGATTTCATATGCCTATACATTGTGAAATGATTCTCACAGTCGCATAATTAACACATCTATCAACTCACATAATTACCTTTTCTTTTTAAGGAGAATGTTTAATATCTACTTTCTTAGCAAATTGTAAGTATATAATACAGTATTATTAACTATAGTCACTATGTTGTATGTTAGACACTCAGAACTCATTTACCTTATACCTGAAAGGTTTGACAAACCTCTTCCAATTTTCTCAATCCTCTGAAAACAACCTTTCTACTCACTGTTTCTATGAGTTTGACTTTTTTTGTTGTTGTAATTCCACATATTTTTCCTTCTCTGTCTGGTTTATTACACTTAGCATGTTTACACTTCATGTTTATCCATGTTGTTGCAAGTGGAAGGGGCAGGATTTTGATCTTTTTCTAAGGCTAAATTATATAAATATACATAATATGTATAATTATATATGTATTCTTTATCCATTTATCCATCAGCAAACACTTAGGTTGTTTACATGTCTTGACTATTGTGAATAATGCTGCAGTGAACCTGGGAGTACAGATATCTCTTTGCAATACTGAGTTTGGTTTTCTTCTGTTATATACCCAAAGTATAATTGCTAGATCACCTGGTGATTCTAGTTTTAGGTTTTTGAGAATATATTGTTTTCCATCAGGGCTGCATCAAGTTTCATTCCCAGAAACAAGGTACAAGTGTTTCTTTTTCTCCACATTCTTGCCAACACTTGTTATCTCTTGTTTTTTTGATAAAAGACATCCTAACAAGTGTGAGGTGACATCTTACTATGGTTTTGATTCACATTTCTCTGATGATTAGCTATGTTGAGCATCTTTTTATGTACCTGTTGGCCATTTGTAGACATAGAAATGTTTTCTTTGGGAAACTGTCTACTCAGGGTTTTTATCCATTTTTTAAATTGGGTTATTTGGTTTTGCTTTTAAGTTGTGAGAATTCCTTATGTATTTTGGATATTAACCCCTTATCTGATATACAGCTTACAAATATTCGTCCCCCCTCTTCCATAGGTTGCCTTTTCACTGTGTTGTTTCATTTGCTGTGCAGGGAGTTTTTGGTTTGATGTAGTTTCACTTGTTTATTTTGGCCATTGCCTGTGGTTTTGGTGTCAGATTCAAAAAAAATAATTGCCAAGAAAAATTTCAAGGAGCTTTTCTCCTATGTTTTATGGTTTTAGATCTTAGCTTTAAGTCTAATCAATTTTGAGTTGATTTTTAGGTATGGAGTGAGAAAAGAGTCCATTTCACTCTTTTATATGTGAATATACAGTTTTGCCAACCCCATTTGTCGAAGAAATTCTCTTTTCTTCTATTTTGTATTCTTGGCAACATTTTAAAAATTAATTTACCGTGTATGTGAGGATTTATTTCTGGCTCCTATTCTGTTCCATTGATGTATGTGTCTGTTTTTATGCTAAAATTATATGGCTTGGGTTACTATAGCTTTGTAATATAGTTTGAAACCAGTAAGTGAGATGCCTTCAGATTTGTTCTTCTTTCTCAAAATTGCTTTAATTATTTGGGATCTTTTGTTTCACATGAATTTTAAGATGCCTTTCCTATTTCTGTGAAAAGTGACATTGAAATTTTGATAGCAAATGCATTGAATCTATAGGTCACTTTGGGTAATATGGTCATTTAAACAATATTAACTTTTCAACCCCATGAACAAGGTATAGCTTTCCATTTTTTTCTGTCTTTTTCAATTTATTTAATCAATATTTTATAGTTTTCAGTGTACAGAGCTTTTACCTCCTTGGTGAACTTTTTTCCCAAGAATTTTTTTCTTTTTACTGTTGTTAATGAGATTATTTTCTTAATTTTTAGAATTATTTATTTTTAGCATATAGAAATACAACTGACTTATGTATGTTGATTTTGTATCCTGAGTCTTTACTGAAGTTTATTTTGCAGAGATATATTCCATCTATACCTTATTTGTTGAGATCTTTTTAATCACGAAAAATAGTGAATTTTGCCAAGTGCTTTTCTGCATCTATTGAAATAATTGAAAGATTTTTATCTTATTTTTTAAAGTAGTATATCACATTTATTGATTTATATGTTGGACCATAACTGCATTCCAGGGATAAATATCACTTGATCATGATGTATAATTCCTTTAACGTGCTGTTGGGTTTGGTTTGCTAGTATTTTGTTGAGGATTTTTGCATCTGTGTTCATCAAGGATATTAGCCTGTCATTTTCATTTTTATTTTTTGTGTTTTTTTGCAATGTCCTTGTTCGGCTTCGGGATCAGAGTAATGCAGGCATCACAAAAGTAAGTTGGAAGTGTTCTTTCCTCTTCAACTTTTGGAAGAGTTTGAGAAGTACTGGTATTAATTTTTAAATGTTTGGTAGAATTCACTGCTGAAGCTATCTGGTACTGGGCTTTTCATTATTGGAAGCTTTGATTACTGATTCTATCTTCAATCAATTTATTATTGATCTGTTTAGATTTTTTAATTTCTTCCTGATTCAGATTTGGTATGTGATTGTTTCTTGAAATTTATTCATTTCTCCTAGGTTATCCAATTTGTTGGCATATAATTGTTGATAGTAGTCTCTTACGATCTTTTGTATTTCTGTGGTATCAGTTGTAACATCTTTTCTTTCATTTCTAATTTTATTTGAGTTCTCCTTCTTTTTCTTGGTGAGTCTAGCTAGAGTTTTGTTAATTTTGTTTTTCTTTTCAGAAAACCAACTCTTAGTTTTATTAGTCTTTTATATTGTCTTTCCAATCTCTATTTTATTTATTTATGCTCTGATAATTATTTATTTAAATCTCATAACTTTGATCTTAGTTTGTTCTTTTTCTAGTTACTTGAGGTATAAAGTTAGATTGTTTATTTTATCTGTTTTTTTCTTGATGTAGGTGTTTATTGTTATGAATGACTTACTTTGAATAGGCAATTCCATGAGTTGGACAGGAGGTGGAGCAATAAAAGAGGTTTCAGCGCTGTCTGTGGCAGTCCACATTTAATGAAGAATGAGGTGTTTGGTGGCATTTCCAGGCACTATATGTTATGTGTGGCTTATATGCCAGCAGTGTTTAGCATTGGGTGGGTATTTCTGAAAATCTGAGCTGTTGTTGGACAGTATGTCTCTGCATTTAGCATTACACCAGTGTGGTCCAATAGAAGAACTTTCCACTGTGAATGAAATAATCTATATCCATGCTGTCCAAAATTATAGCCATTAACCACATGTGGATATTGAACACCTTAAATGTGCCTAGTGTGATGAGGAACAAAAATTATAATTTAATTTAATTAATTTAAGTATGAATAGCTCCATATGAATAGCAGCTTCTAGACTGGGCAGCACAGAATTCTAGAAAACTTTTGTTTATCCAGGAGTAATTGAGCACTCTCTGTCTCAGTCCCTTTTCGAGGTTGGGCTTTTAAAGATAAGTTAGGTTGTTCTCCTGAAAAGCTCACAGTAGAAGAGGGGTACAGAGTATGGAAGGAAGCAAAGGTGAATTCAGAAACACTAAAATGCAAGTAAGATAAATCATGCTGATGCTTGCTTTTATTTTTGAGTGCTGAACCTGAAGCAAAGCACCTTATGATGTGACTTAATCCTCAAAGCATCCCTATACAATTCTGTAGGTGAGAAAACCAAGGGTCGGGGGCCAAATGGTTTGTTCGTGGTGGAGAATTTAGATTCTAATCTAGGTGGAGGGGACCACAAAAAGAAAAAAAAAGTGGTTCTGTCTAAAGTCACCTGGCAGGGTGAGCTGATGGTAAACTCCTAATGGGGCAGGTCATGGTGGGTAGTCATGCCCCAGGCCTACCTAACATCTTTAATGAAAGGTTTTAAGCCAGGTTAACACACCTTTGAAATGTGGAACTAATACTCCTCCAAGGGGATATTGACCCTCAAGAGAGCACAAAGTCTTTTTTTTATCATTCAAATATATTTGTCTCCATTTTTCCACCACCGCTTTCCCCCGCCCCACCCACCCCCACCTCCTACCCTCAATCCTTCCCCACTTTGGCTTTGTCCCTGGGTCCTTTATACATGTTCTTTGATTTGACTCTTCCCCTTCTTTTCCCTGTTACCCTCCTTCCTCCTTCCCTCTTGCTACTATCAGTTTCTTTTTTCTTTCAATGTTGCTGGTTATATTTTCCTTGCCTGTTTGTTCTGTTGGTTAGGTTCCACTTATAGGTGAGATCATATGATATTTGTCTTTCACTCCCTGGCTTATTTTGCTTAGCATAATGCTCTCCAGTTCCATCCATGCTGTTGTGAAGGGTAGTAGCTCTTTCTTTCTTTCTGCTGTGTAGTATTCCATTGTGTAAATGTACCATAGTTTTTTGATCCACTCATTTACTGATGGGCACTTTTGCTTCCAGCACTTGGCTATTGTAAATTGGAGCCCGCATAATCTTATTAATTATCCTGGAATTCAAGCCACACCTTGCTTTCTCCAATCTTTGTCCCCACCTTAATTTATTTTTTCCTTTATTTTTTATTGTTTATGTTATTTCCCCTCAATTTCAAATGCATAAAGAAGCTGCAAAACTGTTATTCTCTGGAGCATTTGAGATCCTGCTCCCTGGCATATGTCCTCAGTTTGGCTTAAAAAATTATAAAAATTCTCTTCAGGTTTGAATGTTCCTTATGGGTCTCTTAGTTTGAAATAATTATATCACACTGAAGAGGGACTTATAGGAGGATACATCGCATCAAGTGGGATGTTATTCAAAGTCTTCTAAAGAAGGTTGGATTTGAGCCGGAAGAAAGAAGAAGGATTTTATTAGAAAAGGAGAAAAGACAGAGTCTGAGCAGAAGGATAGCATGAGCCATCCTTGGTAAGAGATTCTAGTGGCATGTTCAGCCCATTAACATTGTAATTAACCATACTCTGGGTATAAGAAAAGGAGATAGGCCCCTGAATAGAGGAAGTCTGCACTCATGGGAGAGTAGAGAGGGCCTGGTCATGGAAGGACATCACCTCATATCACTGGTCTAGGAGAGAGAATATGATGTCCCTACAGGGAATGGGGGGCTGTGGAACCCAGGGAGGAGGGGCAAGAGGAGCAGGAGGAGGGGCCGCTCGCTCCCTTCCAAGTGAATTAATGGAGAGCAAACATATACCACGTACGCTTAAACATCAAAGGAGACTCACGGTTTCTTGAGGATGCACTGTGAGTACTGGAGGAGAGACATGAGGAATGATGCTCAAGACACGTTAGACTTGCTGTGCTGCTTATATCTTCAGGAGAAATTGCCCGACATGTATCAGAGAATTTACTAAGGAAATAATCAAGTAGTTCTTCTGCACCAATTATGTGATGGAATGAACAAAGACAGTTTTTAAAATGGGGCTTTCTCGGAAACACGTTAGAGAAGTGTGTTTAGTGGACTTGTAAAAGTTTATGCCACTAAGAATTTAAGTCTTGAGTGATGTAACCATTTAGCTCAGTTCTTGGCCATGTTCTTAACAAATGTATTGCATGATCTAAATAAAGACATTGGCCAAGGGTGATCAAAGAGAACTAATGTGTTATTCGGAGAATCAAAAGAAAAAAGTTATTACCTGTTAGAATTTATTTGACTCTATTGAGATTATACAGGGTGGGAAAAAGTAGGTTCACAGTTGTGAGTATGCGAAACAGTTTATTCTTGTATTATGACTTATTAATTATTGTATTATATCCTATATGAACAACTGTAAATCTACTTTTGCCCCACCCTGTCTTTAATTACAAAAACTACAAAGTTAACGTCTACCCTTTGGAAAACCAAATTGAAAAAGGAAGAAATGTCTGTTTTGGTAATGTTATCTCTTAGCCATTTTTTAACACTTGCTCCTTTTCCATAAATTCTCCAAAACCATTGCTCTCACTGTCTTACATGCCAGATTAAAGATAATCTTTAGATTATCTTTAGAACCAGATAGAATAATTTTTATACTCCACTTCAAACCACAAAAACTAGTGAAGAGTAGAGTTCTGGCTGTGAATGAACCCAGTGATACCCTTGCTTTACTAATGGAAGAAGAGAAAGCTTCTTTAAAAAACTGGTTTAGAATTTTAATGTTAAAAAACATTGAAAGAAATAGGACGGGGAAGAAAGTGGTTTTCCTGTTACTTTCCCCCCCACTAAATGCATATCTGCTATATCTGTATGTCTGATTGTTTGACTAAGAATAATTCCTAGAAGTGTAAAATTACTGGGCTAGTAATTCAAGAAAGGACAATGAAAGCCAAGATTTCCTGATTAGGCTTCAGCTCCAAAGGGTATGAAGAGAGGAGAACAGAGTATCTCTCTAAAGCAGCACTGGGTATGTAATGGTGAAAAATTGTAATGGTAGGAAATTGTAACCCACCCCACAATTCTTTTTACAGTGTTTCTGTAAGTGCTGACTCTAATTAATGTATGACTTATAGATGAACAGCATGTTTGTGTAAGAATCCTAGGAACTAGTTTCAAAGGCTACAGATGCTGACCTTCAGGCAATCCAGCTCTGGGAGATTTGCTGACCTTCAACCGAGGAGCCAGGATGGCATGAAGCTGGGAGGGCGTGAAGCCAGGATGACCGAACCAGGGTGACGCGCACCAGACCATCGCTTGCCTTCTCGGAATGGACTGTGCTCGCCTGCACACAGAGAACTTTGCAATCCCCTCCCTTGATCTTTTTGTTCTGTTCCCCTCTACTTAAAAAAGCCTCTGCCTCTGCTGAGACGTGGAGATGGGCTTTGTGACATGAGCTACCCATCTTCCAAGAGATAGACTTTGAGATGTGAGTCCCCCATCTTGTAGATGGAGAGCATCTGCAAATAAACCATTTTCCTTCACATCAGCACCTGCCTCTTGTAGCGGCAGGCAGCCAGACTTATGTTTGGTTACAGGCAGGGATAAAATGCAGACAGAGGAAAAGACAGTGAGCAGCTTTAAAATAGGGGTGAAGTGCTCACATTTACTCTGTTCAGTGCGGGGCAAGGTGTGGCTTTTCCTCTCACCTCCAATCTATTTCCCACCTTAAAGCCAGAGAGAACTTTTCAAATGTCTCTCTGAGCATATGACTCCCAAATCCTACACTCTGTGTAATACCTTTTCAGGGGTTTTCCAGTAATGTTAATAAAGTTGACTAGTCCACATGTGGTCTATCCGACAGGTTCATTTGACCTTGGGGCTCCCTCCTCTTTGCTCTCTACACTCTGGTCTTTCATTCCTGGCAGTGCTCAGTGCCCCCTTCCACTGCAAGGCCTTTGCACAAGCTGCTGCCTTGGCCCATGTCCTTCTGTACCCAACCCTGGGCTTGTGGTCTCATATACTTACGTTCCTCCTATGCACTTCAGAGAGCAGGGATTGGCCTGGTTTTGCTCATCATAGTATCACCAGTGTTGATGTAAGAAATGTCCAAACCTGCAGAGCTCTTAAAAACCAACATAAGAAAGATCAACAGTGCAAAGGAGGCTTGGAGGAAGGACATATGCAGGCATTCAGGGAAAAAGAAATAGACTTTTTAAAAAATATTCAATTTCGCTCACTAATAAAATGGTAAAATGTAACCACTAAGAGATTCATTCTTCATCTAATTTTTAGAAAAGATAAAAAGATCTATTATCTGTAATACCTGTAGTATTTGAAATAGTGATACCACCTGACATCTCACATATACTGGTGGTGAAAATGTATGTTGGTATCTATTTCAGAAGAACATTTGCAATATTATAACAAAATAGCACAAAACTTTGACAAGCAATTCTACTCAGGAATATTTTTAAAAAATGTACATCAGTAAGATTTCTGACAGTTAACAGGTAACATTTAATAGAAAATTTTATTTTTTATGTCACTTGTCTTAAATTTTATTTGTCTTTAAATAAGCTATACCTATTTCTGCTTTGCATAGATCCCTTTACAAAGGCAAATTTTATTACCTGTTAAATGCCCACCAGCTTATTTCATCCTTCTTTAGCAGATGTTCTACTGCAATATGGTTCCATATCTTGGACCATTTTGGTACTGTATGAGTAATACATAAACTGTGTCTCTTCAACATGAATATTGGTTTTCAAGGGCAAATATCAGTTCTTCTTCACTTGCTTCTTCTCCTTGTAACCTAACACAAATCCAGGTACATGATAAAGAAGACTTGCTGATTAGAAATCTTCCCAACCATAAGCTGTAGCCTACACTGCACATCTTCATTACATAAGTAGGTAGGTATGAAACCTGAGGAACAATGGTCAAAAGAACTTGACCCTTTTGTTTGGTCCTCACTCTTTCTGTACACTTGATATTCCCAGGGCTCATACAGAAAGGAGAGACAGTCATACCTGAACTTGGTGTTACCCTCTGAAGGAGGAGAAGGATAACAAAGTGTGTGGGGAGAGAGAGTCCTGTAGTTTCCACTACACCTGTGATAACAAGAGAGGGCGGTCTGGAAACAGTGATAGCAGGAGTGTTATCCAGGGATCACATATTTCCGCATCTTTTTTCTGCAGTAACAAACTCTCAACTAGTGTGGCCAGAAAATATAAGACTCCCAGTTGAATTTCAATATCAAATAAACAGTTATTGATGTAATAATATCCAAACCTGTAGAGAATTTTTAGAAGAGTTTATTTGAGCTAAACTGAAGACATATGCTAGGGAGCAAGAGCTCAAATGCTCTAGTGAGTAACAGCTTTACAGCTTCTTTTGTGCATCTGAAATCAAGGAAGGGACATAAGGAAGATTACATGTAGGTGAGAGAAAGCTAGGCAGAGATTGGATTACAGGATAGGTAACAAGATTATGTACCCTCTTGGGGGTGTTTACCATTTATTTCAAAGATGTGTTCATCTAGAGGCATAGACACAATGGAGAGGGCTGGCTTAAAACAAAGATGAATACTTTTACTGAAAAGTTATAGTCCAGGGTTGTGACTACCTACCCTGACCTGCCCAGTTAGGGATTTATAATCAGATCACCCTTTCAGGTTACTTTCCACAGACATCCCCCCTCTTTTTTTGTCCACACCAGCATAATCCCAGACACACAGGCAATATCTAATTGTTGAAAGAGTGACTGAATTTTCTTGCTAGAGTGAAAGATCTTCATGCTATCAGATTTTACTTCTAGAAAAGTACATAATATTGATCTTTTATTGTTCTTCCCAGGAAGATGGGCTTTCAGACAAGAGGCCCCCATCTTCTGGGCTGCTGGCACTAGAATGAACCACTTTCCTTTACATCAACACCTGCTTCTCGAGTATTGGCTGTTGCAGCAGCAGGCAGCTGGACTTGCATTTAGTTAGTTTTTGGCACCTCCATGTGGGACTATGTGGGCCCTGTTAGAGCCCAGAGGCCCTGAGCTGGGGGTCTTAGCTGCTTGTGGCAAGCTGACCCAATGGCAGGGACTGCAGGAATTTCCCAGCAGGAATTTCCCAGCAGCTGCTTAGTGTTCCTTATCTTGGGGACTCTCCCTGCTCTCCCTCTTAAGGCATCAGCTACTTCTAAATGCTTTGCTGGTGAAAGGAAATGGGTCACTGGGGAGTTGATGGACTCCAATCAGGGGAGTCCATGGCCTCTTGTCTGGGGAGTTAATGGGCTCCAAATCTGGGTTGGTTCCTGGTGTGCATAACCAGGAGCCTCTGTCCCACCATTTGGGCTCTTTGAACCATTTGAGATTCTGTAGGAATCAATAAGCACAGCTCAGTGATAGGCATAGCTCAGTGACAAGAAAAATCCCAGGTCCCCAGTGTGGGATTTGGTTTAAGTACTCTTTTGGTTTTGGTATATGGATTTTGGGGTATTGTCTGCTTTCCTTGTTGCCTACATCTTGTGGAGTGTCTTAGCAGTTGTGTTTTTTATTTAGAATATTATTGTTCAGAGAAGTTTGGATGAGAATAATACTGCTTTTTAATTGTCTGTTAGTTTTGTTTCTCCATTCTTCCAGGGGAGTAAGTCAGTTTCTATTTGAGAGCCCCTCTGTCTGAAATTAAACTTTGGTTTTCTCATCTGTCTGTTTTGATCACAGTTGTCCTTTGCTTGCTTTCTTATCTTTTGGAGGTTTGGCTTGATTGTTGCTGTTTTGTACATACCAGGAATCCTGTTTCCACCATTTGAGCTTTGTGCCATTTGGAGCTTGTTAGGTTTGTTTGCAGTACCAGTTGTTATGAGGTAAAATTGTAAGGCTAGTCCCAGTCCCTCCTTTTAGAGAAGTACTCACCTGTTTGAACTTTGTCTTTGCTTTAAATGATGTTTTGTTTCTGTTTTGAAAAAAGCTGCTCAGTCTTGATCTCATCAGATAGTCCATTAGGTCTCATTTTACTATTTTTATTTTTTTTTTAGATTTTATTTATTCATTTTTAGAGAGATGAGAAGGGAGGGAGAAAGAGAGAGAGAAATATTGATGTGTGAGAGATACATCAGTTGATTGCCCCTCACACTCCCCTAACTGGAGACCTGGCCCACAACCCAGACATGTACTGTGACCGGGAGCAAACCAGCAACCCTTTGGTTCACAGGCTGGTACCCAAAACATTGAGCCACACCAGCCAAGGCATAGGTCTCATTTTAGACTAATTAGAATCGTTTTGCCAAAGGTCTGGTAACTGGGATAATATCTCTTATGTGCAAACTTTTGTGTTGTTACATCATAAGGATTCTACTCAGAAAGGATTTAAATTGAGGTTCAAAGAGGGGAAAAACATCTTGCTCACCTCTCAGACAGTAAAACTCAGAAAGGAAAAAAATGAGTCTTTTTGAATACCCTAAATCCTCCTCCTGGGGGTACAGGAGCTGCTTCCTTCCTGGGAACAAGCTCAAGCCTGATATCTTCCCCATTTCTTCTCCAGCCTCCTAATACTTGTCAAGGTCACTAGATAATTAAAAAGCTCACTTTGAGCTCACTTAGAAGAATGCAATAATCACTAAGAAAGAATCCAAATAAATGTTTTAAGCTAAACTGATGTCTTTTAAAGTTATTTACATGAAATATTTTTTTTACCTGGATTTACAGAAAATGGGTTAATGCTCTCTTTGTTATGTCTCTTGAAAATGTGAATGTAGTTGCCAATGGGGGAAACACCCTATTTCTGAAAGTCATGAAATGTATTCATAAATTTGCCAGTCTAAAGAATGCTAATTACTGCCTAACTGGTATGGCTCATTCGGATATCATTCTACAAACTGCAAGGTTTGCTGGTTCGATTCCCAGTCAGGACACACGCCTGTGTTGTGAGTTTGGTCCCCCATCAGGACATGGATGAGAGGCAACTGTCAGATGGTTCTCTCTTACATTGATGTTTCTTTCCATCTATTTCTCCTTCCCATCCCCTCTCTCCAAAAATAAATAAATTAAATCTAAATAATGCTAATTACTTTTAGTTGTCACTAAAAATTGAAAATTCTAATTAAGTTGGGAAAATTTATGGTATGGGTAAAAAAAGATGCAAATTATGGCAAAAGAAATGGAATTGAAAGTGGGTTGTTCTAAAGTTGCTTATTTCTGGATAAGTTAAAAGTGCAAACTAAAAGGGATTAGGAAAGTTGCAGAGTCTCTGTGTAAGTTGTAGAGGGTCTGTGTAAGTTGAAAAAGAATTGTGTAGAGAGTAGATGTAAAAAAAGGTGAGAAAAAATAAAGGAAAGGGACATATAGGAAAGAAGGACATTGGAGAAGGAATTCTCAATAAGGGAAATGGAAATGGAAAAAAAAAGAATAAGAATGAAAAGGAGAGGCACATAGGCAGATAGTAGTGAATGGTGATTTTAAAGACAAATGAGAAAACCAAAAGTTCCCTTTGATTTTTCCAAAACCAATTGTTATTTCCTAAAAGAAGCCCTAGGTAAAATTGACAGTGGGGAACAAATTAATTGATTTCTTAGTCTGATACACTTTCATTTGTAATTTTAAGTGTTATCTTAAAATGTTGATACAAAGAGAGCAAATTTCTTTGTCAATTGCATTGTAACCTGATCGATAGCCATGTCATCTTAGGTAATTTTTTTTGTCATTTAGACACAGTCATTATTTTACTCTGATGTATTTGCAAAAATGTTACATCTTCAGAAAGATCCATGGAAAGGACTCTAACTTATTCTAAAATACGAATTTCTGAAAATAAATTTTCAGATCATACCTTTGGAGTAGATGGGGATTTGTGGGGCTTTGGGAAATGACTGGGTTTGCAAAGGTGTTGTTGGATAATCATAATAAACAAGAATTGATTGTGGGGCTGAATGAACTGAGGATCATTACTCTTCCTGTGACTGTTAAAAACATTGTTGATTTTTATAAAACATGTTTGTTTTCACAGAGTAATTTGGTAAATTGTAGCAATATTGAAGTATTCATATTTTTCTCCCTATCTCATCCCTCCAGAATTTGGAAACTCTTAATAAGTGAGTATTATTATTTTTATAGCAATATGTTCATTTGCATGGATTCAACAGGAATTTGATTTCTTCCAGTTTCTTATTGTGGTTTTATTAACCAAGACTTTGACTGGAATGTTATGTCTGAGAAACACATGCCTAAATTCTGGATGTCAGAAAAAAACTTTAAGAAATAAAGGTTGACTTTGAAAACCAATAAAAGCCCTTTGGTAAAAAAAAGCCTGGTACCTTGCTTATTCATATGGCTCATGGCAGTCGTTTCTGGTAAGGAACAAAAGTTGCTTTTCTGGGAGATGGCAAGGAAGAACCTCAGGACATTTTGGGGTTCTCGAGAACTTGAAGAATTTACCTAAACCTGTACGTGTTACAGACAAAATCTTATGGCAACAGTGTGGCTTGGCTTCCCCATCCTGAAAGGCTAATTAAAGCTCAATCTAAAAATTTCTTGTAACATTCCAGCAAAGCAGACTTAAGAAAGCTTATATAATCAATTGCTATTCCTATTGTATTTATGATAATAGTGCCAAATTGAAACTGGACTTAATACAGTAAATAAATTGGTCTTGATTTGGCTCTGATAAAAATAAGGATAATTTTAGAGGAAAATTGTATTTCAATAGAATCTATAGTACACAATTATGGAAATTAGACTCTAGTTCAGTTAATTTTCTGTAAAGTTTTATTTTTCACTTATGAACTCAAATGGATTCTGAATTTTTCTAGTTTTCTTAAATCTTTTGGCTACAACCTTCTAACTTCCATAGAAATGGAAGAAAAATTGACAGTGAGGAATTGTACCAATAGGGAATTGCAATAGTGGGAAATTGTAACCCACTCTACCATTCTTTTGATATTCAGTAACGTAGGAAGTAACTTCAAAAGATATAGACTCCAACCATCAGGCATCCCAGCTCTGGAAGATTTGCTGGCCTTCGACCATAGAGCCAGGATGATATAAAGTCAAGATAACTAAACCAGGAATAACACACACTGGACCATCACTTGCCTTATCGGAATGGGCTGTGCCGGTCTGCACATAGAGAAATTTTCAACTGCCTCCCTTGATCTCTTTGTCTCTTTCCCCTCTCCCTCCTTATAAAAATCTTTGCCTGTTCTGAGACATGGAGACGGACTTTGAGACATGAGTCCTCCATCTTCTTCATTTCTGGTACTTGAAAATAAACTTTACATCAGAAACTACTTCTTGAGTAGTGGCTTTTGAAGTGGCAGACAGCCAGACCTGTGTTTGGTTACAGTGTGAAGGTTTTTGTAATGCAACTGGGGGAGGAGGGAAATACTCCAGGCTTCCCTGAGGAGCCATCTTCTTTGCCAATGATGATGCTCTTCTCAGGTGGCCACCCTAAGATCTAAGAATTGTATCATAATGAATGGATGATTAGTAGATAAACATATACACTCATAAAAGCCTAATGGAGCTGGCAATTTTCACAAGTGAGATTCTCATCTATTATCTCTTTCTCTTAGATCTCATGTGACTTCCAGCCATGACGTTTACTCTGGAAATCTTTTTTCAAACCAATTGTGATTTAAAACCTCATGAGTGGAGTCAGACAAACCTAAATTTGAGTGCCCACTCAGCTGCTTATCAACTGTTACTTCAAGCAAGTATTTTAACCTTTTTGATCCTGTTTTTGCCTCTATAGAGTAGGTAATAATAGTTTCCATTTCATTGGGTTGTTAAAAGATTTAGAAATAATGTTTCTAAAGCAGTGAATACCATTCTCCTCTCACTGGTTTAACACAGTTGAGGTTTATTCTGACTCACACTGCAGTACAATGTGGTGATGGGAGTGTAAATCTCTATACCTTTCTGGGAGACAATTGGATGTATGAAAAGCCTTAAGGTACTAGCCCACTAATTTCATACCTGTAGGAATTATTCCTAACCAAATAACCAGAGATGCAGATATGAGTTGATATGCATAGATATCCATTATAACCTATTTCCAACAATGGACCACTAGAAATGATTTAAGTGATTAACAATATTGGATGGAGGGGGAGACAAATGGCGGTGGTGGTTGTGAGGTATGTGTTTTTTTCCACCTGCTTAGGGTCACTTCCTTGTAAAGGAGCTTTTGTTATCACTAGAGTAATATCCTTGGCCTCTTTCTCCCTCCTCATTTATTTCCCACAATGCCTTCATGGTATAAATTTGAGATCAAGAACTAAGTTCTCCCTGTGAGAGGGCAGGTAAATCAGCCTAATGCTGGAGTTCATTATTAGATTGTCCACTCACCCACGTACAGAAACTAGCCTTATCTTACATGAATGATTTAGAAAGATGACATTTTAACCTACAATCTGCCTTAATTTTTTGTATTATTTCTCAATCAGTTTAGAATTTAGGCAATAAAAAATTACGTTATTCATTGGGCAGGGGTTTAGGAACAAGAATTTTCTCAGAGCAAGATCTGTGATTTATCGGTTGTCCTAGATGAACACTGAAATGAAGTGATCTGATATTTGATGCCGTAGAATATAGCCTAACGAAGGTATGAGTAATACTGTCCTAATATATAGCTCGTTTCCTATCATTGATGGAGACAGTCATAAATCTCTCTCTTGGGAGTCCAGCAGCCCACAAATAACATGCGCTCTCAATTGCTCTTGTTCATGTCCCATGGAGGAATTTGTCTCTAGTAGTGAAAGTCTTCCAGTGACTGTATGAATATGTCCGCCTAGTTTTTGGATTTAGTATTTGAAAGTTCATATACCAATGTCCATAGATATTAGGTGCATTTCCCACTATCATGTTTTTTTTCTTTAATGAAGGAAATTTTGGGGGTCCCTCTGAGCTGTAACAACACATAAAAATCTTAAATTATAGGACACAAATATATTAAAAATATGTAAATCCATTAAAATTATGTTTTTGAAGAGTAAAAAATGTTCACAATATATGTTATGGAACATAAAAAAAGAGTAAAGTTTGGTATCTATTAATCATTTTAAAAGTGTAGTTTCAGTATTGATAGTATCAGCACTGCCTGGAAACACCTTAGAAATGCAAATTATTGGCCTTTATCTAGATCTACTTAATCAGAATCTCTGTGGGTGGAGCCCAAGTGTTTGTGTTTTAAGTTCTGTAATGATTATCATGCACACTAAAGTCTGAGAAGAACTCATTTTTAGCACACACACAATACTGGATGGAATTTTTCCAAAATGATCATAATAATTTTCTAGGAGAGGTGAGGCTACAGTTGCGTGAGTTTGTGTATGTTTCAGTATAAGTCAATGTTAAAATAATCCCATTTTCAGATGTTTTTGTGGCCTTCTTGGCTTATGTCCTATCAATAAATCCCATAAAGTGAATCATCAGTTCTTAATGTCATTTGGTGAATTATCAGCTTTTATAAAAGTTGGGCAAGATTGCAAATATTTGTATTAAAGAAAGTAGATAAATTTTTCCACTTTAGAATTTTTATTTTGAAATAATTACATATTCACAGAAAATTGCAAAGACAGATCCAAAAGAAATTAACTTTTGCATATTAACAATGTGTCCTACAGCCTTTCTATAACTGCTTATCTATTCCAGGGGTTTGTTTTGTTTTTTGATCCCTTGGGATTTTCTTTATTGAGAATTTTTTCCTATATGAAGAGCCTGTCATGTTTTACTGCTGCTTCTGGCCAATGCTTAAAAATGAAACTCTCTAAAGGTTTTCCCTAGTCAATATTTTCCTGGCTATGGTAATTTTTAAGGAAATTTTAATGTGGTGTAGGACAGTTAAACATCCCATGGAAAGGAAAATTAGTGAGAAGTGGAATATTTCCCATTCTGGGCCAACTGATTATCAACTAGTTTATTTTTCCCTAAAAAACTGAAATAATCAATGGAATATTTTCTTTGTTAATAGTCAAAGCATAATTTAATACAGTTAAATAAGCATGTACTAAGTGTACAGTTCAGTGAATGAAAAATGCAATTCCCTAGTAGATAGTAATATTGAGCACATTTTTATATACTTACTCGCCATTCATATATCTTCTTTTTAAACTAGGTTGTTTTAAAAATTACTATTGAGTTGTAGATGTTAGTTATATATTCTGGACACAAATCCTGTATCGGATGTGTATGTTGCAAGTATTTTCTTCTGGTCTAAGTCTTACCCACTTATTTTATAATAATGTTTTTGATAAGAAGTGTTAAATTTTGATGAAATCCAATTTATCAATATTATCAATTTTTTTTCAGTGATTGACTTTAGATGCAGATGATAGTAGACTCCAAGTAACTATGGCTTAAATAGGATGAGAGTTTTTTCTTTCTCTCACTAATACAGGACATCCATTGCACACTCGCCAGTAACAAATTTCTTCAAAAATGTTGTTTTGTTATTCTCAATATGTGGGTTTCACCTTGTGATTCATGAAAGTATCCAAGCAAAAAGAACAAAGCAAAGAGAAAGGAACACATCCTCTTTTTGTGGATGCTTCCTTGGAGCAGAACCACCATTTACACTTATTTTTAGTTGGCCATCATTTAGTCTTTTCAGGTTACAGCGCTGCAAGAAATGCTGAGCAATGTGGTTTGTATTCCATTTAGCTATGTACTCACCTAAAAATCAAAGCTTGTAGAAAGACTGAAGAAAAGAGAGCAGGTATTATAGCCTCTGCCATAACTAGTTGATCTTTTCTGTGAATTTCTTCATTTTGTCTGTTTCAAATATATTGGTATATAATCATTCTTTTAATCTTATCACCTTTACCTTTTTCTGCTCTTGCAATTAAATTGTGATTTTCCATCTTAATATTGCTTCTTATTACATTTTTTTCTGATCAATATTGCTAAAGATTTGCCACTCATACCTTTCTTGAAGAAGTAACTCCTGGCTTACTTTATATTCTCCACTGTAGCTTTAGAAATTGCACAATATTGCTAGTTCCTGGGAAACTGTTATCAGCATGTATATATGTAAAAATACAATGAAAGATGCCCATCTCATGTTTCCAAATGACCAACAGAGAAACAGCTAATCTAGTAAATAAAGCAAGGTTATCTTTAGGACTTTAGGGTATGGGCTCAGTGATTTTAAGATGGATCTTAAAATGAACTGGTTAGGACTGCGCAAGACTCGGGGGTGATGCTGGCAGTGAGGAAAGAGTCTCAAAATCTTGATGAAAAAGTTGTTAGGCTTTGTAAGTAAGCTATTTTAATTGGTTCACTGTCTTAATTTCAGGAGCAAGTATTTCCTGCAGTACATACCTAATATATTTATATCTGGTCTCAGTATTTCTTAAAATAGGGATGCAAAAATATTCTAAGTCCCTCTATCATTTGGATCAGAGAAAGGAATTACATTAATTTTAATTTTTTTGAAAATGTGTTGGTTATTCTCTGTCTCTCTCACATGAATATATACATAACAAATATATACAGGGTTTCAAAGTGAGTTTACAGATGTGCACACATGAAGCAGTTTATTCTTGTATTATTATTTATTAATTATTATATTATTTTTCCATGTGAACAACTGTAAACCTACTTTTGCCCCACCCTGTATATATAATAAATATGAAATTGGCTCTTGTAATTGTCGTAGGAACTGGAAAGTTCAAAATCTGCAGGGCAGACCAGCAGGCAAGAGATTTGGGTAAAAGTTCATGGTGAAGTCTCAAGTCCAAAATCTGTAGGACAGGCCAACAAACTGGAAAAACAGGCAAAGTTCTACATTATAATTTTAAGACTGATTTGTTTCTTCTTTGGGAAACTTCAGTCTTTATTCTTGAGGCCTTCAACTGATTTGATTAGGTCCACCAACATTATGGAAAATATTCTACTTTATTTAAAGTCTTCACAGCAACATCTGCGAAGTTATTTCACCCAAAAAACTTAGTGTCAGAACCTAGCCAAGCTTACACATAAAATTAAACATCACAAATAGGTACAGAATTGTTCCTAATTCTGTTTCATTACATTTATAATTAATATTAATCCAAGGATAAATTTATTTTTAAAAACCATCCAGTCATCTTAAGAGGTTTATTTCTTAAAAAATTTGACTTCCTATCTTAAATGTTATTTATCAAAATTGATAATATATTTATAATATCTTATGAGCTGTATTCTGATAGAAATTATAACAATAAATCAATAAAGGAGAATTTTTTAATCTTATGGTCACAAGTAAAAAATTAACTTATAATTTTATGGCAGAAATTTATGACAGGGTTATCAATAAACATTCTCAAGCTTAATATATTTATATTGATATGAAATCTGGGGAAGCTTTACTTTAAAGCATCAATACTTAGAAAAGTCTGGAAATTATACCTTTTGCAACTATTTTAGCTTGCATAAAAGTCTAGTTATTAATATAAATATGTAAGAGAATATAGAGTTGCTCAAATCCTTGTACAGGATATGTGAGGAAAACATTGAAGACCACGGGGATAAAGTTCTGAAGTATCTCCCCAAAGGAGCCAGCATACTCCTTTTAAAGAAAAAAATGTTCAATAACATTAGTTAAAGATGGTAAAGCAGACTTTATTCAGTGTCACTGTAATAGGTATAGGGACCACTGCAATGGGATTTTACAGTAGGAGAGAGAGATTGGGCTCAACTCCAAATGCAGCATGGGCAAGTGAGAATTTATTACCAAGGAGCAGGGTGAAAATCAATGAATAGAAAATTACTAAGAGGAAACATCAGGAGGAGTAAGGGGGTTTTTGGCCAAACCAACCTGACAGAATTCTTTGCTGAAGACAGAGCATGGTGATTAGACATCAAGTGGGGATGATGGAGGAACTCACTGGTCAGACACTGAGGGTGATTAGATATTGTGGGTGGGGGAATTCTGGTTAAGCTGATTTAGCAGGGTTCTTGCTGACACTGGATTTTACAGGGAAGTGCACCAATGGACATAGAAGAAAGTACAAAGCCCTGAATAACTTACAATGCAGCAAAGAATCTTTGTTAGTACTGATAGGCAACATTTCTGTTAATAAGTTTGGAAAACAAGCCCTTGTAATTTAACTATTAGCTCTTTTTTAAAGAGCTTTATGGAGGTATAATTGATATACAAAGAATTGTACATGTTTAATATATAATTTAATGAGTTTGTATACAAAGAACTGCACATATTTAATGTGTACAGTTTAATGAGTTAGGGCATATGCAAGCAGCTGAGATACGATCATAGCAATCAAGGTAATAGACATGGCCAATACTTACCAGAGTTTCCTTGTGCCCCTTTGTTTTGTGTGTGTGTGTGTGTGTGTGTGTGTGTGTGTGTGTTGTCATATGAACACTTAACATGAGGCCTACACTTTTAATAAATTTTGAGGTGTAAAATTCCACATTGTTAACTATAAGATATCTAGAATTTATTTACTTATCAAAATTTAAACACATTGAATAAAACTCATTTCTCTCATCCTCTCTGAAGCAGCCCCTGGCAACTACTATGTATTCTCCACTTCTATCAGTTAAACCTTTTCAGACACCTCATATAAGTGGAAGAATGCCTTATTTGTCCTTTCATAATTAACTATTCACTTAGAATAATGTCCTTCACATTCATGCATGTTATTGCAAATGGGAGCTTTTCCATAAAGGTTGTAGAAAAATTGAAACCTTTGTACACTGTTAGTGGGAACATCAAATGTTGCAACTACTATGAAAAACAATATGGTTATCTCTCAAAACATTAAAAATAGAACTATCGAGATTAACAGCTGAAGGAGACAGCCACAGACAGTAGATTCCTGGAAGTCTCGAACAGACTGCCTAAGGTCAGACAGGGACAACATCTGACATCATCAGAGGCAGATCCAGAAAGTAAAAACAGCAGTCTCCTACCATAGAAGTTCATACCACAAAATCAGGAAATCAAGACAGACCAACTTAAGAAGCAGAAGCAAAAAAGAAGAGTCTCACAAATAATGGGAAGACAAAGAAATACCCCCCACTCGAAGGGAAAGGAGGAATCCCCAGAAAGAGAACTAAATGAAATAGAGGCAAGTAAACTATCAGATATTGAGTTCCAAACAACGGTTCTAAGGAAGCTCAATGAGCTCAGTGAGTACAGAGAGAATTACAAAAAACTACAGGGAAACTACAAGGAACTTACAGCAAACTATATCAGCATGGAAAAGGACATAGAAACTATCAATAAGAGACAAGAGGAAATGAAGAATACAATTTCTGAATTGAAGAACACAGTAGAAGGAATCAAGAGCAGGCTAGATGAAGCTGAGGATCGAATCAGCGAGCTATATACAAGGTAGAAAAAAGCTCCCAGAAAGAGCAAGAAATTGAAAAAAGACTCAGAAAGAATGAAGAGGCATTGATGGAAGTGCAGGACAAACTGAAACGTAATAATATCCATATACTAGGGATACCAGAAGGAGAAGAGGATGAGGAAGGGATAGAGAACCTGTTTGAAAAAGTGATGATGGAAAACTTCCCTAATTGGAGAAGAGAAAAAGTCACACAAGTCCAGGAAGCACAGAGGGTCCCATTCAAGAGGAACCCAATGAGGCCCACTCCAGGACACATCCTAATTAAAATGACAAATATCAAAGACAGAGAATCCTAAAGCAAGCAAGGGAGATAGAGGTAGTAACATATAAGGGAGCCCCAATACAGCTAGCAGGTGACTTCTCAACAGAAACACTGCAAGCCAGAAAGGAGTGGCAAGAAATATTCCAAGTCATGAAAAGCAAAGGTCTGCAACCAAGACTGCTCTACCCAGCAAGGCTCTCAATTAAAATGGAAGGCGAAATAAGGAGTTTCCCAGACAAACAACACTAAAAATGTATGCCTCCACCAAACCAGCACTGCAGAATATGCTAAAGGTACTGTTTTCAGATGAAGAAAAAGAGTCTGTGAATACCCAGTTCCTTTCAGAGTTGCCAATACTTGATATTACCAATATTTTTTAATACATATTAATCTGATTGTGACAATGGTATATTATTTTAATTGTTCCTTTATTATTTGTTGAAACTAAACCTGTTTTTGTATATTTTCTGCCTATTTATATTATTTTTAAAAAGCTTGAAATGACTTTTTGGTATTCTTTATCAATTTTTCAATTAAATGTTTGTTGAGTTTTTTCCCTAAAAACAAACAACAAACAAACAAACCATTAACCCTTCGTTAGACGTGTTGCAAATACTTTCCTATTCCATTACTTGTCCTTTAACTTTTTTTATATGTATATTACTGTACAGTCTTAAATGTTTAATACAGACATATTGTCAATATTTTACTTTATAGCTTCTGGGTTTGAATAGTTTACTTTAGGGTAAGACCAAATTAGTTTGTATTTTCTCCTAAAACTCCTTAGATTCTACATATTGATTTTTAACTCACCTGAATATTTCTTGTATAATATGTGAAATAAGGCTCTATATTTGTTTTATTTCAAGTAATAGTGGTCCATGCACCTTATTTGTTGAATAAGCCTTATTTTACCCAATGATTTGAAATGTCAACTTAATCATATATTACATTGTTAGACAGATATATACATTTGTCTCTAGAATGTTCATTATATTTCATTGATCTCCTTGATTATTTCTGTGCTGGTGTCATGTTGTTTTAATTGCTGAGACTTTATAATGGTTTTAAATTTTTTAATATTTTATAATTAACTTTGACATTCAAAAAAATAAAATCAATCTGCATTTCGAAAGAAAGAATGAAGGAAGGAACGAAAGAAAGAGAGAGAGAGAGAAAGAGAGAGATGGAACTCCTACCTTTTGTGACAACATGGATGGAACTGGAGATTATTATACTAAGTGAAATAAGTCAGTTGATGAAAGACAAATACCATATGATCTCACCTGTAAGTGTACTCTATTGAACAAAATAAGATAACGAACAAAATAAACCCCAGGCATGGAAACACGGAGCAGACTGAAAGTGACCAGAGAGGATGGGGAAAGAGGACAATGGTGGAAAGAAAGGGAAGGGACTAGACAAAGAACATGTATGAATGACCCATGGACATGGACAACAGAGTGGGAATTGACTGTGGGAGCGGGGAGTGGGGGTGGGATGGGTGGAGGGGGGCAAAGGAGTAAAAATTGGGACAACTGTAATAGAATAAACATGATTTATAAATTTAAAAAAACACTTTAAAAAAATAAAATACTTAGGTTGAAAAGTTAAAAAAAATAGAACTATCTATGGTTTACCAATTCCATTTCTGGGTCTATATCTAAAAAGAATTGAAGTCAGGATCTTGAAGAGATATCTTTACTCCCATGTTCATTGTAGCATTATTCATAATAATCATGATATGCAAACAACCCAAGTCTCCAATAACAGATAAATGAATAAAGACAATGTGGTATATATACATACAATGAAGTATTAGTAAATCTTTAATTACATCATCTGGGTGGTACTTTGTGCAATCATCTTCTTGTATTGCCATATTTTTCTATTACTGGGAATTGTATATCTTTATCCATTGTCTTAGGGAATCTTGTTTACTGAAAAAATATTTCACTTTCATGCACACAGAGGTTTGGCTGTAATAATATAATTATTTATATCCCTACTCTAAAGATAATGAAACATACTCAAAGATTTTATGTTTTGTTCCCTATCACATGGTGGGACTCCAAAAACAGATCCTCAGACTCTAAGCTCTGTACTCTTTCTCTTGGTCTGTATAGACCTTAGATTTACACTTCAGTCTGTTTGTTAATGCTGTTCATTGTGATGACACTTTCTATAGTTCTGTGCCTATAGGCTTTGCAACTGTGGTCTTAGAGCCTGTTTAGTCGGATGTATTGTTTTCTCAGGTGCTGGATTGGTTCATTAAAATGAAGGGTGTATTCCTCTTCTTGGTATATAAGTAGTCTGAGGTCTCAATTTCAAAGGAAACTCCTACACAAAAGTTATACATTCTAAGTGAGAAAATGTGTGCTGAAAGGTGTACATATGTTTTGCATGGTTACTTACTAATTGTTAATGAACAGAAAATGAAAAGGCAATGTTCCATGAGGAAAATATATGCAATTTATTGAGAACTAGGGGAGAGATGTCTAAGTGTGGTTTTTAAAAAAGGGGAAGTGAGGAACTGTGAAAATAACACAGATTTGAGAGTCACTCAAATCTTGGATTTTAATCCTGCATCTATTTTCACTGGCTGTGGGACCTTGGACATAATACCTGGCAACAGGAGACACTGAGTATTTGTTGTATATTACTGTTTTCATTTTTCAAAGACCTTCTGGGGTATTTATAAAATAACTATAACATGACTCTTGTATAATTTGAGTGTACAATAACTTCTCAACTATATTACAGTAATAATCACCTAAATTACTCTCTATAACTAAAAATTTTCAGTCTCATCATCTAATCCAAAATCTACACAGTGGTAAATGAACTCAGTCTACAATTCATAATGATTATAGCTAACACTTATAGACTCCACTTTGATTCTTTGTTAATCAAGGAATAAAAAACCTTACTAAATCCTCTGAAGAAAAAAAAATGGTGAAGAATAAATTGGCTGATCAAATGCCATAAAAAGAGAAATTGTCAACAAAAATGCAAAGAAACAAATCACAAAAACTTGGAAAAGGTGAAGGAAAAAAGCCAAATCTTTTCCTATGCAAATTTTGGTCCAAAGAGAAAACAAATCAAATAAAATATTAAAAACATCAAGTACCAAAGACTATGCATATTAACAAATACCAGAATTTATGGGATAAATGATAAGTTGGAGACTAATGAGGAAGCGAACAACTTGCAAGCAGAAAGGAATGGGAACGTTACATTGATCTGAGCATAAATTTATGCTATGTTAGAACTCTCCATCATACAAATTTTATTCCTTCAAATAGAATTTTAATTTTACCATTAAAGGCAAAATAACTCTTTGTTATGCTAACATTCAAATTGTCATATCATTCCACACACTAAAATAATTTAGGCTAAACTAAAGTCATTAGTCCTTTTATCCTTCAATTTTTATTTATTTATTTATTTAATTGATGAGAGAGAGAGAGAGAGAAAGGGGGAGAGAGAAACGTTGACTTGTTTTTCCACTTATTTATGCATTAATTGGTTGATTCTTTTATGTGCCCTGACCAGGATTGAACCTGCAATCTTGATGTATAGGAATAGCATTCAAATCAATCGAGAGTCGTTCCTATACAGTTTAATGATTAAGTACAATCATGTTGTGGAACCATCATCATTATCTAATTCCAGAACTCTTCATGTTGCAAAAGTGAAACTCTATACCCATTAAACAGTAAGTCCCATTCCCCTCTCCCACTAAGCCCTAGCCGTCACCTTTCTATGTTTTATCTCCATGAATTAGACTACTCTAGGTACCCCATATAAGTGGAATCACACAGTATTTATTTTTTCTCACTGACATTTCACTTAGCATAATCTCCTCAAGATTCTTCCATGTCATAATATATTTCAGAATTAAGCTGAAAAATATTGCATTTATGTATTTTACCACATTTTGTATTATCTGTTCCATCAGTGGGCATTCGGTTTCCTTCTAGAGATGGTATCCAACTTAGATTGCTTGACTTAAGATTTTTTTGACTTTATGATGGTGCAAACGTAAAATACATTCAGTAGAAACCAAACTTGAAATTTTGAATTTTTCCTGATCTGGTGATAGGTAGTTTGATACTTTCTCCTGATGCTGGGCACTATAAATAGAGTTTGTGTTAGATGATTTTGCCCAACTGTTAGCTAATGTAAGTGTTCTGAGGACATTTAAGGTAGGCTAAGCTAAGTTACGATGTTTGGTAGGTTAAGTGTATTAAATGCATTTTCAACTTAACAGTATTTTCTACTTAAGATGGGTATACTGGGACATGACCCCATCATAAGTGGAGCTCTATCTCTATAGTTTAGCTATTATGAATAATACAGTTATGAACCCAGGTGTATAACATTTCTTCAAGACCCTGCTTTCAATTTTTTTGGATACATTCTCAGAAATGAAAGCTCCAGATTTTGTGGTAATTCTATTTTTAAGTTTTGCAGGAACCATCATACTGTTCTTAGTAGAAGCTGTACTGTTTCAGGTTCCCACCACAGTGCACAAGGGTTTCAATTTCTCCACATCATCACCAATACTTATTTTTTGTTTTGTTTTTTGATAGTGGCTATCCAAATGGGTGCAGGTGATATATCTCACTCTGTTTTTTGATTTGCATTTCCCTAGTGATTAATGATGTTGAATATATTCTCATGTGCTTACTGCTTATTTGTATGTCATCTTTTAAGAAGTGTCTGTTCAACTTCTTTGCCCATTTTTAAATTTTTTAATTGATTAATTGATTTTAGAGAGTGGGAGAGAGAGATTTATATGAACAGTTCAGCATGAGACCCCTACCATGGGAAAATTTGGGGATTCTTAGTACTGTAAATTTATCATTCCACTTATTTATGTATTAATTGGTTGATTCTAGTATGTGTCATGACTGGGGATGGAACCTGCAATCTTGGAGTATCAGGACAATGCTCTAACCAACTGAGCTACCCAGTCAGGGACTCATTTTTTAATGGAGTAATTTTTTGTTGTTGAGTTTTTGAGTCTTCCATATAACTTTAGGTATTAATCCTTATCAGTGTATGATTTGCAAATAGTTTTTTCCATTACATAGGTTGCCTTTTTACTCTGTTAATTTCATCCTTTTTTTATTGTTGCTCAAGAACAGTTGTTTCCATTTTTTCCTCCACCACTTTTTCTCCCACCCTCAACCCAACCCCTCCTTTGGCTTTGTCCATGTGTCCTTTATACATGTTCCTAAAGGACCCTTCCCCTTCTTCCCCCCATTATTCGCCTCCCCCATCCTCTCTGGTTACTGTCTGTTCTTTATTTCCCTGTCTTTGGTTATATTTTGCTTGCTTATTTGTCTTGTTGATTAGGTTCCACTTACAGGTGAGATCATATGGTATTTGTCTTTCACTGCCTGGCTTATTTCACTTAGCATAATGCTCTCCAGTTCCATCCATGTTGTCATGAAGGGTAGAAGTTCCTTCTTTTCTTCTGCTGCATAGTGTTCCATTGCATAAATGTACCATAGTTCACAGTTTAATTTTGATGTGGTCAAATATATCTATTTTTTATTTTTTTACCTGTGTTTTTGGCATCATAACCAAGAAATCATTATCAAGTCTAATATCATGAAAATTTCCCCCTTTGTCTTCTTCTAAGAGTCTTGAATTTTTAGCTATTAAGCTTAAGCCTTTAATCCATTTTGTTAATTTTTGTATATGATATAATGCAAAGATCCAAATTCATTCTTCTGCATGTGGATATCCAGTTTTCCCCGCACTAATAGACTCAAAAGACTCTTTTTATCATTGAGTCATCTTCACACTCTTTTCCAAGATTATTTGACCATATATATGAGAGTTTGTTTCTGGCCTCGCTATTCTATTCCATTGGTCTCTAATCTATCTTTGTGCCAGTCTCACATTGTTTTGTTACTATAGAGTTGTGGTAAGTTTTGAAATCATAAAGTGTAATTCTTCCAATTTTGTTCCTGTTTGCAATATGGTTTTGGCTATTTGAGATACTTTGATATCCCATGTGAATTTTAGGATGGCTTTTCCTATTTCTGCAAAAAAGAAAAATCATTGGGATTTTGATAGAATTACACTGAATCTGCAGATCACTTTGGGTGTTATTGACATTGTAGCAACATTAAGTCTTCCAATCCATGCTCTCAAGACGTGTTTCTGTTTAGTTATATCTTCTTTAATTTCTTTCAGAATTTTTTGGGGGTTTTTAATCATATAATTTGTTTACCTCCTTGATTAATTCCTGAGTATTTAATTCTTTTCAATGCTACTGTAAATGGAATGTTTTTTTAAATTTTCTTTTCATATTATTCATAATACATAGAAATGCAACTGATTTTTGTGTGTTGATTTTACATGTACTACTTTGCCAAATTAATTTTTTAGTTCAGACAGTTTTTTTGGTGGAATCTTTAGGGCTTTCTATATTTAAGATCATATAATCTGTGAACAGAGATAATTTTATTTATTTTCAATATGAATGTCTTTTATTTCTTCTGGTTAGGATTTCCAATATTATGTTTAATAGAAGTGGAAAAAGTCGTCATCCTTACCTTATTCCTGATCTTAGAGAAAAGGTTTTTCATCTTTCACCACTGAATATGTTTACTGTGGATTTTTCAGGTATAGCTTTTATTATGTTGTGGTAGTTTTTGTTTATTTTTAGTTACTGAGTATTTTATCATGCAAGGATATTTCATTTTGTCAAATGACTTTTCTCCATCAATTAAGATGATCACATGTTTTTTCTCCTTTGATTTTGTTAATGTGGTATATTACTTTGATCAATATTTTTATGTTGGACCATCTTTGCAATCCAGGATTAATCCCCTCTTGACTGTGATGTATAATCCTTTTAATATGCTATTGAATTGTTTAACAGTATTTTGTGGAGGATTTCTGTATGAATGTTCATATGGGGATATTAGTCCATAGTTTCTTATCTTTTCTTGCCTTTGCCTGGTGCTGGCATTAAGGCAATGTTGATCATTTTTTGCCCAGTTTATCAGTTTCATTTTACACCTGTGCTGTTGAATAGTCCAAAAAATTTCAGGGGGTTTTATTTGAAGATGCCTTGATCAGTTTGCTTCTTTCTGAATCTCAGCATTACATCTTCCTGCCACCTTAGCCTCCCTGAAATGTATTATGTTTTCTCAATTTAGCCAGGCATTTTGAGGTTTTGTTTGTGTTCTCTATTCCTCTCCCCATAATAACAAATTACCCCCAGAAAACAACTGTAGGATGTGCCTCATTGATATTCTTGTCTCCATTTTCTAAAGTTAAAAGAAAAGGTTATTTCACGTATTTTTCTTGTTTTATCATTGTTTATTGATGTGAGGTCCCATTCCTGTTACTTCATCATAGCTGGAATCAGAAGTCCCATACAGTGTTTGGGTTTCTAATGTTAAGAGAAAAGCAGTTAAGGAAAATTGTTAGCTACCCTATTATCTTTGTAGTGGTAATTTATGCTTATGATCAGGGGGAAGCAGAGCTACTATTACAGAAGGAAGGTAGGAAAGAATATGTTTGTTTATAGCATTTGGTTGATTTCAGTTGGTCTGGATTGACTGAATGCTTATCTTCAGAGTTATTACCCTTGGTAAATGCTGCAGAACCTATTAACTAAAGATATATGGTGCTATAAAACCATGGATCTGTGAGTTGTTACAGACAATAAGTACAGCCTATCTTCATTGCTTATTAATGATTATTTTAGCTAAGACTAACATCGCATTTTGGTGGAGACTGGGAGTAGGGAATTTTAGGGTTCAAAAATAAAGTCTGGTCACAGAGTAAAATTGATTTATATGAACAGTTCGACATGAGACCCCTACCATGGGAAGATATGGGGGTTCCTAATACTGGGGTGCTTCACAAAACACTGGTGGTGGTTTGAGACCTCAAGACAATGCATATCCTGTGTGATGGGACCCAGTGGTAGGTAGACCAAAAACTTGCTCCTGAGAACTCCAAATCCCTTTTAATGCATATTCTGCTGCTGCTACTGTTCTATGCCTTGTAATAAAGCTGTTCTGTGAGTATAAACTAGTAAGTTTTATGAGTCATTCTTACAATCAAATACTTAAGTTTATTTGTATATAATTTGCATAATTTGGCACCCAGGTGATCTACTGGGGCTTCATTTCTCAATTAAAAAAATAAACTTTATTGAAATGCCATTTACATACAGTAAAATGCAGCCATTTAAGGTATGCTTTGAAGCATTTTAAAAATATATATAACATGTAACCACTGCCACATTTAAGATGTAGAACTTTTCCATGACTTGGTTCCAAAAGCTCCCTCTTGTCCCTTTGACATTCCCCTTGTCAGATATTAAGAGCAAATGGAAAGATATAACATCCATGGATTGAAAAGTCATGGTGATAAAGGTCTTACATACTTCAGGAATAAGGATCTCAGTCATTACACTAGTTGAGCTGCATAGGCTCACAGAGATGCTGCTCTGAGGACAAAAGCTGAAAGTGAGAAAATCAAGAATGGGTAGGAGAAGGGGGAAATGCTAAGTATTAGTTGTATCCTTAAGATTAGCTGTTATGTCACCAGGAAACAGAGCATCAGGTCTCCTAGATTAACTCACTATACAATGTATGTGGATCAAGCAGTGCACAGGATGGTTTATAGCAAACATTATGGTAGGCCACTCAGGTCTCCCTTTAAGACTAAGGCACCCATTCCCCAAGTTGTTGGGAACATAGGTGGTTAAATTTCTCAGCTGAGTGCCTTCATAATAGATGTCCTCAGCCAAAGGAAAGGTCATGCATCAGCTTTAGGTACAAGGGCAGCCTGTACCAATGACTGTCCTTGTGGTGGTATAAAGGCCTACCCCACCTACCTCATGGTGGTGAAACCTTCAAGAACCATCCTAATTTCTTGCAGGACTGACCTTTGTTGTTGCTTCATTACCTTGCAACAACTTTTCCTACTAAATGCTACTTCTTTCACTTGACTATTGGTGTTGATCCCAAATGTATACCTAATAAATTTCCTGAATACAGTCTTAGAGTCAGTTTCCCAAAACCTAATCTAAGACAGCACTTAATTATGTGGTTTACCAAAGAGGGGGCCTCCTAAAGTTTAACAAGAAGTTACTACAATTGTTAATAAGCAGATAAATTAAAGATGACCTAAGTAAATGGATCAATACCCATAGTCATAGTTTAGAAGTCTCAATATATCAATAGTGTTCAAGCAAAATCCCAGCAAGTCTTTTTAAAACTATAAGTTGGTAGGTAATTCTAAAGTTTATATGAAGAAATAATAGAAACTTCTGGATCCCTGTTAAACTTTTTACTCTAGTCCAAGAATGGATTAGTCCTGCTACATTCTGGGGAGAGGAGGGACAATTGACAGAATTTGGTTAACTTCCAGTAGTTCTACTCACAGGTTAAATAACTCTCTTTTCTTATTACAGATATGAAGCACTGCCCTCCAAACAACCCTCCACTATTTCCACAGGCAGCGAATTATAATGAAAAGAAATATGTGCTGAAATATAAAATATTTCACACAGGTACTGAGGAAAAGTGTCACTGAGGTACTGAGGAAATCTAGATGGTCCTAGAGGCTCATTTCCAACCCTCCCCTTTCAGTAGTTCAGCAGAGAGATGGCTCAGTAGGTCTAAGTTTGCATAACCAGACGGTCTAAGACTAATCATTTCCTTGATTCTGCAGCCACTTTTGTTTTATAGTCACATAAATGTTTCTTACTTTTCCTCCAATAAAAGTAGAGCATTACACTAGCAGGGAGTTCCTCTCTGTAAAACACTGGCCCTGATACCTGCAGTCTAGCCATTCCTGGCCTAGACACAGCATTCCATGGAATACAGAGAATCCAGAGGTTTGCCTATTGTCTTTTAAATTCTGTCCTTAGTAAGCCTCATTCTACACCTGTGCTTTGTGGTACTAGTCGCCTGTCCAGGCCCCTTTTTAGAGCTGATAATTTCCAGCACAGACTACCTAAACTTCATCCAGGTTCCTCTTAGTTTAAAAATTCCATTGTTTGGAATATTATTTTCCAGGTTCTTGTTCTGTGCTTTTCCGTAAATTGAATGGAATAGGGTTTTCAGGAAGAAAACGGCACTGGTGTGAGAGGTAGAAAAAAGTGTTCAGTGGGGGTGGATGAGTAAGATGAAACTAAATTGTGTTTACAAGGATAACATAAAGAACATATAACTGTTAATAAGAGCAAGAATATTCCTTAGGTTTGTTCCAGCATTCTCATGACGCCAAGGAAAGATCTATGGAAAATATATACAGAAAGACTCCTGAGCTCAGATATGATCTCAGGCTATGGCATGTCATGTTGGGACCTGTCTCTGACAAATATAGCACAGAGTCCTCTTGGGTGACGCAAGGTTTAGCTGCAAATGTGTTTGAGATTTTATAATATGTGAAACTGACACCTTGTTGTTTTTCCTATGAAGAGATTTTGATTTCAGATTGGCCAGAAAAAAATATTCCACTGGCAGGCAATAGATGGAAGCTCTGGTTAACAGAGTGCCCACTTTGGCTGTATATTACCTGTTCCTGACTATTGGTGGAAGAACACTACTAAATCACCTTCAGACACTGAGACGACTTTCGGAAGAACCAGAAGGAAATTTTCTCTGCATCCTGGAGCTCAAGTAAGTGATCAAATTGTGAATAATGATCAGGGACAAGGCTATACTCCATCTTCTAAATCATGGTATTAGTGGTTCTTTTAGTTCTAATTCCATAATGCCTTGCCAATCTTCTCATCACAGAAAAGTGGTATCTAAAATGTAGAAAGTTAATAGACAGTGCAGTGTTTCAAAAGAGAAGATCTGCTTTCAGTTTTTTTAATATTGGATTGCTAATAATTAAAAACTAGTCCTCTCTGCCCTGGGACCCAGAAATGGCATCCCTTAGCCAATCTGTTTTGTAAATAACTCAAAGAAAGCTTACATTGATGCCAATGCTTTAGACCTGATATAAATGGTACAGTTATTAAATGTAAATACTGCCTAACAGGCTATTATTAACATTTTAATTGTATTTTAAAAGTTGACTTTACAAAAAAACAGATTTATTGAGGTATAGTTGACATGCAACAAACTGTACATGTTTAAGGTGAATAATTTGTTTTATATATGTATATACCTGTGAAACTATCACTAATCAATATAATAAACATATCCATCACTCCCAAAATGATGAAAAATTCAAGTACTTTTGTAATTATTCCTTCTTCTCCATTTTCCCCCCTCTGGCAACCACTGATTTACTTTTATAGAGATTATTTGCAATTTCTAGAATTTTATATTCATGAAGTCACACAGTATGGACCATTTTTTTCTGCCTGACTTCTTTAACATAGCACAATCCTTTCGAGATTCCCACAAGTATAGAAACAGCTTATTCCTTTTTTATTGTTTTATATGTTACATCATATAGATGTAGCATTACTTGTTTGTCCATTCATCATAAATAAAATTTTGAATTATTTCCAGTTGTTGACTGTTACAAATAAAGCTATTCTTAGCTCTTGGATATAAGTCTTAATATAGCCATATCCTTTTATTTCTCTTATAGTTGGCTTTAAAAATGAATATTTGTCTTTCACAGATTTAAGGTTTTTAAGTTGCTGATTCTGAATAGGAGTGGTAAAGGAAGGAGGTACCAGAGCAGCTATAAGTCATCTAGAGATTAATACATCTCTTTAGAAATTATAATCTTTTTTCTGGGTGCTATGCCAACATAATTCCACAAAATGGGATATGAATAGTCTAATGGGCAAGTGTTGCTGATAATCATTTTTCATATCTGTCAGATACATAAAATATTAAATTATAAATTACCATAATTTTAATTGTTTTCATATTGGCTTTATACAGGCCAAATAGTTTTCAATAGTAGATAGATTTTGTTAGTGTCAAGGACCATAGGAATTTCTTCCTTCAGATCTTGACTCATTTCTTTAGCACATGGCTATGATTTTAATGAAGTCCTACATCTCCCTTTAAGATATATATATTGTCTGAGCAAATTATGGTTGTTGGTTTTATGTATTTTTTTTTTACTTATTGACCCTGTGAATCAACTCATGTTTGTGACTATGAATTAGAGTAGGTTGCCAGATAAAACACAGGATGTCCAGTTACTATTTCAGCAGCTTTTCCTTTTTAATAAATAATACATAAAATTATTAACAAGCTTTCTCAGTTCTACCACAATTTGGTTTTGTCTTAATTGTTCAAAGAAATGAATTTTAAAAAATACTTCCCTTACTTTGCCATGCACATTTATGCGTTTATGCATTTGTGCCATTTTTTAATTTCCTCCCCCAATTCTTTAACTTAGAATATTCTTTCTGCTCCATTTTACAATGTTTTGTATCTGTCACACTTTTCTTCAAGTCACTCTGACAATCTCTGTCTTTTAATTTGTTATACCTATTGGAGAAAATGGTCATTTAGTAGGTTAGGTTACAAAGTGAGAGAGAAAAAGTGAAGTGTGATTTAGTGGGTGAAAGGGACTGGAAAGACCTTTTCTGATCAGAACACTTTTGGGGACAATGTCATTTTCTTGAACACTGAGACATTGTTCCTTTTCATGTTTTTTATTTAATTTCATGTACCTTGACAATTCCTACCAATGTTTCATAGACTATGACTTTCTTCTTGTCTTTTTTCCAGGCATAATGAAACCTAAATGCTCTTTTTTTTCTGGGTATTATGTGGGCTTTCTTCTCCTACAAGTGATCACATCAGCATCAGGTGAGAACATCTATTTTTTTCTTACTGAATCACAGCTATGGAAAGAACCTAGGGCGGGCTTCCAGTGTCCAGTTCAGCATGTGAAGAGCTTGGAAGTCATCACTGCATCCTGACATCAAGTTAAAAAGCTGAAAAAAATTAAAAATCAAAAACTCTTTTTGGGTCCAACAGGGGAGTGAGGTCATAAGACAAGTTGCTGTCCCCAAATGGGTGAGTTAGAGAAATATCAGAGGTAGAAACTCAAAACCTGCGGACCAGAACACTCCCTGAGAACCAGCACCAGGGTAGGAAGATCTAAGCTGTAATTACTGAATTGCTGGGGGCTCACTGTGGACCAGTCTGAGTTAAAAACTCCAAAAAGGCCGAGTCATGGGAGAACTAACTTTTGTGAATTTTACCTCCAGGATTTTACTAGGATCTTACAGTGAATATTGGAGGGGGGAAAAAAAACCTTTATGTTTTAGGCAGAGGGAGGAGAAAAGTAACCATCTTTGAAATTATGGTCTTCTTAACAAGGGTTGCCTGCGAGAGAGACTACTTTCCCAGAGCCTAAACTGTTAGTGCCTCATCAGGGTCTAACTACTTCGTGGTAAAGAAATATCCAACTTCAGCCCACCTAGGGGTGAGGGGGAGACTGAAATGCACTTATGAAGTTCACAGCCAGGAACACAGGCTCAATAAAAGACTGAGGTCTAATCACGGGACTGAAGAACACCATCTCCCCCCTACACTTATCCCATCACTAAAAACCTTTAACCAGAGTTTCTTTTACCCATTCTATCATGTTTGGCTTTCAACAAAAAGTTGCAAGGTATACTAAAAGGCAAAAAATGCAGGTGAAAGGGACAGAGCAAACATCAAAACCAAACTTGGATATGGTAACATTTTAGAATTATCAAATTGGGAATTTAATATAAAAATTATAATTAGTATACTAAAGGCTCTAATGGAAAAGCAGGTGACATGCAAGACCAGATGGGAAATGTAAGCAGACAAATATGAATTCTAAGAAAGAATTTTAAAACTCATAGAGGTTAAAAACATTGTAACAGGAATGAAGAATGCCTTTCATGGACTCATAGTAGATTAGATGTGAATGAGGAAGGAATCTCTTGAGTTTGAAGATATATAAATATAAACTTTCAAAACTGAAAAACAAATAGAAAAGGAGTTTTAAGAGAAAGAGAAAATCCAATAGCTGTGATACAATATAAAAAGCATGATACACATTTAATGAGAATAAACAGAGGAGGAGGAAAAGAGAAAGGAATAGAAGAAATATTTGGAACAATAATGACAGAGAATTTCCCTAAATTAATGCAGGCACCAAACCATAGATCCAGGAAGCTTAGAGAACACTAAACAGGATAAACACTAAAACAAAACAAACAAACAAAAAAAACCCCTAAAAATTACATTAAGGTATATCATATTAAAACTGCAGAAAATGAAAGAAAAGTTCTTGAAAGAAGCAAGGGTGGGGGCTCAGCTCACTTACAGAGCTTACAAGAAATGTTAGAAGAAGTTCTGCATCTCTGTCCCTCCTACCAGCCTGAATGGGTACGGTTTCTCCTTTAGTTATCAGATTTCCGTTCAACTTGATTCCTAATGGTTCTGAGTGATGGTTGGTCTAGTTCCATTGTAATTTTGATGTGGTTGTGCAAGGAGGTGAGCTGTGTTTACTTATGCCTCCCTCTTGACTGGAAATCCTAAAAATTTTTCGTTATTATAAGGTATTCCCATTACCTATAAAACAGTATAGTGTTGTTTATCAAAACACCTATTTGGAAACAACTCTATTTTTCCCTCCTTTCAGTCACAAAAAAAAAAACTATCATTCTACCCTCTGCTTCTATGAGTTTGACTACTCTAGATACCTCATATAAGTGGAATTGTGCAGTATTTGTCCTTCTGTAACTGGCTTATTTAATTTAATATATTATCTTCCAGGTTCATTCATGTTGTAGCACATGAAATTTTATTTTTTAAGGCTGAATAGCATTCCCTGTTTTGTATCTGTCACACTTTTCTTCTTGTAAAGCTGATACTCTATATTAAAAGTGGGTTTCTTATAGACAACATTTCATCGGGTCTTGTTTTTTCAAGTCACTCTGACAATCTCTGTCTTTTAATTGGTGTACTGAGACCACTGATGTTTAAAGTAATTCTTGATATAACTGGATTAATATCTAACATGTTTGTTGCTGTTTTCTATTTATTATCCTTGTTCTTCGATGTTATTCTTTTTTGCCATGTGTGGTTCTATTTTCTATCAAGTATAAATTTTCATTGTGGTAAAATACAGATAAAATAACATTAACTATCTTTACTAATTTTAATTGCACAGTTCACTAATATTAAATACATTATGTTGTGCAATCATCATCATTTTTTCCTCTTGCATGGATTATCTTTTTCCATCATTTCACTTTCAATTTATTTGAGTTTGTGAATCTAAGTAAGTCTTTTGCAGATAGGATATGGTTGTATGGTGTGTTTTTGGAAGTAATGACTTACTTTGGTCATTTTTAATTTTTTTTGTATGACATTTAGCTTTGTTGTCTCTCATTTTCTTCATTGCTTTCTTTTTTTAAAAAATTTATTTATTTTTAGAGAGAGGGGAAGGGAGGGGGAAAGAGAGGGAGAAAAACATCAATGTGTGAGAGAGACATCGATTGGTTGCCTCTCGCATGCCCCCAACTGGGGACCTGGCCCACAAACCAGGCTTGTGCCCTGATTGGGAATCGAACCGGTGATGTTTCTGATCACAGGCCAGCACTCAATCTACTGAGCCACGCCAGCCAGGGCGACCTTCTTTTTTTATGTCTAGTTGATTGTTTGTATTGAAACATTTAAATTCCTTCCTTATTTCCTTTTTTACATATTCTTTAGTTATTTTCTTTGGAGTTATCATGGGGATTGCATGTAAAATCCAAAAATAATAATACTCTAATTTGAATATATAACAGCTTAACTTTAAAAATATAAAAAACTCTTTTTCTTTAACTGCTTTGTACCTATCCCTTTTACTTGTTGACAGTAAAAAATTACATCTTTGTGCATTTTGTGCCCTAAGACACAAACTAATATCTCTTTTAATTGCATTAGTCTCTTATATTATATAATATGAAATGTAGACTTATAAACCAATGTTACAATAGTGTTAGCTTTTAGACTAATAAGTTTTTGAAAAATGTATTAGTCTCTTAAATGACATAGAAAACAAAAAGTAGAGCTGGAAATTATTGTTACACCCTGGCCAAGTAGCTCATTTGGTTAGAGTATCATCCCCATACACCAAGGTTGTGGGTTCAATCCCCAGTCATATTTCTCTCTCTCTTTAAAAAAAAAAAAAATTGATAAATGAAAAAGAAACCATTGTTATAACAATAATAGCTTTTACCATCGCTCATGTATTTACCTTTATTTAGTACTTCATTTCTTCAGTTTCAGGTCACTGTTAACTCCCTTGAGCATTATTTTTGTTGTTGTAGAGCAGATACAGTGGTTACAAGCTCCCTCACATTTTTCTGGGAATGTCTTAATTTCTTACTCACCTCTGGACAATTTGCTGGACATAGGATTCTTGATTAACAGTGTTTAGTTTTTTGTTTTGTTTTGTTTTGTTTTGTTTTTCTTTCAGCACTCTGTATATATTTTTCCCTGCCTTTGGTTTCCAAAGTTCTGATGAGAATTCTGCTTATAATCCCTCGTATGTGATGAGTTGCTTCTTCTTTGCTGCTCTCAAGATTTTGTCTTTGTTCTTTGAAAGTTTGATTTGAAAATGTCTATTTGTGATTCTCTTTGAGTTTATCTTAATTAGATTTTATTGAACTTCATGGATGTTTAGAGTCATGTCTTTTATTACATTTGGGGAGTTTTCAGCCTATTATACCAAACATTCTCTTTGTCTCATTCTCTCTCTTCTCCTTTTGGGACTCCCACAATAAATATATTGGTCTAGTCAATGATGTCCCACAAATCCCTTAAGCGCTGGTCACTCTTCAATCTTTTTTCTTTCTGTTCCCCAGATTTAATAATTTCCATTCTCCTGCTTTCAAGTTCACTGATCTTTTTCTTTCTGTTTAAATCTGCCTTTGTAACCCACCAGTGAATTTTTCATTTCTGTTGTGTTTTTTAGCTCCAGAATTCCTTTTTATTTTCTTTTCAGGTTCCTAGGTTATTATTTATATTTTCATTTTGTTCATACATTTTTTTCTTGATTTCTCACCTCTTCCTGTAGTTTTATTTGAGCATCTTAAGACAGGTCTTTTAAAGTCTTTACTTATAGATTTGCCATCAGGTCTTTTTTCACAAGTTTCTGTTTGTCTTTGTCCTTGCAATGTGCCATATTTTCCTGTTTCTTTGTATATTTTGTGAATTTTTTAAATGAAAACTGGACACTCAAAATCCCCTCCTTTTGCAGGGATTTTTGGCTTTTTGTTATTGTTTTATTTTCTTTGTTTTGTTTTATTTTATTGTTGTAAGCTGTCTGTGTGCCAAGGATCACTATAAGGTATAAACTTCAGATCTCCTCAGGTTTTTATAAGGCTGTCCCTTTTCTTGGGCATGTGTGGTCCAAACTTTCTAATTTCCCCCATATATGCACTTGCTTTTGAATATTCTAATCTTTAATGTCTGCTTCCCAAAAGGAGAAAAGAGAAAAATGAATTGTTACCAAACAGCATGTGGGGTGCTAACCACCCGCTGCCACCCTCTAGGGAAAATTCCAGAGGCAAAGGTTTGGTGATAAAGGAAAGGAGTCTTATTCAAAAGCTATACAATTTTGGAGTAACAGCTTTCCACATGCATTAGTCACTTAAGGCTATCAATTGAGGAGAAAATCTTTAACTCTTTAGTTACAGCTTTAACTACTTAAACCTATCAATTAAGGCTAAACTCTTTAGCTACCATTCCCCCTGTTGGTTTTTAATTATCTAATTTCTACAGAATTAGTTTACATACTAAAACAATATAAGGTAACACAAGCTACAAAACTTTAGAAGAATGGCAGTCTTCTCCCTCAGAGCCCATCCCTTCTAGAACACCCGAAGAAAAATAACCTTGCCACCTTCTACCAGGCCAGCCTGATCCTAGGCTGTGCCTGGAGTTTCTTCTCCCATCCAAAATCCAAAATATCCTCCTTTGGGAAATGCAGGCAGTTGCAGCACGGTCATGTAGGCACCCTCAAGGAAGAGCGCCCAAGAGCCAGTCTCTGCCCTCCTTTTATTTTAAATCTTCTGGCCAGCGATTCCACACGCTCAGGAAGGGTTCAGCTTCTCAGTCAGTCCCTTCCTAGACTCCTAGACTGTTTATCACTGCAACCTCTTCCTACAGCCCTACAGTCCCGCCTTAATCTTCCCCAGTGATCTGATCAGGTCTTTCTGTATCAGAAGGAGTGAATGAAAAAATTCTGACTCTTTAAATTCCCTGGTTGTCACTTCAGTTAGAGAGGGGAAGAGCTTGAAAAAACAGGAGAAGTTACATCACCACGACCACTTGTCTCTTTGGCTTCCAATATCTATGGTTGGAAGCAACAATCAGTGAGCACAGCACAGATCCCCAGTACTTGAAGGACAGGGTTTTTTGGTTTTGTTTGTTCTGTTTTTTGCCTGCTCTGGCTCCCATAAAATATATGAACACTGCTCCAGGGAGAGTTGCACAGCCGCCTGTCCTGGGGCTGATAGTTGGAAATGGGTAGGTGTTACTGTGGTATGAACTGAAATTGACCAAAATTAATACAATTTACCATCCAAACTTCCCCCTGGAAGTTGAAGGCCTCCAATAGACTAAGTTCCAAAATACTTACCTCAGGGAAATTCTGCCAGTGCAATCATTGTCTAAGTAGGAGTCATATCCCTGGTGCTGTCTGCGCTGCCATCTTCCCAGAACCCAAGTAAGTATATTTTAAAGAGAATAATGTAGTAACATTGGTCTTTTCAATAAATAAAATATTGATTTAAACATAAGGGGATATATTCAGAGCTGGACATTTAAAATGGCAAGGTCAGATGGGAAGAATACAGTATGTCCTTGAATATATAGCAATAGAGATGCTGTTGGCCTCAAATTTATCCTAGTTTTTTTATCTTTCTCTACAGAAAAGTGGACCGTTATCACTCCCACAGGACACTTGGTGGCTACAGTAGGAGGGCAGGCTGAGCTTAGCTGCCAGTTGTCCCCACCACGAAGTGCAAAACACATGGAGGTGTCCTGGTTCAAGGGTAATCATTCCAAGCTTGTTCACCTATACAGAGATGGCCGTGAAGTGACTGGGAATGTTACCCCAGAATATATGGATCGCATAGAGTTTGTGAAAGAGGCCATTGGGGATGGCAAAGTGACTCTCAGACTTCATAATGTCAGCATTTCTGATAATGGACCATACCAGTGTTCGTTTAAGGACAGTGACTTCAGGGATGTGGCCAGCATGAACCTGAGTGTAGCAGGTAGGTTTATGGTAGAACATGCATATCAATGGCCTTGTGGCCCCATGAACTGAAATATGTGGAAAATATATTATTATTTTTCTATTTCTTGTCTCTTTTACATTTTTCAAAATACTTTGTGTTGTAAATAGCAAGGAACCCTCTTCTATTTACTGCAAAAATATACTATGCAATACATAAACAGTGTTGGGTGACCAAATATAGTCTAATTTGTAAGCTGGATATGGATTTGAGTATTTACCCCTTCTTACATTGCAGAAAACAAGATTAATAAGACACTTTAACTTTCAACTTTCTTTTTTTAATAATAGCTTATTTTTTATTTTATTTTTACATTATCATTTATCCCCTTTATACCCTTTTCCACCCCCACCCAGTCCTCTCCACCCCCTCAATCACCACACTGTTGTCCGTGTTCATAAGCTTTTGTTCTTTTTAGCTTGATCTCTCTACCCCAACCCCATCTCCAGAGCTGTGAGTCTGTTCTCTATCTATGACTCAACCTCAGTACAATAACTATCTTGATTTCTATCTCATTTACCCAGCATTAGGCTTGGAGACACAGATCTATATTGAGGAACTTAGTACTGGTGGACTTATGGTGGAGTGTAACTCAGGAGGTTGGTTCCCACAGCCCCAGATGGAGTGGAGAGACAACAAGGGAGAGGTAGTTCCATATTCATCAAAATCCTATTCACTGGATGGAGCCGGATTATTCTATATGAAGATGATTCTTTTCCTCAGAAGTGCATCACAAAGCAATGTGATTTGCTACATTCACAACCCTCTGTCAGGTGAAGGGAAGCAAATAAATATCTCTTTAGCTGGTGAGTGTTTGGTAGGGTTTGGTTGTCAATAAAGCAACATATAGAGAAAATAAATGAAATAATTAATGTTAAAAAGCTTTGTACATTATCAAGCAGTATTTGAATGTGACTCTTTAAAACTGTTTATGGATTTTGGTATACAGATATTGTCAGGTGCTGACAGGAAGGCTTTATATTTTTTTTTTAATTTACTTTTTTAGGGACAGGAAGGAAGGAAGAGAGAAACATCAATCTGTGGTTGCCTCTTGAGCACCCCCTACTGGGTACCTGGCCCACAAGCTAGGCGTGTGCCCTGACTGGGAATCAAACCAGTGATCCTTTAGTTCACAGTCCAGTGCTCAAGACACTGAGCCACACTAGCCGGGTCTGAGAGGAGGGCTTTAGAAGATAAAAATTAATTAGAAGAATAATGACAATCCATAACCAAAATATACATTACAGCTGTAAAGGGAAGGTCATTATCTCATTAGACCCTCACAATATTGCTCACACAAGAATATCCAAACCTGTAGAGAATTTTTTTGAGTTTATTTGAGCTGAACATGCCTGGAAATAAGATTTCAAATGCTCACAAGAATGACATTTTTTCCATTCTTTTTATACATTTGGAATTGAGGAAACATGAGGAAAATTACATGGAGGTGGGAGAAAGCAAGCGGGGGGAATTGCCATGATTAGGTTACATGGTAGTTAACAAGACTGTGATCCATTGAGTGTGGTTATGCCTCTCAGGAGTCTGAAAAAGAATATTAGTCTGGTGTTTCAAAGGTCTGTTAATCTAGATGCACAAGAACAATGGATATGTCTTGATTAAGGAGAAAATATACCTTTTACTAAAGAAGTTATAGGCCTAGGGTATAATTACTCACCATGACCTGCCCAGTTAGGACTTTATGATCAAATCACCCTGTGAGGTTACTTTTGGTCACTGATTTATTACAGAACCCCATTTTCATTCATGATGTTCATGTGTAACCTTAACAAGTTTTTAGCTCAGTGACTTAAAGGATGTCACTCACCTTTCTGACTATAGTTTTCTCATCTTAGATGTATAATCATACTTCATGGGTTTTTGTGACATGTTGTAGTATAAATGTATTAGTAGAAGCAAAAATCTTTGCTTACTGTTATTTAATATTCAGTACTAACACTGTCCTTAGAACTTCCTGAATATTCAGTTAGAAAGGATTACTATGGCTTTTTATAGGTAAATAGATGTTGAGAGAAGCCAGTCAAATCAACAGAAAGTAAAATATGGAACTAAAACACAGGTTTTCTGACTGTTGGTCAATATATCACTGTCAGAAGCATAGAGGCTGGACATCAGAAGCATTAGGAACAGGCTATGTCCTATGTGTGACAAAGGTACCCTTAGCTAACACCTATGCAGAGAAACCTAGGCTGATTACAGGAACAGAGTGGTGAGTCTTCAGATGTCACTTCAGGGAGACTTCTAGTCTGAATGAAAGCACAATCTTTTATCCTAAATATGCTCTCTAATCTTCCTGGAGGATTAGAAAATGGACTAGAAAAAAAAGATTGTTACCCTGACTAGATAGAAGTCTATAACAATGATCTGGGAAATAGATGTGGCAGAAAAAATAGTAATAGTTGGTAAGATTCTATGTATATTTTAAATTCAGTGCTGATGGGACTTGCTGATGGATTGAATATGTGATGAAAGAAAAAACAGAGTAAAGAATAATTCTGAAGGTAGGGGCTTGAGTCATGAAAGACAAGTTTTCATCTACTGAGATGGGGAAGTTTGTGAGATGAGCACAGCTTAGAGACAAGACCATGTCTTACAAGACATACAAATGAAAATGTTGACTAGAAGTTAGACATGTGTTAAAATTCTGTGAAAGAGACTAGGCTTGAGATGTAATGTAAATGTCTTTAATCACAAAAGGAATGAGAACAGAAAAAATGAAAAACCAATGTCCTAGAACTGAATTTTGGAGCATACATTTTAGATGTCCTTTGGATGAATAAGAGCAACCTGCAAAGTAGCTGAGAAGGAATAAGGAAAGAGGTAGGGAAAAAACAAACACAGCAGGCAAAGAGAAATATTTAGAAGTATTTGTTTTGAACTCACCCTTTTATCAATAAAAAATAATAATTTCCATTAGAAATTATTTAACTTTCTTAATGTCTCTTACTGTTTCACTAAAGATAGTTGTTTCCTATGTAAATTAATAATTGTTAATTAATAATTGTAAATTAATATTGATAGATGAATTCAAATATTAGTTTCAGATAGAATTCAAATTGGGATAGGTTTTAAAATAAGCATAATATTTGGGGGAAGAAAGAACCCTATCTGATGCAATTAAATGAATAACTAAAATCAAATTATATAAACATTAATAAATTTAGAAGAAGACTTTCATGAACGCTATATATGAGCAATATTGTTATTATTTTTCACATTTTATGTATTAAATAAAAGTCTCACACCTTTATGCAATTCACAAGCATTGAACAGGTTAAAATTTAACATAAACATGAAATTTGCGTAAACACTGCATGGTAAACTTCGCTTTTCCTGGCAAGCTATCCAAAAATTGTTGTTATTGTCATTAAAAAGTACCATATACATAGTAAAGGCAAATGTGCAACCAAAAGACAAATATGTAAGATATTTTCTTAATTATGCACTAGAACAAAGACGTAATAATAAGAGCTAAAACACCTAAGAAAAATCTTGGAAAAAATAGCATGTGCTTAAGATTAGCCATAAAATGCACAGAATCACAAGCCAGATACAGAACCTACTTGAAAACAACAGATATTCTGTCTAAAAGACCTCAAAGGAACATAAATATTCGTGGAGGAATATTGTGTTTTGAATGGGAATATTTACATCTGTAAAGACAAAAACAACACAAAATCAATATAATTACTTCACTATACTCAGTTTTTAAAAAAAAATTATTTTTTCATTATAATTCACGTACAATATATTAGCTTCAGGTGTAAAACATAATGATTGGACATTTATATAACTTACAAATTGACTACCCTGATAAATCCAGTATCTGCTTGGCACCATACACAGTTATTACAATATATTGACTTTATTTCCTATGCTGTACTTTACATCCCCATGTATTATAGTCAGTTTTTTAAATATGATTAAAAAATTCTACCTCCTTATTTATTTAAACTTCTACCATTTACAGTTATTCATTCTTCCATACTAACTTCAAAATTACTTTATCCAACTTTTTTTTAAAAAAGACCTCCAAAGATTTGTCTGAAATGTATTTAAATGAAGAAAGTGATTATCAACAATTAACAGTTAAGTCATTTGTGATAATTTATGAACACAAACTATAATTTACTGTCACAGGGAAAGGCCTTTGTACCAATAATAAAAATTAAGAAAGGTAGAATGAGATCCAGGTCATAAGGAAATACTGTATACCAAATTATAATGTATGAACTTAATGCATTATTAAAAAGATGAAAAAGTTCCTATGTTGCAATAATTGACCATACCTCAGGAACAACAAGACTCCTACATATAACTTTATACAAAAATAAATTTCATATGGGTTAGAAGTTAAATGCTACAACTGAAACAAACACTTTCAAAGAAAATACTGTATTAGAGAGAACTTAAAAATGCAAACCATAAAAAGAAAGAAAAATCTATTTGTCTTCATTACCTTTTTACCTTAAGAGCTCCCTGGAGAGAATTCTGAAGCTGTCTTACAGCCATTGTGCTTCTCAACTTCCAGCATGCGTTATGTTGGCCAGGGTTCTGCTGGATTCTTTCTTTTATAATCAGGACACCTTTGTACCAGAACATTAGCAAGAGAAAAGAGAGAGACTTCTTTCCACCATAGCCTCAGTTTAAATTCTAGCCTGAAAACACTCAATCCCAGGCTCTGTACTTGCCAGTAAAATAGTTCCACTGATCTTTAGCTCTGGCCCAAATATAGAAGTAATAATAATAAAAATAAAAATAAAGAAAATACAAGATCTGAAAGGGAATCCTCCTTATTAGCAGTAAAATTCCTAATTCAACAGTTATACGTGTCATGGGTTTACTAAACTTCAAATTATTCTCCTCTTTCTTTCAGATACCCTGTTTTATCCAGTCCACATCTTGCTGATTGTTTTAATTTCAATTTTATGTGTGATATTCAGTTTGATTGCTGTGCTCCTAGGCTTTCAATGTTTCAAAATAACAGGTAATTGCTGCAAAAAGGATGGAGTCACTTAGGGCATCTCTTTTTATGTGATGCCCAAGTCACGTGGGGTGCTTAACCAAAGCTGTATGACATTTGTCAATACATGCCAAGCTTTACATAGAATGACTTAGGGCTTGTTTCTCACTTTAGAAGAGTTAGACTTCACACCTGTCAATTATGAGCTTCCCAGGACAAGGCTTTTTGAGGAATGAAGTCAGTATGTCTCCTGAGCTGCTTAGGCCTCCAGTTATTTCTGTGCCCCCAAAGGAGTGCTTTCTGTCTTAGATAAGAATATATTCATTCAAAATGAAATGGATCCAACCTCTGCTTCAGTCAAAATAATTTAGTGATGGATGAATCCTGAGTTTTGTTCTAGGATACACTTCATTTGATCACAATCTTTTTGCCTGCACAGATTCCCATTAATTTTTAAGATACTACCTTCATTTAAGGACTTGAACAAAACTAACATGAAAAAGAAATAGGTCTCTAAACTAATAAATCCTTTTTAACCATACTGTTTCCTTGGGTTTTATGGCTAAACTAAATGACTATATCATTTTTCTTTATGAATATATCATTGAATGGTACAGTGGACCATCAGGTACAAGGATATGACGATGCAAACTAACTCATATACAGTTAACTGCTAGATAAGGGATGTGAATTTGGAGACTGAGTGGATGATTTAATGGAGACGAATCAAAAGAGAAGATACAATCCATTGTGCTCATTTTTTACCAGATCCTTAAGACTTGGTACCATATTTATTCAGCGCCTACCTTATGCTAGACATTGTGATAACCATTTTACAGAATTTATCCAAATTAATCCTAAAGGCAGTGCTATTTTTGTCAGCATTTTTTAGATGAGATGTTGTGGCTCACATAGCTCACAAGTGGCAGAGCCAAGATGGGAACACAGATGCATTTGTCTCCAATTCTCATGCTCTAATCGCTGTGTTTCTCTCCAGTATTTAGTTGCAGGTTTCTGCCTGCACAGCTTATATGGCTGAGGAGGTTATCAACTCACGTGGCAGTCTGTTGCATAGTTATTGTGGGAATTTTCTTTGTTTTGAAAATCTAACCTACTGATACATCATATCTACCAATTAGCTTTTTCCAGCTTCCCCATGAAAGTCTTTTAATGAACTGAGATCATAACTTTACTACAATTGAGTCTCTTTAGAAAGTACCTGATTGTACCTTACTTTCCTCTGGAAGGTGACATAAATCAAAGAATAAATGGATACATATTTTAGTCATATATGGAAAAGCATTTTAATCATATGTGTTTAGCTTATAGAAATCAGCCCCTTGACAGTAGGATTCAAGCTGAAAGGTGTATGTTCAGAGTCTGTGGACACAGCATAGGGTTTTTTTCAGCCAGTTCAGTGTTACCACAGCTCCATCTGGTCAGTCTCACAACCCTCAGAAGCCCCACACATCTGATGAAGTTTCCTAGGGCCTCTCTCCAGGCCCCCAGACAGATTAATCTTGTGCTAGGTTAGGGGCTGAGAGCTAGGAAAGAAACTCTCTGAGCCCTATGAGAGCTACAGATCTAGTTCTGCAAGGCCCTGCCACCACCCACGAGCTAAATGCGCGTCCTCAGCCATAATCCTCTAGGTTGAGTGTGCGTGGGGCAATGACTATGCTTTCTCTGATAATGCTCCTTAGGTCAGTGATGCCCCGCAATGCCTGCATTCCTCATTTGTTAATTCTCTCTCTGTTCTAGCGTCCCGATGTAACGTCATTCATTTGTTGAGCACAAGTGTTGCTCAAATGCTATGTTTTGGAGTCTTTTGTATAGTACCCTCTATGTATATGGTATTCCGGAAAAGAGGTAAGTGGGGTCAGTAATGGCGACTTGCTCTTTTCCTGGAAATCTTGGTTATTTATCCAAAGCTGTGTGACTCTTTCATCATCACCAGGAAGAACAGTGGTTTGGGTGACATTACAGAGGATCAAATTCCAGCACTAAGATTGTTGTGGGTGTCAAGGACTGAAGGTCCTATAACTGCTGCTGATGTTCTCAACTGTGCTTTAGGACATAGGGCCTCCTGCTATAAGGAGGGAACACATTCTGACTCCAGAAAATATGGCTGGATACAACCACTCACTTACTTTAGTGGGGCCACCAATGCTGTCTATTCATGACTCTAGGTCACTGTTTCTTATCTATTTTGGGCTTAGCATCTATATTGAATATATTACTCTGGACATAAATTTTTTCCATTTGAGAGTAATATTCACATATACCTCTTTAGTTTGCATGTGGTTTCAGAAGGATTATGAAACACTGTAATCCTTCCTTGGACTTATTGTCTATGAAATGAGACTATCAGAGGTAAAGTTGGCAGGTTAATATAATAATATTCAAAAATATGATTTTGACAGTTGACAATTCTTTGTTTTTAGCTAGTACATGTTTACATTTACAATTTATTAACAACAAAAAAATCTTTGTAAAAATTTGATTTTCTAAGAGACATAAAATATTTAAAATAATTGCTTAAAATCAGATTGTGTTTAATTGTTACAATTCTTAATTATCTAGAGGATTCTAAAGAAATGGATATACAGGATAATTAGCATTCAACAAAGGAGTAAAACTCTTTGTTTTACTTGAGGCATTGCTTTCAAATCACAGAGAAGTTCAGAGAATTAGGGCGTTCACCAGCAGGACTCTCTGTCCCTCAGTTCCCATCCTCATCCTCATGCTCGGTAAGCCTTGAACAACATACATCAGCCTTTTTCCCAACTCTTTCCAGTGAAAATTGCAAAACCCTGTTTTCAAACTTATCAAACCAGTGGATAAAAAGACCATATTTTTCAGTAATAAAGGAAAATTAATGTTTGTATAAGCAAATCAAGTACCTGGATAAAATGTGGAGAAAAAAACAGTAAACACAAGTCAAATATCCCCTGGAGGTTTTAATTTCAACTAAGTCTCAGTTCTCACTCCTAAAGAGACCAAGGTACAAACCAACTCAACTGTCTCAAGAGACGTCTGAGGCAAATATAAAATATTCCTGATGATAAGTGGATTTTTATGTTTAATGACCACTAGCTGTGATCAGCATTTTAAAAAATAAATACCTAGAAATCGACCTGGACCATGTGTTATGTATATGTTTAACTTTATATCAGCTCAAGTATCTGTATCATTTTACACATCACCAGCAATGGATAAGAGAACATTTATTCCTCGTGTTTTCCAATATTTGGTTCCTGTAGCCTTACTAATTTTAGATTAATGTTTGTAGTGGTATCTCATCTTGGTTTTAATTTGCTTTTTCTAAACACTTCATATAAATGGAATCGGACAATATTTATTCTTTTTTAACTGATTTCTTTCACTTAGCATATTGTTTTAAAAGTTTATTCATGTTTTAGTATGTATCAGTTCTTCATTCTTTTTTATTGCTGAATAATAGTCCATTACATGAATACAGAATGTTTTATTTCTTCATTCTTGAATTAATGTACCTTGAGGTGTTTTCAGTTTTGGCTACTACTGATAATTCTGTTATAAACATTGAGTAAAAAGAATGTGGATATCACTCTGTTTATTTAAATCTTATATAATTGCTTTCAACAATGTTTCATGCTTTGCAGTGTACCACTCTATTTTGTCATTTTAATCCTAGGAATTCTATTCTTTTCTTCATTCTGAAATATAAAGTTCTTCCAATAGTTGACAATATTATTTAGTTTTAGGTGTCCAACATAGTGATTTGACATTTATGTACCTTATGAAGTGATCACCATGAATAGTCTAGTAACCATCTTCCGAGGTTATTATTTTGATATTATTGACTGTATTCCCTATGTTGTATGTTACATTCCTGTGACTTATTTCTGTTATAAATTTGTACCTCTTAATCTCCTTCACCTTTTTGCCCATCTCCCCCATCACCCAACCCCCTGGCAACTGTAAGTTTGTACTGTTTATCTATGAATCTTTTTGGTGTGTTGTGTTTGTTCATTAGTTTAATGATTTAGATTCTAGATGTAAGTGAAATATAATATTTATCTTTCTCTGACTTATAGCACTGAGCATAATACCCTCTAGGTCCATCCATGTTGTCTCAAATGGCAAGACTTCATTATTTTCTATGGCTGAGTAATATTACATTATATATGTGTGTGTGTATGTGTGTATACACAAATAAATATATTTATGTATATACATACATATATACATGTATAAATACATATATATACACATAAATACATATATAAATAAAATCACATCTTCTTTATTCCATTCATCTATGGATGAATACCTAGTTTGCTTCCATATCATGGCTATTGTAAATAATGCTGTAATGAACATAGGGGTGCATATTAGCTTTTCAAATTAGTGTTTTTGTTGTTTTTGGATAAATTCCCAAAACTAAAATTGCTGAATTGTATGGTAGTTCTATTTTTAATTTTTTTGTGGAACCTCAATACTGTTTTCCACAATAGCTGTGCCAATTTACAATACCACAAACAATGCACAAGGGTTTCTTTTCCTTTTATCCACATTCTTGCCAACCCTTGTTTCTTGTCTTTTTGATGACAGCCATTCTTACAAGTGTGAGAGGATATTTCTTTGTGGTTTTTCCTTGCATTTCCCTAATAATTAGTGGTTTTGAGCATCTTTTCATTGTTTGTTCTTCACGTATATGTGTTCTTGGGTGAAATGTCTATTCAAGTCTTCTGCTCATTTTTTAATTGGATTATTTGGTGGGATTTTTAATGCTGAATTTTGTAAGTTCTTTACATATTTTGGATATCAAGCTCTTATGAGGTATACCATTTGGAAATAACTTCTCCCATTCAGTAGGTTGCCTTTGTGTTTTGTTGATGGTTCTTTACTGTGCAAAATGTTTTTGGTTTAATGTAGTCCTATTTATTTATTTATTTATTTTGTTATTCTTGCTCAAGGAGACACAACCAAAAACTTATTTCTAAGATTGATGTCAAAGAATTTTCTGCCTAGGTTTTCTTCTAGTTTTAAGTTGTCAAGTCTTAAATTTAAGTATCTAATTCACTGAATATATTTTTAGATATGATGTAAGAAAGTAGTCCAGTTTTCCCAGCACCATTTATGGAAACTTTTTCTCATTGTATAGTTGTGTCTCCTTTCTTCTAAATTTAATTGATTATATAAGCACAGGTTTATTTCTGGACTCTTTATTCTGTTCTATTGACCTATGTGCCTGTTTTTGTGCCAGTACCATACTGTTTTAATTACTATAGTTTTGTAGTATAGTTTAAAATCAGGGAGAATGAGGTCTCCAGCATCAATTTTATATACTTTTGCTCTGATCTTTATTATTTCCTTCCTTCTACTAACATTGCGCTTTAGTTAATTTTCTTCTACATTCTTTAGGTGTAAGGCTAGGTTATTAAGACTTTTCTTGTTTCTTTGGGTAGGCTGGTGTTCCCATAAACTCCCCCCTTGAAATGGCTTTTGCTGCATCCCACCGATTTTCTAATGTTGTTTCAATTTCCATTGTCTCAAGGTATATTTTGATTTTCTCTTTAATTTCTTCGTTGCCCCATTTGTTGTTTGTTAGCATGTTGTTCAGCCTCCACATGCATTCTTTCCAGTTTTTCTCTTATATTTAATTTCTATTTTCACACCATAGTGGTAAGAAAAAATGTTTGATAGGATATCCATCTTAAATTCATTGGCTTATTTTGTGACCCAACATGTGTTCTATCCTGGAAAATATTTACGTTCACTTAAAAAGAACATATATTCTGTTTGGGGATGAAATGTTCTCTACATATATACTAAGTCCATCTAGTCTAACGGTCACTTAAGGCCAATATTTCCTTGTCTGTTTTGTCTGGCTGATCTATCTATCATTGTAAGTGGGGTGTTTAAGTTCCCTACTATTATTCTATTACTGTCAATCTCTCCCTTATGTCTGTTGATATTTTCTGCATGTATTTTGGTGCTCTTTTCTTGATGCATAGAGTTTACTAGTGTTATATCTTCTTGTTGGATTTATCCCATTATTATTATGCCATACCCTTGTGTCCTGTTACAGTATTTGTTTTAAAGTGTATTTGGTCTAAGTATTCCTACCTCAGCTTTCTTTTCATTTTTGTTTTCATGAAATATCTTTTTCTATCATTCACTTTCAATCTATGTGTCTTTAAATCTGAAGTAAGTCTCTTGTAGGCAGCATTCATCCATTTATATTTAAAGTAATTATTGCCCTGGACAAGTGATTCAGTTGGTTGGAGCATCATCCTATACACAAAAAGGTTGCAGTTTTGATCCCTCGTCAGGACACATATTTAGATTTCAGGTTCCATCCCCAGTAAGGGTGCGTACAGAGGGCAACTGAGTGATGTTTCTCTATATCTATTTCTCTCTCTCCCTTTGTTTCTCAGGTGTGGATAAAAATATATAAAAATAAAGTAATGGTAGGTATGTACTTACTGTCATGTTAATTGTTTTTATACTAGCTTTATAAATTATTAGTTTACTACCTTTATTAACTGTTTGCCTTTACTAGTGAGATCTTTTTTCTTTCATATATATATTCTTATTTCTAGTTTTGGCCTTTTCTTTTCTGCTTAGAGAATTTCCTTTAACATTTCTTAGAATGTTGATTCAGTGGTAATGAACTCCTTTAGCTTCTGCTTGTGTGGGAAACTTTTTACCCCTCCTTTAATTCTAAATGATAGCCTTGTTGAGTAGGGTATTCTTGGTTGTAGATTCTTTCTTTTAATCACATTGAATATATAGTGCCCCTCCCTTCAGGCCTACAAAATTTCTGTTGAAAAATCAGTTGATAGTCGTATGGGCAGTCCCTTGTATGTGACTAGTTGCTTTTTTCTTTCTGTTTGTGAGATTTTTGCTTTATCTTTAACTTTTAACATTTTAATTATAATGTGTCTTTTTCATTGTTTATTTTTCCATTACTATTTATCTATGATGTATCTTGATGTGGGTCTCTATGCGATGATCTTGTTTGGGACTCTCTTTTCTCTTTAGACTTCCATGCTGTTTCCTTCTCCAGGTTAGGGAAGTTTTCAGCCATTTTTTTCTTCAAGTAGGTTTTCTATACTTTTCTCTCTTTTCTACTTCTGAAGTCCCTATGATGCAAATGTTAGTATGCTTGATGTGATGCCAGAGGTTCCTTATGCTATCCTCAAACTTTTGTTTGTTTGTTTTTTTTAATCTTCCAGTTGGGGAGATTTCCACTATCCTGTTTTTCTGATTGCTGATCCATTTTTCTCTCTCATCTGATCTGCTGTTGATTCCTTCTGGTGTATTTTTCATTTCAATTGTTATATTCTTCATTTCTGATAGGTTTTTTTAAACAGTTTTTATCTCCTTGTTGAAGTTCTCCACTTGTCTGCCTAGTTTGATGAGCATTTTTATGACAAATTACTTTGAACTCTTAATCTAGTAGACAGGTACCTCTGTTTTGTTTAATTCTTTTTCTGGGATTTTCTCTTGTTCTTTGTTTGTTTGTTTGTTTGTTTGTTTGTTTGTTTGGAACATATTCTTTTGTCTCCTCCTTTTGCTTGTTTGTTTTTATGTTTTATGTAGATCGGCTACATTTATAGGTCTTAGAAAAGTGGCCTTATTTAGAAAGTGTCCTGTGGGGTCCAGTGGTGGATTCCCCATTTGTCAGCAGAGCTGAGTGCTCCAGAGGTGTTTCCTGTGTGAACAAGTGTGTCCTGCTGTTGTAGTTGGGCCACAACTGCTAAAAACACACTGGCATTTGAGGCTGGTCCCTGGCCCTCCTGTCTGTGAGGCCTAGCTGGAAGTGTTGTGGTCATGCTGATATACAGGGTAAGCTTTAAGTGTGGCTGGCTGCAAGCCCCAGCCTTGATTGTTGCAGACACACTGCTGTGTGCCGCTGACAACAAAGGCTGCCCACCAGGTATGACAGCACAGGAGCTGTTTTGGAGAGGTGCCTGCTGGGTGGCACCTGAGGAAAATGCCAGAGTGAGGTGAATAGTGTTAGCAAGATTAATGGAGAGTGTCATAAATAGCACCTGCTGACATCAGACCAGCTAGGTGGAAGGAGGGTAAAGAAAGGGAAAAAATGGCACCCGCCAGTACTTCCGTCCCTGCAGAAAGTTCTAACAGATCCATGTCCTTCCAGCATGCACCCTAAAATTAGTAAATGTGTCAATTTCATATATGACCCAGGTGCTTTTCAAACTGCTTCCTTTTCATTGGGACTCAGAAAGAACACAACCTTTGTTTTCTATAGCCGTTTGGCTCTCCTAGTCATAAGGCCCACTTATTTTCAAAGCCAAGTGTTACAGCCTCCTCTTTCTGGTGCTGGTCCTCAAGGCCAGGGCTCAAACCCTTTTCTCTTCAGTGGGGACCTCCATGATTGTGATATGTCTCCCATTTGTGGGGCATTCCACAGGAAATGAGGTTAGGGTGGGTCTGACTCTACTCAGTCTGTACCCCTCCCTCCTACCCCTCTCAATATGGCTTTTTCTTTATAACCATAGGTGTATAAAATCTGTTCTACTAGTTTTCATGTCATTCTCAGAGATAGCTTTTCTATATTAGTTGTAGTTTTGATGTCAATGAGAGCAGATGAGCTCAAGATCTTCCTACTCCACCATCTAGAACCTGTAACCAAGAGCCTTGCTTTTAAATGACAAGTTAGCATGTCTGTGAAATGCTGTTCCTTGAAGTTGGTTCACTGTCCCTGCAACAAATGAGCCTTTGGATCTCTGAGTCACTGCTCCTGCTTCTGTGTGTCAAATGCTATCCTTTTTAATGCTGTTTTCTGAATTTCACATTTATCTTGACCATTACTAACTATAGGAGTACGCCTGGCTGGTGTGGCTCCATGGACTGAGTGCCAGACTGTGAAGCAAAGGGTTACTGGTTTGATTCCCAGCCAGGGCACATCCTTGGGTTCCAGGCCAGGTCCCCAGTAGAGGGCATGTGAGAAGCAACCACACACTGATGTTTCTTTCCCTCTCTTTCTCCCTCCCTTCTCCTCTCTCTAAAAATAAATAAGTAAAAATCTGTAACTATAGAAGTACAACAGATTTCTGTATATTGATCTTTTATCCTGAAACATTGCTAAATTCAGTTATTCATGGCTTATTTGTCCTAATTTTTTTTGTGTGTGTTTATGCACGGATTCCTTAGGATTTTCTACAATATAACATTATATGATCTGTGAATTGATTTTATTTTTTTCCTTTACAATCTGGATACTGGTTCTTTCTTATTCTTGCCTAATTGCTCTAAGTAGGGAATCCAGTGAACATTGAATATATAATAAGTGGTTAGAGCAGGCATCCTTGTATCGTTCCTGATCATAAAAGGACATCATTAACTCTTTCACTACATACTTTGATGTTAGCTGTGGGTGTGTTCATGGAACACTTTAAAAAAAAAAAGAAATCAAATTGAAAGTTCTTTTCTGTTCCTGACTTTTTCATTGTTTTTATCATGAAAAGGGCTTGCATTTTATCACATGCTTTTTCTGATCTATTGAGATAATCATGTTGTTTGATTCTTTATTTATTGTAGTATTATGTACATTAATTTGCAGATGTTAAACTAACCTTTCCTTCCTGAGACAAGCCCCATATTGTTATGGCAAATGTTATTTTTTATATAAGGCACAATTTTGTTTGCTATTGTTATTTTTTAAATTGAGAAATAATTTCTTCTGGTTCAGGATTTTGTGTCTATATTTATAAGATATATTTGTCTGCAATTTTTTTCCCGTGATATCTTTGTGTGGTTTTAATATAAGAGTAATACTGGTTTCATCCAATCATTTGGGAAGTAGTTTTGTCTTTTTTTATATTTTGAAAACGTTTGTGACTGATTAGTATAAATTCTTTAAATGTTTGGTAGAATTTACATGTGAAGCCATTTGAGCCTGAGCTTTCCTTTGCAAAGAATTTTTAAACATATTACTTCAATTTTTTTCATGTTATAGGTCTATACACGTGTTCTTTTCCTTCCTGAGTCAGTTTCACTGTTTAGATCTTTCTATTAATTTGTCAATTTCCTCTAAGTTATCTAAAATTTTAGTATCCATTTCTTCAGAATGTTCCTTTAAAGTCCTTTTTATTTGTTATCTTGGAAATTATGTCCCCACTTTCACCCTTAATTTTACTAATTAGAGTCTTTTCTCTTTTTCTTTTTTATCTTAATGAAGTTTGTTAATTTTGTTTATCTTCTCAAGTAACTCATTCTTGGTTTCATTGATTTTCTCTATTGTTTTTTCTATTATCTATTTTACTTATTTCTACTTAAATTTTTGTCATTTTCTTACCTTCTATCTGCTTTGAATGTAGTGTGCTTATGGTGTAAATTTAGCTTATAGATTTGAGACTTTTCTTCTTTTTGAGTCTAGACATTTATAATTATAATTTTTCCTTTAAGTGCTGTTTTATATGCTTCCCATACACTTTGTTACATTCTGTTTTTATTTTTATTCTTCTGAAAGTGTTTTGTAATTTCCCATGTGAAGACGTGGTCTACTTTCTTTTTGCTGCTTATAGTAAAATGTAAGAGAAAAAAAGGTTGACATAACAACTGTTAAGCAGAAAGGAACCAGGACTTGATGATGTAGGAAGTTCTCAGTAATTCTGACCGTAAAAGATGCTAAAATTAGGAGAACCATTGTCAGGGAAGTATGCTTTATAGAGAAAACAAAGGGTGTGTTTGGGAAATCTTTTGCTGAAGTCTTGGATGGAACAAAAAATCAGAGTATTCAATCATGCAGAGGGTTGCATGATTAGATTATATTAGATGTGTGATTTATGGGTACCCTCACCAATATCAGCAGAAACCAGAAATAAAGATGATATTTTGCAGGAAAGATGTGTTGAGTAATCTCTCATCTAATGGCGTTTGTCCCTATGCCATACATAGGAAAACATCAAGGCTCTTAAGAATGTTTTTTCAGCAGAAACACTACCAATTTCTGCTATAAGGGACAAGAACGATAAAATAAGACTGTTGAACTTCCAAAATTTTATAACAGGAAAGAGGACAACAAAACTACTAAGCTGCAAACACATACTACTTTCCTGTGGCCACTGTATTGAATTACCACAAACTTAATGTCTCAGAGCAAGATAGGTGCCACTCAGCTAAATCCAAGGTGTCACAAAGGCTCTGCATCCTCCAGATGGTCTACAAAAAATCCATTTCTTTGCTTTTTACTGTTTCTAGAGCTTCATCTTCACATTTCTTGGTTCAGGGCTCATTCTTCCATCTTCAAAACCTGTAGCATAACATCTTTAAATCTCTCTCTGCTCTGTCTTTACATCCTCTCCTCTGTGTGTAAAATAAACTACCTCCCTCTTACAAGGGTACTAGTGATTGCATTGGGCCTGGCCAAATAATTCAGAATAATCTCTCCATCTTAAGATCCTTAACTTAATGACACCTGCAAATACTCCTTTACCACATAAGGTACCATGCATTAGGTGTGGAATATCTTTGGAAACCATTACTCAGCCTACTACCATGTACCATCCTTTATGAAAATTAAACAATGACTCCAGGCCCAGAGGTCAGAGCCATGAGTCACAAAGGATTATCCTTAGAACTTGAAACCTAATGGATTTTGCCCAGTTGAATTCTGAAATTGCTTGAGTGTAATAACTACTTCTCATTTTCTTTACCTTTCATTGAGAATGTCTATAACTGTTTTCCTATGCTTATTGCACCATTATATTTTAAAGCAGGTAATGTTTTTTAGTTTCACAGTTCATGATGAAAAGGAATTTTACACCAGGATATATTATACTCAAAGCCTCACTCCTCTATCTCCAAATTTATTTAGTTTGTTGGACAGTATCAATTCCTTGCAGTTATAGGACTTTACTCCCATTCCTTTGCTGATTGTCAGCAGGGGGCCAAGAGGCTGCCTGGATTTCTTCACATGCTTTTTATCATACTCTATCAGCAATGGTGGATCAAGTCCATTTCAGCATTTGAAATCTCTTACTTCTTCTGCCACATATTTCTGACTGCAGCCAGAGAAAAGTCTCTGCTTTTTTGGGCTTCCATGATTAGATTTGCCCCACCTAAATATTCCTGGGTAATGTCCTTATTTTAAGCTTCATAACCTTAATTTTATCTGCAAAGTCTCTTTTTTCATGTAATGTAACACATTTACAGGTCCAGGAATTGGAGAATGGGTCTCTTTGAGGGATGTCCGTTCTGTCTGTGACAATCTGTTTCATCCCCCAATATCCACAACTCTCCCAAACATAAAATCTACTCATCTAACTTTCATTTTGTTATAACATCAACTCAAAATTAGTAAGATAACAAAAAAATATTAAAGGATCTATTTTATATAGTTGTTATGGTTGATGGGATTAGTGTATTTTAGAACTAAAATATAACTTCTAAAGAATAAGTTATCTGACCAAGTAAAGTTATGTTAAATACTGGTTCCAGAATGTTCTCTTCTCCGAGCTCTCACTTAACTAATTTTCTAATTTTTATGCCTTACTCAGTCTCTCTTCCAGATCCTGTGTTTTCCGTCTACAACGACTTGATATGGGATATTATAATAATAATATTTTCCATGATGATATATTATAGTATATTTATCTCTGGTTTGTATGTGACAATGAGAGGTAAGTGGACAGGGTTAGTCATGACTAATCTGTCACTTTTCCAGCATACATTTATATTTTATCTCTTGTAAGTCTCCACTTTCTGCCTGCTTATTCATCCAAGGTTCATCCTCTTTTCAGAAGGAAAACAATCTAAGTCCCAAACTATGTTTTATCAAGTTATATATTTATACACTAAGGTTAACTTGTCTCATCTCAAGTGCTCAAAGGCTGACTCTTTTTCTGCCCTGATCTTCAGACTTCTGCTCTGCACTTCAGCTAGTAACACAAAGAATCGTAGCTGTTCTTCTCAGATTCCCCACTGTCCTCCTGCAACACGTAGGGCAATTTTTATGTTGACATCTCTATCTCTACCACCCTAAAAAAGCACAGTGCAGCTCTCTCCAAGCTCATGTTGTAACATTGTTGTACACATAGTTTAATTTATCCTTACGTTATTTTGTTCACTGAAAATTACAAAGATTTGATTCAATTTTAACATTATTTAACTCTGCTCATCCTGCCTCCTTAAATGAATTTCACCATTTCTCCATTTTTGTTCAGCCAGGAATCATAAGTAATAGGTAGGAAGCTAAAAATTCTTCTGATATTTTTATGGAAAAATTTTGATATGTATGGGGCCAACAATTATTCAAATATATAATTTCCCCTAAGAATTTACTGCAAATGAATTTAAATTCACAAAATCATGAGTAATTTTCATTGTTTTGTTGGTATAACTTTCTTAAGTGAACATAGTATTAAATGAACAGTGAATATCTATGCATATCACTAGGTGTTAGAAGGAACAAAAACAATATATATGAGATCCTAATGGATAAATGTGTTTTTAGCCTGCAATTTTACCTATTCTAAATACTTTCTTATAAGTAAGAGAAAATAATAGTCAAGGACATAAAGAATTCACCATTACCATAGACTATATGAAAATTATTTAAGAAAAATTCAAATGGAAATGAGACTATATTAAAAAGTAGATGAGTCAATAATATATATGAAATAAGTAAAGAAATTTAGTCAATAAAATATTAATTTAAAAATAAATACACAGTGTTGGAATAGTTGCCAATAAACTGATTACTTAAATAATGTAACAATATATTAATAGCCTAGTCACTGAACACCAATGGCTGCTAATATCACAGAAAGACAAAAAGAATAACCTTGAATCTGATTAAACCTCTATTTTATCCTCTAATTTGTAGGATATAAGAAAAAGATTCGGCAGATATGCAAACAGCAAAATGTAGACATGGAAAACACTACACAAGAAATGATCCATCCTGACCAGCATGGCTCAGTTGGTTGAATGTTGTCCTGCAAAGCAAAAGATTGCCAGTGTGATCCCTGGTCAGGGTACATGTCTGGGTTGCATGTTTGATACCAGGTTGGGGCACCTGCGAGAGACAACCAATTGATATTTCTCTCATAAATCCATGTTTCTCTCCCTGTATTTCTCCCTCCCGTCCCCTCTCTCTAAAAATTAATAAATAAAATCTTTTTTTAAAAAAGAAATTATCCAAGTTCTTCAATGTATGTTGCTAGAAAAATAGAGTGAAAAAAACAGGTTAGCTCTATAGTTTCTTAAGTCAGAGGCATATCAGCCAATTACTACTGTACATTTATTTGGATGTCTATTTAAACTGACACATTATTAAACAAAAATGACAAAACTTTAGCCAAATTTATCAAGAAAAAAAACTGAGAGCCCAAATAAATAAAATCAAAAGTTAAAAAGGGAAAAATTACAACCTACATTGCAGAAAGACAAATAATTATTAAATACTATGAACAATTATTTGCCAACAAGTGGACAACCTAGGAGAAATGGATAAATTTCTGGAAGCATACAACTTTCCAAGACTGAACTATGAAGAATTATAAAATCTAAACAGACTGATTACTAGCAATGAAATTGAAGCAGTAATCAAAAAACTCTCAATGCCTATGACAAATTTTACCAAGGAGGTAAAATATTTTTACTCAGAAAAGTATAGGGCATTGAAGAAAGAAACTGAGGAAGATACAATTAAGTGGAAGCATATACCATGTTGATGGGTTTGAAGAACTGACATCATTAAAATGTCCATACTACCCAAAGCAATCTATAGATACAACTCAATACCATAAAAACAAAAAATCCAATTTTAAAAAATGGGCACAAGACCTGAATAGACACTTGTTCAAAGAGAACATACCAATGGCCAATAGATGTATGAAAAAAATGCTCAACATCACTAATTGTCAGAGAGATGCAAATTAAAACCACAATGAAATATCACTTCATACCTGTCAGAATGGCTGTTATCAATAAATCAAAAACAAGTGCTGCCCAAGATGTGCAGAAAAGGGAACCCTAGTGACTGCTGGTGAGAATGCAGACTGATGCAGCCACTGTAGAAACAAATATGGAGTTTTCTGGAAAAAAATTTAAAATGGAGTTGCCTTTTGACCCAGAAATCCACTTCTGGGAATATATCCTGAGAATCCCAAGACACCAATCAGGAAGAATATATGCACCCCTATGTTCAATGGTAACATTATTTATAATAGTCAAGGTCTAGAAATGGACTGAATGCCCATCAGTAGATGAGTGGATCAAATAGATGTAGTACATTTACACAATGGAAAAAAGATGGAAAAAGCTGGAAAAAAGATGGAACTCTTACCCTTTGTTACACAGCATGGGTGGACCTAGAGATTATTATGCTTAGTGAAATAAGTCAATCAGAGAAAGACACATACCATATGATCTCACTTATATATGGAATCTAATGAATAAAATAAACTGATGGACAAAATAAAACCAGAGGCATGGATACATGGAACAGAGTGACAGATCTCAGAGGGGAAGGAGAGGGGGAGACTGGAAGGGATTAGCCAAGAAATACATATGCATATATGCATAGCACATGGCCATGGACAATAATGTGCTGAAGGCCAGAAGCAGGGACAGGATCAAAGGAGGGCAAAATGGGGGACATCAGTAACAGTGTCAACAATTTTTTTAAAAAAAAGAGAAAATACTCATGAACATGAACAACAATTTGGTGATTGCCAGGGGTCAGGGGTGAGACAGCTGTAGAGGGGATAAATGTTGATGGACAGAGACTTGATTTGAGGTACTAAATATACAATATAGTGTACAAGTTATGCACCTGAATTCTGTATAACTTTGTAAATGAGTGTCACCCCAATAAATTCAATAAAAATGAAAAAAGAAAAAAAGGAATCAATGACTGAAGGAAAATGGAAAAACTCAAAAATATGTGGAAATTAAACTACACACTCCTGAACAACCAGTATGTCAAATCTAAAGATAAATTTAAAAGTTTCTTGAAATAAATGCAAATAACACAACACACAAAAATGTGTAAGATACAGCAAAATCAGAATTAAGAATGTTTTAGGGGGGTGGGTAGGGCAAGGGAGAGTAATGGGGGGAAATGAGGGCAACTGTAATTGAATAACAATAAAAACATGTTTAAATAAAAAAAGAAAGATTTCAAATAAACAACTCAATTTTATACCTCATAGAACTAGAATAAAAACAGAGCTTAAAGTTAGCTGAAGGAAAGAAATATAAAGTTTAGGGGACAAATACATAAAATAGAGAATAGGAAAAATAGCAAAACTATAATTAGGTTTTAGGAAAACCCAATAATATTGTCAAAACTTTAGGTGGACTAAGAAAGAGGAAAGTCTCAAATAAATAAAATTAGAAATGAAAGAGAAGACACTACACCTGATGACACAGAACTGTGAAATATCCTGAGAATTTTAAGAATTTTATACTCCAAAAAATTGAATGACTTAGAAGAAATTAATACCTTTCTGAAAATATACAATATACCAAGTGTAAAATATGCAAGATATTAATAATTGAGAAAACTAGGGTAGGGTTTGAAGGGGCATCTGTCTATCTGTACTTTCCTATTTGTAGGTTCCTAATTAATGGTAGAACAAATATAAGAAAGGAAAGCATCAGTGAAATTAAAGAAATTAACCAATCAGAATGCATAAAAAAGATTAAATAAAAATAAGTATAATATCAGAAATCTGTATGACATATGGCCTAACATGCATGTAATTGGAATCCTAAAAGTAGAAGAGACGGAATGGGATAGAATTATTTTTAATTCAGAAAAATATTTAGTTACAGATTTTAAAATCTCATAAAAACCTAGCAGTATAAATACCAAGGAACTCACATCTAGAAACATTGTAATCAAAATATTTAAATACAACAGGAACAATGAAAATAGTCAAAGTAGAAAAAAACACATTTCAAATAGATAAACTGAAATGATTACTGATTTGTCCTCAGAAACAAAGGACACCAGAAGACAAAGGAGAAAAATTTTCTGTGTTAAAGAAAGAAAACCTGTCAACCATTAATTTTTTTCATATTATTTTGGTTTTTGTTTAATTACTATCCAGTGATATTTACTTTTTCCTTTTGTGGTATACAGTTATATTAAACTTAACACATGTATAGACTACAAGCAAAATATCAAGAAGTTTCATCAACCCCCAAAACACCTTTATGTTGTCTCCTCACACATACCCCTAATTCCTAGCAGCATTGTGATGTTCTGTTTTTGAGAAAGTCACATAATGTAATCATGAAGTATGTAACCTTTGGAGAAAAACTTTTTATTCAGTATAAAGCTTTGAGGTTCAGCCATATTGTTGTATATTAACAGCGCATTCCTTTTTAATGCTGAGTAGTATTCCATTGAATGTACCACATTTGTTTATTTGTTCTCCCATTGAAGGACATAGGAATGAAAGGGTATCTCATTTCTACAATTTTGACTGATTGATTCCAGCTTCATTGAAGTATACTTGACAAGTAAAAATGGTATATATTTAAAATGTATAATGTGATGTTTGATATATACATATATATACACATTGTGAAATGATTACCAAAATCAAACTAATTGACATATCCATCACCTCACATAGTTACATTTGTGTGTGTGTGTGAAAATTCCAAGTATACAACACAGTATTATTACCTGTACTGCATATTAGACCTCTGGAATTTATTCATCCTGCATAACTGAACTTTTGTAGTATTTGATCAGATCTATTTCCCCCACACTGTCAGCCCCCAGCAATGAGCATTCTACTCTTTACTATGACAGGCTTGACTTTTTTAGATTTCACATACAAATGAGATCATACGGTATTTGTGTTTCTGTGTCTGGCTTAGTTCATTTAGCACAATGTCCTCAAGGTTTATCTATGTTGTCACAAATTGTAGGATTTTGCTTGTAAAGATTGTTTGCATAAATTACTACAACTTGGAAAAGCATTTGACAATATCTATTAAATGTGAACATATGTATAGCATATGAGCCAGCAATCCATGTCTAAGTATCTACTTAGTGTTTTTGTCCAAAAGACATATACAAAAACATTCATAACAGCATTATTTATGTATATAAATAAATATACATTATATCTACTAGATATCTTAACAGTTTTATTCCACAAGGGAGGAGAACTGGGTGTAGCCACCATCTGAACACTTTCATTCCATAAGGGAGCAGTGACTGGGTGTAACCTCTGCCTCTCCCACAGTACAGGTGACTCCCTCTCCCAAGCCTGATCACAGAACGGCTTTCTGCAGTCTCCTACCCTGCCTCCAGTCATTCTCATGAATAACCACTGTGATGATCTGGCAGGTGGCTGCAAACTCCCTTTACGACTGCATCTCCTAGGGACCTATATTCTCATGGTAGCCCACACTCAGCCTTTATCTACTCATTAGAATTTTAGCTCACCTCCCACCCTCAATCCTACCCCCGCTTTGGTTTTGTCCATGGATCTTTTATACGTGTTCCTTGATGACCCTTCCCCTTCTTTCCCCCATTATCTCCCTCACCCCTCCCCTCTTGTTACCATCAGTTTGTGGTCATTGAAATAATGATTTCAATGTCTCCAGTTATATTTTGCTTGCTTTTGTTTTGTTGATTAGGTTCCACTTATAGGTGAGATCATATTTCTTTCACCACCCAGCTTATTTCACTTAGCAATGCTCTCCAGTTCCATCCATGCTGTCGCGTAGGGTAGGAGCTCCTTCTTTCTTTCTGCTGTGTAGTATTCCATTGTGTAAATGTAGCACAGCTTTTTGATCCACTCATTTACTGAAGGGCAGTTAGGCTGTTTCCAGCACTTGGCTATTGTAAATTGTGTTGCTATGAACTGGTGGCGGGAAAATGGAGATAACTATACTTGAACAGTGGAAAAAAAAAAAAAAAAAGAAGAGCTACATACCTTAAAATGAATAGCAGTTAAAATAAGTAAAAGCACACTTTTTAATAAAAAAAAGAAGTTTAGCTCAAATCTTCATACCAGTTTCAGCATGGGGTCATAGTGTCTTCTCTTCTTCCTATGCTCTGCCCAGGTAAGTCAGTGCTTGCATCTCTTCTATTCTTGGAAGTTTCAGGCTACATTTTTCCTTGCAAATTGGGGAGTGTTCAAGAAAGAAAAGTTATGATTTTGTTGATCATTCAGGTTTTCTTTGTAGTTAGTCTTCAGGCAACATTCCAACTTTATGGATCCTAAGCAGAAACCAGAAATCTTTAACAGTATATTTGAATGAAAGGAAATTATAAATTTTAATAAGGTTTTATTCACCATTCTTTTTCTTTTATGGTTATTGCCTATGTGACCAATCTGATAAATAATTAAAGATCATGTAAACCCTCCTACATTATTGAGAACAGAGTCTTTCCATCCATCACGTTGAAACTCTGACTCTAAACAGAGAGTGAGAGCAAGTGTTCTCATTACTGTAGGCAAGAGATGGAGATAACAACATATGAAGTCACTTCTCCTTTGCAAAATGAAGCTTGTTCTTCCATAACAGTATAATCCCACTCTCAGAACTAGAGAATAAAACTTAGTCACTGAACAGCAGAGCTAATAGGATTTGGAAGATTCCCAGTACCAGTCCCAATACCCCCAGCTGAGAAAACTTCATTACTCTGCCTCTCAAACACTTCCTGTCAGAAGCCCTGACAAATTGTTAGGACATGTCAGAAATAGCCATTAGCTATAGAGGCATAGTTTTCAACATGGTTTGCACAATGCAATTACCTGGGGGAACTTTACAACTTGCCAATTGCATCTACAAAAACAGAACTTGTAGAAATAGAATAGAATGTTGCTTCCCAGTGACTGAGAGTTTGGGTAATTGGTGAGATGTTTAAGGGTACGAACTTGTAATGGTAGATAAATAAGTTCTGGAGATCTAATGCACAGCTTAATTCTTATGGTCAACAACTCTTTGGTATACACTCCAAAGTTTCTAGGAAACTGTATTTTAATTACTCTCACCACAAAAAAAGAAATGACAATTATAAGACAGATAAAGGTGTTAGCTAATGCTATGGTGGTACCCATATTGCAATATATAACTGTATCAATAGACATATGTCTTAAATTTATACAATATTATGTTAATGATACCCCAAATTTTTATAAAAGAACATCACTATAATGAGTGATGCAGAGTTAAAATGAAAAAAGATGAAAACAATAAAGTTTGTAAACTAGTTAACAGTTTAAAAATGTATATTCATAAATGGAATACTATTCATCCATAAAAAGGGATAAAATGCTGATACCTGCTGCAACAGGCATGAATCTTGAAATCATTTTTGCTATATGGAAGAAGCCAGTCACCAAAGCCACACATTGCAGGATTCCATTTATGAAATGTCCAGAATAGGAAGATCAGCAGAGATCGAGTAGGTCAGTGATTGCCAGGGAATAGAGCGAGGGAGAAATTGAAAAGCACAGGTTTCTTTTTGGGGTGATGATTCTACAGCACTGTGAGTATACGAAAATCCATTGACTTGTACACTTTTTTTCAAAAGAAACTTTTGTTTATTGGTGAGATTGGTAATAGTTATCTTTTTAAAAAATTTATTGTTATTCAGTTACAGTTGTCCTGCCTTTTTCCTCCTTGCTAACCCCAACCATCTGCCCCCCCATTCCCACAGTCGATCTGCCCCCATTGTCCATTCTCATGAGTCCTCTATTCGTGTTCCCTTCCTTGCCCCTTCCCCTTCTTTCCCCCATTATCCTCCTCTCCCCTCCCTTCTGGTCACCGTCAGTTTGTCCATTACCAAGTCTCTGGTTCAATTTTGTTCATTTGTCTGTTTTATTGATTAGGTTCCACATAAAGATGAGATCATATGGTATTTTTCTTCACTCCCTGGCTTATTTCACTTAGCATAATGCTCTCCAGTTCCATCCATGCTGTTGCAAAGTGTAGGAGTTTCTTTTTTCTTTCTGCTGTGTAGTATTCCATTGTGTAACTATACCACAGTTTTTTGATCCACTCATCTATTGGTGGGCACTTAGGCTGTTTTGAGCATTTGGCTATTGTAAATATTGCTCTATGAATATTGGGGTACATAGGTTCATTTGAATTGGTGAGTGAGGATTCTCATGGTATAGTCCCAGCAGTGGAATGGCTGGATCCAAAGGCAGTTCCATCTTTAGTTGTTTTGAGGAAATTCCATGCTGTTTTCCATAGTGACTGCACTAGTCTGCATTCCCACCAACAGTGTACTAGGGTTCCCTTTTCTCCACAACCTCACCAGCACTTGTTTGTGGATTAATGGCGGTCATTCTGACTGGTGTGAAGTGGTATCTCATTGTAGTTTTAATTTGCATCTTTCTAATAACTAGTGATATTGAGCATTTTTTCTTGTGTTTATGGGCCCTCTGTATATCCTCTTGGAGAAGTGTCTGTTCAGGTCCTTTGCCCAATTTTTAATTGGATTGCTTGTCTTCCTGGTATGGAGTCATGTGAATTCTTCATATAATTTGGAGATCAAACCCTAGTCCAAGGTATCATTGGCACATATGTTTTCCCATATGGCTGGTTCCCTTTCTGTTTTTTTGATGTTTTCTTGAGCTGTGCAGAAGCTTTTTAGTTTGTGACTTGTACACTTGCAAATAGTAAATTTTATGTTATGTGAATTATTGTCAATTAAAAATAGATATGCAAAACAAAAATAAATAAGTAAATAAACAAATAATTAAATAATGTCAATGGTATTCCCCACTCCAAAGCAATTCTAAAACATTTCCTATTTGATTCAAATGTGTGGTCTGGTCGAGCCCAATACAGGGATATATCAGAAGTGCAAGGCAGATGTTTTGGTGAGGCAAAGAAGGAGTTCCTGCCCCTCACTAAAAAGGGGAGCAAAGATAAACCATGAACCCTAGAAACAACCAAGTGCCTCTTGAACTTAACTTTCTTAGGATTCCAAAAGTACTTTAAAATAATTTTTTTCCTTACCAAACTTATTTGCAACCACCACATTTTGCCCTTACATATTGCTCCTCTTCCCTTAAGCCATATCTCAGATAATATTCTCTCCATTCACCTAGTCAGATAAATGCTGAACTCTGGGGTACATCCTGAAATTCTTCATCTCTCTCGTGCAATCAATTCTACCTTCAATTCTATGTCCAAAATAGATCTCAGATCTTTCCAATTATGCATTGTCTGCTCTGCCACTACTTTAAGTTCTCATTGTATTTGTCCCTGATTATTGATTTACACATGTATATATGTATGTTTTTATTTAACATATATCTGTATGTTCCACATAGTCCTTATGTTTGTGTATTCATAAACATAGTCATGTGTGTTCATATAGATATATATGCAAACATCATATATACATGCATTGTACATATATACACCATTAGGATAAGTATACATGTGCATAAAATACATAAATATGTATAATTCTTTATAAATATATGCATGTCATTATGCACACATGTCAATGCTTATATATATAGCTATATATTTTGATACTCATGTATGTATATTATCTATATTACATGAGAATTAGGTATTTATATGTATGTATATATACTTAAGTGTATATTACCTAATACTTCTTAAAAGTCAAACCACAACTTTACCTTTGTTTCTCTGTATAGCTCACCTACCTCATTCTCTGATTATGTCTCCCATTCTATTGACAGTGAAGTACTTGAAGTTTTCTGAATTGAACAATTTTCTCTCTCAAATGCCTTTCAAGCTGTCACTCCCTCAGCCTGGAAAACCTATTCTGCTCCTTCTGCTCCTCTTCTTAAATGGGCTAACTGTTCATTTTATTGCGACACTCCTCTCGGCCATGATCACCTCGCAGCTTTCCGTGAATGCCTGATCTGAATTTAGTGCCTTTTATTTGTGCTTCCACAGTTCCCTTCCTTTCCTTTCTAAGTACAGCACACCATTCAAAATATATTTCTTTACCACAGCTTTGTTATTCAGCACAAGTTACATAAAATACATAGATCAAATTGTGTGTTGCTTCCTTCCAGAGCTAGGCACGTCATGTTGGTGCTTGTGATACTAGCACCATGGTGCCAGGTGCAGTCACTGGAGCTGAACAGACACACCCACAGCCTGGAGCAGCCAGTCTCCTTGGAATTCCCCTTGGAAAGGAACACAAGGATCAGGCTGGAAGAATCAGGTGTCCAGGGCTGGAAGGCAGCTGTCAGAAGGAGCTTTGTTAAGTAGTCTGCCTGGTTCTGGTACTGTCAGAACTTCAGGTGACTCACCTGGAATTCATTCTCTAGGTACAGCAGTGAGCTGCCTCGGGATCACTGGTAAGTGTAAGATTTAGGATCCGTTCTCTCTCCACAGACGGCCATCGCTTCTTCCATCCCTTCCTCTTCCTATGCCTCCTGGGAGACTGCCTGTCCCTATATTTCAAGGGACTTAGATACATTTACAGATTAGTGAGAGGGTGTGAACAGAGAAGTCTCAGTCACCTCTAAGGAAAATCTTTTCTCAATGTTTCTTTGTGGGTCATTTGAAACTCACTCTGCGGTATTGTGTCACAGCAAATGTTGGGCTCAGTTTCTGGAGTCTGCTTTGTTGAAGCATAAGGAAAATACTATTCTTATGCATGCTATTCCCCAGTCTTCTAGTAGTTCAACCAGTCACCATCACAGTATTCTTTGCATCCTGAATTCCTGTTCTTTATTGTAGCTAGCCGAGATTAACAAAATTAGATAAGGAGAAATATCTCATTGTGGTATGTTTATGAAGAGTTTTAAAATATTAAATATCTATAAAATTATTGGCTATCAGAATATAACATAAATAACCTTCATAAAAATATTTTAACTCACATTCAACAGGCTAGGAGGGTATATCAAAAACACTTTAATTTTGTTTAAACTAGAAACAAAATCGACAGAAAATGGTTGAATTAGATACCACTGTTTCTATAAAAGGAAAATCGCTGTGATAATACTGGTTTAAAGGCAAGCATCTCTTTTTTTTAAGTTTATTCCTCAATTTTAATTTTTATTCTTGAATAAAAATTAAAGTTATCGTATCAGATGAAAGAATATGATGACCTAGTCAAGGTGATTTTTTTTCCTTGTGGTAAATATTTTTTTATTGTCGGTCCTATTACAGATGCACCCCATCCCCGCCTTCCCCACCCCTCCAGCTCTTGCACCCCCTCCAGCCTTCGCCATATTATTGTCTGTGTCCATGAGTCTAGGCATATATGTTCTCTGGCTAATCCCTTCCAGCCTCCCCTTCCCCCTGCCCCAAGATCTGGCAGGCTGTTCAATGTATCCAGGCCTCTGGTCCTATTTTTTCATTAGTTTATTTTGTTCATTAGATGCCACATATAAGCGAGATCATATGGTATTTGTCTTTCTCTGACTAGCTTATTTCACTTAGCATAATGTTTTCCAAGGCCATCCATGCTGTCGCAAAGGATAAGAGATCCTTCCTTTTTACAGCTTCATAGTGTTCTATTGTGTAAATGTACCACATCTTTTTTTATACCCTCATCTACTGATGGGCACTTGGCTGTTTCCAGATCTTGGCTTTGTAAATAATGCTGCTATGAACATAGGGGTGCATAGGTTCTTTCTGATTAGTATATATCTGTTCTTTTGTGATAGGATTTGCTTGCCTGTGAGGTCAAATGTGATTTGTATTACCTTTTATAGTTCCTTATTGGCATATTTGCTTTTTGTTTGAATATTTACATATTTTATATTTTGTTACAATATTCATAACAAAATTTATTATTTTAACCATTTCTAAGTGTATATTCAGAGTCATGACAATCATATGGCCGAGCAGCCCTCACCACCATCCACCTTCAGAACTACTCTATCTTCCCAAACTGAAACTCTGTGCCCAATAAACACTAAACCTTCATTTTTCAAATGTGTTTTAAAACTATTATATGTGTACACTGTATGAAATATGTACCTGATCATTTTCATTTGAGTGAGGTTAAAATTTGTGCCAAATTTCAAAAGACACTTCCTATTGTAAAATTCACTCCTGTTAACCCCCATTTCTAACATCCATATTAGTTTTCATTCCAATTTTCTTACAAATTCCCTTTGGAGAGGTGTGGAAAATGGATGTGGATGGGCAAAAGGAGCTATCCGATACAGCCCACCACATTTGCCTCTTAGCAAGAGCCTCGGCCACAATCTAGTCTTGTCCTTCAGCTCAGTAAAAAGTTTGCATTCTTACCAAAGACAAGCCCAACCTATAGCTACCATATGCTGATACTGGTTTGACCAGATTTCCTGCCTGGGACGCAGACCATCAGAGTCAATATTATTTATGTAAATTATTTGGGAAAATGAGCAAAAGTCATGGTTAATAAACATAAAACATTGCTGTCATAGACCCAGGTGGTCACAGAAGGCTAAACAAGACCGTTGCAGCTGCCTTCCTGCCCTGCTCGTTCTGTGTGCACCCTCCCTTCCATCAGTATCTCAGCTACATGCAGTTCTTAAGCGCATGGAGCCCTCAGGTCTTTGTTTCTATGGATCTGAGCCTTTAGTTGTCTTACCTTTATTTGAGTGGCTTCAACTTTTATTGACTGGGACACCTCTCTAGCCCCTGGATTCATCTCTCCAACCCTCCAGTGGCCCACTTTCCTGATCTTGATTCTGTGGTATAAGAAGACCCCAAGTGGCCAAGGGATAGTCTCAGCTTCCAAGTCTGAGGAGCATTAAGTGAGGAGATTATTTACAAATGTGTGAGCAAGGTGTAGAGAAACCCTTAGGAGTAATGCAGTACCCTGGAACTGAAATAGAGGGGTTGGGACCACACCTAGGCCAGAAGGAACAGGGGCAGAAAGGAGTAATTAAAACCTGAGGGCAGAGAGGGCAGCACAGTGAGGGTGGGTGTGTGTGTGTGTGTGTGTGTGTGTGTGTGTGTGTGTGTGTGTGTGTGTGTGTGTGTGAATGATGACTTTTAGTTGGGCACGCAGCTCACCACAGCAACCCAGAAAAAAAGCAAGCTGAGACAACAAATACTCCAGCCTCACTCTCTTTCATTCCTGCAATCTCCTGCTTATTATTTATTCTTACTAAACCTGCCCAGAACCCAGAGGGAAGGGACCAGTTGTTCAAATCATAAGCCAGCTCTCTGGGAAACAGAGCAGGGAGGAGCAGAATACAGATTAGATCAGCAAGAACGAACAGGAGATGTCCAGAGCACCTAGCGTACGTTAGACATACTGCAGAATTCCATGACATATTTGGGGATGAGAAAATATACTTCCAATATGTAAACACTTAAAGACATAATGGTGAAGACATATACACATGACCTAAAAACTGTAATGGAGTATGATGTATATAAAAAAGTAAATATAGTAAATTGAAACAATTGCATAAAAAGCTAAAATTTGACCTATTAAAATTTTGCTCAATTGGTTTTTTTCCCATTTCCTGCCAAGACAAATGACACAATTTATCCACATGATCACACATTCTGAAAACCCAGGAAACATGAAAATACATCCCTCTCATTCCTTACATTCAGAAACTCATTAAGTCCTAGCAGTTATATAATTGTTGTGTCTCTTATATCCTGATCTTTCATTCCTTACCCAACTTCACCCACTTGGGCTGAAATATTTGTTGCAACTTGCTCTGTGGTTTTCCTTCTCTGGCCTCTCTCTATTCTCCAGAATCATTTTTAAAATATGTAAATCTGAATATACTATGCCTCAAATTTAAAGTCTTTCTTAGTAGCCAGAGATAACATTTCTTGTGCTTTTGTTATGGTCCACTTTTTTAATCTGGATATTTAGCTATTTTAACCCTATGGAATATGCACTTTTATTGTCTGTGTTTTCCAGATAGTAAACTGAGGCACAGAGCAGCTACATCAATAACCCAAGGTGACAGGCCTGGTAAGTAGCAGAGCCAGGACTGGAGGCTGATCCCAACACTCCCCTTTCATTACTCTAAAATACCAAACATGTGTAATACTAGAACTGCTAACAAATATTATATGTTCCTCATATAGTTTATGGTGCTTTTACTTTAGTACTTATCAAGCAGAATTCTGACCACTTTAAGAACAGTAATTCCATTAATTTTAATAATAAATATGATGAGCAAGAAATTATTGTCACCTATTGACTGATGAAGAAAAACAGAATCAAGGAGAGTTTTAGTAATTAAACTAAACTCATGTAACTAAATAGTAAAGCCAGGATTTACACTGAAGCAGCGTCACTCTAGAACCTGGGTTGAACCACCATGCATACTACCTCTCAGACTTAGGAGTTCCCTGGCCTGGAGAACAGAGTCTAAATTCACTTTCTGGGCACATAAACTGCTTCACTATCAGCTTTCTGCTTTCCTCTTAAATCTTACTACACATGTGTTTTCCTCTATTTCCCTTTTCAGTAGTGCTTCCCTATTCTGAATCTGATGAATGTTCTCATTGCCTTTATACTTTAGGAGACAGCCACCTCATTTCTCAAAACATAGACACCACCTCATTGGTCAAGCCTTCTTGGATCTTCTTGCTGCCTTGAGGGTCCACACTGAATTGCTCTCTCCAGGGTCCTAAGAGCTGTTGCATGCATAGCATGGCATTTGCACATTATTGTAACCATTCACCTGTTTGTCACGTCACCATAACCCTAGCACTTTCCAAATCTCTTTATTTTTTGGGAGGGCAGAGGAGGGGTAGGAAAGGATGATGGTCACATCTGTGAGCTGAGCTAAACGCCAACCATTATAGAGCTGACAAAGAGCCTTCTTCACCTTTAACTGTGAAAGATGATTTCCTTCTTTCCTAGTTTTTCCTGTCCATAGGGATCAATCCATCGGTGTGTTATTATGATTTCTCCAGAAGCAGAAAATTCAGAGGGATTGTGCCCACTAAAGAAAGAAAGTCAAATTTCCTTCTAAAATGGTCACTAGGGTCATCCCTCCAGGAAAATAAGACTATAACTCTGTCTTTAAACTGTTCTATCTAACCCAATATAACTAACTGTGGCATATGCTTGAACTACTGAGGCTTGGGGGTCGGGGGGGTGGTTGGGACCTATTTCCTAGACCTTCTGCCACTTTCTCTGGGGCAGCACCTCACCTGATGGAGTTTATAGATTGGAAGACAATCAACATCTAGCCTGGAGGAAGCAATGCTCTATCTGGTCATGATAGTGGACATTTTTAAGAGTAAGGTTGCCAGATCTAGCAAATAAAAGTTATAGGATGAAAAATATTACATGGGAAATATGTATACCAGAAAATTATTCACTGTGCATACAGATAAAAGGGAGGTTCTATGGAAACCTTCCAAGCTAATCTGATCATAAATTCTTAACTGGGTAGGTCATGGTGGATAGTCACACCCCAGACATAACATTTTAGTGAAAGGTTTATCTTTTCCCCTTTGTTCATTGTTTCTGTGCATTTAGGTTAACACACCTTTAAAATATGCTACAAACATCAAGAGAGCCAATGATTTAGTTGGCTATCCTATAATCCAATCCCCACTTTGCTTTTGCCAACTTTCATGTAATCTTCTTAAATCTCCTCCTTAATTTCAAATGCACATAAGAAGATGCAAAATTATTATTCTCGAGAACATTTATACTCTTGCTCCCTGGTATATGTTATCAGTTTGGCTCAAATAAACTCATAAACTTTTTCTACAGGTTTGGACGTTTTTATATGAATAACTATTTGATATTCAAATTTAACTGGGACTCTTAGAACACTTTTTGGCAACACTGATTGAGAGTTCATTATTGCAGAAAAAAGATGTGGAAATATGTGATTTCTGGAACTTTTTGCTCCTGTTATCCCTGGTTCTGAATCCTCCTCACTTGTTATCACAGGTGTAATGGAATCTACAGGACTCTCTCTCCCCAAACACTTCGTTATCCTTCTCCTCCTTCAGAGGGTAACACCAAGTTCAGGTATGACTGTCTCTCCTCTCTGTATGAAACAAGGTAATATCAAATGTACAGAAAGTGCAAGGAGCAAACAAAAAGGTCAAGCTCTTTCGACTATTGTTCCGCAGGTTTCATACCTACTTATGTAATGAGGATGTATAGTGTAGGATCCACCTTATAGTTGGGAAAAATTATTCCTAATCAGTAAGTCTCCTTTACCACATACCTGAATTTGTGTTAAATTCCTGAGAGAAGCAGCAAATGAAGAACTAATGCTTGTCCTTGAGAACCCAATATTCATATTGAGGAGACATGGTTTATGTGGCACTTATACAATGAGGAAGTGGTCCAAGATATGGATCTATATCGGAATCCATGTGAGTTATCAGAACAGTAGGGCATCTGATGAGGAAGGAAAGAATGGGCTGGTGGGAGCTGGACAGGTGATAAAATTTGCATGTGTAAAGGGATCTGTGCAAAAGAGGAATAATTATAACTTATTTAGAGACAAATGAAAGAAAAGCCAGAAAGAACAAATGGCATGGAAGATACAATTTTCTAGCAAAAATAACTGGTTAAATGGCAGAAGCCTTATTGATGCTTATATATATATATATTTTTTTTTTTTTTTGGTATCCTGTCTTTGTTTGATAAAAGTAATGTTGCCACAAATATCTTGCACATGTGTTTTGAGCAAACCTGTGAGCACATATGTAGGAAATATCCCTACGAGTAGAATGGCTGGTCAAGGTTATGTGATATTTTATTATGCTGAAAATGTTCTGAAATAGTTACTAATATACGTTTCCACCACCAGCATATGTGAGTTTGTCAGGCGGTATCACTATTTCAGGTATTACAGGAATTACAGGTATTAGAGCTCTTTGTTTTTTCCAAAGTTACAGATGAGAAATGAATCTTATAGTGATTATATTTTACCATGTTATTAATGAGTGAAATTGAGTATCTTTCAAAAAAATGTATTTCTTTTTTCCAGAACTGCCTGCATATATTGATATGTTTGCACTGTTAATCTTTCTTATGTTGGTTTTTAAGAATTCTTCAATATTAGGAATTAGTCTTTCATCTATTACATTTGTTCCACCTCCAAAAGGCCAGAATAATTTTCTGGAGGGGGTGCCCTTTATAGTATAGTCTTCCCCTGCTCGGTGAGCACTCCAGAAACCCATCTTTGTCAGTGTACCAGCTGACATCATTATGAGAGGCTGTGTTCAGCCTCAGTGAATTTTTTTGAAGACTTTCAACGCATTTGCCCATTTCATGATGGGTGATTTGTGAGCCCACCTGCCCCCACTGTGCTGAGTGAGTGTTCAGCACTTTTTGGCCAAAAACAGCATGACCCCCACTCCCCACCCTCCCTACTCACCCGATCTTGCCCAAGCGACTTTTTTTGTGTGTTTGTTTACATGGATGAAAAAGTACTCAACGGGAAACATTTTGCTGATGCGGAAGAGGTGAAACAAAAAATGGCAGAAGCACTAAAAGGCTTCAAAATTGATGGGTTCAAAAACTGTTTTGAGCAGTGAAAAAAAGTTTCACTAGGTGTATTGCATCAAATGGAGAGTGCCTAGAAGGTGACTGAAGTTTAAACATGTGAGAATAAAGACACAATTTTTTATAAATAAATTCTGGGGTTTTTTGGGTTCCCCCTCATACCTGACCAGTTTATAGCTCAATTTATTGATTTGTTAATTATATTTTGGATATGGAGAATTTTATTTTATTTTGTTTTGACTTTTTATTTTGCTTTGTGGATTTAATATTCACCACCACCACCCCAAGTCCTCCTTTTTCTCCTCATTGACTTTTTAAACTTTACTAGTCTTTACTTTTTAGAGCAGTTCTAGATTTACAGAAAAACTGTGCAGAAAGTACATAGTTCCCCTATAACCCTATTCTCTCTTCCTCATCTCCCAAATTTCCCCTCTTATTATCTTACATTAGTGTGGTACATTTATTATAATTAATGAACCAAAATTGATAGAGTATTATTAATAAAGTACAAGTTTCCTTTAGGATTCACTCTGTGTGTTTTACAGTTCTCTGATTTTTAACAAATTGTTAGTTAAGTGAACTCAAATGGCCCTGGATATTGACCCCATGTTGCTTATCCCTTTAAAGCAGTCTGAGACCCATTAGCTCAAAAGTCTGCCAGAACAAAATTCAAAGTTTTACACATTCAATTGTTTAAATATATCTCCCATAAACATATTTTTAGCAATTTAATGACTGTCTGCTTTGTATACCCTATGAAATTACATCCAACAGTTGCTAGCCATAGATAAGCAAAGCCCTGTAACTATTGGGTTGGTCAAAAAGTTCATTTAGTTTCTTCTGTAAAACAAAAGACACGTTTTTCATTTTCTCCAATAACGCTTCTGATTTGGATATTTTGAGTATGTAGGCTATCCTCCACTACTTGGCCAGGGGTGCTGCTAAACATCTTCCAATGCGTGAGACAGCCTCTCAACAAAGAATTATTTGGCCAAAATGTCAATAGTACCAAAAAATTTCACAAACCACTTTTGACGTGTTTGATCAGTCACAGCACCTTCTCCATACACTGCACAAATCTTTTCTTTTGCGTTTCAGTTGCGTTTCTACCTTTCTGGAAATAAAAAAGCATAATACAGCCAAAAATGTTGCTTATCTTCTTCCATCTTCAATATTAAAGTGGCTGCACAAAAATTCACTAATTTTGTTAAGTTTTTTTTAATACTCACTGATATGACAACCTGTCATAACACAACTTACCAAAATTGCTTCAAATGAAGTTAAAGACAACTAAGTTTCACTACAGCCAACTTATGGAAAAAAACTAAAGGAACTTTTTGGCCAACCCAATATAAAGACCCCAAGCCACTGCTTTTGTTCAGAGCTCTCCGCTCCCCACGGTGCTGTGAGCGACATTACCTAGACGCAGAAGCCCCTCTCCAACCCACTTCTCCCCTGGGAGTTCCCTTGTCCTCCTCCCTTCTGGGTGGTGTTCCCTGGGCCTCTAGAGGGTCTCATGCTGGGAAGACTGGCACCTACGCTGCCCTGTCAAGCGTTGCTCAAATGAGCGTTCATTGTGTGACACTGCCACCCTGTGGTTGTCTTTTTCCTGTATCAGCCCTGAAATCCTCAATTTACCACCTGCATGCATGTTACATATCCACTGGTAAAGAGTCATACAGAATCATTTACCACTTTAAAGATGCCTTAAGCTTCACCTACTCATCCCTTCCTCTCCCTGAAGCCCTGACAAATATTATACTGCCTGCATATTTTTGCTTTTTCCAGAATGTCACATCGTTAGAATTAATACAAGTGTCTTTTCAGACTGGCCTCTTTTACTTTGCAATATGTGTTTAAGCTTCTTCCATGTGCTTTCTTTTTTTCCTTTTTAAATTTTCAAAACAATTATTTCCCAATTTCAGTTTTTGGTTAGCTTTTCAAAGAACCAGCACTTAGTTGCATTGATTTTCTTCCTATTATTTTTTAGATTCTCCGCTGTTTTTCCACTCTAATCTTTATGTTTTCCTTCCTTTTACTGACTTTGGGATTTGTTTTTCGTTTTGGAGTTCCTTTAGGTGTAAAGTTAGGTTGTTTATTTGAAATTTTTCTTGTTTCTTGAGGTAGGCCTTTATTGCTGTGAATTTTCCTCTAAGAACGCTCAGGCCTTGTCCCATAGAATTTTGAGGCATCATGTTTTCATTTTTATTTGTCTCAAGGAATCTTGATTTTCTTCCTAATCTTATTGTTAACCCCTTTATTGTTTAGTAGCATATAATTTAACCTCCTTGTGTTTTCCAGTTTTCTTTTTGTTAGTTTTGGGGCATTTTTGTTGTCATTTTGTTTTTTCTTCTTGCTATTGCTATCTAATTTTATACTATTTTGCCAGAGAAGATGCTTGATATGATTGCAGGTTTTTTTTAATTTATTAAGACTTGTTTTGTGGCTGAACATGTGATCTATTCTGTAAAATATTTTATGTGTGCTTCAAAGGAATGTATATTTTATTACTTTTGGGTGAAATGTTCTAAAAATATCTGTTAAGTACATCTGCTCTACTGTGCCATGTAAGGCTATTCTTCCATGTTTTTTCATGGCTGGATAGCTCATTTTTTAAAATTGCTTAATAATATTTCATTGTATGGATGCACCACTATTTATTCATTAATCTATTGAAGAACATCTTGGTTGCTTGCAATTTCTGGAAATTAGAAATAAATATACTGTAAACATTTGTGTCCAGGTTTTGTATGGATATAATTTTTAACTCACTTGGGCTATATCTAGGTGTATGATTGCTAAATCATATATAAGCATTTCTTTAGCTTTATAAGAAGCCGTTACATCATCTTCCAGAGTGGTTGTATCAGTGCGTATTTGACAAGCAATGAATGAGAGTTCCTTTAGATCTACATTTTAATCAGCATTTGGTGGTGTCAGTGTTTTGGATGTTAGCCACTTGAGTAAGTTTGTGGTAGCATTGTATTGTTGTTTTAATTTGTGATTACCTGATAACATATGTTGAGCTTCTTTTCATATGCTTGTTCCTAAATCCATATAGCTTCTTTGGTGAAGTGGCTGTTCAGAAGTTTTGTCCATTTTTAATCGCATTGTTTACTTTCTTCTTGTCAAGTTTTGTGTTCTCTTCATATTTTGGATGCAAATCTTGTATCACATATATTTTTTTCTCAGTCTGTGGCTTGTCCTTTCTTTCTTTTAAGCCTCTTTAGAGAAGACATTTTAATTTTAATCAATTAAAATTTTAAATTTAGTGGATTAATGTTTGATTTGTTATACCTTTTGCATATATTCTTGACCTGTTTATAACTCAATTTATCCACTTTTTTTTATGTTGTTTAATTCAACATTTTCTTCTTATTGTAATTTCCAGGTACTCTGTTTACTTAGAAAGTTTTCCAGACAACATTCCAAGATTATAACAATCACTTTTTGTATTTATTTTATACTTTCAAATTAATCCATGAAAAACAATTTCTTTTATAAGGATTGACACTGAACTGTAACATTACTTTTTTTAAGAATACCTAGTTATCCTTTCCATTTATTAAATAATCCATCTTTCTGCACTGATCCCAAATGTCATCTTTGTTATAAACTAAATTCCCCTATGTATTTAAATTATTAAACTCTCTCCCATTGAACTCTCTTCTCATGGGCCAATTTCAAATCTTAAAAGAAAAAGATTGCATTTATAAAATACATTTTAATATCTCTTAGAGATAATTCATGATCAGTACTCTTTTTTAAAATTAATTTTCTGTAAAAGTTTAAAGATATATATTTTCAAAATAAGTAATTATTTTTACTTTGGTGACTTCAAATTGCTACAGTGAGTTATGCTTGCCATTCTGTTGGTTGTAATAGAAAATGTCCCAGTACTTTCAATTACACTTTTCAGAAATTTTTTTTTTTGTAAAATTGTTGTAAGCCTGAATATTTATTAAAGTGAGTATTATATAACCTTAAAATGTATCAGATTATATATTCAGTTATATATATGAACTAGTACAGAATAATAATTAAATAATTTAACCCACATAATTATTATATATATTAAAATAAATACAAAGGTTCATTTGATGATTAGCTTGTAATCACTCTGTGATTTGTTTGTTATCTAATGCACTTAAAACACACTAAAAAAATTAGTATTTTAGATCTGCAACTGAAGTTTAATTGAGGGAATAAAATTAACTTCATTGACAATGCTCAAATACTTCAAATTATTTTCAAATATTTATTATATAAGCCCATAATAAAATGAGAATTAAACTATACATAAAATAGTATTCCTTTCTATATACAAAATAATTTTCAATATTTAAAAAATAATTGATTAATCACACATTGGTACTGAGACTCTTGAACCTCTCGGGGTGAAAAAAGACTAAGTTGTCTAAATTTACTAAATTTAAAAGACTGAAGACTAAATTTAGGCCATCTATACCAACTGGAAATATAACAGAAGAGATGGGAGAGGCAAAAAGCCATTGCACAGCCAAAATGAAGAGTCCTCAATTGTCAACTTTTTCTGCATCCTTCCCTCAAAGAGCAGGGCAGGGGACAAAAATGAGAGCATTTTATAAAGTCTCCTATTCCCACAGCTTTTCTAGTCAGGAACTAAATATCAACTTTGAGAGTTTCTGTCTCTAAACTGAAAGAACATCTGTTGTAGCCCTGTTGTACCAGAAAGATAAAACAAAGAATACAACATCTTAATGTGGGGACACTCAGAGGAGAAGGTAGTGGTGGTCTAAGACATCTTGCTGGCAATACCCAAGAGTTGTGAGCCTACATATTGAACAAAAAATTCATATAATAGAATATAGAGCATAAGAGAAGTACTGAAATTAAACCCGTAATTGGTCAGAATTTTTCGGTTGAAGAAAATGAGGATTATCCAATTCAAGAACCACTGTGAAGCTTAAGCCAGAAAAAATAAATAAATTTATATATAGATTTATTGTAGTTAAAATGCATTAAATCTTAAAAGCAACATAATAGAAAGTTTATCAAGTAAGGAGAAACAATTAGAGAAACAATTTAACAACAGTAAAAGAAATTGTATTGAAATTGAGAGAAATTAATCTCTCAAATTAAGCTGTTTTCAGGAAAACAGGAAAATTCATCCTCAATAAAGAAAAATTAAAATGGACATGAGCTCAGAAAACTAATTATGAATGATCAGTAAAAAAGTGTTTCATGAAACTAGGGAATCGTAGTAAATTAGATGGTTTAATGTTAAAAAAAAAGAATTACAAAATTTTGCTCGAAATAAAGAAAACCTTTCTATGTCAATGGCCATTTAAGTTGGTGAAGTGGAAAAAATCTTATCAAAGAACTGTTCTAAAACAAGTTTAAAATTTTAGTTTATTGTTGCTCTTTTCAAAATTTTAGAGTTCATGTCCCTGCTTTGTGAGGAATTCAAGAGGATAAAGAAAACTAGGAAGAATTTTAAATGATATAACAATGACCATTAATCCTGACATCACAATCTGAAAAAGAAATGCTAAAAAGCAGATAAATTTCATCTATGAGTGTGAATTTAAAGCTATAAATGGAATATTATTAAATGAACTCAGAAACTTGTTTAAAGTAATATTTAATAATTCCTATATTGTACTGATCTCCAAACTGCTAAACTTTATTGTTAGAAAAATAATAATACCTCATATTAAATAATTCTAATTAGAAAAAATAGTTCAATTTATATTAAAGATTTTTAATATGTTTCAAACTCCATTTTTTCTCTTTTTTCTCTCCTCCTTTTTTATTTTAATTCCATCTTTTTAATTCTCATGCATTTTTCCTCTCTTCCTTTTCCCTGGTTGTGCTTTGGCACTCCTTCAGCCTTTATTCATCCACATTGATTTGTGTCTTGTCAATTTTTATGAAAAAATTTTTGGGATATCGAACTATATCGAACTTATACTTTATTGGGGGAGGGATATTTGAAACTTTTAAGGGATTGATTTTTCCCATTCATGAATATGGTATATTGTTTTTCATTTATTTATTTTTTTAGGTTTAGAATATTGCCATGTATATTGTGAGTGCTTAAAATATTTTAGCAATTACTAACTACTATTACTTTCTTAACAGTGTCTAAACTTATCTTTAATTTCTTCCCTATTCTGTTATTGGATATCTTGTATCTAAATGTGGACAATATTTCTCTAGCATGTAAATTTGGGACACCTTTATTTTCTTACTTAAATAATTCTGTATTAAAGTCTTCTCATATGAACCTATAATATTGCATAGTTACAAAGAAACCAACTTAAAATGCATACATGAATAAACAAATATATTTTGTTCTTTATTACATAAAGGTATAACATACATCCAAGCTTTATTTTCCCTTTCAAAGAGTTGTGGTGTGTGGCTTTGCATTGAAGGAAACAAAAAGCTAACAAACTCATTTTGGAAGACATATATAAGGACTTAGTAAATTTTTACACTTTTTTAAGTCCAAAGATTAAAAAACCCTCTACCAGAAGTGCAAAGTAACATAGTCTAGATGGTGCAGAAGTCTATTACAGTGAGATATTATCTTTTGAGAGATACACAGATAGTGTCTCTTTTGAATTAAAAGAATTTTCCTACAGAATAATTTGTGTTCAAAAGAGTTAAAAAGAGTAATCTGTAAAGTACTGAAGTCAGTGCAGATTTCTGCAGTCTAAGCAAGAATGGTTGGTGGTTGGCCTGAGGGTGAGAGAGAGCAAGAGTAATGGTTACAAATATTTTTTGGGGAAGATTTTATTCTCTTGTGCTGGTCAGTCAGCCTACATTATTTGATTAACCACTTAGTATACAGAGTCCCTTGTTAAGGCCTGGAGGAATGCCCCTTTTAATTGCTTTTTTCTATTTTCTTGAAATTTTCATCTTAAGCTTAAAGAGACTCAAACTGGGAGTCTCTGACCAGATACTAAAACAGTAAGGTAATCCTATAGGTGGTATTGGTAGGGGATGTTCAGAACCCATTGCTACCTAGAATGGTAGAAACACAAATTATCCTTATAAGTCAAGTTACAACATTAATGTGGAATTATTAGGAATAGAAATATATAATATGTATATATGCATATTTGTACAATATATAAATGTGGTAGAATAGCCTCCAACACCTCACTGAAACATCTGGAATGTCATTTATGTGTGTGTAAATAGTGTGCATGATTATATATACGTATATAGTGATTCAAATACAAAGTATGACATCGCTCATATTCTCGGTCTGGTTACCATCTCCCTTCCCAGAACAGTTTACAGTGTCTGGCTTACAGGGGATAATCTTGGCTCAATTGGGTGAAGTAGTTGAGCTCAGCTGTCAGCTGTCCCCGCCACAAAACGCAGAACACATGGAGATACGCTGGTTCCGGAACCGCTACACACAACCTGTTCACCTATACAAGAATGGTAAAGACCTGTATGGAGAAACTATCTCCAGGTATGTAGAGCGGACGGAGCTCCTGAAAGGAGATATCAGAGAGGGTAAAGTGACCCTCAGGATCCTCAACGTCACTGTTGATGACGATGGGCAGTACCACTGCTTCTTCAGAGACGGTGATTTCTATGAAGAAGCCATTGAAGAAGTGAAGGTTACAGGTAACGGTGGATCCCTTTGAGGCTTCTGCATCCATGATTCTCAAAGCATCTGAGGCTGAATATTAGGAAAATTCTCCGTGTTTCTGACAATTTTTATATCGCATGGTTTGGTTAGCAAGTTCAAATCCATGCATTTAGTCTTGAAGCTGAGAAGAGTGTAGGATTAAGAATGCAGATTGTGTCTGCACATGTTACTTTTATCAAGGTATGTTATCAAAGATAACATATTACCTTTATGTTTTCCCTGCTACATAAACTGTTAGATCTGTAAAGTATCAACGGAATCCTTTCAGGATTTATTACTGTCCTTCTAATTATATCTGAATACATTTTCGTGAAACCTTTCTTTGTAAACTACCTAAATCTTTACAATGGCATACATAATGGTGATTTTTATTCCCATTTCTCCCTGACTCAATTCACTGACTATTTAGTTTCAGACCAAGTTTTCTTAAATCTATTTCAAAAAGCCTTCGTCTACAATCTTTAGTGTCCTCCAGTATATATGCCATATTTGTATTGTATGCAAAATATGGTATTTAAATTAGCCACCTCACCCTTGAACTATTCTGAATGACAAAGGAACAGTGGCGAGATGGAGGACTTGAAGTAAACTGGAAGGTTTCACAAATGTGAGGGCCCTAGTGAAAGGTGCAAGGCCCACTCACTAACTTAAGGCGGTCATTGGGTAATACGACACTCAGTCCTATTGCTTAGAGATGACCTATCTGATATGACAGCGATTATCTGCATGTGGCTATTTAAATTTATATTTAAATTAGGTAAAGTTAAAAAGCAACTCTCAATCTCACTGGCCAAATCTCAGGTGCTTAACAGTCTCGTGTAGCAAATATCTACTGTATCAGACAGCACAGATACTGAGTATTCCCATCAGTGTAGAAACTTTTATTGGACAGAGCTGTTGTCATGTCACATGTTAAATCTTTATTATTCTTTTTTTGCCCACACATTTAGTGAAGTTCTTATGTCCCAGGCAATGTCTTGAAATTTCTCAAAAACTAGTTTATTTTCTCTAAACTGATATGTGCTGCTTTATTTTGTATAATAGTAGGATGTTACATATTTTTTAATTAATAAACAGAACAAGCAGACATTTTCTCCCCTGCACTGTTAAAGTGCACATCTAAGCCTTCAGTCCGGCTCATCCCGTTTCCCTCGTGCTTAGTTTGTAGTGACAGTTAGAGCGGCAAGCCAAGAATGCTTGGCTATCACTATACCTAAAGGGGAAGGGATGGGACAGGGGAGCTTTTCTTTCTCTGTTCTGTTTTCCCTTCTCTTCACCTAAAAATACTGTTTTCTCCTTTTCTTTCCAACCAGCTACAAGCTTGCAAGTACAGATCCTTGTGCATCCTCCTAATATCAGAGGTCTTTTGGTGGAGTGTACCTCAGGAGGTTGGTTCCCAGAGCCTCAAATGGAATGGAGAGACAGCAGAGGAGGGGTCATTCCAGCTGTATCAAAATCCCACTCACAGGATGTGAACAAATTGTTCAACATGAAGATAGCCCTTCTATTTACACAGAGCTCTCGGGAGAATATCACTTGCTACCTTCGAAACCCTATGACTGGTCAAGAGGAAAGGACAAGCATCGCCCTGTCAGGTGAGACCTGTGTGTTTACTCTTCAAATGATGGCCGTTGTCCTAAAATTTATAAACTAAGGAGAAAAAAATAATATGCTCTCTTCACTTGGTTTCTAGGATATTACACTTTCTTGGTTTTATTCATCCTCTCACTCATTTTCTTTCTAGTTTTCTCCTGCTACTTTATCTTTTATCTCTGCCTTTTCGACATAGGCATTCTCCAAGGCTTAGTCTCGGAGCATTTTCCCTTGTACCTTAGTCCCATCTCATGGCTTTATGTGCCATCAATGTGACCGTGGTTCCCTGGATGGTATCTCCTGCCCAGGCCTCTCTTCCATGGGTTAGAGAGGGAGATAGAAAAGGGACAATAAAATAATAAATATGCATAATGAATAATAAAAGTTATTATTTATTAATATTTAGTAATAAACTAAACTCAGCATCTCAATGTGGAAGTGTAATAAATATCCCAAATCAACACAATAAACACTACACTCCTAATCACCTTCAAATTTGTGTAATTTACTGCCTTTCCAATCCCACCTCATATTCTCAGTTTCAAAGAATAAAATCCTTGAAGTCTTTCTTGAATCCCATACTTTTCTCATATTCCATGTCACACCTGTCGAAAGGTAATACTAGTTCTACCTTTAAAATAAATGCAGACTCACCGCTTCTCTCCACTTTACTTCTTCCTTCCAAGTCCAAGACACCATCACCCATGGTCTGGATATTGGCAATAGAATCTGAAAAGTTCTCTCTATTTCTACTGTTGTCCACTATGCTGTATTCTCAACAAATAGATAGGAGAGCCCACTTAAAATATGAAGCATATAACATCGCCTTTTGTTCAAAACCTTCCAATAGTTCCCCATTTTATTCAGAGTGAAATGCCCCACGATGTCCTGCATTACCTGTGTCCCCATTACCGAACTAACCTCATCCCCTAAAATTGTTTTTTCCATTCTATTCCAATCATATTGATCTCTTTGAAGTTTCACAGCCATGCCAGACTAGCTCCTGATGCTGGGGACTTTGGTCTAGTTACTCCCGCTTTCCAGAACACGGTAGTTCCACTAAATTTCCTTATCTCCTTTAAGTCTATGCCCAGTTCTCACCTTTTTCATAAGGAGCAGTTTGACAAGCCAACTTAAAAAATGCAACCTGTCCCACTATCTGGGATTCCTTATCTTCTTACCCTGCTTTAATTTTTTTACATAATATTGTATCCTTTTTCTGTATAATTTATTTATTATTTTTATTCTCCCTTCTCCATCTCCCTCTCTAACACATGAAGGTAGAAATCTTTGTTGGTTTTAAATACTTGATAAACTTCAACTGCTTTACGTATGCATGGCCCATAGTAAATAAGCAATAAATTTTTGATACTCAAATGATCAGACTAAAACAAAATGAGTACCTTATAAACTGCCAAGTAAATATATATGTGTTAATATTTGTGTATGTCCATGAAACTAATATTTGAGCCAGGTGCTGAAAGGAATATTCTAATTCAAGAATATTATAATAGGAAAAAGTCCCTTAATAGGCTTAACAATTTGCTACTTTTAGATTATTTTTCTGTTTATTAGCTCATTTGATCTTCCAGAAAACAACCAAAACTTCATTGTATGGTTGTGTGAGGAACAGTAAGACACTTCTATAAGACAAGCAGTTACATGAGATAAAGAAAGACCAAACTACTTACCCTCTGCCCCCAGAGTTCGTAGCAGGATATACATTCTTTGTGTTCTACAAAGAAAAGAAAATGAATAAAATCTTTATTAACATATTTACAACTTCAGTAAATAACAAGAGGAATGTTTTTCTGAGTTAATACAGTCCCAAAGTAGCTATTAACCTTTTAAAAACATGTATTAAAAAAATATAATTCACACAAACTTTGGGGATTGAGTTAAAGTTCTGGGAAACAGAGACATCTGAGGGAGATCTTGTTTTCCATTCACTGAACATCACAAAAAATAAATAAGATTCAAAGCTTATGATAAAGAAAAGGTCATAATCAAAATTCAGTCTTGCTTAGGACTCAGTCCCTGGCTGACTTGTGAGCTGACAAAGCTCTTCTTCAGCTCAATGGGTTGCAGTGTGGGGAAGCTCCCCTGGATATAAGGTTGGCTCCAAAGTCATGGGGTTCTGAGACCCATAAATTGCACCAGCTCAATCCAGGTTCCTGCCCACCAAACAACCTGAAATGGTGCGTAGCAGAATTTGTAACTGGCTCACTAGCAACCTCTCGGTTTTACTTCTTTGTATGTAATGGGATGTTATAAGCAGACTAGAGATTTTTCTCTGGGAAGAAAGAATTGATTACCAAACAAAATGATGTGCCCATGCTTAGAATATGCAAGCCAGCAGGAGAAAGATATTTGTGCACAGAAAAGAAAAGGAGAAAAGTTTATATGAATATATGTCTCTCAACGTATTCTGAAGCATAATGCCTGAAGTGAATATGTTGGAGAATTCAGGACTGCACTTATATCGATTGCTTAGATAAAAGGGCTGAAGGACTGAGTTGGGTCTAACACCTGGGGGGAAAAACTAGCTCTGCCAATTCCTGTTGAGCCAGGGAGAGCATGAGATAGAATGGAGGGGAAGGCCTAGGGCTGGTTGGGGAAGGCGCCCCTGCACTCGCCTTTACTCACACGGTGCTCAGCCCCACTGCAGGCCCTGTCTCACTTTTCAGTCATCCAGTTACAACTGTCTTCCCAGACTGGCTCAGGGCTAATATCCCTGGGTCATGGGGACTTCGATTAAAACATGCTTTGGATAAATTATCATTCCTGGTTTGAGAGGTCCAAAAACTCCAAGTTTCCTAAGTGGTAAGATTTGTGGCTCTTTTATTTCAGCTAAATTGTTTCCATGGAACACTTTATGGATACTGATTCTGACCATGATTCTGGGTTTGCTGCTGCTTTTTATCATGGTGCCCAGTGTCGATTTACATTACAGGTTGCAAGGTAAGAAGGGTAGGGAATGCTAAAGGGGGCAGGGGAGCTAAAGCTGTAATCAATTTGGTTAACATCCATCACTATAGTTACATTTTTTTGTGATGGTAACTTCTAAGTTCTACTCTCTTACCAACTTTCAAATATGCAATTCAGTGTTATTAATTATAATTGCCATGCTGTATATTATATTCCCATGACATATATTTTCTAACTGGAATGGAAGTTGGTATCTTTTGACTCACTTATCTTTGGGTATCTTTGACCCATCCCCCCATGGCTCTGGCAACCAACACTCTATTCTCTGTATCTATAAGCTCTTTGCTTTTTTTAAATTTTTGTTTTTAGATTCCACATCTAAGTGAAATCATACAGTATTTGTCTTTTTCTTTCTGACTGATTTCACTTAGCATAACTCCCATGTTGACACAAATGGCAAGATTTTATTCCATTGTATGTGTGTGTATATCTCACATTTTCTTTGGTCATTCATTCATTGATGGACTTTTATGTGGTTTCCATATCTTGGTTATTGCAAATAATTCTACAATGAACATGGTATACATATACTTTTAAGTTAGCATTTTTGTTTTCTTTAAGTAAATATAGTCAAAGTGCCACATAATGACAGGGATACCTTCTGAGATGCATGGTTAGACAGTTTCATCATTGCACACTTACACAAACCTAGATGGTATAACCTACTACACACCTTGGCTATATGGTGTAGCTTACTGCTTTGCAGGCAAGAGAAAATAATTTTCCCTTTACCCTTCTGGGTTCCTAGCAAAGACATCATAATAATTTTAAAAAAGAAGAAGAAGAAGAAGAAGTTGTTTAGCAGGAGAAAAACAAACCAGAGGCAAATATCCTGTATTTTTCTTATATACATGGGAGATACCCAGGAAAACTAAGTAACTCAATAAAATGTCTGAAGCAGCAACTTAAATACCATCTTCAGCTAAAGACTAAAGAAGATGTTGTCATTGGTGGAGTCAGTTATGTGGGATTTCCAGCACAGTAAACAAGTGTAGGGTGGTTATGCATATTTAAGTCATTTTCTTCTGCACTGATAAAAGTTTGCAGAGATAAGGTCATTCCCCTCTTCTTGCTAAAACCAGGAAGACATCCTTACAAAGGTACATGCATTTTACAAAGGCTATCTTCTACGTGTTTTTCAGAGCTTCTCCAATGTCTGCTGTTTCTTAAAATTAACAAGCCTAAAATAATTCTTATGCCAAATAGACATATTTTGGGGGTGATACATCCTGTTCCCCTACAGCTCCTAGGCTAGAAACCTGTACAGCGTGTTACTCTACTCAATACTGTTGGCAATTGTAACACGATGGTAATGTACTGCACTACCACATTATGACGGCTAAGACTCTAGGAGGTAAAAATTTTTCAGTTCCCTTATAATCTTATGGGACCACCATCATACATGTGGTCTCTTGTTGATGTAAATATTCATGTATGGCACCCAACTATACCCAGAAGTCGAATTGTTGGATCGTATGGTAGTCCTAGTTTCCATATTTGAGTAAGCTCCATACTGTTTTCAATAGTGGCTGTACCAATTTACATTCTCACCAACACTGCACAAGGCTTCCCCTTTCTCCACATTCTGGCGAACACTTTTTATTTCTTGTTTAAACAATAGCCATTCTGACAGGTATGAGGCAATGATTAATTGTGGTTTTGATTTGCATTTCCCTGTTGATCAGTGACGTTGAGCATATTTTCATGTACCCATTGACCATTTGTATGTCTTCTTTGGAAAAAAAAGTTTATTCAGACCCTCTGCCCATTTTTAAAACTGATCTTTTATATTGAGTTGTATGAATTCTTTGTAGAATTTGGATATTAAAACCCTTTTTTGGATACATGGTTGCAACTGCTATAGATCCTGAGTCTGTCTCAGACTCTGTATGGATACACCTGCCCCACACTTGTACCCTTTTGTGGCAGAATTCTTTAGCTTGTGCATCTTCTCTTCATTTTACAACACACAATGCTGGCTGCTCTCAGTCTTTTTTGTTTCCCTGAAGGTGACTGTATAGTTTTCCCTATCCCACACACCCTGGCCTGCTTTCTTCTCCTGACCCCTATCTACCAGTGCTTGCTCTCACTGAAGCCTTCCAGAGCAAGAACTGGGAGCCAGCCACAAAGTGGAGGGAGGTGTAGATTTGGCATATGGTGTGCCAGCAGGCCAATTTGGAAGGTCCTTGGGTTAGGTTTATCCTGTAGCTAATAGGCAGGCTTCTTGATGGAATCCAGAATGTAATCAGCAAGAAACATATCCCATTAATGCCCTCCTTAAACCTTATATGCGCTCCCTTGATCTGCTCCCTCCCCACCCCTCACAGAGCTTCCAGTTGAGTACACTGGTTACTCTGATAGATGAATGAGTCTTTTGGAAGCCTCCTGCACAGCTGGGGAAGCCAGGCATTTATTCACTGGCTTTCCCATAACCCAAGGGAGACATCACAGCCATCTCATTTAGCCTTAAGCTCTTCCTACTTGGGGAGGTGTCGAGCTGATCCTCATGCACTCCAATGCATCCACAATCTCTCTCTCTCTCCCAGTGCTGTAACTTCTTCTGGGGAAATATGGACTTCCACAGGACCCTCTCTTAGGTGGTAGGTAACTGCTTAAGTCAATGTTCTCATGTGTTTCAGAACAAACAGAAAGAGTCAGATGCTGTTCACAGGCTCCTTTATCTTCCAGAGTCAGTACCAGAGACTCTCGGCCTGTTACCCGATGCACAGGTGGGCAAGACTCCTCCTAGGCCCCTTGGTATAGGGCCCTGTGTCCCACAGTTCCCTCAGAAACACTTCTTTTTGTAGATGGGTGCCAAATTTTGTTGTTGGGGGGAGGCAAAAACGAGGGACCAGTTATGCCACCAAAAAACTCATGAATCTTTGTATGCTATAATTTAATCATTAAGTAAAATTGTGTTTACAATTTTCCGGCAAAAAAAATGGGCACCACCTATAGTAGTGAGCCCCCACACTGTAGAATATTTTCATGGAAAGACTAGGTAACCACACGACAATATAATAAGATTTCAAACAATATATTGTCTGATAACCCTTTGACTCATGAGATTCTTAGGCAGTCAGAGGTCTCCAGAGCTATCCTTCTTCTGGCCTCTTTCAAAACTTGATAAAGTGATAATGGCCAATGCATAACCCTTGTTTTATGCTCTCTAATGAGGCACATTGATTTATGGGTTAAATGGAGGGGGGGAAAAATAAGTTGCTTTTCTCCAGGTCTATTGAGCCTTAGACAAAAACCTGTCCCATTCTAGAAACAGCTCTGCTTCTTGTCCTGGTCACCACCAGCTTTAGACTGAATGCTTTAGACCCTTTAGAACCTTTAGGTCCTTGAACTAACTTCTTTAGACTACATCTTAATTGTATTGTCTTTTTTTCCATTAGTCCTATTCTAAATTAATACAGAGGGATGGCATTAAAATAAAGCTCTTGCATGCTTGGTGCATTTTTCCTCAATCCAAAGTACCTCCAAACCAATAACCAGTGATCATTATATCTCTTTTTCTTCAGATTGCAGCTGCAAAATGAGAGATCCAATAACAGTGGGCACAGGAATAGTACTGCTTTCGCTAACTGTAGTCATCTCACTCATTTCCTATTTGTATCACAAAAGCAGAGGTATGTGGGATCAAAAAGGTGGGCACTTCCTGAAAATATTTCCTTTTCCAATGACCAGTGTTTGGTGAACATTTAGCCAAAGAAGAGTAATATTTGTTTAAGTTATAAGACAAAAAAAGTGGTCTTCGTGTCTTAGGGTATCCATTTCAGCCTCCTGGATATTTGGGGTTTAATGATACAAACTGCTGATGCTTCTGATCCCTCAGAAAAGAAAATATTGTCCTCAGTTTTAATAGCTCCAGGCATCACTTCATCTAGTAAAATATGCCAACTCTTTTCATACTTTTAGCCTAGAGGAAGGAGTAATTCAGTATATCTTAAACTGTTGGGGTGTCACAGACTTCTGTTAGAGATGGAAGCAAAGCAAAGGACCTTCTTCTCAGTATAATCCATATGTCCACACATATTTTGCTCAATTTCATAGTGTGCATGGATACCTGAAATTTATCCTTCTCCTCTTGGCTCTCTTTGAGGATGAAATTATAAAGGCAATTGTGTAAGTATTGGAATAACTGAAACTAACACACTTGAAAACTGCCCTCAGCTCTATCTTTGATGTCCCTATGGAAATTATGTAAGGTAACGAGCAGCCAGGTAAGGTAATTCTTTATTGCAAGCTGGAGAGACAGCTATAGCCAAAAAAATTACAACGTAGAAGTCAGAAAGTAGGGTTGGACTCTTCAGGGGATTTTATTTATTAGTTTTCTCCCTTGAAATGAAGACACAAATGACCTTATGTCAAACCAAACTGAAAGTGGTTTTTATATTTCTCGAAGAAAGTGCATACCTGAGTCAGGCATATTAACCACGTTAGCAGGTTCAGTGCCATATCCATCAGTGTCAGAGGAAATAAGCAAAATGCTATAATAATGGGAAATATATATTCCATACCTATTAGGTGCTCTATGGATTTTATATAGATTAATATACTGTTGATTCTTGAATAACATGGGTTCACTGCATGGAGCTACTTATATGTAAACATTTTTCAATAAATATATTGAAAAATTATTTGGAGATTAGCAACAATTTGCAAAACACACAGATGAAACTTGTAGCCTAGATATATTGAAAAAATAAGGAAAAAGTTAGGTATGTCATGAATGCTTAAAATCTGTGTCTTTGATTTCTCTTCCTATGATTTTCTTAATAACATTTTCTTTTCTCTAGCTTTCTTTATTGTAAAAATACAGTATATAATACATATACATACAAAGTATGTGTTAATTTTTTTTTAAATGTGATCAATAAGGCTTCTGGTCAACAGTATAGGCTATTCGTAGTTAAATTTTGAATGAGTCAAAAGTTACACTCAGATTTTTGATGGGTCATTGGATCTGTGTCCCTAACCCCCAAGTTGTACAAGAGTCAACTGTACTTGCTCTTTGGTGAATTAGATTTTATTGGTGATGAAATCTGGTACACAAAGAAGTAAGTTAGATGGCTTATTTACATAGCCAAGTGATAGTGGAGCCAGGGTCCCAGCTCAGGCACTCAGATCCTTTAGCTCCCTGTTTCAACAACTGAACTGTTCCTCTATGAAAAGAAATTAAAAGGAAATAAAAAGAGAGAGATTTGTCAAAGCTTTTGTGAAAAGTAGTAGATCGCCACAGGGAAATACACCACGGGCGCTTAGTTATTTATGAGGCTTCCAGGGGAGAACCAGAGGCCTCAAGATAGGCTTTAGGTCATTGTCATTGTCAAAACTGACTTGAAATCCTTACAAATGAGTCATGAGATTAAAACTTCATTTTTGCTTGCTCTACCCTGAGAACCTAAAACTGAGTCACCACCTCTACTTCACATGGCTGACAACTCCTGATAATAGGCAGGTAACCCTGGCCTGCCCACTAACCTCTTCTCTGATTGCTACTGACCCTTCTCTTTACTTAAATTGTACGTTCCCCTAAGACTATTGCTCCCTCTATAATGTCTCATTTAGCAGCCTTCCTCCCTAGTACAGGCAACATTCTATTTGCCCTGCCTTTTCTGGACTAATTTTTCTTCTTGGTGCTTATCAATTGAGAAATCACTTATAAACTCATTTAACAAATATTAATTGTCAGAAAATTCCATAATCACTGCATACTTTAATTCTGTAACATTCTCTTGCAATGTCTATCATCTCTCCATCTTCAAGATACAGATACAGAAGAACATAAAATTTGATTAACTTGTATCAGTTGATCTAGCAAGTAGTGACTGATTATTCCTGGGATTCAAACCATGTGTCTCTTACTCTGAATATTTCACTATATTCTGATTAGATTACTTTCCTAAATGTAGGTAATTGTTTATTCTAAAAAGTGAGAGCCAGCATTGGCCTCTCCATCAGACACATTGGGCTGTGTCTGTTCTCTGTGGAGTTTATGCACAGAGAACCCTTCAAGAGATGTACCCCACTTATTTCCAAGAATCGGTGCCAGATGAAAGCCAGATTTCCTTGGTTATACTAGTAATTGCATGAATTTGGGGAAGTTATTTAGTCTCTGAATTACAGTTTCTTCATCTGTGAAATACTGATGATAAAATATACATACTACATAATGTTATTGTAGATTAAGTTTGTCAATGTATTAAAATCATTCAGCCTGGCTTTGCACATAGTACAAGCAATATTATTATTTGCTATTATTATGATTGTTATTAACATTAGTCAGGAATTCTATCCTGAATCCCTTTCTAGTGACATCATCTAGTAGGAAAACTGGACTACATGTGTTTGCCATCCTCCTTTTTCCCTTCTGCTCTGAGCTCGTGCCATGTCTTTCTTCACTTGCATTCCCTCTATGACCTTAACTTGCCTTCTCCGCGTGGGACAGCTCTAGTCATGGAGAGAGGAGAGAAAATAAAAAACAGTTTAGTGTAAACACACTTACTCCTCTGAGTTAATATTCTTAGCATCTTTGGACTATTTTATTTCCAAGTTTTTTCTTCAATTTTGTTTTAAATTATTTTCTATGCCTTATGAGGAGAGGCTTGAAGTTCTCCTAAATGTTAATGTTTGAAAAATAGATATATGTGACTGAGAGACTTGCTGACTCTTCACTCTGATTCTTTTTGCATGCCTACCCAGAGTAATTCTGCTATTTTAAAAAATTTATTCTATTAACATTGTAAAAGGAATCTCTGACCTCATCAATGGCAAATAATTTACCTCAAATTATAGGGATAAAGTAGATATTAATTAGGTGAATGCTTTACCCCGCATTTGTACAGCCTCAGACCATAAGGAATATTTTAGATCCTTTATCTCCACAACATGGGAGCTGAGGCCTGCAATCATAATGCCTTATAAGTCTTTTCTTCTTTAACAACAATACCATCAGTTATTTCAACTGCTATTTCAATGACATGGATTTAAGACTCCCTGAGTCCCGCTTCTCCATCCTCTCCATCTCGGCTGTCTTTCTTTACAAGACAGAAATGTTAGGGGAGAAAGAAATTTTACTCTACCATTCTAGGCTCTTTCAGCTGATCTAATAATTAAATCAACATGAGACAGATTAACAAAAGAAAGTAACCAAATTTAATTGCATATGTGCATATAAGAACCTCACACACAAGAGTCAGAGACTTCACATACCTGAGAGGTTTAGAGACAGAATGGCAAAATGACATGTATATGACATACTGACCTAAGGAATAAATTAGTACACCTGGGGCTTCAGAGGGAAGAAGGACAGTTCACAATAAGAGCAAATGGTAAGTAACTAGACCTTTGCCTTGCCCTATAGATAGGTCATAAAAGGTTATCTCTGGTAATAACTCTTATAATGGGCAAGGCCTTATTTAAATTGCTTGAGGGAGAGGCAAGAATTTCTCTTGAACTCACAGGGCCTTGACAGCCTTCAGCTCAAAATAATCCACATGCCAAAGTAGCACATCTTGGGGAGGCCTGTTCTTGAACCTATTCCATATGAATCAATGAACAATCTCTGTCAGTGAGGCAAATTACAGTTGTTATAGGAAAGTAGGCATAGATGTCCAGTAATAAAGTGGATATCCTGTCGGCAGTCATGTTCCCATCACGAGATATATGAATCAATGTTATGAGATGGGGATGTTTTCTACTTTATAATCACCCAAAAAGGATAATTTAGAGAAGACATCTGCTCCAGATAAGAGGGTGACTGTTGAGAATTTTAAGATCTCCTCCATCTCAGAGCTTCTGCTCATTTTAGGCTATTCTTGAAGGCCTACAGCATCAAATAAAAACAACAAAGACATAATGTGTCTGTTGGTACTGCAAATTCTGGCCAAACAGAAAACAAGTGTCATGCTGCTTGAGTGGAAAAATGTGTATCTGTGTCTACTCAGCCCTCTTCCAGACTTGGCCCAAACATGCTCAATTCGATGATCATCTTCATAACCCAGCCTACTTCTTCCCCACCCTCATAGAAGCCCAGCGGTAGAGAAGAACAGGAATTTGAAATGTAAATCTCTTCTAAATCTGTGACCCTCTTAATTCTTGCATCTCTCTTCAGTTCCTCCTTCAGATCCACATTTCCAATTGGATACTATATGGCTGGAAGATATAACCGTGATCCTGTGTGTTCTCACTGTCTTCATCACCACGATCATTTCCTTTATTTACTTTAGATTCAGAGGTAAATGGAATGGGAAGGGTGGTAACTCAGAAGGTATCAATTATCTGACTGATCTCTAGGTGTTCTAAGAAGTGACCTTCCTGTTCTTGTGCCTTAATAGCTAGAAAAAGAAAAAGAAAAAAAAAACAACAAACCACAACCTATGCTCTATATAAGGGCTCTGTGTAGACTCCTTGGGGCTCTGGCATTTCTATAAGTACCAGTTTTAGTGCCTTAGATTCCAATGGCAGTCTCCATTCTAACTTCACAACTGTGACAACTATATCAAGTAAACTTGGAAGGCCCATCTTTTTAATCCAGAAGCATTTGCTAAAGCTTTCTGTATCCTGAGCCCTTCACAAGGTTTAATTGTTTTCTTCTATTTTGATCTTAGAGGCAGAATTGAAAACTTAATATTATAGTTTCTCTTTCAGAAAATTTTAAGTGTCCATAGAGGCTGGACCAGGAACATTTCTAAACCTACATTCACAGGAAGACACATAACTTTGAAACACATCCTAACTAATGCCCAAAGATGAAAGTCCTGGCTTTATTGTGCTAATATGACCTCCTTATGAAAAGGGAAAGAAATGAAGACTTATTCATTCAGGAAAAAAAAAATGTAATTGCTGATACTTGTGCTCCCCTAGTAATCTACAATCCTAAAAATTTACATTTAAAAAGGTAGGCAAAGTAATGCACATATATACTCTTAATTATCAGCAGACTCCCCCCTCCCATATACAACGCAAACCCATGGTAGATTATTATGTATAATGTAGAGTGTCAACAGTAAAAAAAAATAATAATAATAATGGTAAGCTACCTGCAAGCTTCCAGATGAAACTTGAAAACCACAGCATTGTATAATGCTGTTTAAGTATCACATGCCAATCAATTGTACCACCAGAGAACTTCCCCTGCAGGCCTTCCTGATTCTTGTCTAAGTTAAGTTCTGTGTCATAAATTTTGAAATAAGAAATTACATTTACTTAAGGAAAAAAAAGGCTCTAACCTAGAACCACCAAGGGGATGAGATGGGGATGTTTTCTACTTTATAATCACCCAAAAAGGATAGTTTAAAGAAGACGTCTGCTCCAGATAAGAGGGTGACTTTTGAGAATTTTAAGATCTCCTCCATCTCAGAGCTTCTGCTCACTTTAGGCTATTCTTGAAGGCCTACAGAATCAAATAAAAACAACAAAGACATAATGTGTCTGTTGGTACTGCAAATTCTGGCCAAACAGAAAACAATTTTCTTTTTAAAATCATTGCATCCCTTGACTCTTGGTTTTCCTTATACTACCTGTGGAAAGCTCCCAGATGTTAAAGCGATCAATTAGGACAAGCCAAACTGATTGTTCACAGTCCAGCCTTTCCCTACTATTGTGGTATAAGCCAAAAAGGAAAGTAGTGCTGGCTCCTCACAGTTCCATTTGCCCCATAGAATAGCACTGGGCAAGTCAGGTGACATGCAGTGCCAGTGCCTCACTACAAAGGAGCACTGAAATAAAAGACTTTGCAGTTTTATGGACTGAGGGATGGGTGAGAGTAGAAAGAGGAAAGAGAGAGAGAAGGACTAAGAGTAGAAAAGCACTGAGTCAGAGTGGAGAAGAGTATTTTACTCAAGATAACTGCCATCCCCCTCCTCCAATAAAACGGTCTCTGCAGAGGTGACCAGAAAGCATTGCAGCTGAGGCCCCCAACAAGAATGTCTCCAAAAGGAGGTCCTGGTCTAGGGTTGCAGATATGCATAGAGCATGGCCTCCCAAGGGTGAGGGACTGTGTCCTCCACAGCAACTCTCTCTGGAAACTGCAAAGCATTGATCGGCAATGTACCAAGCCTGATGTGGAGAGGACCACCTTCCCACATGGGCCTGCTAGGCAGAGGCTTTGCAATGTCCTGTAGACAGACAAGGGATCACACATAGGATTTTGGCCTGGAGTCAGAGTCCTCATCACCTCTGCAATACTGAGAAACAGTCTACCAGTTCAGATTAAACCAGTGCAAGGGACAAGTGTATGCTTCCTGTAATATAGACTGATGCTTCTCATTTCTAGTTTCTGCCACCAAGAACAACCACCCAATCATTATTCCTACATCCATAGGTAGGGGTTAATGAAGGGGGAAGTAGTAAGAAGCCTGTGGCCAATTTCTTCCATTCAAGTCACATTTATCTGTTGGCCCAGTGGGATTAAAACAGGGTTAGACTCAAGGAGAAGTTTTAGTGTCTTTCACAGTAGAGGTGACTATGAGCAAAGCTGCTGAAAAACAGGTCCTGTTTTCAGGTTCATGGGGCTGCAAGACCATTTCTTGATGCTGCTCCTCAGATTACAATGAGACCAATGAAAGAGGTGCTTTAGCCACTTAGCAATTTTGCCAAGTGTCTTTTTTGTTTTCTCCAGAACTCAATGGGGAAAAAAGGACCAAGACAATACGTTAATGGATTTGAGCTAAAGATTATACAATGCAGTGAACTGAAAAGACCAAATTTATTCTATTTCCTATCATTTATGTTCTACTAATATGTCTCACACTGTTAATACTAGGCTTTTATAACCTCGTGATAGCATCCAAATTGAAAACAGTCTTAACTTGAAATTGAAATGCTCTAAATTAGTGGCTAGATTTTTAAATTAAAGAAATTATCAACTACCTCTCATAATTAAATCAATTTTTTTTACAAAGACAAAAAATTTCCCCAAATATATTTCCTACATTTTTTAATATTTTCTCTAAGTCTACCAAGGTTGTGTTGAGGTTTTATGATTATTTCCATTGCTTTTCTAGTAGATATTTTCTTTGCTCATTTATAGTTTAGTATTTTTTATATGTTGAAAGTTGATTATTTCACTTCCATGACTCTTATATTTCACAAGTTCCCAAGTTCCAGGAGATTAAGAGAATGCATAAGAATATTTAGAAAAATGTAAAAAGCAAATCCACAGACCCACTGGAACTTCTGACACGTCTTGTGTATATGACATGATGTGTCTCGTGACATACACATCAGTTTCATTGTGTAAAAGCCTTTTCCAGACAAATACTGATTTACTATTATCTGAGTTATGAGGATGCAGAGAGAGAGAATTCTTGATTAAAGTTTCACCAAGGTATTCATTTACTTCAGCTACAAAGAGAGAATACACAAATTAAATCAGACTCCCTTCTACAATGCCTTTATTCCCTGCAGGCTTCCACTCTGAAGCAATTTCTCTCTCATTGATTTAAGCTAGAGAATTTAAATTCATAACTTCTAAATAACAGTTTTTTTCTCATGGGTTTTACAAATAAGTCTTTGGCACCTCGAAGAAGATCAATATGTTCTCAAACATATTTTCATTTGAACTACTTGTCTTTAGTCAGATGTGAATTTAAAATGCCTTGACTAAATTTTATTTTCTGACAGGCATCCTACAACATTAAGGGATTAAAAAAGCATCAAACGACTTATCTGGAACTATGGATGAAGAAAAAGCGGTGGAACAATATGCTAAAAGTTCAGAAGCAAATAACAGTGGCCCTACAATTTTATACATAACCAAGTAATTCCAAGTGGAGGGCAAATAAAATCTATTTGTACATTCAAATTTGCATTTCATTTGTAGCTTTTGTACAAAGTATGTTAAAAAGAAAGAAAAAAAGAAAGAAAGAAAAAAAGAAAGAAAAAGGACAGGTGAAAGGAGGGAAAGAAAGACCTTAGAAATATAATTGGAAGACAACAAATTGGGGGAACTGGAATAAAACCATTAATCTACATGGCAAAATGAAAGTAACTCTCTGAAAGTAGAAATAAATCTACATCAGTAATTAAATGTCATATCTAGAATTAATTAAACAATTAAAAGAAAGCTACTCTCCAGTCTATATTATAAGATACTTAACCAAAGCATAATGACAGAGAAAAGTGGAAACCACAAAGATGCAAAAACCAAAACTATGCAACTTCTACCAAACAATATGTGGAAAGATATATTAATATTGGTAAATATATCATTAAAAAGGAATTCGTAGGAATAAAAAGGTCACCCACAAAATAAAGTTAAGAACCTTAAACCAGAGGAATCAAGATGATGGAGGAGTGAGTGAAGTCTCATTGACCTCCTCCCAGGGCCAACCAGGAATGACAACTAAATTGTGGAGAAATCACCTGGAACAAACAACTGAACAATAGTGAGAGAGGAGCTCTGTAACCTCAGAGACAGAAGAATCAGCTTTATCACAACCTACCTGGTAAGAAGTGTAGTACAGACTTGAGAAGGCAGGCGGGGCGGCACCAGAAGGATATTGAAACGGCCAATTGGATCCCCCTGAGAAGAGTGGGGTCTAAACCATAAGCGGGGATCTCCAGCCTACAGCACCAAAGCCCAAAAAGTACACAGAAAACAGCCAGCTGCAAAAAGCGGCAGAGTTGCTCTCTGCCAGAGATAGGTGGCTGGAGACGCAAAAAGCCCTTTAAAGGGCCAACGCAAAATTTTTATTTACAGCCACTTACCCTGGTCTCTGGCAAAGATGGGGGCAGAGTGGACTAGGTACACCTGAGGAGTGACTGGGGAAGGAGGCTTTGGGGAGAGAACGGAGAGAGTAGCTGGTGGGATCTCAGTGCTGATTCATCCCCCATGCGGCAGCAGCCATCTTGCTCAAGCAGAGACCACTCCCCCTGAGCGTCACCAACATCAGAGGACACAAGAGCCCCGCTCCAAGTGGGATTCCACCCCGTCCTGTGCTATCTAAGCCACCTGCTGAGTACAGAATGGCAGCCACAGACAGTAGATCCCAGACTAAAGGGGGAACAGAGATATCTGGAGACACTTGAGGAGAGACTGGGGATGGAGGCTTTGGGGAGAGAACTGAGAGAGTAGCTGGCGGGATCCCAGTGCAGACTCCTCCCCCATATGCCTGCAGCAAGAGAGGGCCCAATAACCCCACCCCCAGGAGGGACCCGCCTTGCCCTGAGCTATCTAAGGTGGCCTGCTGAGTGCAGAATGACTGGATTAACAGCTGAAGGAGACAGCCACAGACAGTAGATTCCTGGAAGTCTCGAACAGACTGCCTAAGGTCAGACAGGGATGACATCTGACTTTGTCAGAGGCAGATCCAGAAAGTAAGAACAGTGGTCTCCTACCATAGAAGTTCACACCACAAAGTCAGGAAATCAAGACAGACCAACTTAAGAAGCAGAAGCAAAAGAGAAGAGTCTCACAAATAATGGAAAGACAAAGAAATACCCCCCGCTCAAAGGGAAAGGAGGAATCTCCAGAAAAAGAACTAAATGAAATAGAGACAAGCAAACTCAGATATTGAGTTCCAAACAACAATTCTAAGGAAGCTCAATGAGCTCAGTGAGCTCAGAGAGAATTAAAAACAACTACAGGGAAGCTACAAGGAACTTACAGCAACCTATATCAGCATGAAAAAGGACATAGAAACTATCAATAAGAGACAAGAGGAAATGAAGAATATAATTTTTGAATTGAATAACACAGTAGAAGGAATCAAAAGCAGGCTAGATGAAGCTAAGGACTGAATCAGTGAGCTGGAGGACAAGGCAGAAAAAAGCTCCCAGAAAGAGCAAGAAAATGAAAAAAGACTCAAAAAGAATGAAGAGGCATTTAGGAAAATGCAGGACAACCTGAAATGTAATAATATCCATATAATAGGGATATCAGAAGGAGAAGAGGAGGAGCAAGGGATAAGAACCTGTTTGAAAAAGTGATGATGGAAAACTTCCCTAATTGGAGGAGAGAAAAAGTCACACAAGTCCAGGAAGCACAGAGGATCCCATTCAAGAGGAACCCAATGAGGCCCAGTCCAAGACACATCTTAATTAAAATGACAAATATCAAAGACAAACAGAGAATCCTAAAGGCAGCAAGGGAGAAAGAGGTAGTAACATATAAGGGAGCCCCAATACAGCTAGAAGCTGACTTCTCAACAGAAACACTGCAAGCCAGAAGGGAATGACAAGAAATATTCCAAGTCATGAAAAGCAAAGGCCTGCAACCAAGACTGCTCTACCCAGGAAGGCTCTCAATTAAAATGGAAGGCGAAATAAGGAGTTTCCCAGACAAACGACGGCTAAAAGAATATACCTCCACCAAACCAGCACTACAAAATATGCTAAAGAGACTGCTTTAAAAAAATGAAGAAAAAGAGTCTATGAATACCCAGTTCCTTTCAAAGTTGCCAATACCTGATATTACCAATATTTTTTTAATACACATTAATCTGATTGTGACAATGATGTGTTATTTTAATTATTCCTTTATTATTTGTTGAAACTAAACATGTTTTTGTATATTTCTTGTCTATTTCTATTATTTTTTAAAAGTTTTAAATGACTTTGGTATTCTTTATCCATTTTTTGATTAAATGTTTGTAGAATATTTTCCCTAAAAAAACCTAGTAACCTTTTTTCAGTTATGTTGCAAATACTTTTCTATTCTATTACTTGTCTTTTAACTTTTTTCATATGTATATTACTGTATAGTCTTGGTTTAATATAGTCATATTGTCAATACTTTATTTTATAGCTTCTGGGTTTGAATATCATTTACTTCAGGGTAAGAAAAATATTATTTAGTATTTTCTCCTAAAACTCCTTAGATTTTACATACTGATTTTTAACTCACCTGAATATTTTTTGTACAATGTGTGAAATAGGGCTCTATATTTGTTTTATTTCAAGTTATAGTGGTCCATGTGCCTTATTTGTTGAATAAGCCTTATCTTACCCATTGATTTGAAATATCAACTTAATCATATATTACATTGTTAGACAGATATATACATTTGTCTCTGTATTGCTCATTATATTTCATTGATCTCCTTGATTATTTCTGTGCTGGTGTCATGTTGGTTTAATTGCTGAGACTTTATAATGGTTTTAAATTTTTTAATATTTTATAATTAACTTTGACATTAAAAAAATAAATAAAATCAATCTGCATTTAAGAATGAAAGAAAAAAAGAGAGAGAGAGATGGAACTCCTACTTTTTGCGACAACATGGATGGAATTGGAGAATATTAAGCTAAGTGAAATAAGCCAGTTGATGAAAGACAAATATCATGTGATCGCACCTATAAGTGGACTCTATCCAACAAAATAAACTAACGAAGAAATTAAACCACAGGCATGGAAACATGGAGCAGAATGAAAGTGACCAGAAGGGATGGGGAAAGAAGACAATGGTGGAAAAAAGGGGAAGGGACTAGACAAAGAACATGTGTGAATGACCCATGGACATGAATAACAGAGTGGGAATTGACTGTGGGATTGGGGGGCAGGGTGGGATTGGTGGAGGGGGGTAAAGGGGCAAAAATTGAGACAACTGTAATAAAATAAACATGATTTATAAATTTAAAAAAATAAATAAGTAAATTTTTTTAAAAAAGAAACTTATACCAAAACTTTCTAAATTTAAGTGCAAAATATATATACACTAACAATGCACTATTAAACCTATAAAGGAAATACTTAAAGAAATGCAAGTAAAAATATACAATTCTAGAAACACTAAGATTTTAATGTGCCTCTGGGCTTCAGAAATTAGCAGATTAAATAATAGTACCTGCTTCATAAGTTCCTAATGATAATGAACTGATTTAATATTTGTGTAGCACTTTTCTCAGGATATGGCAGTAAAGAAATTTTATTTATAAAATAATATGTGAAAAGATTCGTAAAAATCACCATTCAGGGTAATGAAATCCAATACAATGAGTCTTCATCTTATCTCAATCAGACTAGCTACATTTAAAAGCATCGAGTTGTGATGATTATTTGTGGAAATGGGAAATCATATATTTCAGCCTTGAAAATAAATTATTAAAAACAATTGGTATAGAAAATTGTCAATAAGTAATAAAAATTAGTATAGCACAAAAACGAATTAAATTTTTACATTTCCACTTAGACTAGGTATTTGTTGTGGTCCTGAATGAAATTATAAAGAGAAAGAGCAAGAGAGAAAACATTTATTTTTCAAGGTGGAAATAAAATTCAGCAAATAAATGCATTTTCTTTCAATAACTTGAATGTCTCTGAAGCAGATGCCATAGTCCAATCAGGCTGCTATAACAAAATGCCATAGACTGGGTGGCTTATAAACCACAGAAGTTTGTTGCCCCCCAGTTCTGGAGGCTGGGAAGTTCAAGATCAAGCCTCCAACAGTTTAAGTATTTGCTGAGGGCCTACTTCCTAGTTCATAGACAGTTGTCTTTTCACTGCGTCTTCACTTGACAGAATCCCTGAGGGAGCTCTCCAGAGCCTCTTTTATTAAGCAAATGATCCCATTCAAGAAGGCTCCACGCTCATGACCTATTCACATCTTAAAACCCCACCTCCAAATACTGCTACAGTGGGAACCAGGTTTCAACAGATGAATTTTGGTGGGGGGGAGGGGTGGGGGTTAAAGGGACACAAACATTCAGTTCATGGCAACAATGTTGAGTACACAGTTAAAAATTAGAAAGATTTATATCAAAACAGGGAATGTTGAAACACAAGTACATCCTAGAAATTGAGTAACTTAGGTTTAGTAATAGTGATATAAATTTGAAATACAATGAGATATTAAATATATACTTATAAATACACACACACACACAATACCTACAAAAACAATCTGAACATTGCATCTGGTTAAATACAGTGGGAATCTGTGGTCATTTTAGCCAAGGGATGCTCCCAGCTCCTGCATGGTAGATATCAAGGAGACAGGCTTTCTGAAAAACTAGAAATCTTAAAGCAGAAATGCTAGTTTACAGAAATCCAAGCATTAAGTGAGCTCTTCACACAAGGGTAAAGGTATACTCTTGTTTTTAATTTGATTCAATAACCAGGTCTTGGTATTTGTAAATTTCTTAAACAAGTAAAATCATTTTTCTCATAATGTGATATAATCATTTTTATTAAACCTACATTTTTAAAGGACATTGTCACCTAAACAAAATCCTAATATGAACTTATTTCCTTCAAAGTGTTAAATAGGTTATTTGTTTTGTACCTTTTGTATTGTATTTTATGTTGAAAAGTCAGTGATCTGTTTTATTATTGCATCTGTGAAAACAATGATGTGTCTTTATTAGATTGCTTTAAATACTTTTGCTTCAATTTGGTTCTCATAATCTGTTTATGAAGTGTTTGATACAGTTTAATTTACATTTATCCTATTTGAGTTTCACATTCCTTTTGGGATACATGAATTTAAAAATTAAATTCCAACCATTATTTCTTCAAATATTATTTCTTCACTTTACTTCATTATGCTCTTTTTCTTTTGGGTGTTTAGTTACATGTATGTTAGATCTTTTCAGTGTGTCTCTTATCTCTCTATACTTTTTTCTTTATATCTATTCTTTCTTCTTTCTGATCTTCAGTTTGGATATTTATAATTATAGAGCCTCCCAGTTCATAAATCCTGTGTTCTCCCTGCCTTATATGCTGCTAAACTTTTTTAATGAGTTTTTTATATAAGAAATTTTATTTTCTCCTAGAAATGTAACAGGGTATAGCCAAGGGCCCTCAAAGGGGATTTGTAATGGGGCCCAGAAATTGGGGTGTCCAAGAAAAATATAGGATATTCTCACCCCACCACGAAGGCAGGCTGCCATGGGGGACGGGAGACATGGAGCAGGGCCACTGAGAGTGATTTTGTATGTCCATAACAAGGGAAAGCTTCATACTTCACATCCAAAGGCGGTTATTTTGCATATCAACAAGGCTAACTAGGAAGGTTTGCAGAACTTAAATTCAGGGTGTAGCTGGGAAAGGCAGCAGCTGCTGAAGAAGTTGGAGATGCGGTTGCGGGGGAGGATTCGCGCCAGGGATTAAACCCAAGCACAGAAGCCATACTAGAGGCTTTTGACCACACAGTTTTGGAAGCAGAGTGGGGACTCCCTTGACCAGGTGGCTTAGGAAGCAGGAAAGCAAGATGTAACAGCCATGCAGACGGCTCCCCGCTGGTTACAGCATGTGAGCATGAAAGCTCAGAGATTGTTTGCTCCATGCTGTGAGGGAACAATACGGAGACCATGTGGGAGGGAAAGGGGAGAAAGGACTCTTGCTAGTGGGCCATGAGAAGGTGCCACGTGGTTCTGAATTAAGAACTGGAGATCGCAGCATCACAATGGATGGTGCTGGGAACAGCAAGCTGAGCTCTGGACTTCTTTTCTTCTGAAGGACGGTACCCCTGACGGGCAAAGGGGGGAAGGCAGGACTGTGTATACTGGTGGGTGTTTTAAGTGATGAGTGTTTTAAAGAGATTTTGAGATTTAAGGGTAACATTTAGCCTTTAATCAAACCCTGTATAACTTCTGAATAAATAGTTCCTTTCCTTTTCACCAAATTCTGCCATCAAAAGCCATAATTTTTAAGGGCGATGGGCCAACGAACCTAGAACAGGGGGACCCAGGGGAAAAGGAGGTGTTGTTCTGGTAATAGTATCTGAGGCTCCCCCCACAACAGGTCCATGTTCGGTAACAGAAATCCCAAGTATTTTTCTTAGATTCCACTTCTATGGTAATGCTATGTAACTCTTCCTCTACATGGACAATCAATTATAGTTATTTTAAACTTGTCGGCTAATTTTACTGTCTCAGTCAACTGTGGGACTGTTAGGTCTCTTGTTATTGTCTATTTTTTCTCCTAGTTTATACTCAGATGATTTTGTCCTTTCTCAGATATGAAAATTTTGATTTAAGAACATTGTGGTAGGTTTATATTGATTCCATTTGTCTAGACTGAACTATACTTTCCAGAATGCCCTTTCTTTTATGTTTCCAGATTCAGTGGCTCACAAGGGATATGTGCAGATAGGCCTACAATTGCTTTACTTCCCCATGAATTCTCCTTCAACTTCTCTGACTCCTAAGCCCAATGAGTGTTAACTCTGTGATGAAGGGCCCTGGATTCTCCAATATAGTGTCCTCAACAAGGTCAGAAGCAATAACCCTGAAGTAGTCAGAAGCAATAAAAATAGATATGGATTTTACTCCATCTTTGTGAGGTTCTAGATCATCCAGGAGGGTTCTAACCTATATGTATCTCTGCTAATGAGGCCCGTTTTACTCCCTCTTCCAGTATTCGCAAGGGACTACAGGCTGTTATTTGCAAGGTAACCACTGAGCTGAGAAACAGAATATAAGAGGTTAAGTTAAAATGCTGAAAAGCTTACTATTCTTACCTAAATTCAGCTCTTTTTTCTAATCATTGTTTTCCTGGTTGTTGTAAAGCTTTTGGTTAATTTCCAGAGTTCTGGAAAAAGTTGATTTCTGACATTTTTTTCCAGTTCATTTATTGTTTTGTAGAAGAAATGTAAGAGTTGGCTTGGAGTACCATAACCAAGTACCATAGACTAGGTATAGCTTAAACAACAGACATTTATTTTCTCATAGTCTGGAAGCCAGAAGTCCAAGATCAAGGTGACACATGGTCAATTTGTGTTGAGGCCTCTTTCCCTGGCTTGTAGGTAACCATTTCACTGTGAGCTTTCATGATCTCTTCTTTGTGCACAAAGAGAGAGAAAGAGAGAAAGTTCTCTTATCTCTTCTCATACTAAGATTAATCCTATCAAATTATGCTGAACAGCACTTAAAACCCCACAACTCATTTATCTCTGTAACTCAGTGTACTGCACACCAGGTGTTCCTAGTTCTGATCCAACCACACAGATCTCAAAGAGGACCTTTTCAAGTTAACAAGAACTTATGAGAGAAACCACTTAAAAACAAGTCATTCTTCTAAAAATTCTATTTCTTAGCTTTATTTAGTGTCTCTCTGATTTATTTATTCTTATTTTCTAAGCCCAAAATGTTGACTGTCTTAAAAGTCTAATTTTAAACTCCACATTCTCCAAAAATTTTTCTTTGCTGTATTAGGCCCATATCAAACTTTTCTTCCTCTGACATTTTGGATTAATGTATATCAGTTCACTCCCTTAAAATCTCATGTAGACACTTACACATTGCCTTGGATCATTTTGTACTGAGTTAGACAAGTGCATGATGTCTAAATGTGTTGCTTTCCCCTATAGTTTATACTAATTTATATATAGTTGTCATCAAAGAAATATAAATTAAGTCCTTAGTATGATAGCACTGCACACCAACCAGAATGGCTAAAACTTAAAACACTGACATCTATTATTATTATGTAGAAACAATTATGTTTTCTGTAAAATTACTAGTATTAATGTAGTTATACAGTTATTATTTTCCAGGTATTTATTTTTCCATCCCTTTACACTGAAACTGCTTTCCAATAGAATAGAATAGATAAATAATAGATAGATAGAAAGAAAAAAATTATTATAAAAAATGGCTCAGGTGGTTTTGGAAAACAAGAAATCCCACGATCTGCCATTTTCAAGCTAGAGAACCAAGAAGGCAGGTGGTATAATTCAGTGCAAGTCAGAAGGCCTGAAGACAAGGGGAGCCAACGGTGTAACTCCCAGTTTAAGGATAATGGCCTGAGACTCATGAGCTCTAAGGTCCAAGGACAGAAGAAAATGGACATCCCAATCCAAAAAGAAAAAAGAATTTTCTCTTTCTCCACCTTTTTTTATTTGGGCCCTCAGTGGATTAGAAATGCCTGCCCACATTTGTGAGAACCTTCTGCTTTACTCAGTCTACTGATTCAAATGCTAATTTCTTCCAGGGACACACTCAGACACACCCAGAAATAATGGCTTACTAGTTATCTGAGCATCCTTCAGCCAAGTCAAGTTGATGCATAAAACTAACCATCACAGCATATGTCATGAAAAGTCAAACATCCTCTGTTTTGTAATTTCATCCAATTTGAGTCTCAGTTTGAAAATAAGCAATTGTAGTCCATTTATAAATCTGATTATGGTACATTGGGATTATTTCAGGAAAATATTTAGATCTTATGGTACATTTATCCATTTCTTAGCTTATCACTTTTCCTACATATACATATTCCCCTTGCTTATGATCTTAATTATGGTGAAATTACATTCGGCCTAGGTAATTTCTCACGTAAATTTTCAAGGAAGTTGCATATGCAATAAATATACTCAAAGGCTGGAAACTATGAATACTTTTATTTTGCTTTTACATATTGGTAATCATTTGGCTCTGCACATATCCAGATTCTTGGTCCAAAGCGCCTTTTCCTCAAGGTTTTATATCATTGGTTCTGTTGTCCTCAAGCGTCCTGTGTTTCAGATGAGTAAGTAGAGATCCATAATTAGCGATAATCTGTTAAGAAAGCAAGGAGTGCTCTCTTTGGAGGTATAAGGATTCAAGTCTAATTAAAGCTGAGACATGGTGGGATTGTACAGCAGAAGGCATGATGGTGCTCACTGACCAAGCTCAAAATTGACATTTTCTAGACAAAACAAAATTGAGGAAAGAAAAAAATACCTTTGATATTAATGTTTTGTAGACTTGAGTTCAAGAGCAGAAACAAGCATCAGCAATCATTTTTGTGTAAATTACATGTGTCATTTAAGGAGCTTTGGGTGGACGAAGAGATATCTGTAGAGAAGTAAAGATAATGGCTTAAATATCAGGCAAGACAAAACATTTCAGAACTGCCTGCCATAAGCTTGGGGTGTGCCATGTAGAAAAGGGACTGGAGTCTGTCCCGAGACAGAAATAGTTCAAATCCGCACTGGGATAGTTAGAATACATTTGTTCAGTAAGTTAAATGATATGGTTTGGAAGTAGAATGTTCACCACGTATCGCAGGTATGATTCATTTCTTGGGCAATCACAGTCCAAGAAAAGGAAGCCTGTGCAATTGCTTGACTTAGAAACAAGCTCAGACAAGACACTTACTTTGGCCCCTCTCAAAAAAGAAAATTCCTGATTCAACGGCTTAAGGCATTAGTGGATATTTGGACACCACCAAATTATTACCAATTTGGAATTTATCTGATTCTTTTTCAGACAGAAGGGAAATCCGTGTCTAATAGAATGAACCTGTATTGGAATGAGTACACTCCTTCTCTGGATGTTAATGCAGTTATTTTGCTCTTTTCCATTGGCATGCAACTCTTAAATGGAAATTGCTCATTGTTTGGATGGTATGCTATGTCTTCATGTACTTGTGCCTTTGTTATCATCTCTGGCAGGAAGCAGAGCCTAAGTATAAACCTCTCTTGGGGCAAATACACATTTGTCTGACTTTTCATGCCCTTGTTCTGATTTTCTTTCTGATAGCTTGCCCTCTTTGGATGATTCTTTCACAATGAGAGTGGTACTGTCCACAGGGTAAGTCTTTGTTGAACTTATTGATGTAAGTTATTTGGTGCCATTTTAGTTTATGGTCTGAGGCTTAAATTTAAATAGCAGCAGGACCAATCTCCACTTATTGATGTTAACTTTTTTTGGAGAAAGTTTTTAATACTAAGGAGTGGTAATTTCCTTAGGCATATCTATATTCATCATGTCCCTTGGGACTATTGTTGGTGTTATAAGTGGATAGTAAATAACAACACGCAAGAATTCATATTCTGTAACTCTGCCCAAATGTCTTCACCTTTTTTTGTTCCAAATATCTAGAATGGAAATAAATCCTTACAAAAAAGACTAAAATTTAGGTATCTATGACCCATGTGGTAGGAAAAATCTCTGGAATTAAATATAAAACTTCAAGCAAAATGATTTAAGTTTCATTAAGTGGAATTTTTCTTGAATTTTTACTCACAGGCCTAGAGGGGCAGAGTATGAAGCTTAGATGTGGTCTCCATTCTTTCTCACTTTATAACTCCCCATGCCCTTAAATGGACTACATTGACTTAGTCCCAGGCAAGTACAATGATTGATTATTAATTAAGGTTTGGAGTCACAGCATTTAGAAAGGTATGAAATAAGTCTGCCTTTGTTGCTCTAGCTCTTAGGCTATGGCTCCTGCTCTTTTTGCTCATATTGATTCTTGCATGAAAATTGCTCACGATATACATGGTATGGTATCCCACCTTGTATTTATATCTTCATTACCATATTTTAAGTTTTACTTGAAGGAAAAGTTCCATTAAAATATCAAAGAGAACTTTCTTTGTGAATCTGCAGCAAACTTTCAACAATTAACTGGTCAACAGCTGGGCATGGTTGGGCTGAGGTCTTTATCTCGTGCCATTGAGTCTTTAATGTAAATGGTAAAGCTTCTACTCCCACTTTGGGTTCTTTTATCAGCAAAGAAGGATTTGGGAATTTAGTGGAATGAGCACAGAGCAAGGCATGAGGTAAATCCTAAAAAGTCCCTGTTCTGCTTGCTGATGTAGAAAAAAATGTGGGTAACCCAAGATGCCATTTTTTCTAGATCTTATTCGACCCTATAATAGAAATTTGAGAGTAGAGGATAAAGACACAAGGGATTTAGGGGGAGGTTTGGATGATAGCATCATTAGAATTCTCAACCTTGCCGCCTCACTTACCTTTCAGGGTATAAAATAGGTAAAAAATGAGTATGGTGAAAAACGTTATCAGTGTGCTCACGACTACAGATATATCACACATCCAAGTATTATATAACGGGGCCAGACCTTCCAAAACAGAGCCTGGAAAAGAGAGAAAAGCTTTAAAATATATATATATACACACACACATAAATATATAATTACATAATTATAAATATTAAAATATATAATTTATATACATAAAATATATATTTTTACTTATCATGCCTTTTTAGTCTTTATTTTTATTGTTTACACTATTACAGATGTCCCAGTTTTCCCCCCTTTGCCCACTTCCCACCTGCCCTCACTCCACACAAAATGCACAAATAAAGGAGACATATCCCACTTAACAAGGGAGAGAGGGAGCATTGATTAAGGAAAACCTGCCTCCTAGCCCTCATTGACTTGTTTTGTTTTTTCTGGGCCTACTTTGGGAAAGCAACTCCAGGTCTGTGACTGGATAAGACTTGTTAGTTTAAATGAGCTAGAGGGTACATGGAATTGGAGCTGAGCCATGAGTGCAAACTGTGAGGCATCTACTTGTGTATCCACAAGGCAACTGAGAGGACCCTCTCATTTGCTCCCATGCCCTTGGTTAGGAGCTATAGAGGCAAAAATGTTCCAGCAGTGTCATAGAAAAAAAAGAAATTTGGCCTCTGAGCATCTGGATAAAACAGAATTGTTTGTAATTATACCTCAGGGGTAGAGGACAAAATTTGAATATGTAATGTGCACTGGATATGATCATGACATTGAAGGAGCTCAAATTCAATCCATTTAAGTAACAAATGGACAAAGTAAGATAAAGAAACCGTGATTACTAAATTCAAATCTTTAAAATGCTGTCATTGTGATGAGACTCTAGAAGGACCAATATAGAATTTAGAGACAGTAGTTTTCATTTCATTAATGCAAAACATTGTCACTAAAATGTAAGCTCCAGAAGGTCATGATCTTTTGATTTTTTTGTTCATTGTTGAATCCCTAGTATTTAGAGATGGGCCTGGCACACGGTAACCCCTTATTAAATATCTGTTAAAAGAATTAGAGCTACAAAGACATTAAGCAGAAATCAGAAACAGTTGACAAACAATTTTAGATATTTCATTTATGAGACAGAATCTTATAAAACACTTATACATTTTCAAAAATTGAAAGAGACAAGCTAGAAAATATCTGTAAGACAGAAAATAATTTTTTAAAAAGTAACATGAAACATACAGCACATTTGAAAAAGTCTGACATACAAGAAAGAAAAAACCTTTTATAATTGTAAACGTATGGATAAGTATAAATGAATAATGCTATATAAAACAATAGTTATAATAACCTCCTATGAGGTTTACATAACATAGAATTAAAATCTCCAATGATCATAGTATGTAACTCAATGGAACTAAACATTATTAAGGTATTTCAAGGTACTTTTTAAAGTATTTTCTGAGATTATTTAAGGTATTAATTTACTTTACCCTTAATAAGTTATGCTTATACTTTAATGTTCCTCTTATGAAAAGCACATAATTAGATTTTAATTTTTCATCTATTCTGTCTGAAAGTAATTGTATTTAAAGATTCACTAGATCATTTATCCCCTTTGCTTATTGATATTTCAAATCTCCAGCATTATTTTGTGCTTATTTAACCTTTACATTCTATCTATATATTTCTACTCTTCTTTAATTTTCATTTTATTGAGTATTTTTAATACTTTCATTTTCATTTTTCTTTTTGTAATTTTAATCATCTCATCTATTGTCATAATTGAGTTCATTATGTTGTTTATAAGCTACCCCACCTATGGCTTTTGTTACAGTACCCTGCATGGACTAAGACACCCACTTTGCTATACTTTTCCTGTGTCTGTTCTGTGTCCAGGGCCAGATAATGTATCCAGGACAGCATGAAAAGAAATGGCCATCTGGGGTTTCCTAAGAACGTAAGAGGAGAAGACTATTCTCATAGATTTACCGAGCTGTTTACCACTTCTCTTACTCTACCTTAACTCCTAATGGCCACACTTCCCTCTGGTATTATTTTCCTCTGCCTGCAGAATTTCCTTTAGCAATGCTTCTCAGAAGCTCAAAAATAACTTGAAGTTCAAATAACTTGAGGTTCAAATATATGTAATGGGCTTTGTTTGGGGCCAATTTAGAAATACACATAGATTTGAAAAAGCCCCAGGAAATAATAAAGTGGTCCTTTTGCTTACTTAGTCATTGTCCTATATAAATACTTCACAGTGGCTGCAAATAAATGAAAGGTATTGCTAAATTTTCAGATACTATCATACTAAGGTTCATGATATAGTATAATCATACTTATAAATAACATCTAAATATATGGTCAAGAGGGTAAAATGATAGCTTTCAATAGCATTGAAACTGAATAGAAAATAAAATAAGTAAATTAGGCTTTTGGAGTTTTTCATTAATTTTTTAAAGAAGATCTATAACTCAAAAATGTTTTTGAATCATGGCTTTAGAGGCAACCTATCAGTTAGTGACATCAGTAATTGTGTTTTGTAAATGAGCGGCTGGACTTGATAATTTTGAATGAAATATCCCAGACTGAAGAAATATATATTTTCCCTTGGTGCACAAGCAACTATCACCACAAGTACTGATGGCAGAAATACAGACATCAGTACAGCCTAAAACTCTGGGCTTCAAACAGTTCAGAAAAAGAATATGAAGACTCTGAGATGTCACCTAAACCCAGACTTCTGTTTCTGCTATGAAGATTTCTCAGATTTCTTTAAATACCTCCTAGTAAAGAGGGCACCAACCAGAGAAGAGATGACCTGAAAAACCCATTTTTCTAGTTCCACTTACCTCTATTCCATAATTTCCAGTAGATAGGAAAAATGCTAGCATGTGTGAGGAATGGTAACCACTCAAATAAAATTTCAAAAAGAACGGGACATTTATCTTGTACAACTGAAAAAGATCAAAGAGAAAGAGGACTTTAGGGATATATTGGAATAACAATGAAGGTGCTAGATACAGAGAACTTTTTTTTAGAGTCTCAGAGCTATTCAACCTATGTCTGAATTCAGGCACAAAAGGCAGGTTTGTAGGTGAACATAAAGCCAGCAATCAGGGCTCACAGTCATTAGGCTGAGGATAGAGCAGGGTCAGGGAGAATGATCCCTTCTTACTACTTCTCCCCATATTGTGCAGCATGTAATCAGCCTGGACATAAGATCTGGAAAAAGTAGGGCTCTGGTCACTATTATTTGTGAATATTTAAGAGTCTAAATTTTATAGGACCAATAAAGTGGTAGTTTTTGGAAACTCTGAGGTAGCTAAGAGAACCAAAGTGCCTTTGAAGCCAAGAATTTTAAGTCCTTAAATTATAACACAAGGCTCTTCTCTATCGCATTCCTGCTATTCAATCTCTGCTTGAATACTTATTTTTATTTATAAGTATTTATAAATAAGTATTTATTATATGTAATTAATACTTATTTTCATACTACAGTGTGAAAAAGATCACTTCAAGGCTGACAACTCTTCTTACTAAACCACAATTTCTTATGTTAAGCTAGATTAAAGAAAAGATTCATTTACTGATTCATTACATTCCTAGAGGAAAATGACAAGATTGTTGGATAATTCTGGGACATATAATGCAAGGAAAATAACTAAGAATACTTGGCTTAGATGGAGAAGATGCAGAAAGGAACATGGTTTTTGTTTCTGTTTTGTTTTTGTTCTTTTTTTATTTTTTAAATTATAGTCAACATACCACATTTTAATAGTTAAGTGCATAACACAGTGATTAGACATTTACATACCTTACAAAGTGATTACCACAGTAAGTCTAGTACCCATCTGGTGCCATACATAGTTATTACAATATTATTGACTATATTCCCTATGCTGTACTTTACATCCCATGACTATTTTACAATGGGCAGTTTGTACTTCCTAATTCCCTTCACCTTTTCTACCCAACTCTCCACCTCCTCCCATCTGGCAACCATCAGTTTGTTTTCTGTATCTATGAGTTTGTTTCTGTTTTGTTCTTTGTTCATTTTTTTTGTTTTTAGATTCTACATGGATGGATCTAGAGTAGTATGCTAAGTAAAATAAGTCAGAGATTCCAGTAAAGATGGCAATGTAGGTAAATGCAGTATTCAAATCCTCCCACAAACACATCAAAATTACAACTAAATTACAGAACAACCATCATTAAAACCACCTGAAATCTAGCTGAACAGAAATCCTACAACTAAGGGTATAAAGAAGAAGCCACATAAAGACTGGTAGGAGGGCAGAGGCACAGAAGTGGCTGGTCCCATACCCACATGTGGTGGATAAAAATTGAGAGGAATATCTTAGCTGCACAGGTACCCTGTGAGGAGCAAGGGGTCCCAGTCCCACTCCAGTCCACCCAGTATGGGGTTCCAGTGCCAGGAAGAGAAGAAGTCCCCATAACTTCTGGCTGTAAAAACCAGTGGGTATTGATGCTGAGTGAGAAGGAGGGCTTGTGGAGTCCCAGGCATTCCTCATAAAGGGCCCACATACAAGGTTTACTCAGACTGACTCACTTGACTCACTTTGAGTTCCAGTGCTGGGGCACCAGGGACATACACAAAGAACCTGAATTGTATTGAATTGTGGTGAGAGCTGGAAGGGCAGCTTTTTCCCAGACAGAAGTGCTGGCACAGGCCTTTGTTCCTTTCCTGGGACTTCCTTTCACAGATCAGGCAGGTGGGCACAATATCTGAATCCCCATCAACCTGGCTCACAATGTTTTCCCACACTTGTGATTACTTGAAACTCTGCCTCATCCCAGTGGCTTTTCCATACAAATGGCTTATTTTGGCTCATACTTCAGACTTTCCTAAAATCTCTCAAACAAGCCAGCATCTGGCCTTGGCATGCTGCATACCTCTCACTAAGGGGCACTAGGCCGAGCATAAGCAACAGCTAGTCTGTGAACCTTTGGTTCACAGCATGGCCTCACATGGGAGGCCCAGCAGATAGTAGCCAGCTGCAGATCTCTTTGTAGCTCATGGAAGGTGGCTCTGGGAAGGGTACAGGCAGCAACTGTCCTTGGCTTCTATCTCCTGGGAGACCCCAGAACCAGCACATTTGGTGGACATCTTCAGACCATGTCAAAATACCACCCAACTACTTCCACTAGGGACACTCAAAGGGTAAACTCAGCAGGCACCAGAGACCTGCTGAAGTAAGTTTTCCTCTGTGGGGTTGGCCTCTGCACCTGTGATCCACCATGGTGGTCACAGCCAGTTCTTGCAACCAAATGGCCTGGGGGTAAATCTTTCCCATTGACATGCTTAGAGCAATCAAGGCTTAACTACAATAGGAGGGTTTACACAGTCCATGGCAGGGGCAAGTGCACTTGAAGTGACCAGCTGGACTTGGGTGATTGGGGAGGCTGTGCCACTGGACCCTACAAGACACTTGCTATATAAAGCCATTCTACCAAACTCAGGGGATGTAGCAGCTCTACCTAATACATAAAAACAAACAGAGGGAAGCAGCCAAAATGAGGAGGCAAAGTAATGTGTCCCAAATGAAAGATCGGAAAAGGAACAGAGACTAGAAATCTACTAGATGCAGAGTTCAGAACACTTGTTATAAGAATGCTGAAGGAACCCTAAGGGAAGAGTAGATGAACTTAGTGAGAACTTCAACAAAGAGATAGGAAACATAAAAATGGCTATTAGAAACAAAAAAAAAGATCCAGTCAGAAATGAATACACTAACTGAAATGAAGAATGCATGATGGAATCAACAATGGAGTAGATGAAGCAGAGGATCAAATCAGAGATTTAGAAGATAAGAAAGCAGGAAGTACTATCAGAACAGCTAGAAGAAAGAAGAATACAAAAAAATAATAGGGGCAAGGGATTGAAAACCTATGTGAAGAAATAATGACAGAAAACTTCCCTAACCTGGTGAAGGAAACAGACAAGTCCAGGAAGCACAGAAAGTCCCAAACAAGAAGAACCCAAAGAGGCCCACACTAAGACACATCATAATTAAAATGCAAAGGTTAAAAACAAAGAGAATCTTAAAAACAGAAAGAGAAAAAGCACTTAGTTACCTACAAGGGAGCTCCCATAAAACTGTAGCTGATTTCTCAACAGAAATTTTGCAGGCAGATGGAATTGGCCAGAAATAATCAAAATGATGAAAAACAAGGTTGTACAACTAAGATTACTCTATCCAACAAAGATATCATTTAGAACCAAAGGACAGATAAAGAGCTAAGAAAAAGCTAAAGGAGTTCATCACCACCAAACCAGTATTAGATACATAAAATGGTAAAGAGTCTTCTTTAAGAAGTTCAAAAATATGAATAATAAAATATCAGTAAATACATACCTATCAACAACTACTTTAAAAGCAAACGGATATGTTCCAGTCAAAAGACTTACAGAGATTGAATGGATAGCAAAAACGAGACCCTTACATATGCTGTCTACAAAAGACTAACTTCAGATAGAAAAATGCACACAGACTGAAAATAAAGGGATGGAAATGATATTTCATGAAAACAGAAACAAACAAATAAAAAAAAGCTGGAGTAGCAATACTTATCCAAGACAAAAATAGATCTAAAAAGCAAATAAACAAATAAGCAGAACAGAAATAGTATCATAGATACAGAGAACATTTTGATGGTTGCCAGATAGGAAGGGGGTTTAGGAGGTTAAAATGAAGGGGATCATTTCTCAGCTTTTTGGCCAAGGTCAAGTGTAGTATCTGTTCTTATCAGTTTAAAAGGTGAAGGGATTAAGAGATACAAACTGGTAGTTACAGAATAGTCCTGGAGATGTAAAGTACAGCATATGGAATATAGTTAATATTATAATAACTATGTTTGGTGTCAGATGGCTACTAAGTTTATTGGGGTGATCACTTAGTAAGTTATATAATGTCTAATAATTTAATTGTACAGCTGAAACTAATGTAATATTGTATGTCAACTGTAGTTGAAAAATAGAAAAACTTTTTAAAGTCAAAAAATAAAAGAAATAAAAATACTGTATGGTTTTTTGTTAAATCAAAAAATACCAGCAATTACCAACAAGAAATTTCCAAAAGGAAGAATTTCTCACATTACACTATAAATAAGGTCTATGAAGGCAAAGACTTTGGCTTCCTCTCCCATTACTATATTGTCAATATTTAGAACAGTGGCTAGTACCTAGGAGATGCTCAATATAAATTTGTTGAGTAAATGAATAAATAAGCCAAACTGCCTAATGAGTTAGTGACCTCCCCATTGCTGCACGAATGCAAGAGTGGTCTTGATACTTGTACAACAGGAAGAACATGATGGTTGGTGCAAAGTGTTAACCATTTGAAACATCTAGGTGCCCTGGCTGGTGTGGCTCAGTGGACTGAGTGCGGGCCTGTGAAGCAAAGGGTTGCCAGTTGGATTCCCAGTTAGGGCACATGCCTGGGTTGCAGGCCAGGTCCTCAGTAGGGGGCACTTGAGAGCCAACCACACATGGATGTTTCTCTCCCTTGCTTTCTCCCCCTCTTACCCTCTCTCTAAAAATAAATAAATAAAATCTTTAAAAAAAAAAATCTAGGTTCTAATCCTGGCTCTATATTTATAGGTTGTTTGAACTTGAACAATATACCTGAAAATTCTGATCTTTAATTTCTTCATCTGAAAAAAAATGATGGAAATAAGTAGAACGTACCACAAAGGATGATTTGGATAAGTTAGTAAGATATTTACTACAAACCATGTGTGACATCTGCTAGTACATTACAAGTATAATAATTCAAAGTTATAGAGGTCTTTATAAATTGGGTAGAGGGCTAAGTCAAATTTTCTGATCTTTTTTTGGCCTGATGTTTCCCAAATCACACATAAGTCTTATTTCCATGAGAGTTCTCAAAAGTTGCTTTGTCTTTTGAGTTGTATATATGTTACTACAGGGAGATTTGGGTTTTGTCCCTAAATCTCCCAGTCCCTCTCTTCCTCCATCCAGAAAAGTCAATGACAGCTCTTTTATTCCAGGAAATATTTTGTATGTCAAGTATTTGATGTCATAATCTGTCACTTCAGTTATTCATCTTGCATAGTCTGAAGTCCCTGAAGTCAGGTACTTAAGGAGTCATTTTCAAGGGTATCTGATACCTACTCTGCCCTCTGCTCTAAGTTTCCTGAAGTTGAAGCTTCACTTTCTACCTCTGATGGGAAAGAAAGAAAATAGATTAGTTTCATAGGAAGAACAGAAGAGAATTGAGAGGAGATTTGGGAGGACCAGTAGTCTGATTATTGGTTCATCTATTTTTCTCTTTCTCTTGTTATCAAAGTAAAATACTCTGGACAATTTGAGTGATAAGCCTAACTACCCATGGTTGCCTGTGAAAGAGGACAGAATTATTATTAAGATTCCAAGTGCTGGGAAATGAGCAATGATGGCTCTGAAAGGATCAGGAGATCTGGGTGGTGATAGGCACTATTGCAGCAGCAGTGCTTGAGCCCTGGAGAGCCACATAAGGAGGGAGGATGGCAGCTTAACCCGAGGCATAACTCAAAACATTGAGACCTTCTTTGGCAAATACAGCAGTGGGATACATTAAGATGCAAGTTTACACAGTTTTGTATAAACCTTCTCTAAGCATTTAATATATTAATGAAATACCTTTTGATCTGAAGTACAGAAGAACATGCATAATGAATAAATATATCAGGAGCCATGAATTTATGCATGTTATTGTCGACATATACTCCAATTTTATCAGGATATCTGAAAGAGAGAGCAGAAAATCTTGACGAGTAGGGCAGCAGGATCACAAGGCTCCAATGGGTATGGAATATCGCTGATCAGGTCTCCAGTTACGGCCCCCATTACACTGTACTGTGTACTCCAGGATCTGACAAGGGCTACTAGTCAATGAAGCTGGACTATGGGAAAGCTCAGGATTTGGGAGTTATTGGATGAGAACGGAAGAGGATTGAGAAGAGAAATAAGTTTCTACTTATTTTCTTACATTCCAAGGGACAAATGTGAGATGGGGAAAATTATAGGACATGGTCCGAGCACCGCAATATATGGAGGACTGGGGGAAGCCACGGGTTGTGGAACTGTATCAGATGTGCCCCTGGTAAGGTTTCAGGAAGTTTAAACAAAATGTAAGAGCTCTGAAACTCCATAAGTAAAACTGAGAAAGTCTTCTGACATCCAGTGTTAAATTCCCAGCAAGTTAAGACCAATGTGACAGAAAAATTCTCCCAGGAGTGAACACCCAATATCCTGATAAAAATATGCTTCTTAAAGAGTAACAAATTTCTGAGTGGTGGTAGAGTAAAAAACTCCTCAAACTCCTCAAAGTTCAGAAAATAGGGAAAGTGCACTATCAGCATTTGCTCTTTGGTTACTACCAATCACTGGTGACTTTGGTTTAAAAAGTGTTGCGTATGAGATATTGTAAAAAGAGATAAGCATTGTTTCTGAGGGACTAAAGAAGGTGAACTTGGAAACAGACAAGCAAACTACAGAATCATATAGGTAATGTCTCCATATATTGTAATTTTCAGGTGCAGAACAAAAAATAAATAATCTCAATGTAATAAATTTAAAAATGGTTTGAAGTTAAGCAGGCTGCCTTGGGGGTATGGCACCAAACTATTGGAATTTAAGGGACGCATGAATTTTTGGGTCAAGAAAAAATAACATGTAAAACTAACAGCTCCATTGTCAAGGCATCTCACTTACCCCTTACTTGGCTATCACCAGGACAAAATCTGCTTTTTCATTTTAAGAAAGACTTTTATTCAAATAAAAAATCACCAAGGAAAGGGCATGGGCTAAGGCTCTACATTTACACACCAGCTTCAACAACACTAATTATGTCAGCCAGTCCAAAATCCGTCAATGACTCAGACTAGAAATGCAGGATTGAGAGGGAAACCAAAAGTAAGCCTCCCGTGAAGTTAAACAGAGGATCAAAATTGTGAGTTGACTCATGGAGTTAATTTTGGATTACAAGGAGCCCTGAGCACCTCTTGTCCTTTCCATCCACCTTAATTTCCCTCGGGACTGCACCTAGTCTCAGGCTGAAGCACAAAGAGCACATTTTACAGTATTTGCCTCTGACATCTCTGATCACAACCACCTTTCGCCAGAGAAAAATGAAGTGAGGTTTTGATGACTAGGAGAAAAGGGTTTCTAAGAGTTATTTATTAACTTTCTAATTATTCTTCCATGGCTATGAGAAGAAAGAACATTCTGTAATTCCCTGATACTCAGCTTCTGTGAACTGGACCTAGTTAAAGTTACCTTCTTTTGCTCAGGAATCCTCTTAACAATAAGGCTAAATTTCATCTGAGATCACATCCAAAGACCTTCTGAGAGACATTGATGATGGCTCTCAGGAAATGCCCCTTCCTTTTTCTTTTCAACAATAGTTCTCCTTGAGAAATAAAACTAAAATTATTCCCTGTCCCTATGTTAAGCAATACTGGGCCCAATCAACTTTCTGTTCTTGCGGTAAACAATTTTGGGTCTAGACACACTTTCCTGCCCCTATACTAAACAACTGAAAGTGAACAGCAATAACTTGGCTACTGGTTCAAGGAGATACTTGTTTCTGGGAAATAAGACTATGAGCCAACTAAAATAACTTATTCAATAAAATGAATGACGGGCTCATCAAGACTCACTTCAATATCTTCACCTTACTGTGCTCACCAATCCAAAGCTATTCTCTTATAAGCTGAAAATTCTAACTAGTTTTTCACCTTGAAAAACCTATTTTAATATCACCCCATAGAGGCTCTAAAACTATAACTATCTTCTCCTAATTACCCATTTTATAATGCTATTAATACTCTGTTAAGATAATGTTCTCTCAAACTGCATTAGGTCTAACAAACTTAGTTTTGCTTCATCAACAAGTTTTCCAAATCTTTAAGAAGATTGATGGTCAACAATCCATGTGAACCTGGGTGTCTGAGTTACCCCAAAGAGTACAGCCACATGAACTATGCGTTTTTATTGTGTTTGAACTGGTGATGGGGGAAGTCTCTTAGTAGAACAATTGAGCTGTTGTCCTACTTGAAATGGACCCTTTCATTCCTCCTACCTCTTGTCCTTTCCATCCACCTTAATTTCCCTCGGGACTGCACCTAGTCTCAGGCTGAAGCACAAAGAGCACAATTTTACAGTATTTGCGTCTGACGTCTCTGATCACAACCACCTTTCACCAGAGAAAAATAGCCTTGGATAATGGGCAGGGAACTCAGATCTAATCCTGGATATATCACTTATTGGTTGCCAAATCTTTATAACTGGCTTCTTTATCTGTCTATTTCTTCACAAAGTAATAATAAAGTCCACTTGTGACATCCATAATTTTTAAACCAATCTTAATTCTGATTATTGCTTTATATCATTTTACTTGCACTATTTTATTTCAAATTCAAATGAAACATTTCCAAATGAGAAAAATCAGTGGTCTAGAAGGTTAAGTGATGTCCAAGTTCACAAAGCTAGAAATAGTGGATCTAGTACTCAAATGATACAAAAAGCTTTTGAAGCCTTGAGATGCTGAACAGAATAAAAGCTTTTTTTCTAATTATTGTGATAACTTCCATTCTTAAACACAGCCCCCTCAGCATCTAGTGCTTTCCTTGTTCCCAGACACTTAAAGTTTAAATTTCACATGTCTATAACAGTTCACCATCTACAAAGCAATTTCACATTTATTTTCACTTAATTTTATCCTTAGTCTGCCACACTAATGAAGACCATTCTTCCTTGATAGAACTAAGTCACAAGCACTCACCTGGTAGGACAATACCTGCCCTTTTCTCTTGTTGAGTAACTGGGTTAAGCAAGCAGCAAGTGACAGGGCCATGGGTGCTGGTTTCGAGAAGAACACTCATCTTAAGGTGCAATAATCCATTTCCATCCTCAGAGAAGACTTTTGACGAGGCTGGAATTACATTCCCTCTGCTGTCTCTCCATTCCATGCGGGGTTGTGGGAACCACCCTCCTGAGTTACACTCCACCACGAGCCCTTTTGTGTCAGGAATCTCAACATTAATCTGTATATCCACTCCTACAGCTGGAGGAGGAGAGAGAAATGACATCAATTATTGGTGCAGACTCAAGAATTAAGACGTAAGTGTACCTTCTCATTCTCTGTGGTCAATAAAGTGTGCCGTAAGTTTAATAGTGATGACCACAATTAGGGCAGGGATAATACTCCAATCTAACCCAAGTTAACAGGACATCAAAAATATTAAGCATAGAAAAAATGAATGATAAATTAGACTTTATGGGAGTTAGTAATTTCTCTTCATCAAAAGACATGTAGAAAGCAAAAAAACAAGTTACAGAGCAAAAGACATTCACAATATATCCAAGAAAGGAATTGAATCCAAAATATATTTTTTTAAATATTAGAAATCAGTAAGACAGCCCTTGCTGGTGTGGCTCAGTGGACTGAGTGCCAGCCTGCAAACCAGTCACAGGTGCGAGTCCCAGTCAGGGCACATGACTAGGTTGCCGGCCATATGCCCTGGGGCACGCAAGAGGCAACCACACTTTTATGATTCTCTCCCTCTCTTTCTTCTTCCCTTCCCCTCTCTCTAAAAATAAATAAAATAAATAAATAAAGTCTTTTAAAAAAGAAATCAGTAAGACAGAAAACACTGGTTTTTAAAATGGGCAAAAAAAGTTGGAGAGGTATTTGATTTAGTATATCTACATATCCAAATGACCAACAAGTATATGCAGAAATGCTCAATATCAGCAACTATCAGGGAAATGATAGTATTAATTAGTACTAATGTCTACCAGAAAGTATGTTCAAGAATATTCATGGCAGCATTATTCATAATAGCCCTAAACTGAAAGTAACTGAAATGACCAGGCACAGCACAGAATAGTACAAAAATTGCACAAGAACAAGCTTTTGCTATTCACAATAACATAAATGAGTAGTGATGAGCAATTTTATATTTAAATGTATAATCTCACTTATATCATGTTCCAGAAGAAGCAAAACTAATCTATTGTGATAGAAGTTAGAGCAATGGTTACCTCAGGAGGAGGAGAGTGGTATTGACTAGGAAAGGGGAAGATGCACCCTTCTGGGTGCTGGAAATAATCAATGTCTTGATCTGAAGGGTGAGTTAAAGGGGGTCCCCGTGTATTAAAATTCACTGAGCTGTACATTTAACATTTGCACACTCTACTAATTGTAAAGTATACTTCAATTAAAAAAAAGTTTTAATCAAAATTAAAATCAAATTCCACTGTGTGTCCCCATCTACATTAGTTATTTTGACATTTGTATCATCTCTTTTTGAGCATGGAACCTGAATCACATTATTTTGGGGAGTAGATAACTATACAAATAATAAATAAACACAATTTTAAAAATAGAAATAATGTTTAGAGTTTTTGGCTGCCAGTAATGGTGACGAGATAATTTGACCCCATCTACCCACTGAAGACAACCCAAGTGTGGATGAAATACAAATAAGTATCTCCTAAAATTCGCTCAAAGTTCTAACAAGATAAAAAACAATTACAGGACCTGAAAAGGGACAGGATTGGGATTCAGGGAGGCCTTAGCCATTTCTGCCTCTGCACATTTGCCTGTAAGGGAGGACAGCTAATGATCCTGAGTTTCTTTAATAGAATTTCTTCAAGAAAAAGGATTGGAACCCAGACGCTTAAAAGGGTAAGATCCTGATCCATTAACCCCACTGCATGTCTAATTTGTTTTATGAATTCAGTAAAGCCAAATTAAAAGCCTAAAGACGTGTGTGTTTGTGACTTAGCAAACTGTTAAAATTTTCAAATTTTAAAAGTTAAAATTTTCATATAGATATACACTTGCATATGTGTGAAATTACACGTGTAGTAATTTACTTAAATTATTAATTAGAACACTGCATAGTTTGCACATCAAAAACTTGAAAGCAATCTGCATAATCTTTTTGTTTTTTTTGAGAGAGAGGGAGAAAGAAACACCGATGTGAGAGAGAAAAACATTGACTGGTTGTCTCCCATATGACCCCTGATGGGAGATTGAACCCGAAATCTAGGCATGTTCCTTGACCCGGGATCAAATGTGCGACATTTGATGCATGGAACAAGGCTCCAATTAACTGAGCCACCCTGCCAAAGCCCTGTATATTCTTTAATAACTACATATTAAACACATATTTTTTCTACATATTTTTTCTATAAATTATATTATTTCATTATATTTAATATTATACTTTTTTTTATATGCCAGGAGATCTTTTCCTCATTGCCCAGAATTCATGAATTCTGGACCCTGAGTTTAGAATAGCACTAACAAGGAAACCTGGAGATGACTCCTCTGTCCTTACCTGCTACCTTCAGATCCACAGTGGCCTCTTCAGTGGTATCATCATCTTTAAAGAAACAGTGGTACTGCCCTGCATCAAAAACACTGACGTTGTGGATTCTGAGGGTCATTTTACCCTCTCCGAGGGCATCCTTCAGGATCATTGTGTGATTCATATAATTCTGAATGCTTTTTCCAGAGAGTTCTTCCCCTTTCTTGTAAACGGAAATCGGTTGGTAGTGATCCCGATACCAGCCCACCTGCATGTGTTCTGCACTCTGTCGGGGGGAGAGCTGGCAGCTGAGCTCAGCATGTGTGCCTAGCATGACCACCTGGTGTCTCCTGGGGCTACTCACAGTGAATTGCTCTGTGGATAAAGTCAGAGACCAAGGTTTTAGTCTGAAGGTCACAGAAGAATGCTTTACTTATCTCCTTCTGCTCTAGACACGTTGGCCTTCTTTTTGGTTCTTGATGCCAAGTCCTTTCTGACTCAGAACTTTATTCTCAGAGGTATCTTTACTCTGAGAACATTATTCCAGTCTGTCTCATTACCTCTCAAGTCCCAGATTAAATGGGAGGATTTGTAATCTATTTGTTATGACCACCCATTCAACATTTCCCTTAATTATACCTAGGCATGTCTTCATAGCACATACAACTAACTACCTGATATTTTTTATTTCTGTCTTTATTTTCTCTCATGGTTCACTGATATACAAGTCATGCAGCTGCAGAGTTTTGTCTTATTCCCTTTTTAATTTCTCTTTATTATTCCCAGTGCATAAAACATTACCTGTACATATTAGGCACTTTAAATATATTTAGTAAAGGGATAGAAGATACTCTGATTGTCTAGAGATGGGATATGGACCACTATTGTTGAACAACATACTTTACTTATCCAATCCACTAGCTGCTTTTTTCAGCATCCATTTTTGGTAGATTAAAGATGGCCACAAATTTTTTGATGTTTCTTCCATGAAGAGAAAGGGTCTATGTCTTCTTCTCCAGAAAGTGTGTTCTAAGAGTGCTTTGCAAGTAGAATACAGAAAAAGAAAACACACAATAATTTCTGAGCCCAGAAATTATTAGGAAATGAGCAACTCTCATTCTTTGTTGTTGTTGTTGTTGTTTTGTAACACTCATTCTGGAAGCCGTGAGCTGCCAAAATGAAGTCTGACTATCCTGAATCTACCACGGCAGAAAGGCCACATGTTGACATGCCATTTGACAAGCTGATCCCAGCCTTCCAGCCTACCGGATGCCAGATATGAATGAAACCACCTTGGGCCCCTCAGAGCATCCTACCCACCAGGTGAATACACCAAGTGATCTTAGTCTATATCACATGGAACAGAAGAATGCCCTGGCCAGAATTCCTGACCCACAAACTACGAGATATAGTAAAACTGTTGTTTTAAATTACTCCTTTTGGGAATAACTTGTTATGAAGTTATAGGTGACTGAGGAGGAGGATGGACTCTGTCCTGCACAGCATGCTCCGGGTCATCACGGATAGTGAAATAAAATAAGTCATCCCAGACACTTTTCTCTAGGTCTGTCAGGGAAAGGGGTGGCACTTCCCTCTAGTGGAGAAGGCCCCAAGCCCTTCTCTTGAAGTGACGTTTATTGAGAACCATTTGTGCAGGGATATGGATGTAAAGCTCATCAATCATTGTCAAAAGGCTATGTTTACAGAACACAAATAGAGATCATAGATAACAATTGAGGGAACATAAGAGATTTGCCTCAGGTCAGGGTCTGGTAGACACTGTGGCACTCATTCAACCCTGAAACCTGGGAAACTGATCACATTCAATGCTCAACCCCAAACATCAGTACTCATTAACTCGAGGGAATTCTTAGCAAAGTAAATTTCATAAGATTTCATGCATTCTTTTTCCAGGCCTAATTTCCCCTAGGAACTGCCTGATCCAGTTTAGAGCTGTACCTGCCTTTAGTATTGTTTCAAGCCTGAGCCAGGTGGGTGGGGTAGAGCCACCAAGAGCTAAGGAGAATTCTTTCAGATAGAATGAGGACCCCGGCCATATCAAGGCTGAAGGGTGAGGGTCTTTTTCCCCTTTTCTCTGTGTGCCCCAGTCTTTCCCTGATGGCCCCTATGGGACTTGGCCTGTCTTAGGTTGCCCCTGCCATTAAGGGGTCTTACCCGTCATTGACTCATCAGCCATCCTTCAGGGCCAAGCAGAGTGGTGATATGAGGGAGGCAGGGGCTATGCCCCTGCCATGGGGACAGGTTTTGTGTCCTCAATGACCTATTTTCCCAAGGCCTCCTTCCTCAGCTCCAGCTTTGGAGACCTCTTGTTTGTCAGCATGGCTACAGTCCCTGACTCCAGGAGGGATGGTTCCCAACAGGTGACTATCACACTGCTCCTTCCATACTCTAAATTTTTGCTCCTTTCAACTATGCCAGATTCATTCCTGTCTCTGCTGACGATGTTTATCCCTCCCACTGTAAGGAACCTGAATCATCACATTCAAAGCCCATTGCACAAAGAAAAACTTGTGGACAGATCCAGATCACACCAACTTCTTTATCTGAGGTCCTATTAAACTTATAATTCTAAACTAAATTTATAGTCACATAAATGATTATGGTTGGTTCTTAAATATAAGGGATATATTCATTTTAACTTTTGCCTCCCAGGGGAGATAGTAGGCATTTATCTGTCTCTTCTCCAAGGCACATCCATGCAGCTCTGTGGCATGGGGTTGGGGCTGAGAAAGACAGTCACTGAAATGGCATTTCTTAATCATAAGTTGTTTTGAGACTCATTTCTACCCTCAAAACTTTAACAAAAAGGGTGAATCTGAGCAATATCAATGAGAAAACTTCCTCCTTTCCTTCAGCATCATTTACCTCCATTGTCTTTCTTTATAGATGTGATACACCATGAAAAAGAAATAAGTGTCCGTACCTGAGGTGAGCACCATCTGTAAGAGCAGAATGCTCACAAAGTATCCAAATGCACAGGAAAATGAATGCTCCATCACAGCTGGAAAATGAAATAGCAATTGTGGGATCAGGCAGCAAGAATCATGGTAACACACATACACACAGATAATTTTGAAATCCTGGCTTTCAAGAGAATTACCTGTGATATGCAATCAAATAAGTTAGTCATACCACGAATGTCAAACACATTGAGATGATCTCTTTTTCTCTTTCCTTCCTGTGCTCTTACTATGGCTCTTTGTTTTAGGCCAGAGCACAAAAGTATACAGAACCCTGCTATGCACATCCCCACATTCACTTGGTCCCTACTGCCTTTTGGCCTGGGCCACTTGCTCAATGGAGAGCCCTGGCTACTGTCTTTGATATTGCTTCATTTTCTAAATGGAGTATTTGGGTGCCTTCTTCTGTGGGGGACAGGCCAGCTTTAGCAAAACATTGATAAACTCACTGTTATGGGCACGGTCTGACCAGCCTGAATCCATGGAATGTGTAGCCTACTTCCACATTCAAAGGAAATGTCCCATTAAGAGAAGTAGGATCTAGATTCCTCAGTAGCTGCCCAAAAGGCCTAAGTAAAACACTCATATATGAAGAAATGTTAACAGGTAATAAGAACAAGCAAGCTGATAAATATCACTTCTTTCTTGTTGTATTTTGTAATGTCCCCCCTCACTTATGCAGCCTAAATTGCATCCCCCAAATAAACTCTCAGTAACAAGTTTGGGCTCTTTTTCTAGAAATCTTATATTAAAAAAAAAAAAAAGACACTGCTAAGATAGGAAGATGGGCATTGGCATGCTGAATTGAGGGACAAACGAGTATATTTAGTTTCATATATTCAACAGTTCAGCAAAGCCAGATTCATGAAGGATCTTAACTATGTCAATAAATAAAAATTAGATTTCACTGGCTAGAATATGGAGTGCTTATATGCAAATATAAATGCTATGCTTCCATTCTGGTATTAGTTCTTTATAATACAAGAATATAAAATAATGTATTAAAGGAGAGAAAAGTTACAGATTAGATGTCTCATGCAATGGTTTGATTTACCCATTAAAAAGAAAATGGAGTTGGAAAAAATAATATAGATGAAAACAATGACATGGATTGGAGGTAGACATTTGTAAAACTTTAACTGATAAAAGAGCTCATATCCTGAATATATGTTTTAAATTTTTTAATTACACAAACTATTTTTAAGGCAGATAAGTCAAAAGAAAAATAGTCAAAAGATCTGAACAGTTTCAATATAAAAAAAAAAAAAATCCAGATAGCAGTGAAGGGAGCCCCAGTACAGCTAGCAGCTAACTCCTCAACAGAAACACTGCAAGCCAGAAGGGAATGACAAGAAATATTCCAAGTCATGAAAAGCAAAGGCCTGCAACCAAGACTGCTCTACCCAGCAAGGCTCTCAATTAAAATGGAAGGTGAAATAAGGAGTTTCCCAGACAAAAGACGGCTAGAGGAATACACCTCCACCAAACCAGCATCACACGATATGCTAAAGGGACTGCTTTAAGAAGATGAAGAAAAAGAGTCTATAAATACCTAGTTCCTTTCACAGTCACCAAAACTTGATATTACCAATGTTTTTAATACTTATTAATCTGGTTGTGACAATGATGTGTTATTTTAATTGTTACTTTAGTATTTGTTGAAACTAAACATGTTTTTGTATATTTCTTGCCTATTTCTATTATTTTTTAAATTTATTTTTGGTATTCTTTATCCATTTTTTGATTAAATGTTTGTAGAATATTTTCCCTAAAAAAAAACTAGTAACCTTTTTTCAGTTATGTTGCAAATACCTTTCTATTCTATTACTTGTCTTTTAACTTTTTTCTTATGTATATTACTGTATAGTCTTAAAGGTTTAATATAGTAACATTGTCAATACTTTATTTTATAGCTTCTGGGTTTGAATATCATTTTACTTCAGGGTAAGAAAAATATTATTCAGTATTTTCTCCTAAAACTCCTTAGAGTTTACATATGATTTTTAACTCACCTGAATATTTTTTGTATAATGTGTGAAATAGGGCTCTATATTTGTTTTATTTCAAGTTATAGTGGTCCATGAGCCTTATTTGTTGAGTAAGCCTTATTTTCCCCATTGATTTGAAATATCAACTTAATCATATATTACATTGTTAGACAGATATATGCATTTGTTTCTAGAATGCTCATTTTATTTTATTTCATTGATCTACTTGATTAATTCTGTGCTGGTGTCATGTTGTTTAAATTGCTGAGACTTCATAATGTATTTAAATTTTTAATATTTTAAAATGGAATTTGATATTAAAAATTAAATAAAATCAATCTGCATTTTAAAAAAAGAAGGAAGGAACTTACCTTTTGTGACAGCATGGATGGAACTGGAAAATATTATGCCAAGTGAAATAAGCCAGTTAGTGAAAGACAAATACCATATGATCTCACCTGTAAGTGGAATCTATTCAACAAAATAAACTAATGAACAAAATAAGCCACAGGCATGGAAACATGGAGCAGACTGAAAGTGATCAGAGGGGATGGGGAAAGAGGACAATGGTGGAAAGAAGGGGAAGGGACTAGGCAAAGAAATGTATGAATGACCCATGGACATGGACAACAGAGTGGGGATTCACTGAGGGAGCAGGAAAGGAAGCAAGGGGCGGGTGGAGAAGGGCAAAGAGGGAACAACTGAGACAACCGTAATAGAATAAAAATGATTTTTTAAAAATTTTAAAAAATTGTTTACTAAAAAAAAATCATTAAAGACCTAGGTTTCTTCCAGATATTCTGGATGTAACCCCTCCACATCCTTACACAGCCACACATCCCAAATATGCCTGTGTGCAGCTGCTTATTTTCCCAGTTGAAGATATATGTACATCCCCTCAAAAGAGAAATACAGAGGTGGCAACCCCATCCAGTGTGGAGGGCTGTGTGTTCAAACTCATTTTTACCATTAGTATTTAACACAATTCTTAAGCAAGTACAAGTTTCAGCTTGACTTGCCTCTCCTTGAAAATAGAGCACAAAACAATGTTGTTTATTGTGTATCACATGATTTGAATCATTTAAATTTTGTATTAAGAAAAATTACAATTTATTGTCTTAAGAATATTATATCAGGGAAAATTGTGAATAATTGTTATAGTACGTGAAAATGGAAATAAAAAGGATAGTCCTTATCTTGATAAAGGCTACCTGTAGACATCTCCATAAACATAGTGGGGGAAACAACTTTTGGAATCTTTCTCTTTAAGTCTGAAGTTTTTATCTAACACAATAATGAAGTAAAGATGTTAGTGTAGCATAGGTATTAGAAACGAAGGAGAAAATGAATAAATGTGGATGATAAGACTTACACAGAAAGTGATAAGAAAATAGATAAATACAAAGAGATTTTAAAAATAGTACTACTTTTCACCAGTTTGATTAAATTATTTTAATAATGCATGAGATCTCTGTGGAGTTTTAAAAATACTTTTATATACTTGAATAACTGGACAACTTCATAATGTTCAGGGAGGAGAAATATTAACATTTTAAAGCTAAATCACCTCATATTAATATATAGACTCAATATAATTCTAACACAATGCTAGCAGAATATTAGGAACAATAAAATAGTTTAATCTTAAAATTATGTGAAAGAATTAATGTTTGCTAATAGCTAGGATAATTATAAAACAACAAAATGTTTTTCAAATTTATTCTACCAGATATTAAAACAGCCATAGTAAAAGAAAACACACAGACACAAACACACACACACACACACATACACAGAGTGGTCTTGATGTAAGAAAAAAACAAATCCAAATAAAACATAATAGAGAAACAAGAAAACTATCTGTGGTATTTAATACATATGGTATAAATTGGTCTTTCTCTGTTTGTCCCCTCAAATCCATCCTCACCCTTCTTCTCCTTACTCTGTAGCTTATGGAGGGAACCTCTACCAAGTCAGTCATCTGGGGTCCCTTCCTTTCTGCTCTGTGGGGGCCAAGGGTGGGAGACTAAAGACTGGAAGAGAAAGAAGCCAGACTAGCCCTTCTAGCTCCCTTTTGTTTTGGACCACATTTCAGTTGGTGGGCTCATTCTCTACAACTACAGCTCCTGCTTGTGGCCCATCACCCGTGGTTCTGGATCTCTCAGGCGATGGCAACAACACTATTTCATCCTTTGTTGTTCATGATGAGGAGAGACAACTCCGCATTAGCCAGGCCTTTAGGATCGTGTTAGCCCACTTAATTCCAGTTACTCTTAAATAACCATTTTCTTCATTTGATTATCCTCAGAATTTCATCTGACTCTGCCTTTTGTCCCCTGCCACAACACTAAGACACATAGAATCACATATTAATTGAAAAAGGATAAGCTCCTATGGAAAATTGGCTCACTTTATGGAAAAAATGTAATAAAATTCAGGATAATGTCTTTCTGACATTGAGGTGAAAAGGATTTCTAAATAAGTTACCAAAGTACAAACAATATGGAAAAATTAATTTTACAACTTACAATTATATATCTATGCTAAATTAAGAGCATTAATAGACAAAGCAGATTTCTGACATTTTGGAAAGATATTTTCAAAGACTAATAAGGAAAAAAAGATTTACCTAGAGCCATAGAAAATAACTGTAAATCATACAGGACAAAGATAGAAAATCTAACAAAGAATTGTTAAATTGTGTGAACAGGAAATCCACCAAAGGGTAAAACTGAATTGTTAAATCTGTATAAAGAAATTCATAATCTCATTAGTAATTGGTAAATGTAAATGCATAAAAAAAAGAGGAGATGCAGTTTTTCACTCATTGAATGGGCAAAATAAAGAAGTTGAATAATATTGAGTATTGATGTGGATTAGGACAATGGGAGATACATTCACTGAAGGTAGGAGTGAATATAAACTCAATTATTCTGCAATGTATTCTATTAATTTAGCATTAAATTAAAGATTCATATACTTGAGACATACAAAGGAGATATTTAGGTATATACCTCACAAAACTCCTTCACAGCTGTCCATGCAGACATGTAAAAAATGGTTTTTCACAGTTCATTTTGTCAAACTGGGTAGAAATAGGACAAGTTAAATACAAAGACATGGAAGGACTAAAAATCTTGGAAAAAATATACCATCTCAAAAGCAAGCCTATTAATATCTCATTATATTATTATCAGACAACATAGACTTTACGACAAAATATTAGCAGACATAAAGAAGAACAATTTCATAATAATGAAAACACTGCTCATCAAGAAAACATAGCAATTGTGCATATGCTCCTAATTAAAGAGATTTAAAAGACATGAAACAAAAACTGACCAAACGAAAAAAAGAAATAGACAAATCTTCACTATAGTTGCAGATTTTAATTCTCTTTTTTCAGTAATTGACAGGAAAAGTAAGGATAAATAAGCCTTTAAAAATTCTATTAAAATTTAACGCTATATTTATAGAAGACTATACCCAGACACTAAAATACACCTGGAACATTCACCAAGATAAATCAAATATCAGATCACTAAACAAGTCACAATAAACTCCAAAGAGCTAAAATCCTATAGAATACATTCTCTTACCACAGGGAATTAAAATAGAAACCATTTGTTTTAATCTAGCAAATAGCCAAATAATTGAAATTTAAACACATTACTAGATAACCCATGTGTTAAAGAAGAATTTAGAAGACAAATTAGAAGATGTTATTAACTGAATGAAAATTAAAACACACCACTTCAATATATGTGAGATAAAACTAAGGCAGAGTTTAGACAGAAAATTGTAGCTTTAAGTGTCCATGTAAAAGAAAAAACAACAAAGGGATTAAATCCATGTCTAAGCTTCTACCTTATGAAGATGGAAAATAGAAGCAAAATAAAATTTAAGAGGTTAGAAGAAATTAAAGACAAAACTAGAAATCAATGAAACAGAAAATAAGAAATAGAGACAGTCAATTAAATATAAAGATGGTTTCTTTGTAAAGGTAAACAAAATTGATAATTTTTTGGTAAGAGAGCAAAAAACAAGTGTGAGAAAGCAAATTGCCAATATAATTTATGAAAAGGAGGCATTCTGACAGATATTATACAAATATTGTAAACATTTGTATACTAGTAAATTCACAATGTAGATTACATGGACAGCTATTTTGAAAAAAAACACAAAATGCAAGAAATATGAATAGTGTATATTTATTGAAAAATTTGTATTTATATTTAAAGTTTTCTTACACAGCCCACATAGCTTTACTAGAGAATTTAATCAAATCAAACATTTAAGGAATAAAATAAGAAAACATACAACCATCTAGAGCAACTAATTTATTATACCATCGTTACCCTCCTACTAAAATAAGTCAAGAACTTTACAACAACAACAAGTAATGGAACAGTAGGAGCCAGGCTTTTTACAACCTTAAAAAGGAGCTAGAGATATAGAAAGAGAGAAAACTAGAATAGATTCTATGACATTGTGTGGGAGTTAAAGTGATAAAAAGTCATGGATTTTAATATACATGTAGATAGATAGATAAATGACAGAGAATAAATGTAGGATATGTATGTATATGTGTATGTATATTTATCTGTCTCTATATAGGGATATTTATTTGAGGTTTAACATGAAATCATACCAATAAAATTTATAGAAACACACATCCAGATTTAGCCATAACACAGATAATAAAGGACAAAGTAAAAGCAATGAAAAGTATTGGTTGAACATAGCTGTTTACATAAACTTAAATAATATTCCCCACAAAATAGTTATTCATAGAAATTATGGAAATATGTAAAATATGTTTTTACAATGGAGAAATATGGCAACAACATTTTAATCAAGTGATCAAAATTCCTACAAGAAAGAGGATAATTCAACATCATGTTCTACCAGAAATAATGCAAAGAGAATAACACAGAATTTAAATTATGTTGTAATTCAGCCTAAAGTAATTAATCTGAGTCTAATCAGGAAAAAACACCATATAACCCTGGCCAAGTGGCTTAGTTGGTTGGAGCAGTGTCCCAAAAACCAAAAAGTGAAAGGTTCAATCTCTGGTCAGGGCACATACCTAGGGAGGGGGTTTGATCCCTAGTCAGGGGGCATTTGGAAGGCCACTGACTGATGTTTGTCTCTTATATCAAAGTTTCTCTCTCTCTTTCCCCACAGATGAAGATTTTTTAAAAAGAAGAAAAAAAATCACACAAACTCAAATTGATGAATGTTCTACAAAATGACTGTCTCATAATTATCAAAAATGTCCAGGTCATTGGAGTGAAGGAAAAACTGAGGAATTTTGCAGATTTAAAAAGAATAAAGATACATGAAAAGCCAATACTATACATAATCTTGGATTGGATTCTTTTGCTATAAAGAACTTTATTGGGACAATAAAACTTTTATGGAGTCTTTGGGTGTATTGGTTCTTGAAACACTGATGAAAGTTGGAAACTGTTTCAAATTTTACGTAATAAGAAACTGTCACTTTCACCCTAAACCTAAGAATGTTGATAAGCTATGGAACGATAGCTTTTTAAAGCCCACAAGAGAGCTAAGGACTCATAGAAATCTAATGAACTAAAATTTCAGGAAGAAAAATCTTCCTAGGTAAAGAGACCTATTTCTAGCTTTTTTCACCTCTGGTGTCATTTTTCAGAGGAGGAAAAATCTGCATCTTCTATAGATAGTAGTAAGGCAAAATAAGCTAAACTTATTACAGTCATGCGTGGGCTGAGCTGACAAATTAAAAGAGCTCTTGCCACAGGGCAAGTCTGTATACATCTCCAGTTCTTTCCCATGGGAATTCAATTAGTGCCTAACAGTGTTGTACCAAAGACTAGGGACGGGACTTAAATGGTGAGAGAGATCCACTAAGGCATTGAGAGAGAATGTCCCTCAAGTACAAGACAGTGGCTGCTGACAATTGAGGGAAAGGCAGCAAATATGAGAGAAATTCTTCCTAGAGACTCCTTTAGCAATAGCATTACATTGGCCTTCTGACAGCTGGGGGCAGGGAAACAGGGGAGTGAAAGATCTCCTAAGAAACAGAACAGCTAATTATGACAAGAGAGCAAAAAGACTTCCCAAGTGAACCAAAAAGCTGGCTGTGGAATGTAAAGCAGAGAAGGATTTCTCAGAGGTCAGGAAGATGACAACTGGCTGGTAGAGCATAATGATATCCATACTACTTGCTCCCAGGTGCCTGTTAAAGGAAATCCCTGACCCCATTCCCAAAGCACTTCAAGTAAGTATTGAAACTGAATGAACTAAAAGCTGAAATTGCCCTGATGCACCTCAAATACAAATTAGGTTAATTTAGGCCCCCATATCTTTTTATGATTAGAGTTAGCATTCAGTTCTTAGAATTAGCATATCATTGTCTGATACACAATATATTTTCAAGATGTGAAGAAGGAATAAAATGTGACACATTATTAAGAGAGGAAAGAACCAGTAGAAGCAGATCCAAAGACGGCTCAGGTGTTTAATTTACAACTCAAGAACTTTAAGACAATTTTGATAAATAAAATAAAGTATCTAGTTAGAAAAGTGACAATATGCATGAACAGAGGGAAATTTCTTCAGAAATATGAACACTAAAAACCAAAATGGAAGTGCTAAATATAAAATATATGATATTAGATATAGAGAGTTAATTTAAATGAGTTGGCAACAGACAAGACACCGCAAAAGAAAGGAGCAGTAAACCTGAAGAAAAATTGCTGGAATCCAAACTGAACTTAAAAGATGAGGAAAAGTTTTTTTAAACGGAACAAGACACTTACAATATTAACAAAGGGCAAAAATGATATGATCATCTCAACAGATGCAGGAAAAAAATATTTCACAAAACTCAACATATAACAAAAACTCATAAAATAGGAATAGAAGAAAATATTCCATTCTGACAAAGGTTATCTACAGAAAACCTACAGCTACTGTCATAGTTAATGATGAAACATTAAATGCTTTTCCTTTAAGACAGAGACTAAAGCAAGGATGCTTGTCCTTATTACTTCTATTTAACAGTGTACTTTTCTTATCCAGTACAATAAGGCAAAAGTAAAGGCATAAAGATCACTGATTACATGAGAATATGTATAGAAGAACCCATGAAATCTACAAAAGACCTTAAAGCTAATAAATAAATTTAATAAGGCTACAGAAAATAAAAATTAAAAATAAAAATTAAAAAACTACAGTTATAAAATTAAATTTTAAAATACAGTGGAGGGTAGAGGGATTGAACAAAAAGAAAAAAGGATTCATGGACATGGACAACAATGTGTTGATTGCAGGGAAGAGGGAGGTATAAGGGGACTAAATGGTAATGAAAAAATACAATAAATTTTTTTTAATTTTTTTATTGCAAAGACCTTTTTTATTGTTGTTTATTATATTTGTCCCAATTTTTCCCTATTGCTCCCCACTTCACCACCCATCCCGGCTCACACAGTCAATCCTCACCCTGTTGTCCATGCCCATGGGTCATTAATACATATTCCTTGACTAGATATTTCCCCTATTTTTCCCCTCAACCTCCCTCCCCCTCTCTGGTTGCTGTCAGTCTGTTCTTTGTTTCCATGCCTCTGGTTCCATTTTGCTCATTTGTTTGTTTTGTTCATTAGATTCCACTTATAGGTGAGATCATACAGTATTTGTCTTTCATCACCTGGCTTATTTGAAACTAAAAAAATATACAACTAACCTGAAATTCCCATACATTTAAAAATGTAAAACAAAACCACCTTCTAAATAGCCCATGCATCAAAGAAAAAAATCATAGTGGAAAAAATACAGTTACAATAGAATAAAAATTAAACATATAGAAATACATCTAATAACATGAGTGTAGATTTTCACAATGAAAATTACAAAACATCTTTAAGCATTATTAAACTTATATGAATAGAGAGATATATTATGGCCAAAGATTGAAAAACTCAGTATTGTTTACAGTCCTTACTTTCAAATTTATCTATAAACTAAACAACCTAAAAATTCAAGCAGGTATTTGTTTGTTTGTTTGTTTGTTTGTTTTGTAAAAATTACATAGGGCATCAAAATTATATGGAAAAAAGCCTAGTAATTTTCAAAAGAAAAAAGTTGGCAACATAATTCTATTTAATCTCAAAATGTATTATAAAGGTATAATAATCAAAACAGTGTTGTATTGACAGAGGGATAGATGCATATATTGATAACTGATTTTTGATGTTTCGAAGTGCAGAAAAGTTGGTCTATTTCTGGACTCTGTTCTATTTCATCTATCTATTAGTGCATCTTTATAGCACTAGCACACTCTATTAGTGTAGTGTATATTGAGCTTTGAAATCAGACTGTCCAACTGAGTTCTTCATTTTTAAGAATAACCATGTAAATGGCTACAGATTTGAGGAAAAGTCACACCATCTTCCAAAAATACCTATTCACCTTTAGAAAACCAGCTTCTGGGTTGCTCTTGGGTTCTGGTAGAGACTGGATGCCTCGGAATGAGATACTGGTTGACCCTAAAGATCTAGACTGGTCCATGAACACCAGATGATAGATTGGCCAACTGGTCAGAATCTTGAAATGAACCAAGTAGGAAGCTTAGTGACAGGCACTCTGGTAAACTTCATGTGCGAATGCACCTCTCACAATGAGCACAAAGTATGAACATACTCACGAGTTATTTGCATGATTATTCAACGTGGGCAATTGCAGAGAAAGCTGTTAGTAATCAAGTGGACAAGGCATCCCATTCTGTGGATGTGAATCAGCCTTTTTTTGTGAGCGACGCTAGTATTTGTTGAATGGGCTTATATACAAAATAGCCATAGTGGTAGGGTGAGGCCTATGCATGAGCTCAACAAGATGGATTTTTCCCTCCCCATAGTTTCTGCCTACTGGCACCACTGGTTGCCCAACTGCCAATGGCAGGGATTAAACATTAAGCCCCATGTTTTCAACTATTCCCCTTGATGAGAATCTATTCTCCACTAATTGATTATATTGGACTTCTGCCACCACAGAGAAAATGGCGATTTTTCCTAACTGGATCGGATCATTGTCTCGTATATGTGTTTGCCTTCCTTGGCTGCAGTGCTTCGGCCAGCATCACCAAGAACAAGTTTATAACAATGCCTTATTGTCATCACGGTGTTTCATACTAGTGGTTTTTGGTTGAGGAACTAATTGTACCATAAAAGGTGCAGTAAAGAGCTCCCACTTACGAAATTGATCATACCGTATATTCCTTTACACAGAAGCAGCTGGTCTTACGGACCATGAGAATGTCCTATTGAAGACTCAGGGGTGACGCTAGCAGGAAAGCACCATCTACAAGGCTGCAACTCCACCCCATAAGACTGGTTCTTCCCCTTAAGAATCAGCATATCTTTCAATCAATGATTTACATGTGGTGCTATTTAATTCCATTGCCAAAGTACATAAGCTCGAGACTAAAGAGACAAAAGTGGGAGAGGTTCTCTTACTATCACACTCAATAATCCATTCATTGTACCCCGGCTTCCCATTCCCATAATTTTGAGCTCTGTCATTTTAAAGATCTTCTCAAGGGAGGAATAACTTCACAAATATGAGCAATATTTGCCTGGTATCATGGAAGCTCAGACTGCCATCTGGCCAACTTATGCTTACTCATTGGTGAAATCTAAAGAACAACAGTTAAAAAAATAACAAAACTAAAATAGACTCATAGACTCAGAGAAAAGACTGGTGGTTGCCAAAGAGGAGGGATGTCGGAGGACTAGGTAAAAAAGGTGAAAGGGTTAAGAAGTACACATTGGTAGTTACAAAATTGTCCTGGGGATGTAAAGTACAGCATAGAAAATACAGTCCAGAATATTGTAATAACTCTATATTGTACCAGGTGGGTACTGGAAATATCAAGGGGAACACTTTATAAATTGAATGATTATCTATCTACTACCCTTCACACCTAAATACTAAATACTAAATAATATTTAAACTATAATTGAAAAATAAAATTTTAAAAGAAGCCAAAAAATAAAAATAAACAAAAAGCATGCCCCTATTTTATTATATATTTCTTACATATACAGTATATATTTTATATTTTTATATATATTTCTTTATTATTCATTTATACATCTCCACTAGGAGAGCATGAATGTATCTATAATGACCTGACTCTAAATCATACACTGTGGCACATTGGCATTTGGCCTTTTAAGTTTCTGAAGATGGCCATGCCTTAAATCTGAGGGAGACCTTCAGGAAAAATCATAATGAATCATTGTCTTAAAGAGGAATATGTATCTCTTGCTCTTATCTTGAACTTGGACATACTTCCAAGCTTCTGTTAGTGTCTATAACCTATTTGACAAAAGAGAAGGCAAAATTTTTTTCTCCATCTGCTTTTCCCAGAAAGTATTTGCTTCTGAGCTCATCGTGGAAATCAAATAGTTTATCTCTGTGAGCTTTCCTAAAATGATCCAGTAGCAAATTTCTCTTCTTAGAACAGAGCACGAACCAGCATAGTTTAAAAAAAAGAGGGGTTCATCTTGTATGTTTTAATTATTGTTGTTCTATTACAGTTGTCCCAATTTCCCCCTTTTGCCCTCCTCCATCCACTCCCCCCCGCTCCCACAGTCAGCTCCCACACTGTCCACGTTCATGGGTCATTCATACATGTTCTTTGACTGACCCCTTCCCCTTCTTTCCACCATCATCCCCCGCACGCTGCTGCTCTGGCAAAGTCAGTCGGTTCTATGTTTCCATGTCTCTGGTTCTATTTTGCTCTTTAGTTTATTTTGTTCATTAGATTCATCTTATAAAGAGATCATATGATATTTGTCTTTCACCGGCTGGCTGTGAAAAAAAGAGATTTAAAAAAAAATACAGAATGGAACCTGAAAATGGCCACTGCTAGGTTGGAAGAGGAGGATTAGACTACTCACCTATATGTGACTTAATCCATAAAAAATTTGAATAAATCCTCACTCCTTTCCCGTTCCCAGGAACACACCATAGTTGTTGCAGCTACATGATGAGAACGAAGCAAGCTCACTTGCAGCGGTGATTCAAATGAGCAGACTCAAGTCAAGCCAAGGCAAGTCACCACCAGCAACAGAAACAGCAGCAGAAGTACATCAAAGTATCAGCCAAATTCCTAAATGAAGGAAATCCCCTGTCAAATATCACATTACAAAATTCAATTTTGTATTTTTTTCTGTGATAATGATTTCTTCTGTAATTCCAAGTATCATCAGCTGTCATTGTTTTTCTGAAATCCTAAAGAAATTAAAATAATCCTCACATTTGGGTAAAAAGAAGGAATCACTCAGAGAAGAGACTTGAATCCGACCCCCTGGAAATTATGATCAAGAGGATAGCAGAGATTAGTATTTTGTGAGTTAGTGTCCAGAGTGAGGATGTCGTTTTTCATCAGCCACTGAGGGTGGGCACTACGCTTGCCCAGCAGGCACTCCCAAAAGGAACTCACACTTTAACATCTCAGTGTATAACATAGTCACACTCAAAAACACAACTCCCGCCTTTGCAGCTTGGACCAGTATCTTGCTTGTGTCCAAACAGGATGCCCCAGTCTCTCAAAAGTAACTTATTAGAGATTTCTACTGTATAAAACCCCAGACTATAGACAACAGCCACCCACAGTCTCTTGCTCCACATATCAAAGCTCTTTTGGGGATGAGGTCAATTCATCATTGGTTATTATTATCATTGGGAATTATGTCTCAATGAGATAAAAAACCAGTTATAGTAGAAAAGTGGGTAAGAAAGACTGAAGGTAAAAAGATATGGTCAGAAGTTAATATTTTTTCTTTTTATTGTTGTTGAATTACAGTTTTTATTGTTGTTTAATTACAATTGTCCCTATTTCCCCCCATTACTCTCCCCCTGCCCTACCCACCCCCACCTCCCACATTCAATCCTTCCCCCTCCCATTGTCTTTGTCCATGGGTCCTTCACGCATGTTCCTTGATGACCCTTCCCCTTCTTTCCTCTTTTATCCCCTTCCCCCCTCCCCTCTAGTTACTGTCAGTTTGTTTTTTATTTCCATGTCTCTGGTTCTATTTTGCTTGCCTGTTTTGTTGATGAGATTCCACTTACAGGTGAGATCATGTCATCTCACCTGTAAGATATCAATATTTTTTATCCTAAGATTTTAGACACATGACATAGTTTTTGGTAATGACAAGCGAGGTCTAAGAGGGCTAATAAATAACAACTCCTTATCGCCAATAAAATTGCTGGCTTGGTTTAAGAACCTAATGGGCTTGTTAACACTCCCTGGTCACCCATCCTTCCCACTCCTGTTATCCTGAGACCACCTGAAAAGAAATTGGTGCTTGAAGAGTAAGTATATTGCTTAGGATTTTATACTAGTCTGAGTTTAGAAAAGAAATTGAATCCCTGTGGTCATTGACTTTTGACCAATTATCTCCGAGCAAATGGAGAAAAATTTGGGCTAATACTGTCACCAACTAGCCATACAACTTTCTTTTCTTTTGATGATGGAAATACAGTTGTGGAGCAAGAGACCAGTCTGGGGAAGTTTTCTTTTCATGGAAATCACAGGAATGGTTTCCTTAAGTAAGTCTTTTTTTTTCTGGCTGAAATATGTAAAATGAGTTTGTGGTAAGTGGCTGGGGAGTTTTATGGAACATGTTTTTCTCTTAAACTAACAGGATAAAGGACATTGTTGTGGTGTGAGCGCCCAAAGAGGAGTTCAGGTGAAAGTTTTTGGAGTGAAGGTCAAAGAACTTTGAAACTAAGGGTATTGGATGGCTTGTCCTTATGGTCACTGGAACACCATCTGGTTATACAAGGAACTGTCCTGAATAGAAACAGAGTAAATGCTAATAACTCCTATGTATCAAGAGCCTACCATTGTTCTCAGAGTGTTAGGTATTTTATAAGTATTGGCTCTAGTTCCAACAACTCTCCTTCAAGATAGATTACACTGTCCCAAATGCATAGGTAGCCAGACTTTTTTATCTTAAATGAATGAGGGGAAGTGATGTGAAAGTTGGTAGATAGCAAAGTCAAAAACATAAAAGTAGTAGTGTCTTGTTTGGATCGCAACAATAACGAAGAAAGATGGAGTTGTACTTAATAAGAAAAGAACATGACTTCTAAGGAAGTATATGGGAGGTTTATAAAGTGCTGCCTCTCTTCCTGACTCTGTGGTCTTTTGTGGGAGAGAAAAAAGCAATTAGTGACACCCACTTGGTGGGAGGTAGTTTCCATGCGGCTGAGTCAAGTTTTCTTTAAGGGAGTGCATTAATTAAGATTCTCCAGAGGAAAAAAGTCAGTAGAATGTATATATACATATTTATTCTACATCATGAAAACGTGGGTTTTGTCAGGTCTATGATGTATGGGACTGGCCAGGAGTATGGAAACCCAGGAAAGGGTTAATTTTCAGTCTTGGATCCAAAGGTAGAATCTTTTCTTCTTCAGGGGACCTCAAACTTTTCTCTTAAGGCTTTTAACTGATTGAATGTGGGCCACCCACATTATTGAAGGTAACCTGCTTTATTCAAAGTCTGCTGATTTCAATATTAATAAAATCTTAAAAATATCTTTGGAGCAACATCTAGTCTGCTGCTTGAACAAAAACTGGGAACCATGACCTACCCAAGTTGACATAAAAATTAACCAACAGAGGGAGGAAGAAAGAATTATATAAATAAGGCAAAGCTATGGATAGAGTGAATTTACATAGAATGAGTATCCTGGGTCAATAGATAAAATGGGTAGAAAACAAATGAAAGAGTAAAGGTATAAAAAGACACATGAGAAGAGGATATTGCAGGAGTTTGAATTTTGAAGTGGAATGTAATGACAAAGACAAGAAGCATGGTGAGATTAATATTTTTCAAAAGAGCTAGGGAGGTCTCCCTACTGTTGGAAGCCTGAGCAGGTTAATAAACTGGGTCTTTTTCACTGTTGAAATGGAGTGTTGCTCAGGCACCATTCTGATTTCTGGGTGAAGATCTTCTCTTACTTAGGAGCAGAAAGTGATAAACCACCTTAGCTGCAACTCAATGTCAGTCCCTCCTTGCAGTCAGGAAGCCCTAAGCTCTGTAAATAGATTTGAGAAAAACAAAAGTCTTTCTATGCTACTTAGTTGAAATACTAGCTATCCCAGCCTTTTCTCAACCCTCTAGCCTGCATTTTTAATATGTGTATTATCAGATTTGAGATGCCTTTGAGATCAAAGTAGGCATGGCAAACATATCATTTCCCTACTTTATATTTCTGAGACTCACCCAGTCCATTTCTCCCAGTTCAGAACCCAACTGGCTTCACAAATCTTGTCTAGAACTGATTTATGGGAGCTGTTCTTCACTGGAATTTGGTCTGCTTTTGTCTGTGTACCTGCATGTGTGAGCATTGTTTCTGCCATGGTTCCTTCTAAATTCTTGAGAATGGCCCAGACCAGTGTGACTCAGTTTGTTGGGCATTGTCCCACAAAGAGGAAGGTCACAGGTTTGATTCCCAGTCAGGGCGCATGCCTGGGTTGCAGGTTCTGTCCCCCGTTAGGACACATATGAGGGGCAACCAACTGATGTTTCTCTCTCACATTGATTCTCTCCCTCTCTTTCTTCCTCCCTTCCTCGATCTCTAAAAATAAATAAATAATATCTAAATAAATTCTTGAGAATGATGCTCTAGCACTGCTCCTTGCCTTGGTCCAACCCAACTTTGTTCCAGAGGGCACTTCATGCAGCATCACAATGAAGCATATTCTAAGCCTGTTCTGAGAGCACTGCTGACAATAGCTTTAGGTAGGGAGGCACATACATAGCAAAACAAAATAAAGAAAACCCAGCAATAATAAAACCTCCCCTGCCCATTCTGCTCTTTCAGGCTATTTTAGCTGATTCCCTGAGCTCTGGGATCCTGATCCCTGCCAGTCTGCTGATTAACTGCCTGCTCAACATGCCTCACCTGAAATAGATCCTGGATTCTTCTTTTACTGACTGCCCGGATCCCCCAAAAAAGGGGAACTCCAAATTTTGATGCCCTCGTGGTCTATGTGATAACCCCCGCCACTCACACTTTGTGAAATAACTGTGAAGTAACAGTCACACTGGCCTATGTTATAAAACCTGCTTTTGCTGTGTGCTTCATGACCTGTGGCAAGTCTTTATGCAAGAGAAATATTAAACTTGATCTCAGAGTATTACTGTATGTATTAAATGGAGCTAAGTGTCATGTTTTTGAAACCAAACTACCACACTGCTGAACAAAGGGCAGTGCTGAGTCAATTAAACACAAACATGGTGAATGTGGATATGACTTTGACATCCCACTTGTATTTATCTGGAGCAAGGGAAACTTAAGGACCTTGGTCCTGCTTACCAATGAACCAGAAAAACTTGATTATCATAGCCTTTGTAGCAGTCAAACATGATAATTCTGCACAGGTGTCACTCTGCGCGGCAGCTCTAGGGGCGCGCCACTGCGGGGGAGCGCCGGGGGGAGCGCAGTGCGCCCTGAAACCTGAGGGAAGCCGGCTGGGGCCCGCTGAGGTGGGAGCAGGGCTCTGAAACCTGCAGAGCCCGTCCCGGGGTTGTCACAGATGAGCGGGAATAAACACAAAACGTTGCAAACACTTCTCTGTTTGCCATGAGAGCAGACGGGGGCACTTCCCTCCCACTGGAGAAGGCGGTGACACATCCCTCGGGAAGCCCGTGGCACATCCCCTAGTGGGGAAGGCCCTGTCTCCCTTTGTTCCAAGGCTCTTATTGAAAAACTTATCAGTGGGCTAGGCGACAGGAATGCATACATACACTCATTACATTAACATGTTAAGTTTCACAGAGCATAGATACTATTAAGAAAACAAGTGACAGGAATTCACTGACTTACATGGGTCCAGGAGGAGACCAGTATAAACAAAAGAGAATGAAGATAAGGGCAAGTGCCTTAATTATAAAGGGTAAGGGGTGCAAATAATGTGAAGGTCCTTCGCAGCATGAGCTGACCAGAGATCCGGGGAAAGAACAAAGCACACTTTAAAGAAATTATTTTTAGGCCTGATTTCCCTGGCAACCGCCAGACCTGATTTAGAGCTGACTCCCGCACTGCTTCAAGCCTGAGCCAGGTGTGGGGAGGGGACCAAGAGATAAGGAGACTGCTTCTCGGCTGCAATGAGGACTCTGGCCGTGTCGAAGCCAAGCCGAGAGGTGTGGAGACCTTTTTGCCCCTTCTCCATGCCCCCTAATTTCTTATCTGCTGCCAATATTGGCCAATACCTGTCTTAGGTTGCCCCTCCCCCAAGGGATCTTACCCATCATTGGCTATTTGACCATCTGTGGCAAAGCAGAGAGGCAGGGGCAGGAGGGGACAGACCAAATCTCCTCAGGAGCCTGATTCTCCAAGGCCTCTTGATTATTTCCAGCCATGGGATCCTCCAGCCTGTTGGCAGGGTTACAGCTCCTGAAACCAGGTGGGGTGTTTCCCAACGTGCAGGCATGGAGGCATAGACCATTCACTAGACAAAAGGTTTCTGAAAAGAGGAAAAGGTTCTTCCTCTTGCAATTATATCTTGTAAGATACTATCTAGCTATCAAAACTGTTGAATTTGGGCATGTCAGAGAAATAGATTTTTTCAGTCCTGCCACTCTTTTACCCACTCTACTACTCGAGCTGAGTTCTTGTTCCTGAATATTTGAGGAGAAAAAGAGAGGGAAGAGTGAGAAACATTGTTCTCTTATACTGCCCCCAACACACGTCCTCTCTTTGTAGGTACGATTTATACGGCAGACAATTCATAAACTGGAAAAGCAGGAGTTACAGTTTCCATAGGCTCTCAGTAGATATAGCATATGTAGAATTATGTGTGTTACCTTAAGTAAGGCCTTTTCTAGCTGAAATACCATAGAAGATGGGATTGTAGATGGGGAGCCACAGCAGACACCCACAACCTGAAACACCGAGGGGACAACTTTGTAAAGTAGATGATTGTCTGACAGCTTTGCTGTACACCTGAAACTAATACAAAATAATGTTGAATGCAAACTGTAACTGAAAATAAAATTTTTAAAATAATAATAAATGGAATTCACACACACACACACACACACACGCGCACAGAAGCATGACAGAAACTTTTTTTGCCAGATAGGAGTTTGGACTGAAAAGAAGATATGAACAGAAGCCTCGGAGAGAATCCAAGTTATTCTGGATTATACTCTACTGACTAAATATAAAATAGAAAGAATAATTGACAATAGCATCTGCCTTTCCTTGCACTGCCATTCCATTCTTTAGATATGCCGTTTGATTCCTTCAGTTGAGATCTCTCTCCTGGCCCTGCCTGGAGCTGTTTTCTCTAGTCTGGACTACTGCCTTGTTTCAGTAGGTTCTGATAGGAGATGGAAGTCAGGAAGGGAAGAGGGGTGGCCAAAATGAAAAGAAGTCTGTGTCTTCATATGACTTTTCTTTCAAATTAAACAACTTTGCTTCTCTAAAACAGATACGGTTGTGCATTATTTTAAGCAACTGTCTTATACTTTCTAAAGCCTCGTTTACTTATTACTAATATGGTAAGAAATAGCTCACCAACCTTCCTTATAATCATGATGGTCCTTGAAGCAGGTAATGTGAGAACACCGCTTTGTTTGAAAAGAAAACAGCAATGGACATAGTCGCTAAAGAGATGACAGTGTTCTTGCATTTATACAACATAATATTCCAGAGAGCCCCTCCATCCTAGAGATTTGTCTTTTCTTCCCATATTCAACCAGAATGTCTGGGGTCTAGGAATCAGCAGCCAGCCAAATTCTGTCATACTGTTTGTTTTTTTATAAAGTGAAGGGCATCTGTTGGAGCCAGAATTCATAGGAAAAAAATGAAGGAATCCCAATGGAAACAGAAGCTGATATAGAGGCCCAGTCCTTAAATACAGCAAATGCAGAACAAAAGGAGGATATCTAGACAGAGTTCATACAGGCCACTTGGATCTGCTTGGTCCTCAGAAGGCATTCTAACAGATTGTGGTCACTAATGTTAGTGGGAGGAGGCAGAATCCAGGAGCAATTCTCTTAAAGACTACCAGGTCCTAGATTACAAAGACTTGGAAATCTGCTAGTTAATGATAAGCAGCCAAACGCCAACTTCTAGGAGAACTGACAGAGGCAATAACTTAGGATCAGAAGCACTATCTCTATCAGGGTGAATTAGAGCCAAGCAGAAACTCTATGCCAAAGAAAATAGGGTTCCAGGCAGAGCCAGGGCCAACATTAGGACTAAAGAAATCAAGCAGGGATTTTTAAAAATATAATAAAGCTTCAAGAAGTAGATGGCGTTGTTAATCTTCCCTTGTAATAACCTGATCTTATTCCTAGCATCTCAAAACCAGTCAAAAAGAAAAATCTCTCCGGTCATCTTAAATTTAGGAAAACTAATGCTCAGAGAAGAGTAAAGAGCTAAGAGGGGACATAGTAAAGCTTCACAAGTCACATCTGAATATTGTGGAACTTGAAAGATTGTGTGTCACACCAGGACTAAGCAGTAGGATGGATACCCTACAAACTCCCGAAAGCACTAGGAAGCCTCTAACATTCATCCTCCATTTCCCACAGTGGTAAGTCCCTCGGCAGAGGCATTGTCTTGAGAGACAGCAGGTATGAGAAAGAGCTTGGCCTTTGAAATTAAAATCCTAACTGTGAGCCAGAAGGTTGAAGAGCAGCAGTCATGGGGGCTTTGATTAACTGGTAAGGATAAAAGGAGGCTACAAGCGGGAGTCTCCCCCTTTAAGGCAAAATTGGAGACTTCTGTCAGTTTGGGGATTCCTGAGGGGTCATAGGCCAGAACCTGGGAGCATAAAGGAGACAGAAAACTCTTCTGGCAGCTTCAGAAATAAGAGCTAGATATGACAGAATGGGAAACAAAATTTACTCAATGTACATGTGATCCAGATCTCATTTGTGTATCTCCTTCCTTAATGTCCTAGATGAAGAAGAGCCCTTGAACCCTAACTAGTTCCATATTTTGGGGAAGTCCGGAAACCTCTGAAATTTCTATAGAATCAAAATATCGATGTCACCTGTATCTTTAGCTACTACAGTAAAGCATTCTATCCCTGTTTAGTTTCCACATAAGCCCAAAAGCAGACCTCAGTGACTTTAATAATTTCCACAAGTGACTGAATATCCCAAGCCTTTGTAATGTTCATTGCTCTACCAGTGACTTGCCGTTCATGGAAGTGTTACATGGCCATATGATACTATTGTAATGACCTCCTTTTCTTCTCTCCTTTTCCTTTCAGATTCTCTATCCCATGCAGAGAAAATACTTTCAACGTGTCTGGTGTGTATGATTTTCTCACCTTTCACAGAAGTCTTGGCCCTAGCTGAAGCCTAGGCTTATCTCTATCTGCCTACCTAAAGATGGTTCAGCAAGTCATAGTTTCAAATAAAAGCAATATGCTCTCTGAGATAAGATGATCAAATATCTCACCACCGGCAAAAGAGAAACATATTTTCTACTTAATTACTTTTTCCTGAGAATGATATTTATAATGTGATTTTTTTTTTATCTGAGTTTGGCTAGGTCACATACAAGCAAACTAGAAATTAAAAAGAAGGACCAATCCCCTGGGTGAGGCAGCAATTTTGGCACAGGCGAACGGGATCATGCAAGCTCAGTTAGGCAGATCTTAATCTCCAAAATATGTTATGAAATATTATAAGAAGGATAGGACTGTAAACCGGACCAGTGTCCTGTTTAAAAAGTCTATGAGGGCCCTGAAGGGTGTGGCTCAGTGGGTGGATCATCATCCTGCAAACAAAAAGATTGCCAATTTGATTCCCGTTCAGGGTACATGCCTGGGTTGTGGTCCAGGTCCCGGGTTGGGGGCGTGCGAGAGACAGCCCATCAATGTTTCCTTGTACATCAATGTTTCTCTCCCCTTCTTTCTCCCTCCCTCCTGCTCCTAAGAATAAATAAATAAAATCTAAAAATAAAAAGCCTATGAGGTATGTGCTCATGCTATTTATTAGGTGATAGTGTCAGAGGAAGCTGGAGCCTTGTGGGAACACACATAAAAGTAGAAAGAAAGTCAGGCCCCAGATGGCTAGAAACAAGGGTAGGGATGCAGACACCAAACCATGGACCCCAGAAGAATTTGTGAAAGCTTGACAAGGGCCTCATGCAAAGAGAACAGAGGTTACAGAGAGAAGAAAGGCAGGCACTCTTTTAGTCAATTCAGGCTGCTATAACAAAGTACTATAGACAGGGTAGCTTATAAACTCAAGAAATTAATTTCTAACAACTCCGGCGGCCGGAAGTCTGAGGTCAGGGTGTCAGTGCAGTCTCGTCCCTGTGAAGGCCTTCTTCCAGGCTGCAAGCTGCTATCTTCTCGTAACCTCACATGGTGGAAAGAAGGAAACTGAGCTCTCTGGTGTCTCTTTAATACGAGCATTCATCCCATTTGTGAGGACTCCACTCTCATGACCTAAATTACCCCTCAAAGGCCCCACCTCCTAATCCTATCACATTGAGGGGTTGGTTTTCAATATATAAATTTTAGCAAGACACAAAAATACCATCTCTTACAGGCGCTCAGACAGGAGAACATATAATTGGACTTTGTTGCTCATTCTTGATACATAAAAGGATGGTGAAATGGGAGTGGGGGGTATAAGATTAGTGTATATACCTATATATATTATGAATTTGATGTGTTTGCGCTAGACATCTTTATCATTATGTACCATTATAAAATCTTCTTCTTTATCTCTACTAATGCTTTGTGCCTTATAACATATTTTGTCTGATACTAGAATAGCTACATTACCTTTCTTTTGGTTGCTTTTTGCAAAGGATATCTTTATCCATTCTTTTACTTTTAAATCATTTTGTATTCTTATAATGAAAGTGTCTTGCTCCGCAAGCACATCAAAATTACAACTAAACTACAGAACAGCCATTCAGAACCACCTGCAATATGGTTGAGTGGAAATCCTGCAACTAGGGAATTAAAGAAGAAACCTCATCAAGACTGGTAGGAGGGACAGAGACACCAAATAGGCTGTTCCCACCCCCACAGGTGGTGAATAACAATTGGGAGGGATATCTTGGCTGCAGAGGTGCCCCACTGAGAAGCGAGGGGGCCCAGCCTCAAACCAGGTCCCCCAGCCCAGGGTTCCAGTGCCAGGAAGAAAAGTCCCTGTAAGTTCTGGCTGCAAAAACCAGCAAGGTCTGAGGCTGAGGGAGAGGGAGGGCTTCAGGAGTCCCATGTGTTCCTCTTAAAGGGCCTGCACACAAACTTACTCAGACTCACTTCCTCTGAGCACCAGTGCAGGGACGTCAGCTTAAAAGGCATCGGAGGTAAGCCAAAGACCAGAAATTGGAAAGGCAAGTGACATTTTGATACAATAACTATCTGTCTGGCTTGCCCAGGCCAATCCATAATTATGCTGGTTGTTTCCAGAGTAATTATTAACACTCCCTTTTATTTTCAGAAGTGCCCTAGCTTGGATGACGACAGACTTGTGAGAATTAAGCCATTTGTTCAAGGACACACAGCTCAAGTGTGGCAGCACTGGAATTCAAACCAGGCTCCCTGGCTCCGCATTCTGTGTTCTTTCCACTGCTATTAAATATTACTAATCTGGACTAGCAGGCTGAATCAGTAAATTTTCACAAATGAAATTTAAGAAAAGTGAATTATAACCATTACTTTCAAGGCTGTACCACATTTCATACTTAAGGCAATAAATGTTGGCACATAAAAACCCTTAGGGATTGGTCTTAATGAATAAATAAGATGTACATACAATGTAAGCATCTGGTGTTAAAGAGATTGAAATATGTATTTTCTTAAGTACGTCAAACACTTAGGATTTACATTTTCCATTTGCCCACATGTTTTCCCCATTACCAAACAGAGATAAAAGTCGATGTTTAAATGGTCATGAATTTCAATGAATTTCAAGTCAGTAGAATTCAGATTAAATTGTTTTATGTGAATTAATAAAACTAATGAAATCGATCACTATTCATAAAAGGTTAAAATATCAGGTAAAAATTTTAATACCATGTAAAATAGCATAAACTGTAAAAATTATATATCACTTCCTTTTAAATATCAAATTACAAAATGGTGGTTCTTTTAAAAGAGAGAGAAACTTGAGGGTGTATTTGCAAAGAATTTTTCCTTAGAGAAGTATTTAAAAATATTAAAAATGTCTCTAGAAAAAAATAAACATAAAAAAAGGAAAGTGTGTCTTATGGAAGAAGGATTTTGAACTTTTTAACCGTTGTGGCAATATTATTCTTCTATTTGAAGTATTTAGTCCATTTATTTTTAATGAAATTTCTAATACAGCTGCATTACTATGCACCATCTTACTATTTATTTTCTATTTGGTCTGTCTGGGTTACAGTATTTTACCTCCTTTATTTTCTTCTTATTAATTAATCAACTTTGTATTATTTTATTTGTGGTTCTTTAAATTAGATAATATTCTTTTCTCATTTTCTCCTCTTTCCTGTCTTTTTGTGAATTAAATAAATGTTTTCACTTTACTCTTCCATCTATTAAATTTTTAGTTTTACATGCTGTTGCTCTTTAGTAGTTACCCTAGAGATTACATCATTCATCCTTGATTTATTACCATAATACAAATTACTCTTACATAGATTACTTTTACCATGTAATAATTTGTAATAATACATACCACTTTTAATATGTAATATATAATAATATGTATTTTACCACTTCCTAATACTGCTTGATCTTCAGAACTTTTACATTTCAGTTAGTTCCTCCCATCTTTTGCACTATTATTTTATTCATATTAGTTATACATATGTATTCTACAATATAATACATTTCAATTCTTAAGTCATAAATATCATTTATCCACATATTTATCTTGTCTTGTGTTCTTTATTCTTTCCAGCCCTTTCATATTTTCATTCTTCTGCTTGAAGAAATTTCTTTAGTGTTGTTCTAGGAGCAAATCTACTGATGACATATGCTCTCAGCTTTTATGTCTCAAAAAATATTTTATTTTATCTTATTTTCTGAAGAATATGTTTACTGGGCATAGAAGTCTAAGTTGTTATGGGTGTGGGTGTGTGTGTTGTTCAGCATTTCATAGATTATCCCACTGACTTACCAACTCTATAGGTTCTGTTAGGAAGTCCTCTAACAACCTTGTACCTTCAAAATTAATTTGCTTTTCTGGATATAGAAATGTGTTCAGAACTATTTTGTAGTAAGTCAGAAGATTATATTATCTTTGTGAAATCAGTAAACCCACTGAAAAGTGTAATGTGATAGCTCAGAAATGCAGCATTTCAAATCAGCGTGCTACATCAGAGAAACTCCATTTTCCCCCATGGACAACAAGAGTGTAGCCTTTGAATAGCTCTATTCACGGCTTGATAATCTTTGTGCTAGAGCTTCCCAATTAAAGTGCAGTAGATGAATTTTAGGTGAGCCAAGGGATACTTACCCCTTAGTTTTCATAGTGGCCAGGCCAGGCAAGGGGGCTGGACTTCTCGGAAGGGTCTCCTCATGCTAGAAGCTGACAGGAAGCCCTCAGATGGTGGCCAATGCCCAGTGGGAACTGATGGGGGGCATAAGTCCCTACAATCCACTGAGCGGGTTCAAAAGTGTTCCTTTCTGAGCTCCTCAGGAGTGAGGCGTGTGGCCTGAGGATTGACCATTGGGAGGAAGGATGGGCAGGCTACACAGAGGTCCTAGTGGTCACAGCTTCATATGGTGACCCCAAATCTCTATCTTAAAATTTTTCATGTATTTTCTAACATTTTACAACTGAAATTCTAAAGGGGAAAAGCTATCGGTGTGTCCAAAACACCATTCATGAAGTAAAAAGTCTGTCAAAGAAAAATAATTGCAGTGAACATGATTTTTAAAGAGGTACTTTTTTCTCCATGTGGTGAAATGAATTCTAAATCGGCCCCCAGGGATCTCCACCACTTACATTCACTCCCTTGTGTAATCCCCTCCCTTTTGGTATAGGCTGGTCTATCAACTGATAGATTTTTCAACCAATAGACTACCTTAATGTTGGGACATTTACTTCTGTGATTAGTTATGAAAGATTCTGACTTCTATTTTGCTAATGCATTCTCTCCTTGCTGGCTTTGATGAAACAAGTTGCCATGCTGAGAAATTTCACGTAGCAAGGAACTAAGAGTGGCTTCCAGCTAACAGTCAGCTAGGACATGAGGCACCCAGCCCAACAGCCCAAAAGTTGCTGAATCCTGCTGACGAACACGTAACTGATTTAGGGAGAAGATCGTTCTCCATCAAACCTTCAAGTGAGACCCTTACCATGGCTCATAACTTAATTAGATCTTCATGAGAAACCCTGAAACAGAGAACCCACAATAAGCCATACCCAGTTTCTCAACCTACAGAAACTATAAAATAATAAATGTGCATAAATTTTAATCTGTCAACATTGAGGTAATTTGTTATGCAGCAGAAGTTAATTAATACATTCACTATGAAAGAGCCCTTGTATAGCAATTAGAAAAATGCACACCTGAATGGGAAAAAAATGGATGGCAAAAAAGTAAATCAAAAATTCATAGAAGGATATATATATATATATATATATATATATATATATATATATACCTTAAAATACTCTGTGTCTTCTAATTTCCTTAGAACATAAATCAGGTTTGTGTTGGGGGTTGTTAACTACAGTATTTATAATGGTAAAGTTTTAGGAACAATCTAAGACTCTCTTACAATATATTTTCATAATCCAAGTATTTCTCTAATATACGGTTTTTTTCCCCCTTACATGGCATGAAGATGAGAAAGAGGCAGTTCAGGTGTAATATGCTGACTTGACTCCATTAAATCATCAGGAATGAAGACCTTTTATTATTTCTGCCTTGTCATCCTGAATTAGTTGGCTTTGATCCTCAAGGTCAGTTCATGATCATGATAACTTGTAGAGCTCAAGCCATTATGTTCTCTTCCCAAGCACAAAGAATGAGGAATAGGGAAAGGTTAAATGGCACATGGCAGCCACATCAGGGCTCTTAAAAGCTTCCATCTAGGCCCACCCAACATCCCATTTGTAATTCCTTTTCTGCAAGGGATGCTGTGGATTGTAGTATCTAAGCTGAGCACATTGCCACCCCCTTGTAAGTACATCAGTCAGGGCCAAGTCAGGAGACTAAAACCATCCCAGATTTTCAATATGGAAACTTTAACATAAATTACTGTTGCCTAGAGCAGTCAAATGTGGCCAATTGCTCAATAAACTCTGCTCGGAAGTAGTAAATACAAAAGAGTAACCCCGAGCTAAGAACAAATATGAAATAAAAAAACTAAAGAGTAAAAGAGTGTTCTGCACCAAGTGAATATTTACATCTCTTTGAGGAAGGCATAGCCACCACCGATACATGTGTTCTGCCATTGGCACACATACTGACAGAGGAGATTGGCCAATTCTGGTCTGTAAAGCAGCCTACTTCTGATGAGAATTTGGGAAGGCTGGAGATGCTCTGTCAAAGTTTCCCAGTGTGGCAGAAGGGTAGATGGATCAGAACTGTTCTGTAGAAGTAGACTGCCACTGCCAGAGGGCGTAGGAAGGCTGTAGTTTCTCAGGAGTGGCTGCTAGCTAAAGATTGTGATCTGTAGACACAGCTGGAGCTCTTCCACTTGGCTGCTACTGTGCTGGGTGGGACTTTCTGTAAAAGTGAACCAGGTCAGGTTGATTCATAATATTGTTGAAGTCTCCTACTGACTTCCTACTTATAAATCAATTGTTGAGGGAGAGAGTTTTGAAATCTCCAAATAAATATATGAATTTGCCTATTTCTCCTTTTAGTTCCATCAGTATTTGCTTCGTATATTTTAAAACTCTGTTATTAAGTACCTAATGATTTTAAATTCTTATGTCGCCTAGTAGAATATTCCTTTTACAGTTATGAAATGACTCCCTTATCCTAGGTAATATTTTTGTTCTAAAATCTACTTTTTTGATATTAATATAGCCACTTTAGTTTTCCTTCGATGAGTGCTAACATCATTTCTTTCCCCACCCTACGACTGTGACCTAACTGTGCCCTTTTTTTAAAGTGGGTTTCTTGTAGGCAGTGTATAATTGCTTTTTTTATATTTGATGATCTCTGTCTTTTAATTGAGATGCATAGACTATGTACATTTAATATGATTAGGGATATGATTGGATTTAAATCTACCATCTTGCTCTTTGTTTTTATTCATCCCATTTGTTCTTTTTCATTTTAAATGCAATATTATTTTATTATGGAAACTTGTAAATACACACAGAAATAGAAAGATTAATAAATCTATTTCTTTCTATTAATAAATAGAAAGATATAATAAAACTCTTACGCTTTCAGAGAAAGTATGGCCCTGCTGTTGGCTTTGTTTTGGCTTTCCAGCCTCTAGCAGTGTGAGAGAATGAAGTCCTGTTGTTCTAAATTACATGGCCTGTGGTACTTCGTTGTGGAAACCCTGGAAAACTAATGCATTGGGGAAGTTCTTCAACTTGTAGAAAGAAGAATATCAACAAAAAACTTACAGACAGATAACATCACAATCAATAATGAAAAAATGGATGCTTTTCTCTAATAAGTTATTTTTTTTCTTTTTATCTCTGAATAATTTTCTCTCCATTTTTTTCTCATCTTTTGTGGGAAATCTTATTTCTCAGCTGTTGAACCTCCTAGATTTATCCACTACAACAATTTGGATTTTTAAATCTTCATTAGTATGTTGCCTTTTAAATATATTGGAGGCATAGGAGAAGTTATTTATTTTTTGTTCATTCATTTGTTTTTATTACTGTTTGATATTATTCTATTCTCTAAATATATCTTTTTTCTGTTTTCTGTCTTTTTACCTTGGTCTTTCTGTACCCTTTTCTCATGTACTTTGTAATCATTTTACCAATTTATATTTAAGACTGAAGAAAACAGAAGGCAAAGTTAGTTCAGTGAGACTTACAGACAATGAAACTTTACTGGCTACCAGGGAACCGGCCATTTATCTGGAGCACCTCCCTCCCTGGAAAGCACCAGGATATGGAGGGCTTTACTGGGTAGAAAACAGCTACACTTACTTTTCTAAACTTTCAAATATAGCTTGTTCAATGTCTTTTAAAAGAATCTTTCTTTTGTTTTATTTCTTCGTTTTTGTGTTTGATTGGTGGGCTTTTGCCAAGGGATAAATACTGGCTAACGTCCATTCTGTGTCTGAGGTTAGTTGACTGTTGCATGTACAAAGTTTGCATGTAAGTTGACTGTTGCATGTACAGCTTGTATGTACAAGCTGACTGTTGCATGTACAAAGCTTCAACTAAACCCCTTGTTTCCTTCCCCACTTTTCATTTCCATTCTTTTTGATGCTTGAAGTCTCAAGCCTTTCTAGGATTTTACCAGGGCGGTCTTCTGCTTTTAGCTGCAGCTTTCATGGAATTAAGAATGCCAATACAGAATATAGCCAGCAATAGTGCAATAACTATGTATGGTGTCAGGTGGGTACTTGAAATATCAGTGGATGCCTTTGTAAGTTATAGAAATGTCTAACTGCTATGCTGTAAACCTGAAACTAATATAATATTGAATGTCACCTGTAATTTAAAAATTAAAAAATATGAAAGAATGTCAAAACAGAGCTGATTCCTTTTCATTGCTCAGGTTTCAGCACCAATGTCCCTCCAGAAAACTGCACTATCGCCCTCTTTATCTAAATAAAGTCCACCTCTAATCACTCTCCATCACGGCGCCCCATTTTGTCATTTATTATAATCTGATCTTGTTATTTATTACTTATTTCCCCTACTAACATGTAAGCTCAAGGGCAGGAATTTCGTTTGTCTTCTTCATAGGTACACCCTCGGTGCCTCTACCAATTCTTGTACCAGGAGAGGTGCTCAGACATTTCTGAGTAATGGCATAGTCCTGGGATACTGAACAGGGAGGAAAGAAGGACAGCTGCTTCAGGTTCAGCTCAAAATTCAACTTGCCTGTGCTCAGCCTCCTTCCCAGAACTTACCCTCATCCAAAGTTCATCTTCACTCCATGGACAGAAAATTGAGGATGGTAGGATCTCTCTTTCACCAGCTCTCACCTCAGCTCCAACTCCCATATTCCTAGTTTGTTGTTTATTACATCTCTTTGGTACATTGCAGATTCACTGTTTCTTTCACATGATGTTCCCAAACACAATGCTTATGATTTGACCTTGACCCTGCATACCTTCACCCTGTCATTTAACCGTGTTTCAGAAGAGTAGGATAGTTAAGAGCAAACAAAGGGTAATAAATACGGAATTAAAGAAGACAAAGATCCTCTGCTTCTCATTTGAGACAAAACAGGTACTTTACCCCAGGGCAGGGCTCTTCCAGATCTTGTTCCTTCATAGACTCACAGGCCAAGACCCGACCCTCTGCGAGGACCCAGAGAGGACAGGACCTGCTCTAGCATCAGAAAGACTGTCTCAAGGGCACCTGCAACATCTGCCTCAGATATGTGTAAGACAGGATGCCAGGCTGTTTAGCCTCAAGTCCTTTTTTAGGCTGAGAAGAGGTGTACATGGCTGAATTAATAATACATAAGATAAAAACAAGTTTTTCCTCTTATGTTTTGTTTACCATAAGTGGACACCTGGACCTACAAAAATGCAATGAAGTTGGATGAGCTCTGGACTGAACCTCTGGCTGAGTTTCTTTGAGGGCTAAGACGTCAAAGCTATAAAAGTACGTGAGTGCCACCTAGAGGTAAAATTAGTATTGCAGCCTTTTAAAAGGTTGCCCATGCAAAGAGATCACAGAAATTTGTTCCCAGAGACTGCTATTCACAGCCTGATGAACATCGTTGCTATTGTCAATGAGGCAATAAGCAAGTTTCTTTACATCTGAATCAAAATCGGCCTCCACCTTCCCTGACCATTGCAAACCACAGTAACCTCCCCTTCCCTGATAGTTCTAGTATGCTTTCTTATCGTGTAATCAGCCCAGGGCCAGAGCACTATCTTCAATGATTTTTAAATTCAATACATGTATTTTATTGAGCTTCTACATATGACATAAAATTATAGGCACTAACTTGCACAGTATATAGGGATGATATATTTTCCAATTTCAGGGTAGGCCGCGCTTAGTCAACACATTTTTTTTTTTAACATATTCTTTCTGCTCACTGACGGGACTACCTGCTGATTCATGGCAAGTCAGTCCTTGGGCTGGAGGGGACATTGTGCCGCCCCCTCTTCTCAGTGGGAATACCTTGTACAACATCTCTGAAATGTGTTTCTTGCCCTTGCTAGGACAGGATCCTTTGGAAGAGCACCATCTTCAGGACAAGTGAACATTTGCAAATCATGGGCTTGGGAGTCAGTGAGATGCTCTATTGAGTTCTAGCTCTGTCATGGAATGTGCAAACTACTGAATCTTGACTTTCTACTTTGTTAAGTGGACTGATAATACCTACCCTGTGGTCTTATGGTAAGGATCAACAGGAGTATTTATGATTTACATACAACGCAGCCCAATTCCTGAAACGAAGAAGGTGCTGATAAAATATTAGCTTTTACTCTCATTCTGATAATAAGAATTCTAACTTTCAAGATTAACTCGCCTACCTGGCAGAATTGCTGCGAGGATTAAATTAGGTACACGTGTGTGACAGACTGCCAAGTGAGACAGCACTTAAAATTTTTTTCATCAAGAGCAGCTGCCAGTTGCTTCTGTCTGACAAACATTGTAAGTTTTTATCACCTTGAAGTGGATCTTAGATTTCTCTCTGAACACTCTAGTTGCACCTCTTAGTTAGTTCAAACAGAAGACCACAAAGTACACACTGAGATATGGAATAGGTGTAATAGGATTCTTTGAGATTTACAAAGACTGTCCTTTGCAAACCCTCCCAAGATCTGGCTACTTAGGAGAAGGGGCTAAATTTGAACAGGGTTGAGGAATCTTTAAGAAGAAAAGGGTTTCAAGTCAGTCCTTTCCTTTCTGAGAGTCAACAAGATTAAGACCTCTTCGGTAGATTGAGGGCACATGGGCGCATCACCAAATCCCTTTAATGATAAGATGTTCTTGGAAAAGTCAGAGAAGGTAGCTATTATAAGCAGGTAGACCTTGAACAATTAAATAAGAAGTAAAAGCCTTGTAACCCTTTTTTTCATGCCTCAGACTGGTGAAGGGGGTCATTCAAGCATTGCATCTGGAATATGGTAGCACTCAATCAATAGTGGTTCTTATTACCGATATTGTTTCACATGGTTTCTTGCTAATCCAAGCCAGAGCTGCGTCATCTGGCAGCAGCCTCTCTGTGAATGCTCGCTCAGTGGCTAGGCCAGAGCCCCCTAAGGATGGGGGTGGGCAGGGAGCCTCCAAGGCAGGGGGACCAGGTCAGGCTGCCAGACACAGACAGGGCTCAGAATTCTAAAATATTCTTCACATATTTCCCCCTTTTGGTGCATGGTTTTCCCTAACAGGGAGACATTCGAGAAATGCCTTAAAATAATGCTTGCCCTTTGAACATTTCTAATAAGAACAACTTGCTGTAAGTGGCGTGTCTAAAGACCACTGCCCAAGTTGCAGATGTGCTTTTTTCTTTTCCCCCACTAGTGTTACATTTCTTGCACAGTTCAGCGCAGAATAGAGAGAGAACAAACAGGAGAGGGAAAAAAGTAATAGTTCTTGTGGATGTGACAAAGTCCAGAGGCCTTGAATTATCTCTTGAGTGGGTTGCATTTTCTCTCCCAGTGGACTTCCTGTGTTTGCTCCATGAATAATGCACTTTTCAGGACTTGAAACCACATGATGGTAACCTCAACAAAATGGCAATGGGAAGGTAAACTGCCATTACTAATTTGCATCTCGATATGGCAGCTTTCTTTATAATGCACACTTAATCACATTAGAGGCCTGGGAAATAAATCATATTCCCATGGTCTATTGTTGGGATTACCTTATAAATGCAAACAGCCAGATTTATTTTTTAGTTTATTGGTGACAAATATCAGCCTGTTGTCCTAATGATGCCGTAACGTCATCTACTACTATAGGATACAAATTAAATTTAGGGAAATTCCTCAAAAACAATCTGGGAATTGCAGGCAATGGGAACTTGAGGGATCCAGAAAATACCCCACACCTTTCTCAGCCTCAGCAGCATATGTAATCACCTGGATTTAAAAAATAGCAATGCACAGGCCCTACCTCATACCTATCAAGTTGGAGTCTCCAGGGATAGGATCCAGTTATCAGGATGTTTTAAAGCTTCCCAGGTGATTAATAAGTGCAGCTTAGAATGAATGTTGTGGATGTAAATCAGCCCCCTGATTATGCAGGCGAGGCTGAGGCCTGCCCTGCAGTGGAGGTGGCCGGTGTGGGACTCCCAATAGTGGCTGGGAGCGCTGTGTCTCGAGCTCTGCTCCGTTGGCGTGTTTCCCGGCTGGCTGCCCTGCCTGAGCAAGTCTTTGCTTTGGTTCCCTCTCCCCAAAGAGTCCACCTCTGTCTCCATGTCTCCATTTCATCCCCTGATTCATGAGATTTGTATGGTGCACCTACTATGTGCCAGAAAACTCCATTGCTGGAACACGCTCCTACCTTTAGGTGGCCAAACCTTTTCCATTGCAGTGGTTTTCTCAGCGTTCGTGAGAGGCCATAAGCCACAGCTCTTGACTGTTCCAACCACAAGAGGGAGCCAAGGACCCCACTCTTCTTATAGACCCACAGATCAAAACAGAGGGCGAGCATATTGCAGGACAGGCCATCCAAGGACTTCAAGAAATGACCTCTGATGACCTTTAGGGTGTGAAGCACTATGCTGCCCACTGTGAGGAAGGCAGCAGGCTACCCAGAACAGAGCAGGCTTCACAGCCAGGTGTCCCTCGGGCCTTACTGGTTGATAGTGCACCTCAGACCTTCATCTGTAAAAAAATATCATAGAAGGTTGTGCAAGGATTAAATGTTACCAAGTGTGTGAGTGTGCCTGGAACATAGTAAGTTCCCAATGAATAGCTGATGCCGTCTTCTGATATCCCTTCCCCTGCCTTTTCTCCCTTCGTTTTTCATTCTCATCTGCCGCAGATCAAATGTTTGTGTTCCCCAGGATTCGTATGTTGAGGTCCTGACCTCCAATGGATGGTATTAGGAAGTAGGGCATTTGGGAAGAGATGAAATCATGAGGGTAGACTGCTTGTGATGAGGTTAGTGCTCTTATAAAAGAGGCTCTGGAGAGCGCCCTCCCCCGTCCTCCATGTGGGGACACAGTGAGGACAGCCGTCTGAGAACCAGGACGCTGGTCCCCGCTGGACGCTGATTGTGCTGGCGCCTTGGTCTCGGACTTCCAGCTTCTAGAACTCTGAGAAGTAAATGTCTGTTTTGATATGCTACCCCCTCGATGTTATTTTGTTCCAGCAGCCCCAGTGGACTAAGAAACCATCCTGTTCTTTTTCCCTTTTCCCGAAAAGCCAAAGCATGCAGGGAAGGCCTGAGCCACAGAGTGCCCACAGCTCCACTGTGGGTAGGAATTCACTTTGTAGCCTCCCCTAAGGGACTGTCCTATAAATTTTAAACTGTAAATTTTACACTCCCCAATTATGAGATGAACCATGCCTTAAATGGCCCTGTTTGGGCCAGTTCCTTCCACCAGATAATTAGTCAGGGGATCTGCAGTATCACAGCTTTCCCCTCCCCACCCCTCCCTGACTGTCCAGCCCCACTAGGGAGGAGTCCTTGGCCTCCAGACTTTGTCAGACATGCCCAGGTTTGGAACTCACTGCTCCACAAGGCAGCCCACTGATAGGATGCTGTCTCCCCTTTAAGCTAAAACTTGGCCCTCCACCAATGCTTCTGCCTTAGACCCAGCAGAGATTTGGAGTCAGAGATACAGCCCCCAGAGTCCTCTCTCCTCCAGACTTTCACCAACAAATCCCTCCCCCGATCCTGGTAAAACCTCCCCAATTTGTGGTTCCCACACCTGAAGATGACTGGCTCAGTGTGTTCTGACCAGGGTTGGGGGCAAGGAGACTCTCCCCTGTCACTGCTGGCCAAGGCTGCATATGCCCGGGAGCAGTGGGTCAGCCTGCCGCTTTCTGCCCCCCGGGGCCTGCCCCCAGTGCTCAGACTGTTCCCACGTGAATGCAGCAAAACACTGAGCTCCTTAAGACTCAATGTTTATCGTTGGAGACTTGACCATAAAGCCAGACCAATTCTACCAGCCCCTTCCTCCCTGTCCCCCGTCTTCATTCTTCCCCATCCTTCTCGAGATCAGCTCTCTTGGTTTCAATAACTTTGTCTTTTAACCTCATCCAAGGACACATTTATTGATTTTAGAGAGAGGGGAAGGGACAGAGAGAGATGGAGAGAAACATTGATCAACAGAACCCGCAACCTCAGCATGTGCCCTGACCAGGAATCAAATCCGTGACCTTTCGATTTGCAAGATGACATTCCAACTGAGCCACACCAGCCAGTGTGGTCTCAATAACTTCTTACTGAACTATTCCAACTCTTAGTTTCTTTTCTGGCCAAATACAAACCAGTTCCCAAATGAAAAGTCGTCTCTCCAATCTTAGCCTGGCCCAAGCAGAGTGGCTCCTGACCTGTAAGTGGAATGACTGGTCCTCCCAAGGCTGCAAATGAGAATAAACCTCTTGTATGGGCACATCATTCCTTCCCTTTCTTTCTCCTTCCCTCCGAATACACACACACACACACACACACACACACACACACACACACTCACAGAGCCTTACCACCTAGTTGCCGAACTGAAAATCTCCTTAGGTACGGGGATTGTCTCTATTTCATCCCTGTCTCCCCAGCAAAGGCCTGGCACCCAGTATATTCTCAATAAATGAGTGCTGGAGTGAAGACACCCACCAGGGAGCAGCTACTTAGAGAAGTTATGAGAAAAATGAGTCCTGTCTAGATTTCCTGCTGATTAAATCCTGCATATAAAGTTCTAATGGGAAGGTTTTAAATTATAAAAACATTTCTGTGAGATCTTCCTCCCTTCCTTTCCTGCAAAGCTCAGACTCTACCTTGGGCTCCAGCAATGTGGCCCCTTATCTCTTGGCTGCAGCTTCTTTGGAAGATTCCAAGCTCCTTCTTGGCCTACCTGTGTGCTCCCCTAAAACCTGGGATCCTGGGAAGCCCCATCCTCAGACAGTATCATCCTCACTGTGTGTCCTTCAGTCCGAGGGTTTCCTGTGTCACCCAGGTCTGACTGTCTCCTGAGCCTGTGCTTGTAGCCCCTGGGCCACACAGCCTCTTGTGCTGTCAGTAGTTAGAGCTCCCCTGCAATGAAAGCCGTGTAAGTCAGCCAGCCTGCGGGTCCCCACGCTCTGTGGAGCAGGCAGTCACAGGAGGAGCTAACCCAGGTTTGAGAGGAGGCAGTCAGGGTTGTTGGAAAAACTTCGGAGGTTGTATGACTATATGTCAGGGAATTCATTCATTCATTCATTCATTCATTCCTAGAAAAGAGGTAAAAAGAGGCATAAAAGCAAGGGTTCTAGAATCAGACAGAACTGGGTTTAAATCTTGGCTCTGCCACTAAAAAAAAACCTATGTAACCTTGGGCAAGTTGCTTGAACTCCCTCCCATTCTCACTCAACTGTAAATTTGAGAACAAGTATATCCCTATTTCAAAGGTTGTTATAAAGATGAAATGAGATGATGTGTATGATGTAGTCATTTAATCCTCATAAAAGCCTGGCAAGGTTGATATTGTTATTCTCATCATGCATATGAGGAAACCGAGGCACTGTGAAGGGAAGGAAGTTTTCCAAGTTTGCACAACTTACCTGGCAGAGTGGGCCACAGCATACAATTCCTGCCTGCCTGGTCAGCCTGGGTGACTTGCTGGCATGTGTGGGGTGCCTTGCCATCTGGGTGCCTATCCCCTGAGGAGCCAACACCACCGTAGCCCAGAAAAACCTGCCGCAGTGCCCTTAGAATCTGCTTTCTTCACAGGAGTCCTGTGCAGCACCAGAAATGAACTTGTCCCTGCCCCACGTCCTGCTGGCAACATGCCCCTCAGTAACAGCTGCCTTGCTCCCACCGGCCATGGGCAGAAGGCCCTGCCTTCCAGGTTAAATCTCTCTCTGGCTTCAAGAAATGTCCTGTACATCTCTCGACAGCTGGGGAAGCCCACTGTTACAAGCCAGGGTAAAGGGAGAGAACGAGTGCTCCAAGCAGGTGCCGTCCATCTCTGCCCCAGCTGTGGCGGCAGGAGACACTGTCCTAGTGTGAGCCCACAAGGCCACTCTCAAGGGGCCCTGGCCCACCTCTCCTCCTCTCTCTGTCTCTCTCATCTCAGGACAGGGGGCTCTTGTTTTCACAGTTCTCTTGTTCCCTTACCTAGAAGACAAGCTCCTCCACCCCCAAGCACTTCTCTTGGAGTAGCTGTCTCTACATCATGAGCAAAAGGTAGATTTTATGACTCTGACAGATGGTGAGTGCATAAGAATCACCCCAGACAGTTGTTTAAAATAACCCCCTTGCAAGAGATCTTGATTTGGAAGGACCTGAGGTAAGGCCTAAGAAGCTGCAATTTTAACTGTGGGGACTCCAGGCCCCAGCCCTGTGGAGCACACTGCTTCAGTGCCCCTCACTCGGGGTCCTGGGGCAAGACACCAGCCATTGAAACTCAGCCAGGAGCTCTGAGGTGAAACTGACAAAGCACAGGCTTCCACGGCAGACAAACCTGGTTCACATCCCAGCGGCACCACTTTCTAGGTATGCAGTTTGGGTCTAATGACTTCACATCTATAAGCCTCAGTTACCTTGTCCCTGGGTCCCCCCACTCATGCTTATTTTTGGAGTTCTTGTTAGAACTAAGGGAGGTATTATTCATCAACTGTTTGGTCCAGCATGTAAAATCAGGTTCTCTTCTATCTCTGCTTGCACCTGGACCCCTGGGATCTCACTCCCATGTCTCTGCCTTAGCATATGAGGTAACAGATTGAGAATGTCTATCTCTCTCTCTCTTCTCCCGTGAGCTGTGAGCACCATGAGGACAGGGTTCATGATTAAACCCTCTATTTCCAGGGTCTAATGCAGAGCCTGGCACGCAGTCGGGTCTCTGTGAATTGAAGGAACTACTAAAATAAAGAGAGAAGACTTCCAATGTCTTCTTCCACCCATGGATCCTCAGTCAGTTCATTCAAGGAACACAAAACCTACCACTGCTTAGTGAACAACTACTGGGTACCAGGCGCAATGCTAGGTAATTGACATACCTCACTTCTAACGCTTACAAAATCCCTGAGGGTATGGCTTATTGTTAACCCTGATCGCCATGCCCTTTCTTTTGTCCTTAGGAGATGATAGTGATTTGGAAAAGTAAGGTACTTGCCCAAGGTCATGCAGCTAGAGGATGTCAGAGTCAGGACTAGAACCCTAATCCCTCTCACCCCAAAGCCAGCGCCCTCCTCACGGCAGCGACGTCATCTGCCAGCATCATCTTTCCTGTCCCCAGGACTCGTGGAGGTCAGGGTGAAAGGCACAACAGAAGCCGAGCAAATCCACAGCGTGCCTTCAGAGCTCGTCTGATACGTCCTCATCTAAAATTTTCGGCAGGGTGAACCCATAAAACCATAGCCTTATTTAGTGTTTCTCCAAGTCTAGTTCTGAGGCAGCTCCATAACTCTTGGCCGGGAATATTATTTCAAATAACTCATGCGGACAGCTGTGTAACCAAGAGGAGAGACAGATGGGTCCCGGAATGGCCCTTTGCGGTAGATCATAACCCCCCCACTCCCACAGCCTCCCCCAAGCTGCCCAGACAGAAAGGGTCAATGATTAATTATGCTAAGATAAACAGAGTTAATTTTCTTCCTGGATAAAACTAATTACAACTGTGTTTGTTTTGGTAGGACACGGAATTACTGTCCCCGGTGACAAATCTTCCTAATTGAAAAGAGTGTTTATTTTAAAGGGGTGGGGGCTGGGGTCGCTAAACAACAGTTAGCTAGTGTTTTCCCCATTTTTCACTTGAAGAGGGACAGTGATTAGGTGTTGGCCTCAAAGAAACACGCAAAATCCCTTTCTCTGGGTCCCCCTCCCTCGGGCCTGCTGGAAAGCCTCCTGGGCAACAGCGCCGGGGAGAGGCATCTGACAGTTTGGAAGAGGTTTCCTAGAATTCCTGCTCTGTGGTCCATTAGCTCTTAGCGCTGGGTGAAATCAGGTAGCGCCCTCTTCTGTGACAACCCAGTGAGGAGCGAGGAAGGAGTGTGTTGAAGCCCACCACCCACCACTATCATAAACTGTGGGAAAACATGTGATCAAACTCAAAGAAATTCTTACAGCATTCCACTCGGTCAGATTCAGTACTAAGACACTGGGGAGAAAGAAAAGAGAGAAACAGAGTCCCAGCTTTCAATGAGTCCAAGACCTAATGTGGGAGCCCCAGGAATCACTGCAAGGTGCTGCAGGACCAGGGGGGAGGGGCCATGGGGAAGACATGGGGGTGCGTGCAGGGGGACCAGCAGGAGCACATATCTGGTGTGTTGAGGGAGCTGTAAACAATCCAGGATTCAGGCACGGGACTGCCGATGAGGCTGCAAAGAGAGTTGGTATTTGGTTGCTGGCATTTGGATCATGACATGTAGTATTAATTTGCTAGAGCTGCCATTAAAAAGTACCAAAAACTGGGTGGCTAAGATGACAGAAGTTTGTTGTCTCGCAATTCTGGAGGCTAGAAGTCCAAAGTCAAGGTGTTGCCAGGGCCATGCTCCCTCCAAAGCCTCTAGGAAAGGATCCTTCTTTGCCTCCTCCAGCTTCTGGTAGTGGCTTCACACATTCGCTGGCTCATGGCAGCATAATGCCAGTGTCCATCCCCGTCCTCACAGAGCCGCCCTCCTCTGTGTCTGTGTCCAAATGTCCCCCTTTTATAAGGACGCCAGTCATATTGGATTAAGGGCCCACCCTCCTCTGGCAAGATCTCATCTAATTACATTTTAACAACCCCATTCTCAAATAAAGTCACATCCTGAGGTACTAGAGGTTGGGATCTCAAAACAGCCTTTTGGGGGACACAACTCAACTCTTAACACGGGTTAAAGAGGGGACCTTCAGGAGCATGAAGCTTCCCCTGCAAGCAGAGGGCAGACACTGAAGGGCTGTAAGTAATGGAGTCATTTCGTTTGTTTGGTTTGGTTTTTTGTTTCAGCAGAGTTCTCTGGACCCAGTGTGGAGGACGGACTGGTGAGTGTGACCAAAGGTTGGAAGACAAGTTACGTCAAAGTTGTTAAAATACTCTGGGTGAGTCTCCATCCCACGCAAAGTTTGACAGTAGCAGAAAAGATGAGTTGGAGAGAAAAGAATCTGTGACAAGGATGGTTAGAACTCTAAGATGCTATAATTCAAAGAATGTCATAATTACTGGGGCTGTGAAGTGCAAGGGACAGCAAGAATCAAGAGTGATTTCCAGGTCTCTGATGGAGCAGCTGAACTGAAGAAGAAGCCTGTTGACAGGGAAATGAGTTGCTTGGGACAAGTGGTATTTGAGGTATCTGATCAGAGATATTCAGGATGCAATAGAATGTGAGGTTTAAAATTCAAAGACACTTCCCTCTGGAGGGGCAGATTTAGAAGCCATGAAGAAAGAGATGATCACTGAAACAAGGAAATGGATGGTAAAGCCCAAATAGCATGAGAAGAGAAGAGGGTTTAAGTCAGAAGCCTGAGGAACCTGGCACATAAGGGGTTAAAAGAGGCAGTCAGGGACTAAGCTGGGAGAGCACAGTCACAGAGGTGGGCAGGAAGCAGAACAGTAGCCAAGGGCTGATTTCTCAGCTGTTCCAACCCCACACCAAACTCACTTTCTGCCGCTGTGGCACAGGCAGCAGAACTGACATCCCCTACACTCCTGCTGGGCGCTCATTATCCTCAAGCGGTGGGGTAGGCAGGGGATGGAGGGGACTGTGTGAGTGCTCTTGTGTGTGCATGCACGTGTGTATCTCTGTGTGTCTCTTGTGTGTCTATGTCTCTATGTGTGTGCAAAAACTCTCCTGAAAAGAGTTTTGCAAGAAGCAAGTGCTTATTGCTCAATATGTAAATAGATGTAAATACGTAAACCTCTCTCAAACACTTCTCTAGCGCCTATTACCTAACAGCAACCTAACACAGGACCCCACGTCAGACAGGTCCTCGCTAAATGTCGATGGAAGGGAAGCAGGAAGAGGGGCGAGGGGAGAGGACCAGCTGTCAGTCAGCAATATATAAAACAACATGAAGCTCCACAGGAGCCAGGCACTTGTGAGAAAAGGAAAGACCTGGGGTCTGGGACTGAGGACCCCTAGATCCCAATCCCCCTCTCACGGCAGCTCAGCTTTTGGGGCCCAGTTTGCTCTTCTATAAGGTTCGGAATGTAGCCTAAAAGTTTTCCAAGGTCCTCAGCCTCTGTGAAACTGGAATCCAAATTAAACACGTTCAAAGTCAGAGAGGCTATAGAGAAGAGAAAAGCTCTATTTGGTTGTTACATTACACACAGGGATGCTTCTGTTTTCTCACAATCATTATCCCTGTCTCACAAAGGAGGAAACTGAGGCCCAGAGAACTGTGATTTGCCCAAGGCCTCTGAGGAGACAGGAGCCAGAGTAGAGGGAGGCCGGGGCAGAGAGAGGCCTTGCAGGGCCATTGGGAATGTAGCCTCCGGAGCCAGGGTGCCGGGATATGAATCCTGATTCAGGCAAAAACAGGTCCCACGCAGTTTCAAATTGTTTGGGGCTTGGAGGTGTTCCAAGAGCAGCTAAAGGCACTGGCTCAGGGAGGGAGCGTCCTTCCCGTAGCTTCTAAAAAAAATGCTCTCAGATGTCTGGGCTAGTAGGGAAATGATAGCATTGCAGCCATAGTGGGCAGGGCTCCGACCAAGGGCACGGCCTCCCCCGCCTCAGCCTCCTCCATCTCAAGTGCTTCATCAGTGAGCAGCACAGTCCCTCTCAACTCTGACATGCTGTGAAATCTCTCACTCTGCGTTCCAGGAGCCTGGCGTGTGAGCTGTACTGCACCGTTACACACACGTTCTTGGGCGTGGCTGCCACGCCCTGGAGTACTGTGAAGCGCGGCTTCCCAGAGCGGGTCCCTGCAGCAAGCTGACTCATCATTACCCGTGGAGATCTGGGTGGGGGGGCAGGAACTGGGACAATGTAATAGAATAGTAATAAAATGATAAAAATAATAATAAAAGACTAAATGAGGTTAAATGTGCATGTTGAGGGCTTAGCACAATGCCTGGAACACTGTCAGGCATCAACCACGGTCAGTGAATATTACTCCAGTCAGAAGACCTAAATTTTTTCCCTAAGTAGTGTGTTACTTTGGACAACTTATGTAATTCCTTTGTAGCAATATCTAATCTGCAAAATACATTCATGTTTTACCTTTTCAGAAAAAAAAATGTGTATGCTTGGGCCCCTCACCAGACTCATGGTATCTGAGATTTCAGGGCAGGGCCTCTGGGGACCGTGATGTTAGAAATCTCCCAGGCTATGCTGGAGCCACCAGCAGAGCCTGCTATGCTGCGGCCTCACCTGCGTTTCAGATGCAGCACCTGCCTCCTGGTGTGCATGGAAGGTACTGCAGGGACCACACGTGCCCATGAAGCTTGTGCAGAGGGTGGAACAGGACTCTAGGTTCTTATCTGGGTAACCAGCCATCAGACAGAGCTGGGCTTCACTACTCACCCTGACACCCTCCAGCAATGTAAGCAGAGGTGTCATTGAAAATCTGGGCAGAAACCCAGTGTCAGATACGGGTTCTCTCCAGGAATAGAAAAAAATGTTCCCTTTCTTTCTCTTGTGAGTGGGAAAAGTGGTTTTTCTTAGTAATGTTTTCAGGGGTGGTGATAAAGATGGGGTAATGAGAGAGGAGACAGTGAAGATGTAGAGAAAAAAGAAATGCATAAGTTTGGATTTATTCAGACCTTCTCTTTCAGCAGTCGAAGGGAACGCACCAGTAATGAAGGGCAGATGACAATATGGCTAACCCTTAGGAAGAGCAGACAGTGTGCTGGATCCTGGTCAAGGGCTTTGTCTATACTAACACCTTGTTCTTCACAACAGCCCTATGAAATGGGTATTATTATTGCTATGGTCTAAATGTTAGTGCCCCTCCCAAAGTTACACACTGAAACCTTAAACCCAAAGGTGATTGTATTAGCAGGTGGGGGCCTTGGAGAAATGATTAGGTCATGAAGGGAAGTGGAGCCTTCACAAATGGGATTAGTGCTGCTATAAAAGAGGCTGGAGAGGTCCCTACCCCTCCCACCATGTGAGGATACAACAAGAAGTCTGTGGTCTGGAAGAGAATACTTCCCCAACTATGCTGGCACTCTGATTTCTGTTGTTAGCTAGCTCCACAGTGTATGGTATTTTGTTATGGCAGCCTGAGTGGACAAAGACAGTTACTATCCCCACTTCACATATACGCGAACAAAAGCACAAAGAGGTTAAGTGACTTGTCTGAGGCCATGCGCCTGTTTAATGCCTCTCATCCTAGTCTAACATTTTAGCTGCTTAAAATTAGTTTGCCCATAATGTCCCTTTTTCTCATCTACGACGTAGCTGTCTTGGTCTCATTAGGAGATGGACTGACAAGAAATAGTCTAGGGAAATGGAAAAAAAAAACCCTGAACATAGGCAAAGTGTTTGTGAAAATATCATGAGTACAAGCAATAAAGTTAAATGTTTTCCCTGGGCTGGAGTGAACCACATGAAACTACTACAATCAGTATTTCAGATATGAAATTTCTACACCCCAGCCCTGACTGGTGTGGCTCAGTGGTCTGGGCATTGTCCCACAAAGCAAAAGGTCACTGGTTCGATTCCCAGTCAGGGCACATGTTTGGACTGTGGGTTCAGTCCCCAGTTGGGGCAACCAACTGATATTTCTTTCTCACATGGATGGTTCTCTCCCTCTCTTTCTACCTGTCTTCCCCTCTCTCTAAAAATAAATAAATAAATATTTTTAAAAAATTCTACTTTTAAAAAGTCCAAATTCAACTGTTCCTCAGTTTACCTCCTCTGCCAAATAGAGGAAATAAAATAGTAATTATCAGAGCAAATGAGGTGACTTACATGCAGCACATTGCCTGTCTCATTATTTGGTAGCTATTATTAGCAAATCAGATGTAACCATTTGCTTGAGAAACTTCAATTCATTGGGTATAAATAAAGACCACTTTATGTTCTCCATTCACTGCAGTTAACCATACTCTGTCCAGGCTAACTGACCTGGGCAGATCCCATTGCTGTCCTATCAATGTCAGTTGTTCAAAATCCAGTCTAGTCCAGTTCACATCTTCAACATCATATCCAATTATTCTCCCTTCAGAGTGTGCCAGACTTGTAACTCGGGTTCTAAGAGTGTGAAGGGGGTTTGATCTTGTCTTTCACTTCCCTCCTTTCTCTCCTAGGTCTAGTGTCTCTCATGTTGGGGAAAAGAGGGAGGCTGGGGGGAGAGCAGAAGTTACATTAAATAAGTGGCTGCCTGTGACTGGTGGCAAGAGGTCTCTCTTCTCCCATCAGCTTAATCCATTTCCTTATGTTGCTGGTGGCCTCTGCCAACATGTTGTTCTCTTATGAGATAATGTGGAACATGGAATTAAATGTTTTTAGAGAAAGATGTTCATCTTCCTGCCAGTCCTTTCTATTATTGAGAACGGCACAAATAGGGGAAGCCATGCTTACCTTTATCCAATAAGCAGTCTTGCCCCCAGTTCCTCTCCGCTTGGACATCATCTTGTTTGGTTCACAGCCATCAGAGCTCCCCTCTCTCCTTCCCTTGCCGTTTTTTCTGGAGCCCTGAGGCACATGGAGGTCTTCTTCCTGTGCTTCCCAAGGGCTGATGGGAAGCTGGTGAGGCGGGCACAGAGCAGAGCATATTTTTCCTCCCAGAAAAACTTCTCTAGAGTGTCTACTCTCCTTCAGTGGTAAGATGTCCTGTCAAGTCTGGATATAAGAAATCTGTGGTAAGAAGCAGATGCCAGGCGATTTCCACTTTTGTCCAAGATAAAGATACAGGGTTTGAATTTACCCTCCTGTCTAAAATAGACAAACAAAAAGAAACAGACAAAATATTAAAAAACAAGAGTTTTCAAGATACTTGACAACAAAGGATAATGATCCCTGGGAGACAAGAAACAAATGAGGTAAGCCTTACGATTGCTCCAGCTTGCTGTCTTGGGAGAGTTTCCAGGCTTTGGTGCAGGGAAAGAATATCCGAGTGAAGGAGATGAAGCTGAGAGTGAGCGGACCAAGTGGGCTGGAGTTCACAGGACCAGGCAACAAAGACAAAGAGCTGTATAAAAAGAGCATCCCAAGAGCTGCAAAGGGTCCCTCTCTGATACTCAGGAGAGTACTGGTTGATGAATTCGTATAAGGAAACACTGGAGTCCAGGGGGAAATAATATGAAAAGATTAGAGAACAGTGTCCAACACTCCACCCAGGGCTGAAAACATTGCCTCTTCCCCCAGCCAGACCAAAAGGAACCGTAATTCCTGGGTCTTACATAGAGTACTCAAGAAGTCTTTGTTCAGTTGTGGGAAATAATTAGCGCTTGACTGCTGCAGATATGCCAAACAAATCATAAAACAAGACCCAAAAAGATCAAATTGTTTTCAAGTAACAAGATCTCAGAACAAAGCTCAAGAAGATTTATAGGAATACAAAAGATCCACCGCTCAACAAGGTAAAAATCACAATTTCTGGCATCTAATCAAAGATTGCCATGCATGCAAAGAAGTAGAAAAACACAGCCCCCAATAAACAAAATAATTAATCTATCAAAACAGTTTAAGAACTGAAACCGATATTGAAATTAGCAAACTAGGATGTCAAAATAATTGTTATAACTGTAGTCTATGTATTTAAAAAGTTAAGTAGACACATGAAAAATATCAAAAAGACTCGAATAGAACTTCTAGAGATGAAACTACAGTGTCTTAGATGAAAAAAGTACTCTGGATAAGATTCAGGGTAGATTAAATATGACAGAAGAAAAGGTTAACTTGAAGATGCAGCAGTGAAAAAACAATAAGAACAAGTTAAACATAAAGTAAGAAGAAATAAGATAATAAAGTTCAGTATGGAAATAAATGAAATAGAAAACAGTAAAACAGTAGAAAAAATCAATGAAACCAAAAGCTTGTTCTTTGAGAAGATCAATAAAATTAATCACTCTGTTGGCGAGCTTGATCAGGAAAAAATAAAGAAGACAGCAGGCATAAAATCAGGAATGAAAGAAGCAACATCACCACATATTCCATATATTTAAAGGACAATAAAAAGATATATTTTTAAGATTTTATTTATTTACTCTTAGAGAGAGGGGAAGGGAGGGAGAAAAAGAGGAAGAGAAACATGGATGTGACAGATGATGCGATCAGTTACCTCTAGCATGCACCCCAACCGGGGATCGAACCTGCAACCCAGCCTTGTGCCCTGACCGGAAATCCAACCGGCGAGCTTTCGTTTTTCAGGATGACGCTCAGCCAACCGAGCTACACCAGTCAGGGTGACAATAAGAGAATATTATGAACAACTTCAGACCTATAAATTTGACAACTCAGATGAAGTGGACCAATTCCTTAAATGACACAAAGTATCAAAGCTTAGTCAAGAAGAAACAGATAAATAGCTCTATGTCTATTGAAAAATCAAACGAGTAGTTTAAAAACTGTCCACAAAAAGAAAAAAACTGTGGACCACATGGCTTTCCTAGTGAATTCCACCAAATGTTTAGAAGAGAAACAATACCAATTACCCAAACTTTTCCAGAAAATCAAAAGGGAAGGGAATGCCTCCCAACCCATTACTTGCTGCCAGCACTACGATGATATTGACACCAGAGAATGACATGACTGGAAAAGTACAAGTCAACATCTTTCAAAAACACAGCTGCAAAATTCTAAACAATATTTTGGCACATCAAATCCGACAATATATTAAAAAGATAATACATCGTGGTCAAGTGAAATTTCTCCAGGGAATTCAGGGTGGATGTGTCTAACATTAAAAAATAAGTCCAAGTTCAGGAAATCAGTTGCACAATGATGTGAATATACTTAACAATTTAAAATGGTTAAGATGGTAAGTGTTATGTCATGTGTTTTTTACCATAATTTAGAAAAAATTTAAATTAACCCAATTCACCATGTTAACAAACCAAAAGATAAAGACCACATGATCATCTTAATAGATGCTGAAAAGCATTTAACAAAATCCAGTGTCCTTATAAAATTCAATCAATATAGGTAAAGACTCTCAACAAACTAGAAATACAAAGGAACTTCTTCAACCTGAAAGGGAATATCAACAAAAAAACTACAGCTAACAGTTTATTTAATGACAAGAATTAAATAATTGTCCCTCTGATATCAGAAACAAGAAAAGGATGTCTATTCTCACCATTTTTTTCACCGTTGTAGTAGTAAATGTTTTAATTAATACAATCATTAAAGAAAAAGAATAAAGGGAATCCAAATTGAAAAGGAAATAATAAAATTCTTCTTATTCCCATATGAGTGTCTACGTACAAAATCTAATGGGATGTACAAGAAATTAACTAGAATTAATAAGTACATTTATGAAGAATGCAGGGTATAAGATCAATATACAAAAACCAATTGTATTTCTATAGGTTACCAGCAAATAATCCAAAATAGTATTTTCTAAAAAATTTACAAAATTATCAAAAACACTAAATAACTCAGGATAAATATGACAAAAGCTATAATAAAAGACATTGAAAACTACAAAGCAGCACTGAGAGAAAGTAAAGATGACCTAAATAAATGGAGATATAGCTTGTTTATGGGTCAGAAAACTGATTCATGCAATCTCAATCAAAATTCCAGGAGACTTCTTTCATAAATTCACAAACTGATTCTAAAATTCATGTGGAACTGCAAAGGAGCTAGATACCAAAAACGATTTTAAAAAAGAAGTGTTGGTGGGGTAACTCTACCTGATTTCAGGACTTATTACAAAGCTACAATAATCAGAAGTATGGCACTGGAATCAAAATAGACAAATGATCAATGGAACAGAATACAGAGTCCAGAAGTAGATTCACATGTATATAAACAGCTGATTTTTGACAAAGTTATAAAGACAATTCAGTGGAGAAAGAACAGTCTTTTCAACAGATTTTGTTGGAACGATTAGCTATGCATAAGCCAAAACCAGAGGGTGTTCAATCCATAACTCACACCATATATAAAAGGTTAACAAAATGGGACCTAAATAAAGACCATAAAATTATAATATTTTTATAAGAAAATATAGGAGAAAATCTTTGTAACCTGAGGATAGACAAAGGTTTTTAGGTTCAGCATCGAAGTACAATCCCTAAAAGAAAACTTTGATAAGTTAGACTTTTTAAAAATTTAAAACTTTTGCACCTCAAAGGACACTCTAAGGGGATGAAAAGACCAGCTAAAGACTAGGTGAAAATATTTATGGAGCATATATTTGAAAACGACTTGTATCTAAAATCTATAAAGAACTTTCAAAACTCATTAAGAAAACAAGTATCCCAATAAAAATGGATAAAACATTTGAAAATATTTCACCAAAGAAGCTATTTCGATGGCCACTAAACACATCATTATATAAAACATGATCATCATTAGTAATTATAAAACCATAATGTGATACCACTACACGTCTGTAAGAGTGGCTCTAAAGAGTGATGATGCCAAGTATTGGCAAGGATGTGGAGAAAGTAGAAGTCTCTTACACAGCTGGTGGGAATGTAAAATGGTCGGACCACTGCAGAAAACAGTTTGGCAGTTTCTTAAAATGTACAGTTACCATACAATCTAACCACTCTCACTAAAGATATAGGAAATCATATGTCTATAAAAGACTTGTACATGAGTGAACATAGCAGCTTTATTTGTAATAGACAAAACCTGGAAACAACCCAAAGTTCCATCGACTGATGAATGAATAAATAAATTGTTGTATATACATACAATGGAATGCTGCTCGGCAACAAAAAATGAGCTAATGATACATGCTGCAACATGGATGAATCTCAAAATATTTATGCTAAGTGAAAGAAGCCGGGGAAAAAAGTATGTACTGTATGATTCCACTTATGCATAACTCTAGCAAGTGCAAACTAATTCTATAGTAACAAAAATCAGATCAATGGTTGTCTGGGGAGACTAGGTGTGGGATCAGATAGGGGGAGTAATTTACAAAGGGGCACACTTTTACAAAGGAAAACTGGAGATGATGGATCTATTCACTACCTTCACTGTAGCGATGGTATACATATGTCAACGCTTATGATATTCTATACTCTACGTGCAGTAGGTCAATTATTCCTCAATAAAGCTATTTTTTAAAGAAGCAAGTATCAATCTCTAGTTCACGTGTACCTTCAAATTTCAGTGGTCAAGCTGTTCCTAGAATTTTCTCTGCTGCTCTGGTGTGCTCTCATAGCAGGCCTGGGATGAGCCTGCAGATTCGGCACCTCAGCAAGCATCCAACCAATGAGAGAACTGCCAGCCCCCTCTTCCTGTAGACACTCCCAATCTCTAGGGGTCTCTCTCTTGGAATCTCTTTCCTCACTCCGATTAGGTTAGGGGAGAAGTCAAGCGGAGGGAGTATCCTCTCTATGAACATTGCACTTCCCACTGTAATTATAACAAATTTCCTTCTCTCTCCTGACCTATCTTCTTGTGCTGATTTGGGGGTGGGGTGCTTCAAAGTTGCAGTGAAGATTGGGTTTGGCTGGGATGTTTATTTACCTGGGAAGGAAGTATCTGATCCCAATTGTTAGCAGCTGCACGGCAATCTCTTGTTCAGATAGCAAAGTCCAGCAGAGACTCTGAATGAGGGGAGCCTTGCTGTTGGCCCAGACCATAGGGGGTGGGGAAGAGGCTTATAAATGGGGAGTGGGTAGATGCAGTCGCGGGCCCAGAAAGCTTCAGGCTGCATATTGAGCTAAGTCAACAAGTCTTTAATGACGTCTCTCTTGGGGGGATTAAGACTTGGGTCAGCCAGATCTTGAAGTCAGCAGCGTTTTGTCTCAGGCACTTCCCCCACATTCTTCCTCCCTCTTTCGCTCCTCCTTTCAGCATGTCAGCATTGCTGAGCAGGAAGAATAGACAACTCTTACACTTCGTGTTTTCCCACTATGTATTCTTTTTAACACCAATTGTTTAGCCTTGACCAAAAACAATTTAAATATTCAAATCACATATATATGTCGATTCTGGTAGATTTTAATGATGCCTACTGTGCAGTGAGTTCCGTTCTGGATGTTCTGAGAGAAGGAGAATGAGGGGAAATCCTTGTAAGGATCTCATAGGAAGCTCCAGGTTTTCTCTCTGAATGGTATCTCTGGTCTATCCTTTATTCTCCATGCCCACAGACTGACCTCTCACTTCTCATCTGACCTGAAATTCTCTGCCTCTTCTTTGAAATTCTTGAGCAGGCCTTGCAAGGATATCTGAGATCCTGACTCCCAGGCAAGCCGGGGTTAATGTGAAACTTTACAAGCATATCTGTGAGGGAGCATATCATTCTTCTGAGTTCCCAATTTTGCCCAAATGGGCCACATCAATCACTACTGACACTTCATTCTGAGGATGTGAAAATAAGGGCCTGCTCATTTATGACAACATCCTGAGGACTTCTCTCTGCCAACTGGGTTCCCCAGGAGAGAAGATGGTCCTTAAACTACCCACCTCTCTTTATAAACAAGATCCCATTCTTTAAGTGCGTATGAATGCCAAGAAAGGGGTGAGCTTAGTGGGGGAGGGGGACCTAGAGAGGGGAATACAAGGGGCAGATAAGCTTACATTGTGCCTTTGAGCTAGAGGGAAAGCCACATTGCCCACTGTGTAGCAAGGACCTTAAGGGTCTAAGAGCCTACACAGATAGAGGGGCAGGACTGAAACTAGAAGCCAAGTGCCCCATCTCTCAGTCAAGTGTCATTTTCTGAAGTCATTTTCATTTTCAAAGGAAATTTCTGAGAACTGAGAGATATCTCAGAATCCTGCTCTGGATATTGAAACTTCTTGCAAACTTCTTTCTCCTCTCTTGTGATCAGGATGAAATGTCACTTTCTGTAAGGGGGTACATCAAAATTTTCTTCTGCAAGGAAGAAGAAGGGATCACTTCTCAGAATGTAGGTAAAGACAGAGTGAGAGAAACACTCACAGCAACCTTGGTGAGGTCAATTTTATTACCTCCATGATGTAGATTAGCAAACGAAGGACCAAAGACTTAGAGCAGTTTTGCCTTGGTATTTGAATCCATGATTAATTCAATCTGAATCGTTTAATAAATGAAAGAAAATATAGAAAGAGGTCAAAATGGTATCTTTATTGGTTAGAGTTGGAAACATGTGTCTTATGACAGACGCTGCTCAGCAAACCTGCTTAGTCTTCTTCCCAGCCAACAGCTGGACTACATTTCCCAGCATTGTTCACTGTTAGGTGTAGTCATGTGACTTAGTTCTAGCCAGTGGACTTTGGGCAAAAATATTGTACATCACTTTCAAGAAAGACCCACAAACTCTTCCCATGTGTAATCCTCTGTTCCCATTCTCTCCCTATGCTGGTTGGATGCCCCAAGATGTTCCCAGAACAGGATTTTTCAATTAGCACTATTGATATTTTGGGCCAAATAATTCTTTGTTGTGGGGACTGTCCTATGCATTGTGGAATATTTAGAAGCATCTCTGGTCTCTACCCACTGTATACCAATGGCATTCCCATTTGCCAGTGTGACATCTAAAATGTCTACAGATACTTCCTAATGTTCCCTAGTGGCACAGAGAAATCATCCTTGGTTGAGAAGAATGGATCTAGAAGATGTGAAAGCCACACAGTGGAAGGAACTTGGATCCCAAATGAGTACATGGAGCACTTCCCACACTTGTCAGTATCATGACCAAAAAACTAAGTTTTACTTCACAATGCCACTGCAGAATGGGAGTTCTTGGTTCAAAAGTTAGCTTCCCCTGACTTACACAATAGTACTAAATGATCCCTGTAAATAGACAGACTTACACAACTGGGCAGAATACACAAGACCAGGGACCACGCCAGCCTCCAAGGGCCAGGCCCAGGAGCAACAGCAAAGAGTCACTTCCTGTGGCTAGATACCTCCCAAGATAAGGAAAATAGTTTTGCTGAGTTCTACGTGTCCAGAACTTCTACCCAGATTCCTTAATCAGATACCAGATAAGTTATACCTTATCCACAGGGGCAGAGAAATCAGGGATGTGCTAGGTGGGAAAGCTCTCTTCTCGGAAACTTCCTACACATGGACCAGGAGGCTCTTCTCTGGGGAACATTCCAGAGTCCCCAGTCTTGTCTCAACTCCAGAAAATCTTCTCAGTAGAGAAAGTGCCTTGTATTCTGCTCAGTACAAAACATGGCCTGTGTTCTCATTTTCTCACTAAATATTTCTTCTTATTTTGTTACTGAAGTTAAGGCTCAGGCTTTTGCCAAGGTCAAGGGCTAGTCTGTGACCAGAATGGGGCCTTGCTTTATGACTATGGTCCAGGTTCAGCCAGATAGGAGCTGGTCTGTGACAGAAAAAGAGAATGGGCCACATATGAGTAAAACCCACAGCCTTGCCCTGAATTAACTGGTGAATTTTGTTCAGAGCTCCCGTTGCACAATCCATCTCCTCTTTATTATCCTTTGTGTTTCCATTTAGTAAATAGTTCAGTGATATACTAACTGCTTCCCATAAAGTTGTCAAAGGAATGAAATGAGTGACCTGAGTCCAGGAAAGGCAGACCAGTGGAAGGGAAATAACTGGTTGGAAGTCAAAAAATGTGGGTCCATGTCCAGATCTGATCTGTCACTAACTGATTGTTCCAAATTGAGCAAGTCATTTTCCTTGTCCAGACGTCTCTCTGAGGTTTCCTCAACATCGGGTAAGAATGCTGGGTTGGGTATCTCTTTTAATTTAGATGTTAACTGCATTGAGAAGCATTAAACCAAACTCCTGTTTATGTGTGTACTGCGATGGTAACCACGTGCTGCTGCTTTGCTCCCCCTCATGTCTTGCTCTGCCCAGCTCAAGCCTTGGATGCTGTGATACTCAACAAAAGTTGCAATAGCTTCCAATGGGTCTTTCTTGGCCCAGACTTTCTGAAAGCAACAGAATTAGATACATTCTCAGGCCCCTTCAAGCTATGATAGCCTAGAATTCTAGGATTCTCAGAGTCTAGTAATCTAATATTCCAGATTCTATCTGAGATTCTATCCCAGTCTGAATGTCTGGGAGCCTAAAACTCTAGAAGCTCAAGAGTGTTATATTATAAAGCCATAAGAATGTAGAATTCTGAGTATAACTTTAATTTCTCCAGGAAATAAATAAGAGGATATAATAGTAAGAACCAAATTTGCACTGGCTCCTGCCTCCATGGGCCCCAAATTCCTAATAGGTATCTCACATCGCCTCATGAACACATTTGATCAGCTAGAAGGAAGTACTGTCTGTTCTTCTCACTGGGCCATTTTGTAAATAGAATATAAAGGATGATGAAGAAAGGAAACGGAGTGACCTTCCCCACTTTCCTGCCAGGTCCACCTGTCCAGTACTCAGCATCAGCAGGTCAGCCCCACCCCATGCACATACACTGATTAGCAAGATCAACCTTCTCTAAACTTCAGTGGTAGACAGAGGCCTAAACTTAAGCTGAGCCGCTTAACTTCATAATATTCTTGTCATTCAATATTTTAGCATTCACATTTCTAAGCTTCAGAATTCCAAGTTTCTTACAACTCACAGTCTGAATATTCTTGGATTTTAATAGATTAGGCTTTAGAAAAAATTAGGTTCAAAATACTATGATTCTAAGATAGTGGAAGAGGCAGAGTAGCCCCTAATCCCTGGGATGAAGAAATGCAGGGAGGCCTTAGCCAGTTCTGAGCGAGGCTGCCAGAGGGAGTCACAGGCCTCAGGTGCAAACACAGCATGTGGAAAGAGTGTTGTAAACCAGAATGGAAGGAAGAGCAATCAAGCTTCTTCATAGAATGTTTAGAGTGGCCACACCCTAGCAGGCTTCCCAGGCCCTTGGCAGGCAGCAAGAACCAATTTAACAGCCTCCAATCCAATGTGTTATTTATTTTACAAGTGACTATAAATAGCAAAATAAAACTGAGAGTTGATGTCTGTGAGCAGGCCCCAGAGTTATTAGAGCTGCTTGTGGTCGCACATTTGGGAAGTTCTCCGACCAGGGATGAGGGTGGACCCCTGGGCTCCTGCAGGCCTGGTCCTAGCCCCACATCTTCCAGAGTTTGGAGTTTGGGGGTTTGATCCTTCCCAACTTGGCTACAGACCCCTCTGGCTGTGGTGAGTGGTGAGAAGGCAGGGTAGGCTTTGGAGCAGTGGAAGTGATTTAGGCATGTGTCAGGAAACTGGGGCCCGGCCTGAATCTCAGATTTCATAAGAAGCTCAGGGGCTGGCAGAAATTCTTGGCCCAACACATCCCGGAGCCAGGAGCACCATCTGCAGCCAGAAGCAGTGAAGTCGCAGCTTGAAGGAAATTGAGGGCAGAAAGAACATTTTCTCTGCTGTGGCAGGGCTGGGCCTCAAACAGAAACAACCCCAATATTTTGTCTGGTGCTATGGAGAGGACTTGACAAATACTTTTGCAGCCAATCAGGTGGTTTTACTAAGCACCTTCTATGTGCTAGGCAACATAGGGGACAGGAAGTTCTTTCATTTTTGAAGGCCCCACACAGGCTCGTGCCCCCATGATAAAGCCCCACTCCATAGCCTGGTCTTCAAGTCTTTTACGACCTGACCCCAAGTCCCTTTCCAGTCTCACATCTGGCCCTCTCTGTCGTGAACCCCACTAGCTCCCCCAATATCCCATGTGACACCAGCACATCAGGCTGCAGTCCCTGTTGCCACAGCAGGAATGTCCTCTCCCCTTTCTGGTGCTTACTTAACCACAGGGCCCCCTCAGATGTCTCCTCCTCCTCCACAAATCCCGCTCTAACACACTCCTCACACACCCAGACTGCATTTCTCTGGAGGTCTCCTAATGTTCCACTTATATATCAGTCTGCCCATTAGACTGTACCTTTTCTCATATCTATGTCTCCAGCTCCTAGCACAGGGCCTGGAGTGATAGTTTATTTAGGATATTACAGACATGGGGCCATGAGAAGTGTGGTCAAAGCATGTCTGAATAAAATGGTAGAATGTGGGCATGTTCAATGAAAGCAAAGTGGCATCTAAATGGACAGCAGGAGCAAGGCAAGATGGTGCCAGTGAGATGTCTGGGCTTTCTTTAATGGCTGGTTTCTCCCTGTGCTAACGGTATGATCATGAGCAGATCATTTAACCTCATTGTCCTCCTTTATAAAATGGGGTGGTCATGAGGATTAATTGAGTTTATACATGTAAACTGCTGGCATATCGTAAGCATTAAAAAAATGTTAAACTTGTGTAGTTGTAGTAGTAATATGAGAGAGCAATGGTGGTAGCAGTAGCATCATTGTAGAGGTTATGAGGAAACATAAGGTCTTGCTAGCCAGGTTGAAATAGGCAATATGGGTTGGTTTCTAGTGGAGGTTGAAGCTTTCTTACCCCCACCAATGTGACTCCATCCTGTGACCCTCACGGACAAGGTCAAGTGCACTGCTAGGCCACAGAGGCAGGGGAGGGCTCTCAGTGTGCTGAAGAAGCACTCAGTTTATCAGTCATGTGATGTGGTCTGTTTGGGATTTATTTCCTTGTCAGTCCCAGTCCTGAGATTCATGCTCTTTCTTTCTCTATCTCTCACTCTCTCAATTTGAGCAGAAATGCTTTATTTCCCTTAGCTCTCCTTTTCTTAGCTTTGTCTTTACCTTGGTTCTCCACCTCTCTCTTTTATCTTAAAAAGATGACTAACAGCAGGAAATCAGAAGGCCCGGCCTCCGGCCCCAGCTCTCCCCATAGCTTCTAGTGGATTCTGGGCAACTCCCTTCTCCTCCCTGAACCTAAGGGCTTCTTCTCAATAGTGAAACCATCGAGCTGCGTGTTGTTCTAAAGTCCTTTTACTCAACATCTGTGTATCCCTGTGGCAATGTTCTCTTGTATGGTAACTCCTCCCTACCCACAGGAATTATACAGATAACTTGGTTTCATTTATCATTCAGCCAATATTTATTTATTACAGATAATATGTCAGGCACTATACTAGATGCTGGGGTGATCGAGACAGACAGAGTCCCTGTTCTCAAGGAGCTCACATTCGAGAGGGTCTAGAGGAGGGGTGTCCAATCTTTTGGCATCTCAGGGCCACACTGGAAGAAGTTGTCTTGGGCCACACATTAAATACACCATGCCATATAATCACAGAACAATCTCATAATGTTTTAAGTAAATTTATGATTTTGTGTTGGGCCACATGCACAGCCATCCTGGGCTGCATGCAGCCCATGGGCCGGGCGTTGGGCACTCCGGCAGAGGAAGATCAGATGATTAACTCATTACCTCACAACCATGGACCACTTACTAGAAGAGAAAATCGGTGTGTGTTGAATGTCTCACGCTAGCCAGGCAGTGTGCCGGATATCTAGGTGCAGGTCATTTCGATTGATCCTCACAATCACTCTATGAAGTACTTATTGTCACTTCCATTTTAAAAGAGAGGGACACAAGACTAAGAAACACTCATAGCTTTGTCAGTGTCAGCCAGCTAGATGTGATGGAGCTGAGTCCAGTACCATGCCAAGTGTCCTCTCCACGTGAGTGTGTTACTCGGTCCATTTTACTTCTGGGTACAGGAGAGTGGACCCCGGCCCCACTCCCTAGGAAGGGCACCAAGGTAGTCCCTCCAGCCTGGCTAAGGCTTCAAGGGGCACCTATGTGTCAGGCCATTGCAGCTCACTCCCTGTGTCCCATTGTCTCGGCAGAGAGAGCTGTGAGATTTGTAGCTGCATTCTGCCCTCCTGGCCCATAGCCTTATAAAATACCAAGCAGCCTCTAAGGTAGAAAGCGGGGGACAAAACTGAAAAAATAAACACTGATGAAGATTAAAAATGATTAGTGAGTCTTGGGAATTTATGTCTCATAAAGTAAGATGACCAAGGAGGCCAGACGGGGAGCAGACAGCCCTGACGCCTCTGTCTTGTGGATAATTTATCCCAGAAAATAGAGGCCTCTGTCGGAGACTCACAAAGGCCACGGCGGTTCTCTGGGTCCTCCCAGCCCACTGTCTGAGCAGCCTGGTCTGTCAGGCTGAGTCAGAAGCTTTGTTTTCCCAGACCAAACCCATGCATTTGATACTTTTTCATTCTTTTTCACATCTATGATCTCCTCTGAGGTTCATCTTACACACCCCATGAGGCCAACAGGATAGGGACTCTTATCCCCATTTGTCAGATGAGAAAATTAAAGCTGACAGAGGATGATTCATCCAGGATGTCCCATGGAGTCAGGACTTAAAGCTGAGCCATTGTTGGTTGATTTGACAGCCCCCATTAGATACACATTATCTTTTCTTCTCATCCGTTTTCCTTAACTCTTAACCTACTCACAAATAAACTATGTTCAACCAATGAATTAATTCAACTAACCTCTACTGAGTAACTGGTATTTACTAAGAACTGTTGCCCATAAGATGAACAAGAGTAAAGAAGATGCTAATTAACATAGTAGCTCTTTTTAAACACATTGTGGTAGTGGTGATGATAAAGGTCATGTTAATGGAGGTCTCTCTTCAATATAATAATCAGAAGAACTAAACAAAGAGAAAAAATAAAAAGTTTTGGGGAAAATCTGGGAAGAGGTGCTCATTGTTGGGGTAAAGCACCAGCGAACCTGTCTACTTGCTCGTTCTCCCAAAGCAATCCTTTGGGCATCGGGAAGGCTTTTGTACTGGATGACTTCCCATGAAAAGAGTTCATGGGTGAGAACATGGTTTAAGATTAATAAGCAGTTGACACTCACCCTGGATGAGTATGCTGATGTTCTGGCTTGCTCCTCCTGACTGTGTGATGGGCTCTCAAGCCTAATGCTGCCCTCCAGCTGCCTCAGAGGTAAAGCCTCAGGCTTCAGATTATGAAATCTGATTAACCAAGTTTTTGATCCCAAGTAGTTACATGCCTTTGAGTTAGTTTCTTAGCCTTTCTGACCCTGCTTCATCATCCCTTAAGAGGAGATAGCAATGTCTACCTCAAAGTTTTGCCTTGAAAAAAAAAGTTTTTTGAAAGGAAAGAGAATCTTAAACTTTAACTGTTAGTTCAGACTCCATGGGAGGCCCCAAGATAATGGATAACACATCCCCAAGTAAAATGCAAGACCACCATGCAAGGGTTGCAAAAGGTAGTGTTGAAAACTGCTTTTGTGATTCTTTGCTGACCACCCACCTCTAGCATATAAAAGAGGTGGGAAAGGCCAAGACCAGAGCCAGGATTAGATAGGGAAGTTCTGGAAAGAGTCGAAAGTACATTGTGCATCTTTGTCCATTCCATCATTTAACTCAAGCTCAGAAATGGTGACGTTAATGGGATAGTTGGAGAGCTTGGTGTTTTCCTATACTTGGGGATATGCTGGACTGGAATCTGACTCCCACTGCTAAATCTAAAGGGCAGGAGGCTGGCTGAGCAGCTATTCTAACAGCAGAGTAAAATAAAGGGAGGTTACTGCACTGGGGCAAACACATTCTCAGAGTTTATCAAGCAGAGGGTGCAGAAGTGTTTTCTCTGGACCAGATCTGAACCACATGAGAGGGAGATGGACTCCCACTGCTAAATCTAAAGGGCAAGAGGCTGGCTGACCAGCTATTCTAACAGCAGAGTAAAATAAAGGGAGATTATTGCACTGGGGCAACCACATTTTCGGAGTTTATCAAGCAATGGATACAGAAGTGTTTTCTCTGGACCAGATCTGGACCACAGGAGAGGGAGATGGTAGGTCATCTTAGGCCCTGGCAGAAGACCATGTAGAGAGGACAGACCTCAACAGAAAGAGGCTGGTCATGCTGAGAGATGCCTAGGAGCTGGGGAGGAGTCCAAAGTAGCCAGCTGGGGTAGAAATGCATTTACCTACATCAAAAGATCACCTGTATGGGGAGGAGGATGGATTTTCTCAAAAAAAAACAAAAACAAAAAAAAACAAAAAAAAAACCCCTACAAAAACTCTACCTGAGAGAACAAGCAAGGTTACATGCCTGGCAAGCTCAGAGAGCACTGACTCTGGATCTTCAAATCTGTATTAGTCAGGTAAGAACTTTGCTATATTCCTCTCCTTCTCTTTCCCTCTCTATTTCTGGCAATGGAAATATGAGAAATCCGCAATGATTAGCACAATGAAGAAGGAGAAGTGATGCTCTAGGTAGAAAAAGATGAAAGTAATCTTCATTCTCACTGTGAGAGATGGGCTAGCAACAGTCCCAGGTTCAAGTGGGTAGTAAGAAAAAAAAAAATTACCTTCAAATGCAGTTTGAAATTTATTACTACTATTATTGTTAATAGTAGTAACAGTAATACACTCGACAAGACATGTTAATTATTGAGCAGAAATAATGTTTTCTGGATTCAAATAAATGGGGAACCCAAGAGAAAACAGAAGAGTCATTGAACAAATTCAAGGTTCCTCAAATGGGATGGAAGAGATTGAGTCCTGCTGAGTAACTGGTGAAAGTTGTTTCTTGATTATAATCCCACAAGCCTTTCTTATTCAACATAACTGTTACATGACCTGATATATCTCATCCCTTGTCCTCAGCTAACTTTGAGTATATCTGAGTTTGCTTTCACCATTTCCCTGAGGCTGGTTGGACAGCAGTGGACTAGGTCAATCAGCTAAGGTATCTTTGAATAGCTACTGTCCCTCTGACTTAAGCTCCATTCCAGAGGTAGAGATAGAAGAAGATCTAGTCTTAACCATTGGTGAACAGAGTTCATAGGATTGAGAACCTCTTAGGGGTATCCAGGTAGGGTGACAGAGACTCAGAGAAGACCTAGAGTTTTGCAAATCCATTGTAGAGATGGGCATGGAACCTGGCCCTCTTCTTTCCCTCTTCCACACCTGTCCCATCCCTCTATACAACTTCCTCCTAGAAATGTAAGACAGAGTGGGGTCAAGGGCCAGGTTGGCTAATCTGATGGTATCTGCCATTTCTTGAGTAGCTGCTATGGGTCAGATCCCCTATGTATGTTGGCCTTAATTCTTGCAATCACCTGCCAAGGCAGGAGTATCAACAGCCTTTGCAAAGATGAAGAAACAGAGACCCATGAGGTTAGGTGACTTAATCAAAGTCATATGACCACTAAGGGGTGGAGTTGGTATTCAAAAAGGTCAATCTGACTCCAGAGTTAGTCATCTTGTCACACAACCTTATCACTGAGAGCTGCTGGAGTCAGGAAAGAGAGGTGTCAACAAGGCTACAGTCACATCTAGGTCCTCAGAGCCCCAAATGGAATCCCCAGCTGCCCCACAGTGGGAAAGAACCAGTCCAGACCAACCCACAAACTCACCAGTCATTCCAAAGCCAAAATAACTGGAGAGTGCACTTTATCAGTTTCTTCCAAGAAACGAAAAGTGAGGAAAATTTTTTAAAATCATAAAATGATGTGAATAATTTTTTAATTAGTTGGCAAATTATATGGCTGGGGGCCTCACTCTGTTCTCTAAAGTGGATATTAACTTTATTAACTTTTTTATTTCTTTTGCAACTTGGTTCTTTGTGAAGGTAGGTGCATGCAGATGTGGTAAGTTCTCATTACATTTGGCAGGAATCTTGGCTGGGGTTTACAGGAAAGTACTTTTAGGTTTTTCTTCTGACAGTGAACTTGGCCTCCATGACTCCCTGCTGAAACCCAACCCTTTGCAGGCGGAAACAGGGGATTAAAAAAAAGATAAAGAAAGAAATAAATTAAGGGGAAAAAACAACTAAAGAATAAATAATCCTCTTTAAAAAGTCACTGGGAGAGGGTCCTAGGCGGGGGCAGCGTGGGTTCTGGTGGGTGATTCACTTACTAGCTGGCTTTCTGATCTTGGGCAAATGGCCCCCCTCTCCAGGTTTCTGTCTCCTCTGCTGAGACAATTGAGTGGGATATCATTTAATAAAGTGACTTGATTTCTACAAAGCACTGTCCATAAAGAAAGCTTTGAAGTAGCCCTGACATCGGGCCCATGGTCCTTGGGTGTCCCTGGAGCCAAACCTGACACCAATTTCCACCATTTCAGGCAACTATCAGAATCTCCCTTAGCTGAGCTCCTGGAAGGGACCCTGAAGATCTCTAGTGTGGGAATGTGGTGGGAGTGAGTGTGCTGGGCGTGTATATCGCAGGTCAGCAGGCACCCTGTCCCAGAGCGTGCACATCTGGTTGCCTGTGTATATGGGTGTGGTGGTGTAAATCCCTGCATTCAATACTGGGGAGTTGTGGGCATGTTCATTTATTCATTAATTCCACAGACGAACTTTGAGGATTTGCTAGGTGCTCTGCTCTAAGTTCTGGAGATTCAGTGAGGAACAGGATAGACTAGACTCTGCATGTGTGTGAGAGTATGTTTAAGCAAGTGTGAGTCCTTAAGTGCATGAGGGAGTATTTAAATGTATATGAGAGGATGTGTCATGTGTGTGAAAACACATGTCTAGGCATAGGAGGGAGTGTGTACTTGTGTGAGTCTGCATGCAAGTATTTGGGAATCTGGTGTTATGTATGTTCTGTGAGAGAGAAAAAGAGAAAAAAAATTCTTGGCCACTCAAGAGGCCATCAAATTTTGTTAAAATGCCTTAAGTCTTAAAAAGGACCTAAGATAGCTTATCCAGTCCTGACATTTCAGATAGAGGACCAGAGGCCCAGAGAAAGGAAGCATTGTATGGAAGGTCAGCCAGCAGAAAAACAAGGCCCAGAATACACATCTGCTGATTCTGAGCCCAAGGGGCTTTTCCTAATGAAAATGTATGAAAATGTAAATGTAAATTAATTGAGGGGCAGCAGGGAAGAACCTGGGGAACGGAGGAGAAAGATAGGCCAGGCCAGAGTATGGAGGGTCCTGAATATCATGACAAAAAGGTGAAACCCATTTTGAGGAGCCATAGGTGGATCTGAGCAGGAGAGTAGCATGCAGAAAATCTGCTGTGGAGAATGTCAATGGAAGAGACACAGCTTAGGGAGATCCTTAAAGAGGCAGGAGTAACTGCCCAGGTGAGAGGGAATGAGGCCTGAATTACAGAGGGGTGAAGAAAGGAGGGAACAGACTGAAGAATGTATCCAGCCTAGAATTAGAGGCCCGTGCATCCTTTGGAATCTGGAGGATGAGCTCCCGTTTTTTCTAATCATTTACATAACGAGACATTTTTCGCCTAAACCTAGGAACTAGTAGAAGCCTGGGAATTTACACAAGCATCTCATTAAAACCTCACAACAGCCTTTGAGGTGGGCATTATGTTCTCCATGTTACTGATGAGACAACTGTGCTCTCAAGGGGGGAGGTAAGTGCCCAAGGATACCAAGTCTGACATGGTAGATCCAAGACCAAAACTCAGGTCTCAATTGCTTCAGATTAAGCAGTAAGTCAATAATCACTTCTTGGACATCTAATTTGTTCCAGGAACGAGGCTTGGCACTTTATGCACATTACTTCATTTCAGCCTTCCAATGACCATTTCTCCATCTTTCAGATGAGGGAAATGAGACTCAGAGGTGTGAAGTGATCTAAGGGTACACAGTTAGTTCAACCTGTACCTGAGGTGAAGTCATCTGATTCCAATGCCCATAGTCTATCAACCATCCTGCATTTCCTTTCAAAACCAAAACAAATGTGTTTGTAATATAGCTTAGAATGAATTGAATTTAGGAACCCCCATCCCTGGAGCACATCCAAGCTTAGAATGTAGGCCAGTTCAAAAAAGTTTTATCAAAAGCCTAGGTGATAGTCCCATGCTGGGGACTGAAGAGTCCCACTTCAGGAACCACATAACGGAATTCAGCTCAGGCCTGCAAAAACCCATTCCTTGCCTTTTAGGGACAGAGCAATTGTGACCTCCACTGGGTTCCCAAGGACAACCATGGGAGGCTGTGGGCTAGAAGTCAGGACACATGGGACACATGGCCCCATTAATCTCATTGTGAAGCTCAGGCAAAGACCTTCCATGGGTCCTTTCAGCAGCCTGTGATTCTACACCTTTGCACCCAACAGAGACACAGTGCACTCTTCCTTAAGTGACAGAGATGCTGGACCTTTGCATCAGTGTCAGCCTGGCCTCCTCACCCTAAAGAAGTGAGGCACTGAGAGCTTTTGCGCTGCATTTCAGACCTGCACCATCACCGAGACCATCTGGTCCCATGCAAATGGGATAATGAACCCTCCAACCAGAGGGTGAAATCTAGAATTGGTCTTGTTTTCTTAAGCCAGATACCAGGTTTATCTGCTCTGAGACTCTCTGACCCTGCCACTCTTTCTAGATATTTCCTGCCCTTGCCCCAATTCCCATGTCTTCAAATAGCCAATGGAAGTCCTACTATAAAGTGGGCAGGACATCCAGAATCTGACTTTCAGGACCACCAAATACTTCCTGAGGTTCCTGCTGCTGGTCCTAGTCAGAGGCCCTGGGTAGGGCATCAGCGTAGATGGGGCCCAAACAACCCCACTCCACCTGAACTTTGAGCCCCAAAACTGGTTGTTTTGATGGCCTGAGGCCATGCCAGCTATAACACTCTCTTTACCTTCCCCAGCAGCTCAGCTGCCAAGCCCCCACCATGCCTTTGGTCAAACTTACCCAATGTACCAGACTTGCGCTGATTTCTTCTGACTTTTTGGTCCCGGAGTCTTTAACCTCACTTTATTCTAATCCCTGAATGAATTCCTGGCTCCACTTGAAAGGCCTTTCAAACTGAGTGAAAGTAATCTTCTGCCCCAAGTGCACTGACATCAAGACACCATGGGTACTTCCTTCCTGACCAGAAATGCCATCAGAGAGTCCAGTAAGAGCTTGGCTCACTGCCCTTGTAAAGGTCTCCCCAACATCCGCTCCAAAAAACATAGTCGTCAGAAAACACACCCAAGAAAGTGTCAGGAAGCAACTAGTCATCTGAATTATTTACCGTCCCCTGGAACATAGCCAAACTAGATGCTGGCCATACAGATGCTGGGAAAATATTTATGTGGGTCCTGATGGATGCTTGGCCAGGAAAGACTGCACACTGTCATCTTTTCTTCCTGCTGATAAGGCAAAGCAACACATGTCAGACTGCTCTTAGAAGGGCCTGGCGGCCGGGGCCTGGCATATCATTGGAGCGAGGTTAATGGCTGCAACTCTTGGTTCTATTCCAATGTCTGCCACCAGCTAATTCTGCCCCTCCCAGGGCCTCAGATCTTCCATCTGTAGCATCACGAAGTGCATCAGATGAACTCAATGTCTCTGTGATCCTATGAGATTGTGACTCAGACAGAATCAGATCTATTTTCCAGATCTGCCATCATGATGCCATTGGCTCATCACAGAGCTATTTTTCTTGGCATCCTGGAAACGTTCCTGAAATTCCAGCATCCTAGAGTTTCTCTTTCCACTGATCCAGTGTCTGTAATGAGATGGGAGAACTCCATCTGGAAGAGAAAGATCTGAGCTTAAAATAAAAAGTAAACTAGAAGAGGGGAAATTGAGTCCCAGCAGTATTTATCATGCATCCAGTATTTGCAAATCTTGATGCTGAGCCCATGGGGACAGCAAAGTGGCCCCCTGTCCCATTCTTTAAGCCACTCTGAGCCCCAGACCTATCCTATAAGAGCTCACAATAAGTGGGGAGAGTGACCCACAAAGCTCATCTCATCCCCAAAAGGACCCTTGTGTTTCTTCCTACCCATAAACCCCAGGACCTCTGGCTGCACCCTCTTCAGTTCTATTATTCTGCCCCTGTCTGTGACCATCTCAGGCTCCTTGCTGCAGGGAGTTTCAGGCTCTCAGCTCCCCACTCCCTATGAATGCCCTGATCTTACGAATCTTTCTCCATTTCAGAGTTTACAGCTGCTCCTTTTGAAGACACAACCGGAGTAACAAAGTCACAGACACAGGACAAATGTTCAGGAAACCTCAGTTTTTTCATTGCCTCCTCTCAGGGACTCCTGCTTTCTTTTCTGAGAAACTCAATGATGTCTCAGCACCTCCTGCAGACCTCAGTTTCCCTCAGCCTTCCTTTTTCTCTTCAGACCCACCCCTCTCTAGGAAGTTTCCATATCCCAGTCTGAAGGTGCAATCTGGTGGCTGCAGTGGTCATTGAGAATGGCCTTTTAGGCCAGGTAAGCACAATCAATGGCTATTACATCAAGAGAGTAATCAGGACAGGTAGCAGTGGGTGGGCCTGGCATCACTTCAGTTTACCTGATCTGAAGGACAATTCACTGTGGACTCTCCTTGTCTCCATTCAGCAGAGTCATTTACACCTATTAGATGCTGAACACTGTGCAAGGCGTGAGTGTGGGGATGTGCAAAAGGCAGACAAAGCCCTGCTCTCTCCACCTGCCCCAGGTACCTGGGATGTTCAAACCAGGGCCTGCGACATGACCAGGCCAACCTTTCAGCCTCTGCTACCGCATCCCCTTGTCGCAGCTTTTCCCCTGTCACCTGCCTCAATCTTGGAATCAAGGCACCATAGGAGGTCACAGCTAGGAGGGCCATCTGAGGCCAATCTAAGATACTTTAGACAATCTGTGAAATCAATAAGAATGGATCTGTATGATGCAGCCATGTGACCAAGGATCACAGCCTGCAAAATCCTGATAGGAGAACCATGTTCTATTACAGACAAGGAAACAGAGAGCCAGTGAGAGGCAAAGTGGGGCCCAGAGAGTAAGATTAACAGCCCCGAGTCAGGGCAAGTGCTCTACTATTCAGTGCAGACATCTCTTATTATCCTCACAAAAACCCTAAGAGGTAGGCTTTGTTAACATTCCCATTGTTCAAACAAAGAAACAGACTAAGACAGACATAATAACATCCCCAGTTACACAGTTTTGAAGTGGCTAAGTATAGATTCAGACCCATGTCTGTTTGATCCTAGAGACATTTTGTTTAGAGGCCAGGAACTCAGCTGTTAAAAACACATTAGGCTGAGGACCCAATGACCAATGTTGTTGTAATTAGCTATAAGAAGGCCCATTCTCCTGGTGAGATGCATCTTAATACTTCTTCTTCATTCAACAAGAAAAGGAAATAACTAAAACTCAAACTCTTTACCATAGTCTAATGGTAGTGAGAGTACAACATGAAACCTGGGGGAAGCAGCAACCAGCATCACCAGAGGTTAGGCATAGGGAATCCGGAAGGCTTCTCAGGAGATGGACTGTTAAGCGGGGCCTTGAAAGATGAGTGGAAATTCACCAAGAGAAAAGGCGTGAGAAGCTCAGGCATCCCAAACTCAGCTGGTATCAAAGGTCAGTTTTCAGCATCTGGGAGGCAGTTGATAGGTGGAAAGAGGCAAGAGATGCCACTAAGGAGGTGGGGGGGAGGGGCTATGGGCTGAAGGGCCTTGGGTGCGAGGCAAGGGGGCCCTGATAGCCTAAGGCTCCAGGGATATGTACGTTTTCAAAGAGAGAAGCAAAACTTTGTCAATGGAGTAAGACTCTGGGGACAAAGAATTAATACCTTCCAGGGACAGGAGCTCACAATATTTATGAAGATAATGACAGCTCACATGTGAATATCATTTACAAATCTCAAAATAAAACTTTCAAGCCAAATAATTTATTCCTAACATTAGTCCTGCAAGTTAGATAACGTTATCTCACTTGTAAAGAAGGAAAGAAAGTCACACAGAGCAGATCGGTCCCCTGCAAGTCCAGGGCTGCTGGTTAACCACCCTGGATAATCTGTCAGAGGGGAGCTTGCAAACAGAACCTGGATTTCTGCCCTGGGTGAAAGTCTGGACTAGCTACTCTCTGCGTCTCATCTAACTTTGAAATTGTAAAATTTTGAGACTCAGCGGCAGGCAGGCGGGCTGCTCGTGGGGCTGCCGGTCTGAGCCGTGGGTGGTCAGGAATGTTTCAGGACTTCCTGGGCCCAGTGTTCCAGGTCGGAGTGTCTGGATTAATGATCCATCTCCAGACAGAGGGAGCCGAGGCCCTGACGCCAAGCACAGGGCATCGATTAGACTTTACACTCTGAGCTTGCTTTCATCTGAGGCTCTCCGGGTGGGCTGGGGCCTAATAATTAACATTCTCTGAGCCCCACAACATGAGTGAGCTCGAGGAGGGGAGAAAGAGTCCCTGAGCAGGTCCCCATCAATAGTGGAAGTGCCTCCCCGCCCCCCCAAAAAAGCCTGGGCCTGGCTGCTTGGCAGACAACCACATTTCCCCAGCTGACACTTCAATCCTGCCTGGGGTTTATCTAGTAAGTGGTTTGAGTCTCATCTTTGAGTTTCATAACATTTCTATGGGAAAGTAGTGCTAGGATTGCTATCCTCACTGTATACATGGAGAAACTGAGGCCCGGAGAAGGGCAGGGGGTCACTAAGCACAGAGGGACCAGGATTAGAACTCAGGTCTTCTGCTTCCCTGCCTGGCACCTTTCTAACAAAGAAGGCTGTCTCTTGCAGGAATGTTTAGATCCTCCTGGCTCCTCAAGGTGAGGGGAGGAAGGAAGGTGATAGGATTTTCCATTGTATAAGAGGAAATATTACAGAGGTGCCCTGTTATTCATCCATGCATTGGTTCACCAAATACTTACTGAATACCTAGTATGTTCCAGCCTCTGGGCCAGGAGTTAAGGGCAGCAGAAAATAGTCTCTGACACTGAGGAGCTTATAGCCAGGTGGGGTGGGCAGTGGGGAAATGGGGTGTGAGAGAGGTAGATGTGCAAATACTAAGTTCAATAAGGTGTCATGGTGCTTTACTAGTAAGTCTATTTAATAGTGCAGAGCACTTTATTTTTTGTTTTTGTTTTTGGAATTATATTTTATTGATTATGCTATTACAGTTGTCCTGATTTTCCCCCTTGACCCCCCTCCACCTGGCACCCCCCACTTCTTCAGGCAAACGTCCACCATTGTCCATGTCCATGGGTCATGCGTATAAATTCTTTGGCTACTCCATTCCTTACACTGTACTTTACATCCCCATGGCTATTCTGTAACTACCTATTTACACTTCTTAATCCCCTCATCTCTTCACCCATTCCCCACACACCCCTCCCATCTGGCAACCATCAAAACGCTCTCTGTATCCATGATTCTCTCTCTGTTCTTCTTGTTTGCTTAGGTTTTTAGATTCAATTGTTGATAGATATATATTTTTTGCCACTTTATTGTTCATAGCTTTGAACTTATTTTTCTTAAATAAGCCCCTTTAACTTTCCATATAATAATGGTTTGGTGATGATGAACTCCTTTAGCTTTTTCTTATCTGGGAAGCTCTCTATCTGCCATTCAATTCTAAATGATAGCATTGCTGGGTGGAGCGATCTTGGTTGTAGGTCCCTGCTTTTGATGACTTTGAATAGTCCTTGCTGATCCCTTCTAGCCTGCAAAGTTTCTTTTAAGAAATCAGCTGACAGTCTTATGGGAACCCCCTTGTAGGTGACTAACTTCTTTTCTCTTGCTGTTTTTAAGATTCTTTCTTTATCTTTAGCCTTTGGCATTTTAATTGTGGTGTGTCTTGGAGTGGGCCTCTTTACAACCATCTTGTTTGGAACTCTCTCTACTTTCTGGATTTGCATGTCTATTTCCTTCACCAAACTAAGGAATGTTTCTTTCATTATTTTTTCAAATAGATTTTCAATGTCTTGCTCTTTCTCTTCTCCTTCTGACACCCCTTTGATGCAGATGTTGAACTTCTTGAGGGTGCTTTCCCCAGAGGGTGCTTATACTATCCTCATATTTTTGGATTTTTTTCTTCTTGTTGTTCTGATTGGTCGTTTTTTGCTTCCTTATGTTCCAAATAATTGATTTGATTCTCTGTTTTCATCCACTCTACTGTTGTTTCCCGGTAAATTGTTCTTTATTTCAATAGGTGTACCCTTCAATTCTGACTGGATCTTTTTTATGATATGAGGTCCTCACTAAGTTCCTTGAGCATCCTTATAACCAGTGTTTCGAATTGCATCTGACAGACTGCTTATTTCCCTTTCATTTAGCTCTCTTTCTGGAGTTTTGATCTCTTTCATTTGGGCCACGTTTCTTTGTTTCCTTGGTTTGGCAGCCTCCCTCTGTGTGTTTCTATGAATTAGGTAGAGCTGCTTTGACTCCATGTCTTGGTGGTGTGTCCTAATGTAGTAGGTGTCCTGTAGGGTCCAATGGCACAGCCTTCCCTATCATCCAAGCTGGGTACTTGAAGTGCACCCTTCGCATGGGCTGACCACACCCGCCTCTTGTAGTTCAGCCTTGTTGCTGTTGGTAGATCAATGGGAGGGATTTACCCAGGCTAGTCATCTGCAAGTATTTGCTGTGACCACTGACTACTAACCTCTACCCTCCTTGGAGGATCAGCTGTGCAGGGGCAGGGCGGTGGTGCTCTGATGTGGTCCATAGCTGTCCGCTGGGTGTGCTGGCCCTGGGGTTTTCTGGGTGGTGCAGGCCAAGGTCAGCCCTTACCTGTTTTTGCCCGTGGCCCACAGTACAGAGCACTTTGGGCTCGAGGTCCCAGGGAGGGCATGACCAAATCCACCCAGGGCAGTGAAGTACAAGCAGGAGTGGAAATATGGTCATAAACAGGTTTCAGAAGGAAGATAACTCAAAAATGAAATCTTAAAGGAGAGCTAGGTGTCAATCAAGCAAACAGGAGGTAGAGGGAGGGTGTGAGGGTGGGATCAGCCCCAGGGAAGAGAAGAGGTGATCCAGACAAAGAGGGAGAGAGGCATGAAGTAACTCAGTCAACTGAGGGCAATAGAGTTGGCTGCAGAGCAGGGTTTGAGTAAGAGACTGTAGGAGATGAGTTTGGAGAAATCAGCAAGGAATGGATCTAAAAGTCCTCCTAAGCCAAGGTGAGGGCAGGGACTGCTTTATTGTGAAGGATTCGAGCAAGGAGGGAACATGGTCAGAACAGCATTTTCAGAGCCTTCCTCCCACTGTGGCGTTGAAGATGTGCTGACAAGAGGAGAGATTGAAGTAGACACATCTAGGGGGCAAAAGTGACGGTAACCTGCTTTGATTGGTTTGCGGCCACAAAGGACACCAAAAACTCTAATCTGGTCTGGAAAAGCCCATGTCCTGGGAACTTTCTCATATAAAAACGTACTCCCCATAGTTGTGAACTTATGCCAAAGTTAATCGGTCTGGATCCATTCCATGCTGCTCTGGTCTGAGAAAAACCACAGCATTTCTTTCTCTCTGCACATGGATTCCCCATACTCATTACCCACTTCTGCAGGTACACATTTTCCCATAGTGGGTTCCCCACTGCCCAGTCACTGCCACTGCCACATGGAAGTGAAGCACCACACCTTCACGGTCCTCTGCTTCAGACTTTAGCTGACACCGCATTATCTGCCTGTCCCCATTTATTCAACATCAGGTATAGATTAATTGAGTATCTAACATATACCAGGCAGTGCTAGGTTCTGTGAATGTGTCCTCTGCTCTGGCCTCGATGGACTTCTAAGGATAAAAATCCAAACGCCTTAGCCCAGCATTTCAGGATCTTCTTAGGCTGACCCCAGCCAGCCTCCACATTCTCCTTCTCCTCCTCTCCCTCCAACACTCTGCACTTGTCACATGGAGCCACTTGATATTCTTTAAATACCCTACATAATTTTTTTCCAAATAGCAATATCTTTTTAAATTAAAATTCAATCACATACACACTCTAATTCAAATACCAAAGGTAGAAAGTCGAAAGTAAAAATTTGTCCTCTATCCCTCTCACTCACTACCTTGTAAATCCTATTCCCCAGAGATATACACTGTTAACATTTGAGTAAATATCCTTCCAGATTATTTTTATAACTTCTTATGCTCTAGCATACCACCTTTCACAAACCTTTTCCTGTCCTTCAAGACTCATTACAATGCCTTACTCTTTCCTCCAAAAAGTTCTCTATGGCCCCACAGGCAAAATTAGGGGTCCAATGCTCATAACAAACACAGCATTTGCCATCCTATATTGAAATCATCTGTTCGCGTGGCGTGCCTCCAGCAAGCTGAGTGTGAGAATGTAATTGAAGATGACAATCTCTACGAGGACAGGACTGTGACAGTCTTGGTCTTTATTTCCAGTGCCTTACACATAGTAGGTGCTCAGTAAGTATCTATTAAAGACGCGGTGGATGGATGGATGGATGAGTGGGTGGATGGATGCATGGATAGCAGGTGAGAGCTCCTACGGCATGCCCTGCAGGATACTAGTAAGCATATCCAATTGGCACTGAGTAATAGAAAGGATCCCAGCTGGTTCTTTCCTTCTGTTCCTGCCTTCTACCTGCTATGTAGCCTTCTATAAGTCCCTTACCCTCTCTAAGCTTCAATGCTCCTTCCTGGAACTGAAGAGTGGAGCTGGGTAGTTCCCCAGAATCTTCCCCAACAGATGCTCCAGAATGCTCAGCTGGCCATGGCCCAGCACCCCTATTTTACACCTCTGTAATTACTCACCTGCATGCCTTTTATTATAGAGATTGGAGTGGGGGCAGGAGCTCATTAAATAAAGGGCAAAAGGAAATTGCTGGCTTGCCGAAATGACATTGTTGGCATTAACTAGATTAACTTCTGAAATGAAAAGCCCACAAAAGCAAAACCAAAACAGAAAAGGAGCCACGGCTTCCGCTGGGGGCTTCATGGTTCTTTGCTTCAGCCTGCCTGACCCCCAACCCAGCCTCCCAATCGATCCTCCCTGGGGAGGTCACAGGAGCCACTTTCCTGCCTTCACACAGGACTTCCTCTCAGCAATCCCAGGAAAATGGCAGTGGGCACTGAGCCCCAGACCAGGACTTGGGAGGGGGATGCTGCCAAGCCCAGTGCTGGTGCCAACTGGAGCTAAGATGCAACACATAGGCGGTGAGGGACTCAGACCGAGGCACTTGCTCAGCTCACAGTGTTTGTAGTCATCAGAAGAGGTAGGCAGATACCGAGGGAGGCTACCCAGCCCTGCTCACTGGTCAGCCCTGCCTCAAAAGAAAGGGTAGGATGGAGCTAACTATCTGTTCTCACAGGTAGATAACCATTCCTTGTAAACATCCCAGAACATGTAAGAAAAATCCTCCTTCTCAGGTGAACCTGAAATCTTCTCTACTTCTCTGCAGAGGGTCCAACTAAGGTGAGTCAGAGAAGAAAGAAAACTGGAGAAAAAACGCCACCCAGTCCATGCCTCTTCTAGACCAGACACTTTACATGTACCACCTGTCTTATCTTCCGAAGAGTCTGGATGTACTCTGTTCTTCACCTGACAGACAATAAACTCAGGCTGAAAGAGACTTACCCACGTTCTCACTGCTAGGGGCTATCAGAGCAAGGCTTGGCACTGAGGTCTTCCCAGCTTCGAATCTCAGAGTTCTCTCCCCACAGGTCCCTGCTCTCTAGACCCTGCCCTTGCCCATAAGACGCTTACAGTCTGGTTGTGCTATGGATCCAGGGATGCCACACTAGATTGTTTATCTTTGACTAGAAAGTGTGAATACTCTCACTCCTCTGAGCTGCTGGACACCAGAACTGTCAATTCAATAATCAAACGAGGATTTGAAACACCACTTATATTCTTTGTCCCCCTGACTAAGGAGGTTTTGTGATGTCCTACTTTGGAAGAGTGATATCTAACAACAGAATTCCAGGCACAGGACAGAAGAGATTCTTTTAGGCAGGAAAAATACTCCAGCACCCCTCAAACCTCTCCCAGGTGTATTAGAGCCCATACCTGGGCCTGGAGGCCACCAACACTCTCATGGGTCAGTCCTGGTCAGGATCACCAGATGCCAGACTAGGTCACCGGGTATTAATCATTGCCAAGGGGGAAGTTAAACTGAAAGCCAGTTCATTAAAGATTAAGCTCCATCTCCATAGCCCTCAGGGAAAGGGAGCTTTGGATGGAGAGCAAGGTCCTGTTCCAGGAGGTCACCTGCTGTGCAAGTCTTTCCAGAGCAGCTACAGTGAGGAGTCAGGGGACCTGGGTTCTAGTCCTGGCTCTTCTCTCGACCTGCTGGGGGACTTGAAAGGACACTTCCCCATTCTCAGCTCCCATTTCCTCCTTTGATACTAGAAAACATCCCCTTGGTTCTTTGTGGTCCTCTAGCATATGTTCCCCTAAGAACAGCCTACATGTACTTGTTTTTCTCAGTCTGTGTTAGTTCTGTATGTGTAGGTTGTCCCGTGGAAGTTCAGGTACTGTTCTTCATGGCAATGGAAAACTAGCAACCAGTCACAACTCCACCATGAAACTTGGAGCCCTGAGACTCACATCTCTCCTCCTTGCTTCCATACTAGACTTATTGCAACTGTGATCTCAGAATATGCCCTCTTTGCAATTTGACAGAATTTCCCACTTCACCAAACAATGCCTGGTACCTCCTTTTGAATCATCCTACCTCAATGGGATCTTCTAAACCAAAGCTTTGCACAGGACCTTCACAAATTTCGATCCAATGCCAAAGCATTTCCACAATATGCAATGGTTAATTAATAAACATAAACCTAATAATTTTGTATCCTAAACAACACAGTGTGATGGAGTTGGGGCTCCAGTCTTAGTTCCAAAGGGAAATGGCACCATATGCCTCCTTCTTTACAACCAGAAATTTCTACTAAGGTGGGACATCTGAAGACAATCGTGGTGAACAATAATACATTATTAAATATCAGGGTAATAAGATGAGGGAAGCAGTTGGGGTTAACAACTAATTCTCTTTTTCTGCTGCTCTTAAACAGGCTCAAGAAATAAATCTAATCACTCTCCTGTCTGTAGGTGGCAGCACTGATCCCCTCCGCTCCCCAAGGAGAACCATAATTTTCACTTGAGAACAAGTGCTCCAGAGAACACGGTAACACAACGATAAACTAAGAGAAACTGGTTTCAGAACACTCACCCTCACATATTGCAGATATGAACACATCTGGTGAATTTACAAAATTTCCAAAGCCTCACTTCACTTGTAAAATAGCCTCATCAGAATTCTAGCAAGATACCACAGATCACCAATAACTTTCTAAGGAACCATTGCAGAGTCCATAAAACTCTAGGAAGATCCCCCCAAAAGTCCACCAGCATCCACAGAACCCCGGTGGAAAATCCCTGAGCTGGAGAACAGCATATAGACAGCCTCAATCTGTCTGCATCAGCCCCAAGGGTCTCATCCAAGAGGTTAACTTCCCAGAATATCCAACCACCACCTTGTATGAATGGGGAAACTGAAGTGAAAGGAAGAGCCATGTTCAATGTCAAGTGGCAGAGCACTGACAGAGCAGGACGAGGAGCCTGTGTCCACCTTCTCATGAAGAGCTTACCGAAGCAGTATGGTGAGGACTGATATGGGGGCGTGGGGACAGAAATGTGGCCCTAGGCTCAGGACACATCCCACGTTTTCTCTGAAGTCAAGAACCTTCTTAGACCTGGTACCAGCTCTGTCCTGAGCAATATGTGGCCTCAGGCAAGTTTCTTCACCTTTCTGAGCATGCATGCCCCCCCACCCCCGAATGGATGAAGGGTATCTAACGAGATAGTGGCAAGGAAAAAAAAGAAAAAGAAGCTTTTAAAAAGTATAAAAGCTCTCTTGGAGGTATTATTATTAATTATTATTATTATCATCATTATCTTTCATGGTTATTAATGACCTGTTACCTGTGAGGGATCTGTCATCCAGGAATTTTGCTAAGCCCTTCTTGAACCTGTTTATATTTCCAGTCAGCAGAACATCTTGCTTTTGATCCTCTGCTCCCAGCCGAGGGAGCTGCAGGCAAACTCCCCTGCCTAGCAGCCTGGGTTTGAAGGGCCTTTCTCAGTCTCTTTTGTGGGTTCCATCATAGCCAATTGAATTCAGTGCAATCTAGCCTCACTTCCTCCCCCAAAACCCATTTGTATTCCCAGTTCAGAGTTAAGGATCTCAGGAGGAAGGAGAGGAAGCGAGAGGCTTTGCCTTCTCAAAGAGTTCCTCTCAAGCCCAGAAGCCCCAAGTAGGTGGGGACCTAGGACTCCCTCTTAAATGCCTATATCAGGGCTGAGAACAAAGTTCACACCTCCCAGCCCCAGAGAACATACAAGGACCAGGGCACCACCTGCTCTCAAAGCCCATTTTCCTCTTCATACCAGAGGCAAAGGACTGGGACTCTTTCTCAAAGGCTGCACGAGCCAAAAAACATAAAGCAAGCTCAGCCAACTTTAACACCTACCCTGGGATGAGCTCCACAGATTCCAAGTTGAAAAAGACATGGTGTGGCCCTGCCCTGAAGAAGTTCACAGTCTGATAGGTGAGACCAAGGCATAAACAATCACCTTGGAAGGCAAGACTAGCTGAAAGTCTGAATAGAAGAGTCAAGAAAAGCAGTTTAGCAGAGGGCCTAACAAGCCCTTCCTCGGATGATCAGGGGACACTTAACAAAAAAGGGATATTTGAACTGGGTGCTAAAGGATGCATAGGAGTTTGCTGAGTAAGTGAAGAGCAGAAGGAAGGAATTTCTAGAGCAGAGACAGCATGAACACATAGTGCTCAGCCAGCAGAGAAGGGCTGCTCAGAGGACATGGGGGTCCACCTGGGTGAGAACTGCTGGGCGTGAACTTCTGCCTGTCACTGAGACTGACAAATGACCTCATTTCTTGACCTTCAGAAGAGAGCTGTGTGACAATTGAGATTTCGGCCCCATAGGAGAACTCCTTGTCTTCCCTTCGGTGCAGCCTCTGAATGTCTTGCGGTGTGAAGCGTGCAGAAACTGGGCATCGATATAGCCCCAATCTCATGCCAGTGTTGAATTTTTACCAACACTATGGGTCACAGAACATTCCAGTTGAGAATGGCCTCTCAAACATATCCCACCCCTTTCCCTTAACTCCCCCTTCGCTGCAGATGAGGAAACCGGAGAGAGAAGCACCTTCTTCACCAGTGGGGAAGAGGGGTGTGAGTGGAACCCAGGCCTCTTGCTTCCCCTCTCCCTCTGCTCATGAAATGGGGTAAAACTCACCCAATTCAGCTGGAGGAAAGCTCCAGGCAAATTGGAGGTGATTATAACAGTAGCAAATTATACTCCATGAGCTAATTAGGAAGGGATTGGGGCCCTCAGCCTTAATTAATATCTAGTCCCTAACAACTTAATCCTGGGTGAGATCATAGCAGGGATCTCCCTCAAATGCCGACATTCTTTCCTCCAACAAATCACCTATATAAATACATATATTTTAATAGCAACAATTATAAAGTTCTCTGCCAACTTATGGGGCTGTTTAACATTCCTGGGTTGAGGCCACAGTATTTTTCCCCCAGTCTCCTCCCTCCCCACAACCAAAGCCTAATGAATAGTAACTCTTTTGTGGCTCTGTGTTCTATTTAACCAATATCTCCTACCCAATGGGTCTTCGCAGGGAGTTAATAAGCAGTCTGGGAGCACTGCCTGAGGAGGTCCGCAAACCTAATCATTAACTGCAAGGCCTAATCAGCATCTGCTTCCCACCCAGAGGCCCCCACAGCTACACAGCCCTGGTCCCCCCCAGTAATGGATGGAAAATCGGCGATTTCCTGACAGTTAGCAACCAATTTTCCACCAATTAGAAGAGAGATGGTGGTCTCTGGAGGAAGCTGGATGGCTCCACTGCACAGAGCTGGGAGGAAGAGAGATCCTAGAAGCACCAAGGGCCAAAAGCTGGGGAGGTGAGGGGGTGGGGGCTGGGATCCCCTCCCCCACGCCCCCCTACTCCCTCCCCAGGTCAGCCTTAGCTTGTATCAGTGGAAGGTAACTTCAGGGCACCTCCTTTTCACGGGCACCTCCATTGGAACTCTTCTCCCTCAGTGACCCTGATACACAAGAAACCTGCCCCCTCTGTCCTCCAGGGCCAGCTGACATGGGCTTCTCCTGCTGACTCTCTGTGCCCAGGACAATTCAGAAATTCCTCCAAGGCAACTGGTGTGGAGGCTTAATGAGCATGAGCTCTGGAGTTGGACAGTTGTGCCCTGAAATCCTGAATTCCTCTTTTTTCAGTTGTGTGTGACCTTGGGCAAAACATGTCAATTCTCTGGGCCTCAGTTTTCTCATTTGTAAAATGGGGTTAGTCATAGCACCTACCTGAGAGCATGGTTAGGAGGATTAAATGAGATAATGTGAGCAAAAAACATTATAGCACACATTGTACTATTCAATAAATATGTGTTCTTATTATTCTTACTATTACTGGTTTCATAATGAATGATACTCTTATTAATCAATATTAATAATAATGCACATCAGGTATGTGTTATGTACTATGGGAACCACTACCTTAGACGTCTTTGGACATTTGAACTTGGAGTTTGCTGTCCCTGCCTCTCATTGTCTCTCCCTGGGATTATAGCTACAGTCACCTCCCATCTGGTCTCACACCTCAGTTCACCTCCCACACCAGCGCCAAAGAGACCTTTCTAAAATACAGATTGACTCTATCCGCATCATTGGCTGGAATAAGACCCTGCTGCAATTTATACAGCACTAACTCCTTACCTTCCTGTCTTAAGCCCTGAGCCATTCTTCCCTACAAATTCCTCAGTTTCATCTCTCACCGCTCCCGGCCCTACTTCTTAGCATCCTAAAATGGAACTTCTCTTTAACGGCCACAGTTCTTTAACATTAGACCTACCACTCAGGATGAATGTGACGATTCAGTGACATTAAAAAAAAAAAAAAAAAAAGATACCACCTCACACCCATTAGAAAGGCTGTTATCAAGAAGACAAGTAATCAGAAGTGATAGAGAGGCTGTGGAGAAAAAGGAACGCTCATTCCCTACTGGTGGGAATGTAGACTATGGAAAACAGTCTGGCAGTACCTCAGAAAATTAAGAAGAATACAGTTACCATGTGACCCAGCAATCCTTCTCCTGGGTAGCTACCTGAAAAATTCAAAAACACATATTCACAAAGATATCTGCACCCCTATGTTCACTGCAGCATTATTCATGGTGGCCAGACACGGAGACAACCAAAGTGTCCTTCAACAAAGGATTGGCTCAAGACGATGTGGTACTTATACACAATGGAATACTACTGAGCCATAAGAAAAGATGAAATACTGACACTTGTGACACCAGAGATGGACCTTGAGAATATTATGCTACGTGAAATGTCAGTCAGAAAAAGCTAAGAACCATATAATTTCCCTCAGACGGGGAACATAAAATTGAAGCTGTGGACAGGGAGCAATGCGATGGTTGTCAGAGGGAAGGGTGGGTAGAGGGTGGCGGGGGCCTAATACGTGGTGACGGAAGATGGTCTGACTTGGGGTGGTGGACACACCGTGCAATATACAGAAGTTATATCCTAGAAATGTACACTCGACACCTACAGGATCCTATTAACCAACACCATCCCAATAAATCTAATAAAGGATTTTAAAAAGAGCTTCACACACAGTCGGTGCCCAGGAAATGTGGCTCTCCATGCTCCCACCCACAGCACAATGCAAAAAAAAGGTGTCATAATGTTGCTGACAGGCTTTTGAGTCATAAAAGAGACAAAGTCACCCTCAACCTCACTTTAGCATTTCCCGGACCGGATTGTACTCTAAATTCTCGGATAATTGGCCATTCTCATCTGGTAATTGTAACTGAATCAGACACCATGTCTCCTTCCTCAAGGAACTCAGTCTGTGGGGAAGAAAATAACAAGTGGATATTTAATGAGTACTTACTCTATGCCAGGCACTCTGCTGAGAACCTTTACATGGATTATCTCATGAGATTATCTAATTTGATCTTCATAAGAGCTTCAGGAGTAAAATGAACGTATAATGTATCATATAAAGCAAGACACTACTGGGAGTGTAAGGGAACACTATTAATAATTACATGGGGACAATAGGCATAAACCTGGCTGTCCCAGGCACACCAGGACAGATGGGTGCCCTGTCTCAGAGGTACAGAGCCTTACTTTAGAAACAAGGAAATGTGGCTTTGGGAGGTTAAGGACTACACCTACATTTACATCCCTCTTGAGAGGAGAGTTCAAACCAGGATCTCTGACTCCAATCCCATGCACACAAATAGTTAAGATTCAGGTGAAACAAAAGGTTTTCTAAGAGAAGAAGAAAGGGACATGACTCCATGCTGGAAGCTGAAAAAGGAAGAGGGGGCAGGGAAGGGGAAGGGCTGTCAGCCAGAGGCACTTGAGCTGAAGGCGGTGAGCATTCCAAGGCAGACTGGAAAGGTGCCCAGGAGGGAACATGGAGGAGCAAATAGGTGGAGGCAGAGAGGGAGAGAGGTGCTTGAAGAAGAGCAAAGAGCTGGAGTCTAGGTGACGGTAGGGGGCTAAGTTAGAGACATGGCCATTGACATAAGCCAGGATGATCCCAGAGGCTGCAGGAAATAAGTAAGAAAGAATGGTTGCTTGGCCTCCGCCCCGTCTCCTTCACACACTTGGTGCCCATCCTTTTTCATGAGACACATTACCCTGCAGTTCCCTATGAGCTTCATATTCTCTCCTTTTCCAAACATACCTTTCATCCACCTGCCTCTTCCAAAGCAGGCTAGAAAGCCCGGGCCTCAAGTCCCCCTCAGAAGTGAATTGCCTCCCTTCCGTGGACTGAAGTTTTGCATCCTCCATATTTGGGCTGGATGGGGTGGTAACCTGGCCACGGTCACCTGGCAGAACTGGAGCTCAAACAGCATCCTCTTCCCTTAGTCTTTACTTGTTTCTCAGACCCCAGTGCCCACCCCTGCTCTCCGCCACTGTCAGTCTTACCCATCTGAGCTTCCAGCTCCTCTTTCACAGAACCCAGCAGCCACAACGCTGCTTTCACAGAAGTTCCTAAGACAGGAGGTCAGTGGCAGGGGCCGGAGCTGCTGATTTGCACCTCAGGTTGTCCCTGAATCCCAAGCTCTGGAATTGAGAGGAAGGTTATCTCATGTCCATCCTGGAAGAGACTCTAGGTGCGGGTTGTGACTTGCAAGCTCAGGTCTGGGGAGGTAACACTTTGCTGGAACAAAAGGAGCCCCATACCCACAGGGCCAGGCTGGAGGAGCACCTTGGCGTGCCTCTGCCTCCCATACCTTTTCCAGCTGCACAGGCAGCTCAGTGTCCACACAGCTCTGCCTTCCTCAGTGCCTGGAGATCCCTGTACCAGTCTGCCTGGTCCCACTCACCCAGCATAAGCTCAGGGCTTGCCACTAGCAGTGACAATACATGTAGCTGACGATAACTCTGCTCCAATCTCACTCTCTTGAGCCACCCCCACAGCTCAGCCAGAAGAATGATTCTAACAAGTCTTATCACATCACTCAATATGTCTGCATCACCAACAAGAAAAATATTTGAGCATCTTCACATACAGCCTCAGGGGTACCTCCAGACCTAGGCCCTGCCCACCTCTGCAACTTTACCTCCCTCCAGTCTCCCCACAATCACTCATGCACCTTCATTCAATCACTCATTCATTCAGCAAATATGTATTAAAGGCCTTCTTCATTTAAAGCCCTTTGCTGAATGCTGAAAATCATTTCTTAAAATGATTCTACCACCCAGTTCCAATGTATGTGCAGGTTGGGGGGAAAGGGTCCCACAGCACCAAGCAATTCTCCAATACTCACTGGGCTCCTGAAATGCAACTCAATTCTGATACCAGCTACCTGGAGATAGCACCAGATTCCACAGGTTAAGGGCTCAGTCCCACATGACTGCACTCCCTACCCTGTGCTTCTGACCCACTGGCTATTAATCAGATTCCCACAACGCCCTACTTGGGTTTAATTAATTTGCTAAAGTGGCTCACAGACCTCAGGAAACCTGTTTACTCACTTGATTACCAGTTTATTATAAATGATATTGAAAGATATGAAAACAGCCAGCTGAAGAGGTGCACAGGGCAAGGCATGGGGAAAGGTCCTGGTGTCTGTCTCCAGGTGTCTCACTCTCTCAGCACCTCTGTGTGTTCACCAACCTGGAAGCTCTCCAAACCCCATCCTTTTAGGATCTTAGGGAGGCTTCATGAAATAGGCATGAGTGATTAAATCATTGGCTATTGGTGATGATTCAACGTCCAGCCCCTCTGTCTTCCAGGGAAACCAGGAGGTGGGACTGAAAAGTACCAATCCTCCATTCTTGGCCTGTTCCCCCACCAACCAGCCCCCATCCTTAAGGGTTTTACAAAAGGTACCTCATTAACATTAGCAGTTGTAGTGGAAAAGAGCTTGTTACGAATAATAAGACTTCCATGTCACCTTTATGTCTCTAAATTGATTTTAGGAACTAAAAAGAAGTGACCAAAACATTATAATAAAGGATGTTCCCATTGCTCTTATTGCCCAGGAAATTCCAAGGATTTTGGGAGCTCTGAGCCAGCAACTGTGGTCACCAAACATGTACTTCTCATAAATCACAATATTGCATTCCCAATTCTCCAACATCCCCATGCTGTGTGGGCCTCCCCTCCCAGCCTCTCCTACCCAATATAGTCCTGTTCATCCTCCAGGACCCAGAGCTGTAGCTCCCATACCCAATGCCCACCTTCCTCAAGTTTCCCAATTGTCTGATTGGGTGTTTCCTGCATGAGGCTAGAGTTCCTCAAGAAAACAGTTTGGTTTTGAATCAGCTTTGTGCCTCGCACTGCAAAATAAATTTGTCACCCTTCCCAGTTTCTATATCCCTGGGCCTACTTTTTTTTTTTATTCCATCACCCACCCCACCACCTCCTTGCCTTTTGCTAGACCTTAGGACACCTGTGTGTGCATTAGAATAAGGTGCCTCCTCCTCTGATTGGATGCAGCCCCATGCTGGGTGTGTGTCCTGTGAGCAGAGAACTTGCTGGATCTTGATCCCAACTTGCCCCTTGGCCAGGCACTCTTGTGCAGGACACACCCACACAGCCATGTGCATCATTCCCAACCCCCCACCAAGATGCCCAGCCACTGATGTTTGGGAATATACTTTCAACCGTCAGTCACACTAGCATCAGAGGTTAATGGGCTCAGAGGTTAAACAGTCTACTGACTGTTTGCTTCTTCTAAAAAGAAGTGAGTGTGGAAAATTATGAAATGATCATGGGAATTCTCGATGTTCTGCACACCGGTTGAAAGGTATGTAAGACAGGGGCCTTTCCACCTTGTTGCAGGTGCTATCACTTCAGTGGATGCTACTCATGTCAAGGACTGGACCAATCTCCAATTTGGAAGACTTTCAGCCATCTCGCTTCCCTTCTTCTCCTTTAGGTTTTGTGTTCTTAACTTCTGAGATCCAGCCTCAAAGCTCCCTTTCCAACCTTTTACATATTTGCACACACAAAGGTGTGCAAGTGCACATGCACACACACACAATGCTCAATCCAATTATTATTCACTGAAATGGGCTGTAGGAGTTGAGCCGCTGAGAAGCTGAAAGAGCCAGAAAGAGCATGGTTCTGGACCAAGTTAAAAGACAAGGGAGGGTGACATAAATCCCTCTGAGCCCTGCCATGGTCATATCCATCAGATGTTCACTCTGGGACATTAACTGGTAGGACTTGGTAGGACCAAGGTAAGCCACCACTGACACAATGGAAAGCCTTGTCCTGAGAGAAAGCAGCATGAAAAGCAGACAGTGGGAAGACCCAATAGCCCCATCTCTCCCAGTCTCTCAGGGCTCTCATGGGAGGAGGAAGCAGACACACTCTGGTGAACCAAAGAGAAGAGCCAGGACCAGGGTGGGGCTGATGAAGGGGGCAGACCTGTACTCAGTATTAACGTCCCAGGAGGCTACTGTCCAAGGTATTAGACTCATAGTCATGGAGATGTGGGAACAGACACTGGATGGTCAGTGTCAGTTTGACCTTGAAGACCTAAAGATGTGAATATCATTTTATTTCATAGCTTAGGATTCTGTGAATCTAACAGTCCACGTGCTAATTGTGATTTCATTCCATTAGTATGTGATCTTAAGATTTCTTAAACTTGACTTCTGGCCAAGATGGAGGCGTAGGTAGATACGCTTTGCTTCCTCACACAACCAAAAGAAGGATAACAACCAATTTAAAAACAAAAAACAATGAGAACTGCCATAAAATCGAACTTTATGGAAGTCCAAAAACCAAGGAGTTAAGAAACATTCATCCAGACCTGTAAGGGGGGCGGAGTTGGGCAGCCGAGGCAGAAAGGACGTGCCACAAGGCTGTGAACTGGCTAGGCGAGGAGGGGGCTGGCAGACTGGGATATCCCACATTCAAGTGTGGATAAGCTAGGAGGAACAGCTGGGGAGTGAGACAGACCATGCAACTCAGGGTTCCAGCACAGGAAAGTAAAGCCTCAAAACCTCTGGTGGTAAAAATCTGTGCGGGGTGCTGTGGCCTGAAGAAACTCTCAGCCTTGCAGGAGAGTTTGTTGGAGAGACCCACAGGGTCCTAGAACATAAACAAACCTACCCACCCAGTCATCAGCACCAGGAGGGCCCAATTTGCTTGTGGGTAGTGGGGAAAGTGACTGTAAGTGGGGTGAGAGCCAAGAAAGAGGCATTGTTCCCTCTCTGACCCTCACCCATATATAGCACCACAATGCAACAGCATGTGTTGCCCTGCCCTGGCAAATACCTAAAGCTCTACCCCTTACAACATAACAGGTGTACCAAAACAAAGAAATCTGTTCTTGAAAGAACAGATCAAAAGTCCAGAAAAAGAACTAAGCAACAAGGAGCTAGCCAACCTACCAGATGCAGAGTTCAAAACACCGGTAATCTGGATGCTCACAGAAATGGTTGAGGATGGCCACAAAAGAGAGGAAAAAGTGAAGACTATGCAAAGTGAAATAAAGAAAAATATACAGGGAACCAATAGTGAAAGGAAGGAAACCAGGACTCAAATCAACAATTTGGAGCAGAAAAAAGAAATAAACATTCAAACAGAACAGAATGAAGAAACGAGAATTCAAAAAAATGAGGAGAGGCTTAGGAACCTCTGGGACAACTTTAAATGTCCTGACACCCGCATCACAGGGGTGCCAGAAAGAGAAGAGGAAGAGCAAGAAATTGAAAACTTACTTCAAAAAATAATGAAGGAAAACTTTCTCAGTCTGGTGAAGGAAATAGACTTCCAGGAAGTCCAGGAAGCTCAGAGAGTCCCAAAGAAATTGGACCCAAGGAGGAACACACCAAGACACATCATAACTTAATTACCCAAGATTAAAGATAGGGAGAGAATCTTAAAAGCAGCAAGAGGAGAGTTTCCTACAAAGGAGTTCCCATATGACTATCAGCTAATTTCTCAAAAGAAACCTAACAAGCAGGAAAGAAGGGGAAAGAAGTATTCAAAGTCATAAAAGGAAAGGACCTACATTCAAGATTACTCTATCCAAAAAAGCTATCATTTAGAATGGAAGGGCACATAAAGTGCTTCCCAAATAAGGGATAAGGTCAAGTTAAAGAGGTTCATCATCACCAAGCCCTTATTATATGAAATGTTAAAGGGACTTATCTAAGGAAAAGAAGATCAAAACTATAAATAGTAAAATGACAAAAAACTGACAACTATCAACAACTGACCCTAAAAAACAAAAACAAACTAAGCAAACAACTAGAACAGGAACAGAATCACAGAAATGGGGATCACATGGGAGGAAGGTTGGGGGAGAATGGGGGGAAACAGTACAGAGAATAAGAAGTATGATTGGTAAGCACAAAATAGACCGGGGAAGGTTAAGAATAGCATAGGGAATAGAAAAGCCAAAGAACTTCTATGTATGACCCATGGGCATGAACTAAGGGGGGTAGGGAATCCTGGTGGGAGAGGGGGTATGGGGCAGAGGGGAATAAAGGAGAGAAAACATGGGACAACTGCATAATAGCATAATCAATAGAATGTGCTTAAAAAAAAGATTTCTTAAACTCAGTGAGTAAAAAAAATGCTAAGATTTTATTATTCCCAGACTCTGGAACTTGAGAAACTTATAATTCTAAGATTACCTGTGAGACACGGTCGTTTATGTGGATTTCTTTTAAAGATGTGTTGAGCACATGCTTTGCACCAGCTACTCTCTTAGGCACTTTACATGTATTATGTAATTCAACAGTACATAATTTACAAGTGCATTATGTTATGTACTATTATTATCCGTTTTTTTTCAGGTGAGAAACGGAGGCCAGAGAGGTTAAGTGACTTACTTTAGGTCACAGAAGTATTGTATAGTGGTCCTATCAAAACCTAGAGTCAGTATTCTTAACTGTTGTCCTAGGCTGCCTCCCTGCTTTATCCAGGTGGATGGAGGTGTGCTGGCCCAGTCCAGAGCTGAATTATGGGTCCTTCTGGATTTCTGCTCAGCCCAACTCCACCTTGGGCTGGGGGAGCGGTGCCTCTCCCTTCCTCTTCCCACCTTTCCAGGGAGTGTTCACTCCACGATCTCAGGTCCTGAATTCCCCAGGCAAAGCCAGCCACGTTCTACGGGCTGGAGTCCAAGTTTACTTAAGAAGAGGAAAATGTTATTATGGAAATTACAACAGCATTAAGAAACAGAGCGTCGCTGTATCAATCCAGGACCACAAGAATGCTCATCAACTTAATAGCTTCCTGTTGGAAACCTTGCAAGCTACGCCTGAAGCTGGCAGGCATCAGGGCACAGGAGTGAAGCCAAGCAACTGGGTGACACTCTTCCCCCACCCTCTGCTCTTGGGGTGAGTAGTGGAGCCCACTGAGGAGACCACAGGGAACCCCTCCCTGCCTCTTCATGCCCTGCAACCCTGAACAAGACAGCTGCTCAGTTTCCCATCCTCAAAAGAGGAGCCTTGGTGGTGGTGCTCGTGCTGGTGGTGCCGGAGGTGCCGGTGGTGCTGGTAAGTGTGCGCGTGCGCATCTCTGGCGGAGTGCAGGACGGAGAGGGCTGGGGCTCCTCCTCGCACCCGCCCCGTTCCACACCCTCAGCCTGACTTCAGTATAAACACAGTTGCTGATCCTTAGACCTTCTCCCCAGACCCAATGTGGAGGGTCTGAATCTAAGCCCCTGATAAAGAGAGGGCTTTAGGGAAGTGGCTGCTTTCTTTACCTCCTAAAGCTAAGGAGAGAGAAAGCCAGGTTTTAACTCTCTCTCTCTCTCTCTGTCTCTCTCTCTCTCTCTCAAGAAAGAAGAAAAGAAAACCACTAAAATGAAATTCCTGGGCCTGGGAGCAGCCAGGAGTCTGGCACGTGTCTCCTCCTGGGTAATTATCTGGCATTTAGCGCCCCTCTTCCCAGCACTTGTAATTAGCAGGGAAATTAAGATGCTGTCATCCTACCTCCCAGCCTCTCTCTGCTACGCCCAGAGGCCTGGGGAGAGGTCCACGAGGGCGGGGAGGGGGAGGGCGGGGCGGGGGGGGGGCGTAGGAAATCATTGTGGCAAGAATTGAAACTAGACATCAGGAAGGACTTTCGGCTGAGAAGGGACATTTGACTGAGAAGGGACATTTGACAGGAGAGCAGTGGAGAGTCCTCTGGGGAGCATTTTGATGTCTCTAGCCCCAGCCATCTCTCTTCTCTCTGAATGCCTGGAGTAGGCGTAGGCTGGGCCACACCCCTTCCCAGGGGATGGTATCTTGGCTTTAATGAAGCAGCTGTGCTCTTGCGGGGTCTTATTGCCTTGACCAAAATAGTCACGGAGGGCTCTTGGGTGCCTGCCTCTGTGCTGGACCCTGAAGACAGAGGTGCGTCAGACTCACCTGGAATTGCAGTTGCTGTCCAGGAAACAAAAAGGCATTTGGGGGCACAAACATAATACAAGGTTGAAGATGATCAGAGCTGAGGGAGACGAGACAAAACTAGCTACCTAATTTGGAGGGTGGTGAAGTGGGTGATGAAAGAGTAAAATATGTAGGGCCAGAGATGTAGAAACTGGGTAGGGTGACGAATTTATTTTGTAGTGAGAAAACTGACCCAAACTCAAACCCTTTTCTTGAGGAACTCTAGTTTCATGCAGGAAACATCCAAACAGACAATTGGGAGGCTGTGGGAACCCTGAGGAGGTGGGCATAGGGGCTCCGGCTCTGCATCTAGCAAAAAAATAAAAATTACTGAACTTACGAATAATTTTAAGACAGTAACAGGAGAAGGTTAAACCAACTGCGGGGCTCTGTGTGACTAAACAGGCTGCATGCCCAGGGAGCCAGCCCTGGAGAGGTGTTGCCTACTCACTCTGGAAGGAGGGCAGGTAGGTCTTGCTGATTAAGGGAGATTTCTTGGAGGAAGCAGCATTTGAATTGGGTTAGTTCAAGAGGTCAGTACTGTTTAACAGATGAGTTAGTCCCCATCGCCTATCTGGCCAGCTTTCTAATAGGCCAGGACCCTACTCTATGCTCCCTCCTCCAGGAAGACTTCCCTACTCACCCCAGGCTGAGTTAGGACCCTCTGGACTCTCACGGCCCTACTCCTCCACCCCCTCAACCCTCTGCTCCTCTAGAACACCGACTTTACTCCATTACAGACAACCTGCTTAGGAAGCTGCTTCTCCCACAAGCCTATGTGCTCCCTAAGGACAAAGTCTGTGTCTCCTTCCTGTCTGCCGTCTTAGTGCCCCATGGAAGGCCTGGGCAAGGCAGGGACTCAACGGTGATTGACTGGTGGAGGAATGAATACCCTAGAGGGAACAGCTTGGGTAAAGGCCTTCTTCGGTTCGGTTTAGGGAACACGAGGGTAAATCTTTGTCTGTGAGGCTAAAAAGTTAAATGGGGATTGGATCAGGAAGACCCTCAATGGCAAGCCAAACACAGGGTGCTCTCTAGGAAGGATTGAGACTTTATGGATTGATCTGGCTGCTTTGTAAGGATGGGTTGGGTGGAGGATGGAGGTGGTGGAGAAGAAACAGTCAACCTGGCAGGAAGAGAAATCATAAAGTTTTAACTGTGCTGAAACAAAGGTTAGGGTGTCCTGGGCCAGATGGCAGTCATGGGAATGGAGATAGAGGAAGAGCTGGATGTGAGCTTTGAAGCCCCAACCACCCTGGTGGCAGCAACACTGGGTCACCAGCCAGCTATTCCAATTATTCATAGAAATCAATCTCATTCATGGAGGCTCAGATAAAGCTCGTGTGCAGTAATGGATGGGGAGCTTAGAGCGAGGAGATAAGAGGAGGCCCAGAGTGCAGGGTGATCAGGTGGGGCTTTGCAGGAGGGGGAGGTGTGGTAAGAGGTTATCAAAACATCCCTCAAATAGCAGAGGCTCAGAGCCAGTCTGCCTAGCTGTGACTGCAAAGGGACACAGGGGCTCATCCCAGGCCCGGGGACACCTAAACATAGGGGTCCTTGGGCTTTATTCTGAACAGCAGGGTAAACCAAATCAGACTTGCTGCCCTAAGACTTGTATGAGAGGTCTAGTGCTTTCTATTAGGGGGTGGGGAGCAAAGGGTGAGGGTGTGGAGCAGAGAGATGCCCCATGCGGCCCCTTTCAACCCTGACCTTCTGAGATCCTGAGTCCATGAATCACCACAGTGGCATTTTGTCTGTAGGATCAGGAAAAGGATAGTCTGTTCTCAGCACTGGGGCGATGATGTAGGAGACAGAGGGGTGTTGCCTACTCACTCTAAGCTGGGCCAGAAAGGCTGTGTTCCCATCAGCCTCAAATCCCTCCACACATGCTGGAAAGGGACACATGGAACAGCCCTCCTCCCGAGACGTGAGAGAGAATGTGGGAGTGAGAGGTTTATTCGGGGGCAGAGGAAGAAAGTTAGAGACACTGGGGCTTCCCAGAGAGGGAGGGACAAGGATGGGGTGGCTGGGATTCCCAGATCGGTAATCAGAGGGTGATTTAGAGTTACACTAATAATAAACACCTTATTCTTACACAGCACCTGCCACTGTCCAGGCACTTTCTAGTGTCCTCACTACCCTCATTTTATAAAAGAGGAAACCAAGACACCGAGTTGAAGCAAACTTTCCCAAAGCCACACAGCTGGAGAAGGAAGAGCTGGCATTTGAACCCAGGTTATCTGGTTCCATTCTATCACTACATTGAAATTATTGTCCATTTGCCGAGGGCCCACTCTGTACCGGGAACCAATTTCACTTGGCCCCTAGGATGGGTTATCATTCCCATTCTACAGATGAAGAAGCTGAGGCTCAAAGAAGAAGAGGCAGAGCTGGGATATGAACTTGTACCTGTCTCAGGTCTTGCACACACATTCCACTGCACAAGGGCTGTGCTGAATAGACTCAAAGAAAGCAAGCAATGGGGTACCTCCAGAGGAGGGCCCAAAACCTGAGGGACCCACCCCTCCCACCATCTTCAGACAGCTTTTCCTCACAGCTGTGGGTGGAGGCAGCCGGAGGTTGGCCGGAGAAGCCCCATCTGCCGACACTCAGGGCTGGGAGGAGATAGCGCTTTTTATCTTTGCAGAGAGTTCAAGAGTTTATTCCCACCCGGGGCAGTGGAGAGCCTGGTGCCCATTCTTGGAGGGTGTCCAGTGACGGGACAGATGGAGGGGCACTTCCTCTTCACCACACTCTCCTCCACACTCCACCATCACCAGAGGACAGCAGGAAACGCCTTGGACGAGCCCTCTGACCACACACTGGCTCTGGTGGAAAGTACCGGCTCAGAGCACAGAGCTGGAGCTGAGCAGTCCGGGGTGTTGGTTGGGAGAGCACAGCTCTGGAGTCAGGCACTGTGACCGGGACGTGGGTGTGGGTACCACCTTCTGACTCTGTAACCTCAGACATGGCATTTCCCGCCTCTGAGCTTCAGTTTTCTCCTATGAATGGCTGAATGATCATCCCTGTCTTGGAGAGTTGTTGTCAGGGTTAAAACAGGAAAGGTCATGTATTTCAGTCTCCTGGCACACAGCCTGACCTTTAGCTGGGGCTCTAAGTGGAACCCTCCTTTCCCATATACACCACATGAATTTGACTCCAGTCAATGAAGCAAAGTTCACTCCAGTGTCCCAAAGACAGAGGGAATGAGCTCACCCCTCTTCAACACTTCTCTGTGCTCCCCGTGCCCTCAGCCTGGCATTCAGGGCCTCCGGGGGTTATGCGACTACCTGTCTTCAGGCCTCATTCTCTGTCTCCAGAGTCCCAGGTTGACTCTCCCCTGAACAAAGCAGGCCCTATCTTGATCTCCCATCAGATCCTTCAAGGCCCCGATCATCTACTGCCTCCTCTCTGAAGCCGCCCCCAGGCCCCTGAGGGAGAATGAATCACTCGCTCCACTGTGCTCCCACAGCCCTGAGCTCATTCTGCTTTGTGTTCCATGTATAGATTTGTGGCTCTGCCTCCCCAGCCCGCTGTGAGCTCCTGCAGGGCAGCAGTGGGGAGCTCCATCTTCTCATAAAACGCCTCGTGAAAAATCTGTGCTCAGTAGGTGTTGTTTAATCGATTAATTAACTAACCAAACAGAATCTCCTAGAATCCGAGCGTCTCAGAACCCGTAGAGCCTTAAAGGTCACCTAGTCCTCATGCCTCATTGCCTGTCAGGGGTGTCCAAACTTTTGGCGTCTCTGGGCAACACTGGAAGAAGAGCTGTCTTGGGCTACACATTAAATACACGGACACTAATGAAAGCTGATGAGCCAAGAAAAGATTTTAAGTAAATTTAAGATTTTGTTTTGGGCCACATTCATAGCCACCCTGGGCCGCATGCAGGCCATGGGCCATAGGTTCAGCACCCCTGGTAGCTGAAGAGGCCTAAAAGTGGGGGAAAGCTGGGATGGAGGAAGGAAGGAGAGGCCCAAGGCCTCACAATGAGATAACAGCAGAGGAGACACTCGTGTGCTGTCCTGTGTGGCAGACTGAAGTCACAGTGTGTTAGTTCTGATTCACAGTTGGGTAGACAAGGACCAATCAGTGACTCTCCATTGTCCTTTGGATAAAGCTGAAATCTGTTATCTTGGCGCCCTAAGTCCTTTTGTGATGAGGACCCAGACAACCTGTCCACCCTTACCTCCGGATGGACCACGCACTCAGGTTACACGACACTACTTCAGCAGCTGGAATGGGTCCTTCTCTTATACTTCCAGGCCTTACTTGCTTTGCCGTTCTCTCTGCCTGGAACACCCACCCCTTTGCCCAGGACACGCACCACTCCTTTGTCTGGCCAAATCCTACAATCCCTCAGGTGTAAGCTTAGATGTCACTTCCTCTGAAAAGGCTCCCTTGTCTCCCCTCATCTCCTTTTCTTTAGCCTCCTGTGATCCCATCTGTCACTCAAGGCTGCAATTGTCTGTTTACAGATCTCTATGTCAGGGACTGATCATTTGGCACCCCTAGTGCCCAGCCTAAAAAAATATAAATATGAATGAATGAATAAAAGGAAAACATGAATGAATGAATAAAATGTAAAATCTGGAACTCCAGACCCCAGAGAGAGACACTGCTGATTCCAAATTAACTTCAGGACCTGTGCCTGGGGACAGGCACTGAGCTGAGGGGAAACAATAGCCAGTTTATTGACCTGAGCCTTCTTTTATTTTCTTTTCTCCTTTTTCTTTTCTTCTCCTTCTTATCTCCTCCTTTTTTCCCCTAGCGACCTTTGTTATTTCTGGCAAACTTCTGAATCACGAGAAAGCATCTAGGAGGAAGGAAACCTTGGAAAGTTTCAGTCAGCCCCACAGCCCGAGGGCCTTCAAGGCCCAGGCCTCCGGTCCCCTGGCCAGCCTGGCAGCACCTGCTGTGCAAGGTGGAAGGAACTGCGCAGGCACAGTCTTGGAGGTCGAGGGAGTGCAGCTGTTCAGGTAACACTGAAGAGTTTAGGAAGCGGAAGGGATGAGCCTAAAAAGTGAGCAGGAGTTTGTGGTAAAAGACCTAGAATACCAGGCTAAGAATCTCTAACTTTACCATGAATTCAGCCCCTTTGCCATATGTCAGGCCCTCCTCCCTCCCGGTCCCCTCCTTGGGGAACTTACAGTTTGGTGGGGAGAGGAGAAAGTAAGAGACAGTCAGAATCCAGGGTAAAAGGGATGTGATACCAGGGGACACAGAGGGGCCTCTAACCCAGCCCGTCTGATAAGGCTTTCCTGGGGACATGGTTACTTAGAGGAAATCCAGACAACAAATAGGACTTCTTTTCCTTCCTTCTTTCCTTCCTTCCTTCCTCCCTCCCTCCCTCCTTCCTTCCCTCCCTCCCGTCCTTCTTTCCTCCCTTCCTTCCTCACTTTTATACTTTCTGTTTTTTTCTTTTTTTGCCTTCATCTGCTCATTCTTTCTTTCACTTATTAAGTAGATGATCACTGAAGAACTACTATATATACCACTATGCTAGGCAGGGCTATATGAGGTGAATCAATAGGCCAGTGGCCCCTGCCTCCGTGAAGATTATGGTCTCCTGGGAGACAGACATAAAAACATGATTACACCATACGCACATATAAACAAAAAAATCTCCACAAACCTGTTAAGGTCTCAAAAAAGAAAAAGAAATACTTAGTGTTCGGAGAAAACGTAACAGAGCTGTGACGTGCAGGGTAGAGGGGAGTTGGTAGATGCAGAGTGTGGAACGAAGCATCCAGGAATTGTGCACGTGAAGGCTCAGGAGTGGGAAGGGCGTCACATGTACAGAAAACAAACAGACAGAGGGAAGCCAGGGCAGCCGACATGCAGTGAGTGTGGGGGAGGTCAGCACAAGTCGATCAGGGCAGGTCATTGGTCAGGGTTCAAGCTGAGAAACAGAATGGCTGCGAGTGATAATAAAGGATTAATTACAGGGCCCTGAACTTCTGCAGTTATAGGAGGTGTTTTAACAGTTTATCTGAGGCTGTTGTACTTGTGTCTGATGCTGGAGCCTGAAGTCTCCAGGGCAGATAGTTGAGCAGGAAAGATATGGAGACAGAATCCTGAAGGTCTCACCCCTCCAGAGCTCCCCCGTTTGAGCTATTCTGGTGGCTGCAGAAGAAATGCGCCTTTCACCATGAAGCTAGACGTTCCCCTGGGCCAGGAGAAGAAGAAACCAGAGGACAGTGTGGCAGGAGATGGAGGAACTGCAGTCTGGCTGCTGCCCCATGCCAAGAGAGGGACGGCTCCCCTGCCTGGGACCCTGTGCTGCCCTTCTGAGTGTTTCACTTCCTTCTCCCAAATCTGCAAACCCTCGCTTGTGCCCTTTGCACACCTGGGATATGCAAAGAAGGGAATTCTGGGAAATTAGTTCCAGCATAATTAACTTGACACACAACAAGTCCAGAGTAGGTAGGCAGGTGCCAGATCATACTGGTCCTTGTTAAGTTTGGATGATATTTTGAGAGCCGCGGGAAGTGCTGCTTGACTTTAAGCAGGAAGGTGGGGAAAGGACACGGTCCATTTTATATTTGAAAAGGTACGCTTTGCTGCTGTTTAGAGAATGGCTTAGAGAAAAGGAAGATGGGGGCAAGGGTTCCAGACAGGAGGTTCCTGGAGGGACGCCAGCAAGCGACCACGTGGTTTAGGGGGAGGGGTGGGCAGCAGAACCGGAAAGAGGCAGATATATCAGAATGATCTGGTAATGGGTTGAGTGTGAAGGGAAGAGAGAAGGGAGGTGATTAGCCCATGGCTGGGGAAAGCATTTACTAAACTGGGAAGAAGTAGGAGAGGCAGTGGTTGGGAGACGGAAGTTCAATGTCCAAGAGTCTAATTTTGGAAAGATTGAGTCAGTGAGGCATCCAGGCTGGGGTTAGCAGGTAGGATTTGGGGTCTGAAGATCAGGAGAGCATTCAGACTGTGAGACAGATTTGAGTCTAAACAGCATATGAATTGTACCTGCGGATGCAGATGAAGTCCACTGAGGGAGAGGGAGATGAGAGAAAGGAAAGAGGAACCCTGGAGCTACCAAGGAATTTTATTTTAGAAATTTTCATTTTAGGAAAACCACCCTGTCTGTAGCACGGACAGTCATCTGGAGGGTGGTGCCAGGGGCGGAGAGATCAGGTGTTGAGGACCAGCTACAATCTTTACGTAACTAAAACAATATCAAGAATTGCTGCTTTAGGCTAAGACTATATTGACTAAGTGAGGCAAAATTATTTACCTCCTGCTAACCCCTGTTAAGACACAGTGGGTAGTGAGTGGGTAAGCTACGTGAATGAAGCCCATCCAATTCCCTACTATATCCTTTATAATTACTATTTTAATGGATGTAATAAATTTAATTCCTTAAAAGTTGCAGTGGATTTGGAAAACAAAATCATTCAGAATTCAAGGTTCATAGAAAATCAAGGTCCTGTTGATTCTACCTCATCAAAGTCTTACACATCCACCCCTCCCTCTCCAGTCCCATTTTGACCCCCACAGCCCATCCACCGTCATCCCTCGTCTGGCCCTGGCCTTGGATGGTGCCAGCCTCCCGGCTCGTCTCCAGGCCTCCCCCTGCAGCCCATCTTCCACGGGCCTCACTGCCGTCCTCTCTAAGTACAAATCCAACCATGTCACTCCAGCTCAAACACTTCCACTGGTTTCCACTGCCTCCAGAATAATGTTCGGCCTCCTCCACATGGCTCCAGGCCCTGCCTGACCCCGGCCTTGCTCTCTCTGGCCTTAGTCCCACTGCGTGCCCCACAGTCCCTCCCCAACTCTTCTTACCCCTTGCTCTTCATCAGCCACTCACTCAAGAATGAGCCCATGCAGGTCTCAGAATGAGCCTTGCCCTTTTCCCAGTTTTGCAGGCATTTCTTCTTTCCCCTAGAACAATCCCTTGGTCTAGCAAATCCCTACTTAGACTTTTGGCCCCACCACCCATGGGTAGCAGTCCCCTCTTCACTCCTACTGTGCGCCCATAGCCCTTGAGGGTTACCCTCAGAGAAGGTACCACCTTGTACTGTAATACTTGTCTCTTTCTCCCTAGATAACACAGGCACCCTTCTTTCCTTCCTATCTTCCTTCCTTCTTTCCTTCCTTCCTTCCTTCTACCTTTATCCCAGTTTCCAAAGTCATTATTGGTAAATATGTTTTAAGAAAGAAAAATTGATTCTATTGCTTCCAAGTCTGTGTAATGAAGCACTGTGTCCAGGGACACACCAAGTGGTATTGAAGGGAACTGCTGCTTTGTCGCCCTGTCCTTCATAGATCCAGTCAAATGTACAAGACTTATAGTCACCAATTCTTTGGACTTAAACCACAGGCTGTTTCATTTTCAGCACATTTTACTGAATCGCTGCCATGAATGATGTTCCTGACCACCTGGCTACAGAAGCTCCTTGGATGGTGCCTGGCTTAGATTCTACTGGATAGGCCTGCTTAAGAGTCACTGGTCCTGTCTTTACCACGTTCAGCACCTCCCAGACATGGCCACAGCTGGCCTTGAGTTCATATGTTTCTCCAGATGGGAAGAATGGTCAGTCGTTCAGGTCAAAATAGCGCTGCTTAAGGCGTCCGTCAGAGACCCAGAGCAAATTCATGGCCACAAGGCAGCGTTCCTTCTGCTCAGAGCTGTTGATGACCTCATCCACCAGGCCACATTGCATGCCCTCCAGCTTGATGGCCATGAAGGTACCATGAGGGCTGGTATGGTCCCAGCGGCTGGGGCAGGGATGTGGGGGGCAAGCAGTGGGTGTGCTGTGGGACTGGACCTACCCATTTCTTTTTATTCACTGCCAGAGCTCAATGCCCAGCACAAAACCTGGCATGTGCGATTGATTAAATAAAATGTTTACTAATAATTAAAGGAATCTTGGGGACTTTAGATGGAAAAGCTGTTGGACTATTTGGAGCAATCGCAATGAGAATGAGAGAGATATGCTTTCCCACATTCCTCATGGAGTCTGCATTGCAAGAGGAAGAGAGACAGGAGTGGGTTCCACATCCCAGTCCCATGACAAGAGCAGAGCTTTCCCCCCCAGCGCAGCACCACACGGAGATTCAGGGATGGCCCCCACCCCCACCCCATCCCCGCACTGCTCTGTGCCACTGACGTCCTCTGTCTCCCAGGCTTCCGGGCAGGGCCCACTCCATACAGGATGCCCAGGGCCTGCTTCACTTTCTCCAGACCCCTCGGCTGTAGCCAGATGAAGCTCCAACTGGGCCTGGAGCCAGAGAGAAAAGAAGGTCCAGTCATACTCAATTTCCCACAAACTTGACACTCAGTTCCCATTGCAGAAAAAACAAATCACCTTCCACTCTTGACATACCAGGAAATCACAGTATGTCAGAGCCACAGGAACCCTAAGAGAGCACCCAGTCTGACCTTTCTATCCTCTGCTCCTCATTCATTGGGCAAAAGGGGAAACTGAAACACAGAGACAGGGGTGCACTTGATCAGACCTACTCTGAGAGTCAGTAAGATTGTTGGGGCCATACGCCCACGTCTCCTGCTTCCTGGCTTCACATTTTTTCCAACCCCTAACTAGAATAATTACCTGAGAATTTACATCTGCATCCCTGAGGGACCTTTCTCCAGCCTCACTCTGCTGACACACCTCCTGTGACAGAGAGCTCAGCCCCTCTAGGCAATCTAGATAGCTCTCAGTGCTAGAAAGGCTGGGCTCTAGCCTGAACCTGAACTTGACTCACTACCCTCTGGGGACTTGTCTGGGAGCTCACAGGAGCTGGGGAGAGATTGTGTGGAAAGAAAAAAAACTAGAGAATATTGTATTCCTTGGAACACCCCGGAACAGAAGAAAGCAGGCTGGCAGCCAGCCTCCCGGGAAGAAAAACTATGAATTGGGGCAGAAAAGGAATGGGCTTGCCCCCTGGACCACATTTCCCAGAAGGCTGGGGAGGGGCTGCAGGTCAAAAACTTGGGAGTTTGGAAGGTAGGGAGTTTTATGGGGCAACTTGTAAAGTTGGCAAAACCTGTGATACCTCCTCTGTGTCACCCTCAAATCTTCGGCAAAGTGACAAAGCTCAGCAAAATTCCAATGGCAAATAAATTTTTGTAGAAAAAGGAGAGGGGGATATTTTGTGTAGGGGTCTGATGGTTTGACGTGCATAGAGGAGAGTGGGCTCCCCTGAGCAGGGGCAGAAATGCATGACAAACAACTGGGGAAAAGCCTGAGCTTCAGACCTCATTGTCCCTAAATTTCAGGAGCATGGAAGTCTCATGGGACATACAAATAACACACAAAGATGGTGTGAGCCATTCAGTCATCTCTTTATTCCTTCATATGACAGGCATTTATTGAGTGAAGACAATGTGCATTAGGCGCTGGGGATTCTATTATGAACAGACCAGACCTGGTATCTTGGATGCTCTATCCCATGTTTTTATCTAATAGTTCTTCAGGGGGTGTCCCACCTCTCCAAAGAGTTTGCCAGTTTCTCCATGGCTGGAACATATAACTGCTTCCTCCCCATCACACACCCTTCACACTGAGACTCTAGTGATCAGTTTAGAGATTCATGGGTAGGCTCACTTTCATTCGCAACATTTGTGGGTCAGTCATTTAATAAGTTAAACACAACAATGGCCACCCTGAACAGTGGTAGGACGTCATCCCACAAAGTGAAAGGTTGCCAGGTCAATTCCCGGTCAGAGCACGTGCCCAGGTTGTGGGTTTTGTCCCCAGTGGGGGCAGGTCCAAGAAGCACCTGATCCGTGTTTCTCTCTCACACTGATGTTTCTCTTCATCTCCTCCCTCTCTTCCCTTCTAGTGCAGAATAGGAGCAGGAGTCCAGGAGGCAGGAGACCTGGGCTTGAGTGGCATTTTCCCACTAGCCCACTGTGTGGTAGGCAAGAATGGTGATGTCCATTGTCAGCAATCTGGAAAACCTTTCTCTCACTTGATCCTCTCAACAAATTGTGAAGTAGTCAAGGCAGATTCTACTATCCCTACTTTACAGAGGAGGACACTGAGGCTTGAAGGAGTCAATTAGCTTGCCCAAGGTCACAGAGCTGGAGAGGGGTGGCGCCAGGAATTGAGGCCAGACCTCCTTCCCTCTGTAACACAGTGCCTCTGGGGCACATACTCCAAGTGCTGCTGTGTTGTCTCCAACTGACAGCAGCACCAGAGCTGAGCTGATTCATGAACTGGTGGCTCAAGCCTCCCTGCATCCCCGCCTAATGAATCTGCCGGCTCTTCCACCCAGCACCACTGGCCACTGACCAAGGAGAGGACAAGAAGGCAGGATGAGGGTTGGGGGTAGGCAGGGGAGACAGAGCAGAGGCAGACAGGAAGGTCTCAGAGCATCTATCACCAGGGCAGTTCCCCTTGGGATCTGTGTTGCTTGCTGTATGATCTGCCCATGAACAAAGTTCCCATCCAAAAGTCGGCCTGTCTGACAACCTGTCAGTCACTTCCTCGGGTGAGCTCCTTCCCAGGCTCCCACGGCCTCAGGCCTGCTGGGACCCAAGCAAATGGGCCAAGCATAGCTGGGCTCTGACAAGGAAGAGAAGCAGCCACTCAGACGCCAACAACAGATGGGCGGGCCCATGTCTAAAGAATCATCCAGATTTGCCTCCTGCTTTTTGGGCTGATTCTCTGAGCCCTTTGTCCCAACCCTAAATTCCTTAAGCTCTTTTGCAAAACCTTACTGGGTTTTCCTGGGTTTATGAGGTGTGACTTTTTGTCCGGTATGTTTCGTCTCCCTCATCTTCGTCTTCACCTCGGCATGAGTCAGAATCTCATGTCCTCACCGTATGATCCGTTTTAATTCTGCTTGACTGGGCATGTGTGGTCACCACGCACCCTCCCCTGTCACACCCCGTTGGCCCCAGAACACGTTGGCCAAGGAAGAAAAGATGGTGGGAGGGACCTGGGCTAACCGGATGGGGTCACACTGCTGAGGTGGGATATAGAGAAAAGGGTGACCATTCCAATTACAAACTCTGCCCAATTAAAGTGTGGGTGGGTGCTGTTGGGATGCCCTTTTGGACTGGCTCCATCTCAACAAACATTCATTGAGGACTGTTTTGTGTGGGAGCCATGCTGGGCCTCTGGGATGGAGGGGGATCAAATACAGTTCATCTCCTGAAAGCTTTCTAGATGGGCGGGGACAACAGGTCAGTGAACAAATAATTAAAAACCGGGTAACACCTGCTCTGAGAGGGGCTGAGTAGGCTCAAGAAAGGAGAAAGGACTAAGGAAGAGGCAAATTAGCTTTGTAGAAAGAGCTCAGACCCAAGACTCAGACAGAGCGGAAGTCAGAGGACATCTTGCCATTATTCACTGACTGCTCTAAGTCCTGGTGATTTATCTGCAAACTGAGGTGATAATATCACCCATATCACAGCATAGTTCCAAAGGATGGACAGTAAAGGATTTATTACAATCGGGTCAATGGGTGGAAACCTCGATGGCTTCCTGGAGGTGCTTAAGGGATGAGTGGAAGCTGCCCAACCACTCAGGCATCTGACCATTTAGGAATGTTAGAATCAGTCCAGGCAACACCTTTTCTGAGAAGCCTGGTCCTGTTCCCATGTTCTGCGCAGCATTGTCCTCTCTGTCTATCACTGACACTAGGCTGTACGTTGTTCGAGGGCTAGGACTCCCACCTCATTCACCACGGCATCCACAGTGCCTGCTGCCAACAGCACTTGAGGGGCCCCCTAGCCCTTGAACAACTTACAGCCTAGTGCCAGTGACAGATATACATATCTCAGAATAATTAAAGAATGTTTTTGCAGAATGAAATACAGGAGAAGGGGGTATAAAGAAAAGAAACAGAAGGGAACTAACATCTTAGCCCCCACTGTGTCTATGATCAGGTTTAATTCTCCCAAAAGACCGCTGAGTATTTATTTCTCTCCCTTTTACAGATAAGGAAATGGAAAAGCTCCTAGAGGCCCCCTGACTTGCTAGGGATCAGGCAGCTGGAAAGTAGCAGCCCCAGGACTCCAAGTCCCATTCAGGGATCTGCTCGGCCCTTTCATCATTCTGGTCTAACTCCAGTTGGCCTAAGGATATTTGGCCAGAGCCTCAGGGCCCAGAGGGCAGCCCCTCCCACCCACCCTCTATCCCCACCCCAGCTGTGCAAACAGACTCCAGCTGGCAGGTTCCAAGAAGGGCTGGGGGGAGGGTCTGGCAGGTCTGACAGGTCAGGGTGAGATGGGCTTTCCTGAGAACCGCTCCCACCCCAAGGTGGCCTAGAACGCATCCTCTGCAGGCTTTGGAGAGGGGCTCGGAGCCCGGCCGGGTGACTCCAGGCGCTGTGATCTCAGCCCACAGGCTGACTCGAGCAATAACTCCACCCCACTTCCGTGCTCCAAGTGTAACAGGGCCCCTCACGGGTCAGTTTTTTGTTTTTGTTTTTGTTTTTTCCTGACTGGACTCAGTGCAAATCCCTGGGTCTTGCAGTAGGACCCAGGTGTGGGTGACATCAGAGGCCCTGTGCCTCCCACTGTACCGTCGTGCCGCTGAGTGTCACGGAGGGACAGAATGCCAGGGAGCCCCATGCTCCCTCTGCCTTTCTATGTATCTTCTCTCTGCCTCAGAGTCTTACCTTTCACAGAATTAGCTTCATCTTCCCCTTCCTCCCTCCAGGGCCCAGGCGAGGCCAGGATGTTGTTACCGGAAGGGTCCTGTCCCCAGTTCTGCAGCAATCCCAGGCAGGGACTGAGTGCTAGAGAAAAGACCCCCTGCAAGGAGTGCTGTGCAGGGTACCCACTGTCTGACACCCACATCAGAACTTCTTTCCAGCCAGACCCTGCAGAGTGTGAATTCCCTTAGTTGGGAGATTCTGTTTCAGAAGGATCAGATATTCCACTTCTTGGAGGAAATGGGCATGAAGATTGATTCGTTCACACTAGGACAAACCCAGGCTGCTACATACACTCAGCAGCGGGAGGCGCATGCACTTCCCTCCACGCGTGGCTCTCAGACAAGCTGAAAGAGTCTTTCACAACACCCCCCGCCCCCGGCTCCCCGAGAGTTGAAAGCCACTTTGCCCAGCATAGAGAAGCATACTGTTGTTTGGGGACCCCACTACCCCTCCCCTGCAGCTGCCTGTGAGCTCTCGAGTCTGAGATCAGGCCCCTGTGAGTCAGAGAAGCAGCATCCGCAGGAGGAACCTTCCTAGATCAAGAAAACACACCTATCCCTCCTATGTGTGGAGTCCTAGGAGGCAGCCAGTCCAGTCCAAGGCACGTGGTGGAATTCACAAAGATTTCATCAACCACTTAATGGACATAATGCTGACGTTCTATGTGCTAGACCTTTGGGACGCGGGATGAGGTGGCAGAGGAACCAAAGAATTTGGAGTCAGAAAACATTGACTTTGTCTCATTTCTCATGTCAGACTAAGATTCAATAAACATTTTTTGCATCCTAACTTGTGTTTGTCATATTCACAGGAGTGATTTTATTTAGCTCAATATTCTATATTATGTACGTAAAAACTAGGACCCAGAAAAAGTGTCATGTTTCCAAGGTGATAACTACTGTTTCCATGGGTTCATAGCAGTACTCACCTCATAGGGCCGTTGTGAGGATAAATGAGTTAATTTATGTAAAGTTTTTAGAACAGTGTCTGACACAAAAATAAGTGGTCAATAAACGTTACTCGTAGTCAAAGTGTTTGTCTTAAATTCTGTCCGTAGGAACAACAGAAACTGAATTCCAATAACTCAAACCTCATTTTTTTCCTCCTACCATTCCAAGCTTCTTTTGAATTTTGTTTGTTTATAAACATCTCCAACAAAGAGCTACTGGGTGTTAGCTCTATCTATACTGAGGGTATTGGGAGGTGTGAGCAGCTCTATGTCCAGTGTTCAAAGCCCCTTGTAAACTGGCCTGTCCTCTCTTCCTAGCCTCATTTCCCTCTCCTCACTTTAGCAAAGGCCTTTCTCAGTCATACTGAACAATAACTAGTTCTCCACTGAGCTGACCATGGTTCTCCTGCTTCCAGGTCTCTGTCCAGACTTAAGACTTTCAATCTGTTTCTGTGGGCTCTGGAGTCCAGCGTTTGCACCCAGGGGTTCTTCTGCTGAGATAAATCTTAAGATCCATGTGATGTGAGAGATCATCTGGCTTTCGAGTCAGAGCTATGGCGCCAAGTTCCAACCTGCCACCTAGGCCGTGTGACCTTAAACGAGTTATTTAACCTTCCTGAACCTAAGTGTTCTTATCTGAAAAAATGTGTGTAGTGATTCTCATATGGATTGTATTAAATGAAAAACTGTAGAGAGGACTCTTCTCCTTCAAGTTTTTAATTCATACACACAAACTACATTAAGAGATACAGTTTTCTCAATTTTAGTTCTCTTCTATAAGATTTTTATGAACTTTTATGACCACTCTGTGTTAACTATACTGAAAGCCAGTTTAAGAAGGAATAAACTTAACACCAACCAAAATATTTGGTCATTTTGAATTTCCTCTCCAGCTGGTTGATGACATGCTCAGAGGGTCTCAAATCCCATGGGAACAGCCCCTGAACCTTACTGAGAATTCTGCTCAGTCTGGTCTTCAACACGTAGCTCCAATCCTCTCCATTTTTCAAGGCCCGTCTTCAAGTTGAATTACAACTGTGGCATCGTCCTGTGTGTATCGTGAGCTTCTTGGAGACAAAGGCTGGGTCTGATTTAGCCCAGAGTTTAAGAAAGCATCCAGGAAGCCCCTGGATGAATGAACTGCCATGCATTCCAGCCAGTCACCCTCCCATCTCCCAGCTGTCCAACATCAATTGTGAGGTAAGGACTCTGTCTTGTACAGGGAGGACCCCCTTCAAAGGTGAGAACCTCTCCCTTCTTTGTCTTGTGTTCTTTCTTCTCCTGGGATCCTTCTAGCCAGGTCCATCACTCTCAATGGGATCCTCTGCCTTCCCCATTTGATTTCTAGTGCACTCTCATCTACTCCTATCCAAGCAGGGACTCACACCTTCTTCATGCAGGTGGAAGTTGGGGTGGCACCTCAGAAGGAACAATGTCCCCTGGTCCACAGCTGGAGGCCTTTAAGGACATTTGGAAGAAACATCAGCTGTTCTCTCAGCCTTTCAAGCCCCAGGGTGCCAAATCTGAGCCTAAGCAGATAAGGAAGCTAGATTTTCATGTGCACATTTGGTGTGGGGGGAGGGGAAGGGCCAGATCTCACTTCGCCCAGAAAGCTTTTCTTATCTACAAGTTCTTTGAAGTTGAGGAGCTCTCAGAAACTGGTAGCCAGAGGGGAGCCTTTTCTCCACACCCAAGTCCCCATCAGTTCTCAGCTGGAGATTCTGGGCCCAGTCCTAGAGTCATCCTGGGTCTCAGAGGCTCACAAGTCATTCATTCACTCTGCAGCGCATCTGGGCCCAGCAAGTGCTGGGCTCTATGCTAAAGGCCAAGGAGGCTGAGATGAATTAGACCCACATGCTTATTTGCAACCACAAAAGCTCTTAAGTTGCTCTCTGCCCAAGAAGGGATGCAGACATGGAAATAGAGACAGTGTACTGAGTGCTTACAATCTTAGGTTCTAGTCCGGAATTTGCTGCCTGTATTTGATGCCTAAATGCACTCTACAGTATCTAAGTGAGCAACAGGACCTCGAGCCCCTCCTCACACACCTCCCAAGATGGGGGAAACCACTTCCCTTCCCCCTTTCATTCCGCCACCCCAGCAGCCTGTAGTCACAGCCTTGGAGTGAGTGGCTGGCAGGCTGTGCTGCCTTCCTTAGAACTAAAACAACCTGTCCCATGTGTCCTCTTGCTTGTCCTACCATTGTTCCCCTGGGGCTGCCAGAACTGCTATGGCTGCAGCTATCCCAGGACATCCCTGAAGAGAACTAGAGACGATGTCAGATTCCCACAGAGCTCAGTTCCTAAAGATTGGTTTGGTGCAGAAAGAACACTCTAGCAGCTGTGAGCAGGAGACATGGCATGACTGTGGGCTGGAGCCCATGAGCCCAAGAACATGCCACGTGAGAAACAATTCACCTGAGCCAGGCAGGAGCTAGGCTGAGGGGAGGTCCTGCAGGGCCTTGGGAAGAAGAGAGGCTGACTTAAGAGTCCCAGCTTTAGGGAACACCCCAACCAATAAGAAAGCCTTAATCCCCCTCTTGGGCCATCAGGGGAGATAAAACCAGTGAAAAACAGAAAACAGAAAACAGGAGCAGCTTCCCAGCTCCCAGCCCTCAGTCCCATCCACCCTCCAACCAGATGTGCTCCCCTCCCTCAGCTCCTCCTTCCTAAAGCATCTATTCTGAGGCTGCTAAAGTCCCTGCCTTAACAACTGGAAGATAAGGGTGGTACCTGGTTCATCTCTGTCCCATCCCAGCCCCATCCATCCCTGTGCCTTGCTTAGGGCCTGCACAGGACAAAGTCTCAGTAAATGTGTACTGAACAAAACATCACACTGGTTTATGCTGATTGTAGCTGGTGCAGAAGCTGATTGTCTAGGGAGGAGGGCGTCAGCCAACTTTAGGGTCTGGAGACCCAGGTCTTAGCACTGGCTCTGTCACTGACTTAGTTTGCTCAAGGGTGACCTAGAGCAGGTCTTTTTTTCTTCCATGGGACTCAGTTTCTCTACCTAGGAAGACCACACAAGACAGCTCTGAGGCTTACTGAGCTATAAAATAGCCCGTGATGGTCCAGAAGACCCTTCACCTTTATTGGCACATTTTATCAGGAACACCTGACAACATCTCCTTTGTCCCAAGGCACCTCCATCCCCCCACCAGACTATTTCTGAGCCCTGGGAACCAAAGGAGGAATGTGACCAACTGTAAGCTCAGCCAAATCAAGCTCAGTCACCTTTGCTATTTAAAACTTCTCTCTCCGCGGCAGTCTGTTGAAGCCGGGAGGAGAAGCAAATCCCTACTCATTTAGGAGCCTACTTTGTGGTGGCTTTACATTCCCCGGGATTAAGAGACCTCAGCACCAGCTTCCCACTGCCCTTTTCTCTAAATTCTCCCCTGAGGCCACTTGGCTGATTAGAACGTTCAACCCTGTTCAGCCCACCCCCTCGGTGACCAGGCAGGACAAGTACTCTCTCCGGAGACACTGCTAGCTGTCCTGTTTCCCAGAACTAATCCTCATTGGCAATTGCTGGCCTGGGTATTTCCAAGGGGCCTGAGTTCCACAGCCCAGAAGGTCTCGACCCTCCAGGGGCCAGGGTAGCTGGGGACAAAGTCGGCCAAGGCTGGAGCCGATCGAGGGCGGATGGTGGGGTCCAATGTGGCAAGTTTCCAAGCCCTCTCATGCTCAAGCCAGCGGAGAGCTTCAGGATAGTGTGTCATGCACTTCCATGGTCCAAATGGAAAAGTGAGGCACAGAGAAGGCATAACACTCACCTGAAGTCACTTGTCCTAAGACTGACACTTGGGATACTGAGATAAATTTCTAGTCATATAACAAACACTTACACAGAAAACTGACTATGTGCCAGCCACTGTCCTAAGCACTTTATAAATATTATTTAACTCTCCTAAGAACTCCGAAGGTAGGTTTTATTATCTCTAATTTACAAGTGACAAGGCTGAAACTCCAAGAAATGAAATCTGTTTTCCAGGGTCACACAGCTAATGTGACTAATTTAAATTTGAAGCCAGGTCTATCGTGTACTCCTTGTCTATGCCATTTGTTCATTCAGTCAGAGGAGAGAGAAGTTAAGTCCAAGTACCATGCGGTATTGGCAGTGCGGGATCCAGGCCAGATAGCGCGCAGGTCAGAGGCCAATTCAGGGCACAGGCTCACACACATCTGGCTAATGGCCCCAAACAGGCCTGCCCCACAGGCTCACTTCTGCCCCAACATGGCCGAGATGAACACTTCCAGAGAACTCCATCCACTTTGCATTTAATGTGAATTGTGCCCCTGAGGATGTGCATTGCAGCAACAGCCCAGGCCTCACCTGCCCAGGTGGCTGTCAGCCAGGTGTGAGCCTCAGACATTCAGCCAGGGCTGCTGTCTCAGGGTGAGGACTTCTCAGCTCAGAAGGGAGGCCTTGCCAGCCCCAAAGGAAACGTGCGCCAGCTGCTGCTGCAGCCCCTGCCAGCTCTGCAAGATCACGTGGAGGGCAGCCTTGGTCATATGTCTAGACAGACTGAGAACAGGGTTCGGCATCTTGGGAGAAGTTTCCTGAATTCCTTCCACCTTCGGGAATGGAAACTGAGCTAACAGGGAATTTGTTCTAATTATAGGGAAATATGGAGAATTGAACAAGAGCTCCTCAAGGTTGAACTCTTCTGTAGGGTTCCTCCAACACTCTCTCATTCTTCATCTCTCTGGTGAGAAAGCCCAGAGCACCAACTCTGTGCCAGCTCCTGGCTGAGCTTTGGGCACAGAGAGGGTTAGACTTTGCCTGTCAGTGGTGCCCATCTAGTGGAGCAGTAAAAAGTGAACCCATGAGCTCAGCCCATGATGGCACAGGTGCCATCAGCAAGGGGGATTAGGGGAACCGGACGGCTATGGAGCACAGGTGTCCCCAAGTCCATCCTGGAGGTCAGGGGAAGCTTCCAGACAAAGTGCCAAGTGACGTCCTCTTCCCTCCTTTCTCCCCCAACTGCAGGGCCCAGCTGAAATGTCACCTCCTTCAGGAAATCTGATTTCTTCAGGCTACTCTTAGCACTTAACACTTAATGGTCACCTAACACTTACCCATTCAACAAATACTGACTGAGGATGGAACAGTAAGCAAGAGGGATGAACCGCACACTCGTGGAGTTCATGGCTGCTCCCTTCTCTTCTCTGAGAAGGGTTTGCACACATTTCCCCCAGCAAACCATCTCAGAGAGGGTGTTCCTGAGTGTGTATGACTGTGTGTGTGTCTTCTTCCTCTTAAGCATTTCCCACATTTCTTTCAAAAAGCAGTCAAGCATTATGCTTAAAAACCTAGTCTCTGGCATCAAATATGCACATCTGAACCCTGAATCTCTCCCTGCATTATCTTGAGCAAGTTACTTAGCTTCCTTGAATCTCAGTTCTATTGTCAAATTAGTACAATGATGGTAACTTGAGAAGGCTGTGTGGATTAAATAAAGTAATCCACGTTAATTGCTTAACCTAGAACTTGGCTGTTTGTGTCTTTATGAAAAAGGAAGAGTTTCCACTGCCAGTCCCGATGGCCCACAGCGTGTCAGACAGTCCTTGTACTTAGTAGGCACTTTACAAATGCCTGGTGCTTGACTACTCTTTGGCAGAGAATGGAAAGTAGATATATGCAGACTTTAAAAAAAATTTATTATGGTAAAATATACATAACAAAATTTGCTATTTTAACTATTTTTAAATGAACAAGTCAATGGCATTAAATACATTCATAATGTTGTGCAACCATCATCAGTATTTATCAATATCTTTCGAACTTTTACATCATCCCAGACAGAAACTCCACACCCATTAAACAATAACTCCCCCTTTTTCCCTCCCCCCAACCCATGGTAACTATTATTCTACTTTCTGTCTCTATGCTTATTCTAGGCACCTCATATAAGAGAAATCATACAATTTTTGTCCTTTTTATCTGACTTATTTCACTTAGCATATTGTTTTAAAGGTTCATCGTGTTGTAGCATGTGTCTGAATTTTTATTCCTTTTTAAGGCTGAATAATATACCATTGTATGTACATATCACATTTTGTTTATCCATTCATATGTTGATGGATATTTGGGTTGCTTCCACCTTTTGGTTATTATATTACAAATAGTGTTGCAATGAGCATAGGTGTACAATTGTTTTGCGTATGTTCTGACAAGTGAAATTGTTGGATCATATAGTAATTCTACATTTAATTTCTTGAGGAACCACCCTACCATTTTTCACAGCAGCGGCACCATTTTACGGTCCGACCAGCAATGCCATATGGTCTTGAATTAAGAGTTAAGAGGGTGTAAGGTGGACTCACAGGGTGCCTGGTGCCCTTCTGTAGGGACCTTCCCCAAAGCAATGGAAGCAGAGTGGTAACAAACTGGGACAAACCCAAAGGAGGAGCTTAGCGCAGAGAGGGGACTGGAGCTACTCTGAAGAGAAAGGGTGGAAGGGTGGTGGAAGGGCCCAGAGTGTGGGGCCTGGCGAGAAGGCCCAGGCGGTGGGATGGCTGCTGTGTGTGTCCGCCATGCTGCTGGGGACACAGTGGGCAGCCGCAGAGCCACAGTGAATCCAGTCACAGTGGTCCATGGAGGCTAGATTCATCTCAATATGAGGAAGACTTTCAGGGAGAATCAGAGCTTTCCAGAAATGTGAGTGGGGAGATTCCCGTCACTGGAGGTATGCAAGGAGTGACTCATGTCCTTTGAATGGGAAGCTAAAGGCCATTGGAGTTTGTACTGGATAGCTTCTGTGAGCCTACAGAGCAGTGTGTTCTGAAAGTTTGTGTTTCGAAAATTCTGCAGCTGGATTCCATTTGAGCCCATTTGCAGACCAAGACTCTGTAACTTGCTATTCCTTCCCATCTAGATGAATTCTACCCCGACGTTGCTGAGACCTCATACTGGTATTGGCACAGACACTGCTCAGCCCTAGCAGGGGTGGGCTTCACTTCTATTTGCCAGTGAGGATATTAGGTAGCACTTTAAGTTCCTGTGGCTCCTCTCTACCTTTTCTGTTAAAAATAATACTGTGTGCATGCAGAGGCTGCAGGGAAGGGCTTGGAAATAGTGCAAAGAGAGAGGACAGAGGGCTCTGCCGTCTGGCCCGCAAGGGCCTCCAGAGTCTACCCTACTCCCACCCCCGACATCTCCTCCCAGCCTCTTACCTAGGCACAGAGCTGAACTTGTCTCCTTCTCTGCTCAGCACTCAGTCTCCCTGCTCCAGCCATTCTCTCTCCTGTATCTTCTCTCTTTCCAGCCACTCAGTGTATGCTATTGGCCAAGCCTACTTCCTGGGATAGCTCTGATTCTCTCTACCTACACAAATCTTGTCATTTTTGTATGGCTCATCCAGGTTTCCCTTCCAACAGAAAACCCACAGAGATCTTCCGTAAGGCTTTGTGTGCTGGGGTACCCCTTAACGCAGTCCTTCACTGATGTTCATTTATTAAGTACCGACTTGTCCCTTGGACTGTATTATACACTAGGGATCCAGCAATAAAGACAGGTGACATCTTTGGTACCAATGGACTTATATTTCAGTAGGAGACACAGAAAATTAACATGGAAACAAATAAACACATAAAATCATTGGTAGAGGCACAATTGCTGCAAAGACAATAAAACTGGGGGTAAAATGGAGGCTACTTTAGATAGCATGGTCAGGGGAGATCTCGCAAAGAAGCAATATTTGAACCAAGGTATGAATTATGAAAATCTCCAACCCTGAGAGGACCTGGGGGTATAGGGTAGGGGGAGACATCCAGGGGCATGTGAAGGCAAAGGTCCCTGAGTAAGTTTGGTTTGTTTAAGGAAACCAAAGGTGTTCACTGTGGCTGAAATATGGAAAACAAGGCAGAGAGTGGGCAACATCGCCATAGAAGGAAAGGCAGGGGAGATGATGCCAACCACAGTGAGGCTTGCAGTGCGAAGCAAGCCATGAGGGTTTTAAGCACAGAAGTGATAGGATCTGATCTATGATGTAGAAAAGATCACCCTGGTTGCTGCATAGAGAATGGCTTGTAATGGGAAAAGATGTGAAACAGGGAGACCAATTAGGAACCCACTGGAGAGGACCAGGCAAGAGATGACAGTGGCTTGGACCTGGAAGGTAGCAGATGGCAGAAAGGGTCAGGTTTGAGATACATTTTGGAGGTCCAACGACCTAAGGATTGGGAAGAGGAAGACCTGAAAGAGAAGATGACACTTCTCTGGGTTGTCGGGTTGTAGAGAATGATGAGGAGCCTTCCAGAAAGAGAAAGAGAAAAGAACATTCCAGGCAGTTTTTTTAAAAAAAGATATAGAGGAAAAAACATGGATGGTGTTTTCAGCATGATGGCCGGAAATGGCATGCACTGATGAGTTTTCAGAGATGACAAGTGAGAGGTCAGACAGATAAGTACATAAAGGCCTTGAGCATCATGGGAAGGGCTTAGACTCTATTTCTTGTGGGTCATAAGGAGACATTGAAGATGCTAGCACATAAGACTTGTACCATATATGTTTATATAAGGGCCCCACTCATAGACCCCAGTACTGGTGACTGTGGAAAATGCTTTCACAGGTATTTCATGGGATCCTGTTGAAACAGCCTGATGATTAGCAACTGTAGATTTTCCTCCTCCCCATGCCAAAGGCAACTTGGTGTCCAGGTTAAGCTCTGTTCTAGGTCGTAGTCTATGAGTTCTCTGGGCATCTGTATACCTGGAGCTAGGTGGCCACTGTCTGGTAGACAAAGCATCCAGCTATGGATTCCAACCAACCTTCATTGACTTTATACACCTTAGGTCATGCCCAGCCTTTCGACAGTTAGGATAAGCCCAATCCTACGCACCTGTTGTATTTTTACTAGCTAGTACCACCAGAAGCTTCTGGACACAATTCCTCATGGAATTTTATCAGTCGCTTTTCCAAGATTTTAGAGAGAGATTGATGCGTTCACCCTAGCCATGGCTTGGTCTCCAAGAAAGCTATTTGACTTTATGCAAACACCTTGCTCTGGGCCTTAGTTTCCCAGTCTGGAAAGTGAAAGGTTGAACTTAGAGACCTAAGGAGTTTTCCAGCTCCAGAACCCTCTGACCTGTTTACTTTGCTCTCTTTCTGCTCAGAACCCATTTGCCTTTTCACTGTTCATGTAGAGAACAAAGCCATAGTGTTTGGATGGAGCCTATTCCATGATTGGTCTCAGTCCCCTGGGGCTCAGAGCCCAGTTGGATTCCACTGACAGGAAAAGCAGAATCCTACAAGGGTCTGCTCTGCCCATGCATTCTGGAACGCTCTTGCAAAGCCTGAATTCCCAGCCCACACACTAGAGCAAGCCATCCTCCCTTTGAAACTTAAGAAAGTTGCAGGCACAGCCATTTACCTGTCACATGTTTTTCATAATTTCCCTGGCACCTTCGCTAATCATTGAAGCGGGTTTTGGCCAGCGTCAGGGCGCGCTCCAGGCCTGAGGCAGGCGTGCTGGACCGCAGCTCATGTGGAGGAAGAGAATTGGAGCCGAGATCATACAGGGCCCCTCCTGAGGGTGTCCAGCCACAAGGGTCTGCTCATGAATATTCGGGGGTCCTGCTGAAATCCAGGAAGCAACCTGAGTTGCAGGAGGACAGAACAGATGTCGCATTGGAAAGTCCATGAATTTCTCTGAGTGCAACCCTGTGTGGTTTGAGGAAGAGTGAAGAATTACAGAGGGGTAGAAGGTACTGAGCAACTCATGACTGGCAGGGGATGCAAAGCACCAGATATGTTCATTTAGTCATAAAAACCATATGTTATCCCTTCTCTGACAGAGATCAATGCATGTCCTGTGCCAGGCACTATGGGTACAGTATAGGACACCAACCCAGTCATTTCCTTCCCAGAAACACAGACTAATTAGACATGAACATTGTGGTTCTAACTGCACACACTCAGGAGAAGGGGACATAAATGTGACCCTTGATGACTGCTTGGAAGGCTCTCTGGCAGCGGTGACATGCCAGGCCCACCAGGAAAGACACAAGGGGAAATAAATGGCTCTGCAGCACCAGTGCAAAGAGCTTGGACTTTGGACCAGATGAGCTTTGTTTCTCATCAGTAAAATGGGAAATGAACTAAGGAGGAAACATACCTTGTTCAAAGTGGGAGATCTTGAAATAGTTGGGAGGGTAGGGGTAGGAATGAGAAAGAGTCTGGGGAGAAAATCTTCAGCATGGCTGCCTCCCCAGGCTTGCTTGGATCCCTTCCCCCGCCCATGGCCAAGGTTGGAGTAGGCAGGGTCTGGGCCAGCACCCCAGGTCCTGGTGGCCTGTTTGCCCTGAGCTTCCTGAGGCACCAGTGCCTGCTGCAGGCTCTGCGGGCCCAGTGAATTTCCACAGGCCAGCAGCCCCACTCGAAGGCTCACACCTCTGGAACTTGAGATACTAGACAAGTTCAGGCTGTGGGAGTGGAAGGGAAGTGCTGCATCGGCAGGATTTGTTGGGAAAATGGGCCTCCAGGGTGGAAAAGGGAAATAAAGAAAAGGATTTCTGCTGTAGCTTGTTTGTAGAGAGCTTCAGGTCTTAAAACCTCCCCCCTCTCCTCCTGCCCCAGCTTTTTGCTGGAGAACCAGCTTCAGGATCTGACCTGGCAGAGACACGTTTCCTCCAGGAAGCCTGCCTGGTTGGCCTGGGCCCTTAGGAGCCTTCACTCTTCCAACCCTGTGTGTCTGGCTCTGGCTTCCTCCTCATATGCCAAGTACAGTAAGTCCTCACTTAATGCCATGGATAGGTTCTTAGAAATTGCAATTTGAAGTGAAACAATGTATAACAAAACCAATTTTATCATAGGCTAATTGATACAAACAAGAGTTAAGTTCCTATATATCCTATTTCTGGTCACAAAAACATCACCAAAGTTCTAAATAAATAAAGACCCAAAGCACTTCTAATATTAAACATTGAAATAAATGTGAGCTATCCATACATTCAAGAAAGATTAATAAAGACAAGTAAGATGATTCTTTTCTAACCTGCTTACTCTAGTTCAGGGTTGAGGGTTTCCAGAGCACATCCTAGTAGACCAGGGCACAAAGGCAGGAGCCTGCCCTGGACAGGACACCCTTCCATCGAAGGGCCACCCACACCCACAGCCACACTCAGTCTAGGACAATTTAGACACACCAATTCACCCAACATGCACATTTCTGGGATGTGAGAGGAAACCAAGAGTACCAGGAGAAAACCCACACAGATGTGGGGAAAGTATGCAAACTCCACACAGACAGTGGCCCTGGCTGGGAATCAACTTTTTTCTATCAACATTAACAATGAAATGACTTTGAAGGAAAAGATGGTATTCAAGGACCTGCATATGCTGCATATTTGCAGCGTGCTCTGCTTGGAAAAGTGCATTTTTGACTGAGGTCGTAAGCTTCCACCTGAAAAGGCAAAAGGGAGAGTAGAAAATATACATTTATTGAGCCCTGTATACCTTGCCCTGAGCTGCATCATCATCATCTTACTCACACTTTGCAATAGCCCTCCCAGGCAAGGACCACTATCTCCGTTTTATAGATGAAGGGCCCGAGGCTCAAAGGAATGGAAGTTCTAGAACTGGAACCTTAATCTGCTGGACTCTGAAACTTATTTAGCTCCACCGTATCAAAGCAAGATCCTCTGTGGAAAAATGTGTACATTCTGTGGTGAAATAAGTTTGGAAAATACTGCATGTTAAGCATTCCTCTTGAGTCCCCCCAACCCACAGTAGTGCATTTCAGGCTCTGAGAAGTCCTGCCAAGAAGATTCCTGACCTATTTCACTTAGTCCAGCACCCCCAGGAGGACACCTCGGTCACGTTACAGCTGCTGACATCCTCCGAGGCTCCTGGGCATGCACTTTGGGATATGCTATCTATAACACAAAGATCACCAAAGCAGGAGTGCTCAGGAACAAGCTCTCTGAGGAACTGAAGGTGGGTCATGTGGGCTGAATTAGATGTGAATGGGAGGGGGAAGGAGGAAGGACAGATGCAGCGGGGGTGCTTGTGATGAGGGGTCTGGAGAGGGAGGCAATAGCCTCAGCAGAAGCCCAACATCCTAAGTACCTGAACTGTAAACATCTTCTTTGACCACAAAAGTCTGTCTTTAAAGCCAGAGGCACAGAGTTTTTCTAGTCATGCTATCAGGAATTGCAGGCAGGAGACAGCAGTGAAATGAATATCTGTCTGTTGCTTAATGAAACAGGCAAAACGTAGCATGAGGCACTTCAGTTAGACTTTAGTTAGGTCACCAGTAGAGGAGTCGAAACTGTCTCCTGTAAACCATATGCATTATCCTACCATCACCCCTTTGCGCATGTCCCCCACCCTAAAATGACCTCCTTTCCACACATCCCCATTTGCCAGCCTCCACTGTGCCCATCACGAAGACTGAAGACTCCATGCTTCCTGACTTCTCCGGAATCGGGAAGTCCCAAGCCATTTCCCCTCCCCAAGGAGATGATGGAGACTTAAGACCTCAACATCAGGACCTGGAATGTAAGTACCAAGATTAGGCTAATACATAGTCCTGCCAAATTCTGTCCAGGACTGAGCGCACCTGGGGCGACATACACTGGTGAGCCACTGCAGCGTGACAACCACTGCTGTGTCCAAGTTGCCCAGACGGGAGGCTCCTGGTAACTGTCAGATGAGACACAGGTGAAGGAAAGAGGCGGGGGGCATTTATAGATGGGAGTGCAATCAAACTCTTCCAGTAATACCTCACACTTGTCTAGAGGGGTGTATCTCAAAATGTGGTCCCCAAACCAGCAGCAGCAGCATCACCTGGGGACAAGTTAGAAAAGCAAGTTTTCCATGCCGCCTGTTCCAGACCAACTCAGTCAGAAACTTTGGTGCGGCCCAGTCAAACGTTTTAATAGGCCTCCCAGTGATTCTAAAGTGCACTAAAGTTTGAGAACCACTGACCTGCAATCATTCCTGTTATGATAATTGCTCCTCAGGAGAAGTAGCTTTAACACCCCCGCCCCGCCCCCGCGCCATAGTGGACAGTGGCTCAGAGAGGACATCTGTTCCATCCTAGGACTCACAGCGAATAAGCTGCAGAGCTGGGGCTCCCAAGCCCAGTCATTCTCAAGTTTCCCGGCAGGCAGGCAGGCAGGCAGACAGAGCAGGGGGCCCAAGGTACTGAGAGAGCTGCTTGCCTCGGCCCCAGAGAACGCATTAATTGGCTCATTAATAGCTGTGATTAGAGAGAATGGAGAAGCCTTTATCTTTGAAGTGCCAGGCTGCGCCCTAGAAGCTCATGCAGGGAGCTTGCTGTGGCTAATTAAAGCTGAGCTGTGTTTCCTGTCAAGAGCCCAGAGTGTTAAGGGCTTCAAGCGAGAAAAATTAAGCTTCCATTTCATTCAGGGGTAATGGACAGAATCGGTAGAATGAAGATGAGAAGAAGGGGCCTTTTCAAGGGGCAGGGCCCCTGGGCTGGAGGCAGAGCTCTGGATCTCTTCTGAAGTGTGTGACTGAAGAGACATTGCTGGCTTTGGGGGGACTTGGGGTTTTTCCACATTCCCACAATGGTAACCCTAGGTCTGGCATTGTCTTCATTCTCATTTTTTATGGGTTTTTTGTTTGTTGGTTTGTTTGTTTTTAGCATTTCAGCTTCTGGCCTCTGACTGCCCTGGCTTAGGCGTGTGAATTCGAAGTGGGGAGGGAGGCCTGGTGACCGTCCTGGCAGTGACACAGTCTCGGGACTATAAGGTTCTAGTCCCAAAAGGCATAATGACCATAGGCTCTCAGTGCGAGAACTATGACTACTACTTTATCAGCCACCTTTCCTGGACTCCTTACTAAGTGCCAGAGAGGGGGCTGAGTGTTTTTACATTATCTCATATAATGTCCTCAGCAGTCGTACAAAAAAAAATGCACAAGGTGCAGCTATGCTAGTTGGCTTGTCCAAAGACACAGGCATCTGAGCAAAGGATCAGATCCAGCTGTAGCTGAATCAAAGCCCTTTGTTCTTAACCACTCATGTTGCCAAACTTTCCTGACCTTGAACTTCCTTTCTTGGGGCCTGGGTCATTTCAAGTTGAGAATGCTTATGCCACCTCGCTTTTCCACCTGGTGAGGGGGCCTGGGACCTCTCATCCCTTCTTATCCTTCTCCCCATCCCCACCCCTCTCCACTTCAGGGGAGTGGTGACTGAGGGCAGAACCTTTTTTGAGGATACACAGTGGGTGGGTTAAAGGGTCAAACAAGACACCAGCTATGTGATGTTTAGTTTGCAGAGATGATATTTCTGAACCAGAAATCAAGACATGTCTAAAAAATGACCTATTCTTATTTGATTAATTTCTCTGAAAAGTTTGATCAAAACAATCAAATCATAGAAAGGTTGTGAGGATTTATAAATTTAGTGAAAAGGGTATTACATAAAAATAAGTACAAAGATGAGCTCAAAATTGATATTTCAGTTCAAATAAGACCCAGAGAGTTTAAATGAGCACTACCCCAGGATCCCCAGAGCACAACTTTGTATCTTCGAATAGTCAAAGGCTTTCCCTGCTTTAAGGCCTAAGGGAAATGCCCCCTCCTCCATGGATCTGCCTCCTGCCCCCTACCCCTCCATTCCCTGCCCTCCCTCTTTAATGGCCTGTTTCAGAATTGGATGTGGGCCTGCCCACGCCCACGCCCACGCCCCAACCAGTTCTGAGATTCTCAGAAACAGTCCCAGTCATTCCTGCCTCCCCAGAGCCCAGGCTGAGTAGACAAATGAATGAAGGACCAGTTTGTTTCTGGGGCTAGAATTCATCTCCTGCTCCCTGCACTCCCTAGGGCTTTGTGTCTTCCTCAGGTCCTTCAGCACAGCCGTGATCATGGGTTTCTGTTTCTGCCCTCTACCCCCAGACATCATAAGCATGTCCAGGGTAGGGACCAGGTCCGACTTACCTCTTTATCGCCAGTGCTAGGGGTAGAGAATTGGGGAACGGTGCCCAAGAGACCTAAGGAAGGGCTTGTGGAAAGAATGAATGACCGAGAGAACAATAACTTGCATCGAACCAAATTACTTTAGAAATGCTTCTTCTTCCGCAAAGGGTTACATTAACCTGTATGTGCGAGCCCACCTCTCCTCAGCTCTGCTCTCTCCCCAGCAACTCAAATCAAGTTAGAATGGGTCTAGGCTCAGCTGAGCCTAGAAGATAGGGCTGGGGCAGAGTCAAGCTGGCAGCTCTGGCAGGGCAGAGGGTGCAGGGCCTACTGACTGCTATTGCCTAGGCCTCCTTCACATAGTGATGGGGGAACCACCTGCAGCTCCCCAACCTGCTCAGCAGCTCACAGCTCACCGTGGTATGCTGCGTTCCTCAGAGGCCTGCATATCTTTGGCCTCGCACAGTAGAGAGAAGCCTGGCTGCCTCACTGATGTTTCTGCCCTCTCCACATGCCCCCACCCCATGAAATGGGGTGTTAATAGCAACGCCACCTGCAAAGTGTAGTTGAGACACAGAGCACAGTAGCCAATGGGATGGGCAGTGAAAATCATGACGGCAGATCCGTGGGCAGCACCCTGCCCATGATGGCGTCCATCAAGCCAGCAAATGGTGTGGTATGCGGAGAGGAAACAGACCAAATTGCGCTTTCCTGTCCTTACCACCTGGCTTTCTTCCTCTTCCTGGAGTTGTTGGAAACAGCCTGGTGCTGCACAGAGAGAGAGGGCTCTACCCTACCCATCAACAGGGGCAATGTGAGACCCACGTTCTGAACACATTGTCCACACCAAGCCCTGGGATGTTAGACACATCCATACACATTACTTTATTGACTTTTACAGCCAATATTCAGAGGGATTAACCCCCCGGAAAAGAGAGGGGAAAATGAGACCAGAGACACTGAAAGAAGAGGTTGAAGTGCCTCCTGTTAATCTCAAATTTCAAGGCTGAGCCAGACCTGAAACCCAGGATTTGCTGACCCCACACTCTTGTACTCCCTCCTCCACACCATGGATATCCATTCAGCCTCATCGCAACCATGCACTTTCTCTGTTTCATCAGGCAAGTGCTTCCTGCGGTGCCTGCTGAGGTCCTACCCACCTCTCAAGGTGCAACTCACATCCAGTCAGCTCAGTCACGTGCCTACTTCCACAACCCTTTAACTGATACTTCCTATTTCTGTTATAGCTGGAATCATGTAATAGGATGGATTGCATCCTGCCTTCGATTGGAGAGGACTGCATGAGCCTGGGCCTCTCCCTCCAGATTGGGTTCCTTGGAGAAACAGAATCTATAGTCAACTTATCTCTGTGCTCCTCTACACCACCCAGCCACACAGCTGTGTTCAGAACCCTGTGCAAAACAGGGACACGGAGCAGATGTATCTACTAATGTGTCTCTTCTCCAGGCCTGTTTTCTCACTGAATGGTCAGTGAGTTGGACTAAATCAACAGTTCAAAAAGGCCAGGGTATAAATCCTCCATAACCCACCTGCCCCATTGCCTCTCTGACTTCATCTCTTATATTCCAGCAGTGCTGGTCTCCTTGTCCTTTTAAGAGATCAGTCAGCCCTGCCTCGGGGCCTTTGCACCTGCTGTCTTCTCTACCTGTCATGGTCTTTCTCCAGATTTCCCCTGGTTCTCTCCTTCACTCCTTCAGGTCTTCTCTCTCCTGACCACACTATTTAAAATTGTGCCACCCGCCTCCCTCAGTATTCTCATTCTCCTTCTGCTTTGTCTTCATTGCAATTATCAGCATCTTACATTTTTTAAGAAATACCAGGCTATTAGCTAGCTACCTTGGACTTAACCTAGAGAGGTGATTCAAAAATGCAGGTACCTGGCTCCCAGGAGGCAACTAAACCAGGATTTCAGGGGCCGGGACTATTTGCATTTTATAAAATCCCTCCAGGTGTTTCTGATGCCCAGGCAGAGCTGGGAACTGCTGTGAAAAAACCACTACAAACTAAAGCCCCTCCAAGCCTCAGCCTCAATTCCGGACTTTATTCTACCCCTTTCCCAATGCATCATCCCTCAAACTACACAGAACTCTGCTGCTCTCTGACCATAACATCCACTTTGTACTTCTGTTCAGCCTTTGCTCTTACTCTCTTCTCTACTCTAAGTGTCCTCTCCAGGACTTTCAGCTCATTCTCCAAGGCACTGCTGTTGCCTGCCACCTTCCCTGAGAAGCCTGTCTGCTCCCTTCACCCCCCACCCAAGTCAAACCCCTAACTTTCTCCTCTATACTCAGAGGATTTTGCACATACCTTTGGATATCTTTGGTATCACACTATCTTCTCATCAACTTTTCCAATACATATCCTTCTCTGTAGACCGTGACTTTGAAGGCAACAATGGAGTCAGATTCGTTGATATTCCCAGTGCCTAGCACAGTACTCAGCACACAATTAGAGCTTTATAAATGCTGTGTGTGAGTGAATGTCCTAATGAATGCATGGGTGGTTAGGCACATGCACACCTGGTAAAGTCAGAAGTTGTAAGGTTAGTATAGTTTGTCTTCAAACTGACCCAACGTTTTCCAAGTTCATCTTAGCACAGCTGGCCATTGATTATAGCTCAAGTCTGTTCTTAGGACAGACCCTGACAAGAGACCTCCTACCTGCCTATTAATGAGTGACCCAGCTTAGCAGGGCAGATCTTACTCCTGGAGGGCCTTGCTCTGTTCCAAGCAGTCAAGGAATGCAAGCCTTCTGCTACAAAAGTTCTAGACATCAAATCAGTCCTAGGGAGATCATTTGTTCATGGGAAGGACTTTCTCATACCTCCCCAAGTCTGGTGACAGATACTCAGCCCACCGCATCACAGGATACAAAGACATTTATCCCTGAGGGTGCTGTAAGCAGTAAGGAAAAACAACATCACACAAACATATGCACACACGCAACAGCAAGCTCTATAATTTGGCATGAACTATCAGAGATCATTGGATGCAATGTCTCCACTCTTCAGGTGGACTGAGAAGGTCAGAGAGATCAGATACTTGCTGAGGTCACTGGGCCATAGGACTTACCCCCTTTTAGTGGGAGGTTCCTACCCTGCCATCCTTCCCCATCTCTCACCCCTTTCCTGCCAGAGAACGGCTGGACTTCCTCTTAACAAGAGCCATGATTAATGTCGGCTGGGCCCAATTAGCGCCAAGCTCTCTCTGGCCGCCAAGTGCCCTGCCGGCCAGCAGCTGAGGCCTGTCTGGCAGGACATATTTGGATGATGAAGCCATGCTGCGTACTAAGTTCGGCACAGGAAAGAGCAGCTCAACTTGGATGCCCACCAAAGGCTGCCAGGTTTGGCTCCTTCCCACGAGTTGGGCAACAAGGCTTTTCTGGCAGGGGATAAGGGCAGTGCTTCCTGGGCAAGAGGGGCGAGGCTGGCCTGCAAGAGCACTGCTCCAGGGCAGAATGCCCTCTCCCGGGCTTGGCGGAGCCCAGGAGTGTAGGCGGTAAGAGAACCCTGATCTGGGAGCCAGGAGACCTGGACTCAGACCCAGCTCCTCCACCAACGCCTTACTGGGTGACCCTGAACACACTGTTTATCTTCCGTTCTACACCTCAACTTTTCCCTGCCTCAGGAAACACATGAAGAACATTCGAGGTCTCAAGAAAAGTGCCCACTCTCTTCAAGCCTCAGTTTCCCTCATCCATAAAATGGGACAAGCACGGCACCTCCCTCACAGGACTTGGCATGAGGATTCTCATACAGTGCCCAGCATGTGATGAGGGCCAAGTCAGCCACTTGCTACCCCTGTATGACTAGCAGCACATTGAGGCAGTCACGCCACCTCTTCGGCTCTTGGTTTCTTAATATGCCTTCTTCACATGGGTTGGTGTGAAAGGCAAAATCAGAAACCGAGGCTCAGAAAATAGTTTGTGGGAGTTGGTACAACTCAGAAATGATAGAATGGGTTCTGAATTTAGGCCTGCCTGACTCTGCAGCCCAAGCTCCACCCACAGTTCCCAGTATCCACTCACTGCCCACTGGCTCTCAGACCATACTTTTAACAATGGGTGTGCAGCTCAGAGCTGGCCTGCAGAGCTCACATATACCAGCAGACCCAGCCTCTGGTTGCTCCTCCAAATCATCCCTCTTAGGCAGATGACAGTACTTCTGAAAAGCTCAACCTTCTAGGAGAAAAGACTGAAACAGAGAGCAAGGGAGGACTGGCCCGAGTGCCCAGCGAGTGACGTGCAGGCCCTGAAGAGATGACCACAGGTGCCAGACTCTGTCTTGACCTGCCCAGGTGCACGCCCAGCCACACCGGACCTCTTGTCCTCTTCCACTGGCTGTCCTAAGAGGCTCAGATTGGGCAAAAGAACACATGGATTTTAATCCTAATTCTGTCATTGACTTTTCTACAAGACTTTTGAGAAGCGCTCTTAAATTCGGGGGACTGAGCATTCCTTCTAGAAAATGGAAGTGCCACACAAACTGATCAGTGCAGGTGCCCTTCTCACAACAGGATTTTGGGCTCCTATAAACTTGCGGGCAGTAGGAGAGCTGGTTCCTCTTGGCTATGTGCTTTATTCTGTTTCTTCAACATCTCTTAAAAGAAAAACGAGCAAGCGCTCCCCCCTTCATTTATGAATGCCTCTGGGACACCCAGTGGGGAGATAAAGAATTCAAGGAAGATGGCTGTGGAGCCCGGATCAATCTGCAGCTCTTCATCTCCACTTGGAGGAGGACAGGCCAGGGCCCTGGCCAAGCCCTGTGAACATGAGAGCCTGAAACTCTCAGAGAAATAAACACGCTTCAGAGCGAAATGGGAGCCAGCGGAAGTCAATAAGCTCAGAGGGACTTGAAACATTTTTGGATCTTTAGGCAGAGAATTAATTCATTTGAGGGAAGTTGTGGGTTGCTAGATCCCAATCTGATCTAGATAAATAATGAGCTGCCCATGAAATGCCTTAAGTTTCTATCCCAAACCTGTCATCATCCCCTGCTGTCCTCTTTCTTTCTTTAAGAAAAAAAGTTATTTATTGATTTTATAGAGAGAAGGGGAGGGAGTCAAGGTGGTGGGGGTTGGAGGAAGGGGAGAGAGAGAGAGAAACTTGTTGTTCCACTTATTTCTGCATTCATTGGTTGATTCTTGTATGTGCCCTGACCAGGGATTGAACCCACAACTTTGGTGTATCAGGACAACACTCTAACAAACTAAGCTACCGGGCTAGGGCTGTCCTCTTTCCTTCGGAGGAGATAGACCCAGGTCTCTTGATTTATTCTAATTTACCACATGCATCCCCCCAGTACTAAGCATGCAGAAGGTGCTCAGTAGAAGTTCCACTCATGATCTTCATCCCTCACTGAACAGGGCCAGAAGCCCTGTAAAGATTTGATCACCAGAAGCCAGCCCTGTTCTGAGTAGGTGGCAGGTGTCCACTTTGGCTAAACTCATGCATGTTGCAGCCCATGAATTCCGGGAAAAAAAAATGGTCAGCTCAGATGTGATTCATCCCAGCCACAGAGCCTCTGTGTATGACCTTAGATAAGTGAGCATGTGGTGGAATGTAGGAACATTCAGAACAGGGACATCAAAAGACACCCTGATCCAATCAACTTACAAATGAATACATGTCTGTTTATTAATCAGCAGATGGTGTCTTTCTGATCTCCCAACTGCTGGGCGTGGGGAACCCAGAGGAGATGAGACAGAAGGAAGAGATATGTGAGAATGGAATGAACACTAGTTTACAAAAAACATTAGTCACTGGATGGGGGAAAAAAATGGTCAAAGACAGAAAACAAATTTAACCCTTGGTATTACTATAAAGAATGATAACACTAAGATTTCCTAATTTTACAGATATTTCTTACTTTCCTAGAATTGAATTTCACGTTCATAATAGCTTCATTAAAAAACCTTTATAATGTTCACTTTACCGATGGTGAAACTGAGGTAATGAGGAATAAAGTGCCTTGCTCCAAAATCTTGTTAACAAAAATCATTAAAAGTTTCTGTGCTATACTTCTAAAATCATAGAAGGTCATTAATTTTACCAGTTATATTCCAGAGTGAGGATGATGTCAAAAGTATCCTAAAAGAATAATTATGAATCATTCATTAAACTTTCTTCCAAAGTGCCTTCATAGGAGATGAAAAAACTTAGAAAACTAACCTATGGCAGGTTCCTCTGAAATACCTTTTCCTCTCCCTAATTTTATTTTAAATGACTCAGTCCTCAGCTTCTATTCTTAATCCTCCTCTTTTCTTATTTTATACACTCTTTTTAAATGGCTTCATTCACTTCTGTGCTTTTAAGTGTATCTCTCAATTATCTGTCTCTAGCATGGATTCTTCTCTGAATAATCACACCTGCATGTTCTACTGCAGGCACTTAGCCTGCTTATCCCCCTCCCAGCACTTAAAACTAGACAGCAGTTTCTCTTCCTCAGGTAGTACTCTTCTTTCTTTCACATTCAGTCATGGAACAAGGAAGGAAAGGCATAAAGAAGAAAAGGAAGAAAAGAAAGAAGGAGGGAAGGAAGGATGGAAGGAAGGGAGGGGAAGAAGGAAAGAGAGGAGAGAGAAGGAAGGAAGGACAGAAGGAAGGAAGGAAGGAAGGACAGAAGGAAGGAAGGAAGGAAGGAAGGAAGGAAGGAAGGAAGGAAGGAAGGAAGGAAGGAAGGAAGGAAGGAAGGAAGGAAGGAAGGAAGGAAGGAAGGAAGGAAGGAAGGAGCAAAGGAAGATGAGTGGTGCTGGAAGAGCCCTAAAGCATTGTCCAGTCAACACTTCATTGTTAAGAGGAACAGATTGGCTGGAGAGAATCATATCCAGGACTTGAAATCCTGGTTTCCTGACATCAGGTCAGGATCTTTATAAGAGTAGTGACACGGAGCACTGAGACATGACATAGGGAAGGAGAGGGCCAGAGTGGCAAGATGGGCCTTTGCTTCAGCACACTCTTCACAATGTGTAGTCGTATATTAGTCTGTTAACGTGTCTGTCTTTGCAATGTCAGCTCTCTGAGACCAGGGACCATGCCATGTTCACTACTGTACTCGTAGCACTGAACACAAAGGCCTGCATCATTCATAGTGGAAACAACACAGAAAGTATTTAGGAATTGATAAAACCAAGAAGACAACAGACCTCTATGGAAAAGAATATAGCACTAATATAGGACATAGAAGATGATCTGAATAAGTAGAGAGATATGTCTGCTCATGGATAGGCTGACTTAATATTAAAAACATGTCCCTTCTCTGAAATCAATATAAACATTTCATAAAAGGCCAATCAAAATTCCAGTTGATTTTTTGAGAACTCAATACCCTTAATCTAAAATATATATGGAGGAATACAAATGCATTTAACCTAAAAACTTTAAACATTAAAAAAGAAAGATGAAGAGATAAGAACTCACCTTTCCAGATACTGACATGCTGCAAAACCATGGTAATAAACACATTGTAGTACTGGCACGAGAACAGATAGACCAATGTGCCATTGGTATAGAACAGAGAGCTCAAGAGATACATACAGTCACATTCACACATATGTTGTGCTGGATATTCTCTGTTTGCCCTTCCAGATCCTTTCTCCACCCTTCGCTACTGCACTCGTGTTTCAGGAGGCTGGCCTCCCTGCATTACATTAACCATTCCCAACTACCCTGTGATTCTCAGTTGAGTTTGGCTATTCAGAGGTGCTACAAAGAGTTTGGAGGGGAAAAAATGATAGTGGACGGGGCTAGGTCAACCCTCCCTTGTTGCAGGTAAGTTCAGGCTGCATTCCTCTCTGAGAACTAGAACACCCCTACAGTTTTCTCTGGGTTTTGATAGTCACCTTGCTTCTTCAAGTCTGGGGGCTGGGGACTGGAGAGTTAAGAATAACTACCCCATTGTGCTGAGTGTCCCACCTACCCTTGTTGGTCTCCTTAATCTACTAGTCCTTCATCAAGTTCTCCTCAGTTACTCTGTTTGGGCTTACATTCTGTTTTTGTTATGCTCCTCACAGACAGATAGATGATAGATAGATAGATAGATAGATAGATAGATAGATAGATAGATAGATAGATAGCTTATATGTATATAAATATACAAGAGAAATAACTTGATAGATCAGTTCAATACAAATTGTTAAGTAAGTTGTGTTTAGAAAACTAGCTCCTCACATGTGGAAGAAGAAAGCTGAAGTCATTACTAACTACCTCACACAGAGGTGATACTGTGTAGATTAAAAGGACAAATGTGAAAGATAAAATATAAAGTTACTAGAATAATAAAGTTAATAGAAGAATGCAATAATATAAAGTTAATAGTAAATGGAGAATACCTTTATGACTTAGAAATAGGAAAGGATTTCTTAACAAAGTTTTTAAAATACAAGCAATAAGAAAAAAAAAGAATTTGATTCCATTATAAAAATAAGATTTCTGTTCAATAAAGGGACACTATGTAGAAAATAAATAAATAAAGGGCAGGAGAGAAGATATTCACAATGTCTATGCTGATTAATGACAGATGTCTAGAAGATACAAGGCGCTCCTTCAAATCAACAAGAAAAAGAAAACTCAAGAGAAAAATGAGCAAAGGACCCACATAGGCAATTTCCACAAGAGGAAACCCAACAAAAGACAAAAAGCATATGGAGAGTTGCTCAAAATCATTAGTAATAAGAGAAATTCAAGTTAAACTACTGTGAGATATCACCTTATATGATTTATGCCCATAAACATTAGGAAATTGGATAACAGCAATACAGGATGGGGCAAAAGTAGCTTTACAGCTGTTTGTATGGAAGAATAATAGAACAATTAATAAATAATAATACAACAATAAACTCTGTGTTCTGCTTGCTCATAACTGTAAACCTACTTTTGTCCCACCCTATATTTTCAGGGATATAGGAGTCCTTATACCCCTCAGGCTAGAAGGATTGTGAAGTGTCAGAGCCAATCTGGTGGACATTCCCCATCCTTCAAATAAATTAAGTATGTGCGTATTTTATTATTCAGGTATTGAGCTTGGGGGTATGCATTCCCCCAAAAGCAAATCCAGGTTTATAAGAAAATATGTACAATGATGGCCATTGTAGCATTATGTGTGGAATCAGGGAGTTGGAAGCATCCTGGAAGATTATCACTCAGGAATGAACAGGTAAGATAAATGAGATACCACCACTGCATATTATGCAGCAGTCAGAAGAAATATAAATTAAAAGAATCATACTCTTTGGTATAGGAAGTAAAAGTAGAATCTGATTAATAATACAACATCATTTATATAAATTAAAAATACATGCATACAACATAACAATATATATTTGCAGGAACACATACAAACAAAAGTACATATTGAATTACCAGTAAGAATGAAAAAGAGAATACCATTACAGATCCATGTGGTCATTTCAACAGATACAAAAAGGCATGGTTGTGGGAAACAAGAGCAATATACAAAATTTCATTGTATTTTATATACTTCCCGAGTATAGTCATAAGCTGAAACTTTTTAAATGCTATTTATAATAGTATCAAAAATTATGAAATACTTTATGGGATAAATTTCGCAAAAAGATGTATAGATTATATACACTGAAAACCTCAAAATATTGCCAGGAGCAGGGAAGTTATCTCTCTAAAGAGAGATAAGCCATAAGTATGGATCTTAAGACAATATTATTAAGATGTAAATTCTCCCCTGATTGATTTGGAGATTCATTGCATTGTCAATAAAAATCTCATCAGGATTTGTGAAAAAATTGACAAATTTATTCTAAAACTTGTATAAAAAAGCAAATGATTTAAGAAAGCCAAGCAAATTTAAAAATAAAGAACAAAGTTAGAAGACTTATAAGGCTAGTTTCATGACTAATGATAAAGCTAGAACAATTAAGATACTGTGGTGTTACTGTAAACATAGATATGTATATCAAAGCAAGAGAATATAGAGTTCAAATATAGGCACACAAATAAATAACCAATGATTTTTTTTTTTTTATGAAAGTGCCAACGCAATCCAATACAAAAAGGATGATCTTTTCAACAAATGGTCCTGGGACAGCAGATACCCATTTCCAAAAAAAGGAAAGAAGGAGGGAAGGAAGGGAGGAAGGGAAGAAGGAAAAAGCCCTTGATTCTTACCTCACACCTCATACACAATGCAACTAAAAGTAGATTACTGACCTACTACTCTAGTGTTAAACCTAATACTCTAAAACTTCTAGAAGAAAACAATGGAGAGAAAACCTGAGTGGCCATGGGTTAGGCCAAGATTTCTTAAATAAGACAAAAAGAACCCACATTATAAAACAAACAAACAAAAAATGATAATTTGAATTTCTTCAAAATGAAAACATTTGCCTTCAAAGATACTGTTGAGAAAATGAAAATACAAGCCAAGTACTAGGAGAAAATATCTGCAAAACCATGTTTGACAAAAAAAAAGCTGTAAACAGAATATTTAAAAAACTCTCACAACCCAGTAAAACACCATACAACCTGCTATAAATGAGCAAAAGTTTTAAACAAAGGCTTCACTAAAAAGATACAAGAAATGTCAAATAAGCACATGAAGAGATACTTAACATCATTAGTCATTAGAGAACTGCACATTAAAACCACAATGAGATACCACTTCGTATCCACAAAGATGACTGAAGTCAGCTCTTAGATGGTTCCATATCCACAGATTCAACAATTACTGATAGGAAATATTAGAGAAAAAGTTACATTTTTGCTTGACATATACTATGTATCAGGCCTACACTGTTTGCATCTGTACTGAACATGTACAGACATTTTTTCTTGTCATTATTCCACAAACAACACAGTGCAACAACCATTTCTTAGCATTTACATTGTATTAGATGTCATAAGTAATTGAGAGATGATTTAAAGTATATAGGAGGATATGTACAGATTATATGAAAATACTTATATTTCACATAAGGGACTCGAGCATTCGCTGATTTTGACATTTGCAGGGGTCTGGGAGCCAGTACTCTGCAGGTACTAAGGGATGACTGTAATTACAAAATAGACAAGGCCAAGTGTTGATGAGGCCATAACTGGAACTCTCATAACTCTCACACGTTGCTAAATGCCTGACGCAGGAGTGCTCCGATGGTATCCTTATCCATAGCAGCTAGTAGTGGCAGCTATCATGAATATGATCTATGCACAACATTAAATGAAAAGCTCTGACCGTTTCTACCCCTCATCAAGCTTCTAACCATAATCTTTCCCTGTATATGTGACAGTCCTTGGAATTCACTCTCTTAAGAGCTCATTTCCCTAGTCCTGAGCTAACGCTTTCTGTGATAGCTAGAAACGTGGGTCGTTCCAGCCGCAGCATGTCTGGAAAGTCTCAAGAAAAAGGATCTAGAACTCTGAGGAAACAGTTGACATCACAGGTCCTGTTGTGATGATCTGAGAGGGGAAGACAGAGATGGGACTGCTCTGGACAGATTAAGATAAAGCTCAGAGGCAAAATTTGACTAAAGTCAGGGAGCTTCTACCACTTTAGAGGCTGATGGGATTCCAAGGTCACTGCTTCTACATCCAGGCAGCGGTGGTATAGTGAAAGAACACGATGTAGAGTCAGAAAAAGCTTAGTACTCTAAGATCCAGGACAAATCATTTCATCTGTCTTAGCCTCCAATTCCTCACCTCGACTACTGCCCTAGGGCCCTAACTGGACGCCCTGAATTCCTCACTTATCGCCTCACCAACCTCCACGCAAAAGTCTAAACCATGTTTTAAAAATGTAAATAGATCATGTTATTCTTCTTTAAAACCTTCCTGTAGCTTCTCAGTATAGCTGGAATTCCAACTTCTTACTTTGACCTACAAAGTCTTACTTTCCTATGCATCTCCCTAATTTGATCTCTTAGATTTTTCTTTCCATGGCCCTATGTGTCTGGCTTTGCTGGACTTCTATTTCTCAAACACGCCAAGGCGACTCCCTCCCTTGACTTTGCCCAGGCTGGTCTCTCTGCGGGGAGTGCTCTTCCTCCTTCCTTCTCCCACAGACTCCTTCTCATCATCCGCCAGACACTCTTTATCACTTCTGGAATCTCCACTGGTATTGGTTACTTCTTTATCCTTTTTCTCCATTGACTGGAAAGTAAGGTCTGTGTGTGAGCAAAGGCCGCAGTTCTTTAGTACCAAGCATTGATTAGACTCAATACATATATCTCGCCTGAATGAATGAGTGAATAAATGAAACCTCTCCCCTGCTTTACAGAAGTCACCATCATCACCATGTGCCACACACTGAAGAGGCACTTGCTAAGCATAAGCTTGTCTATAGCATGTGGCAGGCTCTGGAACCACACTGCCTGGGTTCAGACCCTGGCTCCACCACTAATGGCTGTGTGACTTTGGTTAAGTTTTGGGGCCTCAGTTTCCTCATCTGTAAGATGAGGATAATGATAGTTCTTCATTCATCCAGGGAGTTAAGAGTTAACACATTTAACTGAAGTGACCCATCAGTGATGGGCACACAGCAAATGTTCAATACAAGTTAGTAATTATTATATTATTGAAACAAGCAACTCTGTGCTTGTACTGAGGATTTCTCAATCTCAGTAAAATTGGTATTTTGGGTTGGATAATTTTTTTGTTGTGGGAACTATCCTATGCATATGGGATATTTAATAGCATCCTGGCCTCTACCCACTAGAGGCCAGTAGCACCTTTTCAGTTCTGATAACCGAAAATGTCTTTAAATATCGCTAAATGTCCCTGCGGGGGTAGGAAGGGCACAACCACTTGCTCTAAGGCATGAACTTTGACTCCAATGGAAAGATGCGAATTTGAAAGTTCACAGAGTTTGAATAACTTGCCCAAGGTCATAGGGATACAAAGTGGGGAGCAAAGATTCCAACTCCCACCTTCCTGGCCTCACGGCACATGCTCTTTTCTCCATGGCTCTCTGTACTCGAGGCCTGAGCCCCCCTTCCCTCACCCTGGTCCGCTCGCACACTCGCAGATGCGTGCTAATTACACAGCAATGTAAAACGTTATATGTGGTTTGTTATTTTATATCCAGGAACATGGTCCACAGCCTTCATTACATAAAGCAGCTGTGTGTATACTTGGGGTCTAAGTGCTATTTAGTGGTCAGCTCGATGGGGTATTTTGTTTCAAGCATCACATTTCTTTTTTCCCTTTCCATATGTCTATTGAATTCTACATAGAGGAATAGAGCCTCGCACAGCTTGGGCTAAAGTGAAAGGCATAAGTTTCCTAAGTGACAATCACCCCACTGTCCTAATTAGATTGAGAGAAACAGCTCAGTATGCGCCATATGTGGTATAAAAGTGTCCCCCAGTAACTGCGTGATGTGTGTGTGCGCATGTGCTCACCAGCCACACCCAGTCTGATCCATGCTACCTGTACTACATTGCCACTGGTGTCTTAAAAGAAGCAAGTGGTTTTGTAGAAAATACTAGACAGTCCAAGCCTTCTAATTATCAGCGGTGTGGCTGGAATACGTCATGTGTCCCCTGTGGGACTCAATTTCCTCATCTTCCAAATGGGGGTCAAAATATCAGTTTCACAGTGTTGTGAGCTCCTTTAGATAAAGGGTCTGGCCCAGAACTGCTGAACAGGAACCCCCAGCTCCGTTAGCTTCTTCACTTGCCAATGCCCCAACCATGCCACCCAAACTTGACTTCAGCCCACTCTCAACATCACCCCCGTTCTCCAGCCAGAAGGTTCTAGCCCCTGCCCTACCTCTGACGCGTCGCTTCATCATTCTCCTTACTTGGGAAGCAGGCAAGGCTCTCTCCCTCTGTTTAAGTCCTACTTTTCCTGCCTGGCCCTATTCAAACCCCAATCCTCCCAGGTGTCCTTGACACTCCAACTCTCATTGACTTCTCCTGGACTTTGTAATACCGTGTTACTCACCTGGCACTTAAATGCATTTTAACTAGTCACCAGGATATTTTATGTCTTGTAAAAAAGTTGCAAGTAGCCAGAGGTCAGAACTATATTCCTTCATGCCTAACACACTACAGTACACATGGGGATCCAATAAATATTTGTGAGTTAACAGAATCAGTGCATATCATTGTTGTTGTATCACTGATGGCTGCACACAGGATGTGAACACATCTCATCTGGATCCTGACATGTAGCTGCTCTCAAGCAACAGCTGCAATTTGTGCAGTGCAAGCTAAGATTATACCCTCTGAATATCAAGATGAAGCTCTTTCCAAGATCATGCAAGGCCCTTCCTGGTGCCGTCTCATTTCTGACCCTCCACAATAGTTCTTGAATTCTAGCTCTCCCCATCATCGTTTGCAATATCCCCCAAGTACCAAGCACTTACACTTCCTTGCCTTTATATGTGCTGATCCCACTGTCTGAAAGGATCTTCTTTTCTTCATTCTCCCTGTCCAAATCCTGCTCATTCTTAGAGATCAACTGAAACATCACCTTCTTGGCAAAGACCTTTGCTGATCTCCTCTCTCCTAAACCTGACTTTCTTCTTTCCTACAGCTGCTCTGCCCCCACAGCCCCCATTCACTTCCCAAAGCACCCTATTTGTTTGCATTTCTGTCTCCTTCACTGAGTTGCAAGCTCCCTGAGGACAAAACCTGGAGCTGAGTCCTCTGTGCTCTCCATTCCCTCACTGGGCTTTTTTAGCAGGGCTTTTTGTTTCAATGACTGCCATCTTGTATAGCAACTCTCACACTTGATTGTGTTTCTATGATCATGCACCTATTTCCCCACTCCTGTAAGGGAATGAATGCCCTTTTCTGAATCATTTCAGTGCCTATCTTTTTTGCTGATTTTTTCCAGCAGTGTCTTAAGCACTGCTGACCTCTGCATGATCCTGGACTCACTTCCCTTCTTCCCCACTGCCAAATGCAATCTGTCTTTCCATTTAGAATTAACTTCCAACCAACTAAAGCTGCAGCGGAGAAGACAGAGCCTGGGGGTAGGTGGGAGTCGGGCACAACTGGGATAGAAGTTGGAGCTGGAAGTCAGGCCGGGCCAGGTCCGTTGGAGACCCCTAGTGTGGTCAGAGGCCCAGGCGATGGCTAGCCAAGAGGGCAGCCCTCAGGCCCAGAGCAGAGCTTGTCCTCTGAGACAGCAGAGCAGGAAAGCCCCTCATCGCAGGAAAGGCGCCCTTGGGCAGGACCCGGGGCTCCTGGATCTGCTCAAGAGGCAGACTTTGTTGGTTTAGTTCCGCTACAAGGCTTCTGTTCCTGCCTGAGCTGTTACAGCCTACAGGTTCCTAGTACCCATCTGATTGAACAACTTAATTAAAATGCAATAAAAGGAAAGTGGGCCAGATGCGCCCAGGGAGAGGAGGCAGGAGGCTGCATCCTCTGCCCGCCTTCTGAGTCCTGTGTCCTCGCCCCTTCCATCCTGCCTGAAGGCTACTGGGCAGGCCATGGCCAGGGAATCCTGAACTTGAGTTGTGTAGAGAAGACTCTTAAAGGTTATCTGCTCTGTGAGCTTGTTCATACCGATGACAGGAAAACAGGTCCAGTGAGGACAACTGAGCCACCCAGAGCTGATGAGTGACACATTAGCAGAAGCACGCTAAGGCTCTAGGACTTTAGAACTATCCAGGACTTCTGTCACAAACCAGATAGGAGAGAAATTTGTTTGAAAACACTAGACCCTTGTTCTTGGAGAGAACTACCTCCTGTTTGTTCTTTTTTAGTAACAGCTTTACAGAACTACAATTCACCTACCACACAATTCACCCTTTTAAAGTGTACAATTCAATGTTTTTAATATATTCACAGAGTTGTGCAACCATCATGACAATCGATTTTAGATATTTCATTACTCCCAAAAGAAATGCAGTAACTTTTAGCTGTGTTAGCTGTGGTCCCCCAATGTCCCCTTCCCTCCTACTCCTAAAGAACCACTAATCTACTCTCTGCCTCGGTGTATTTGCCAATTCTGGAAGTTTCATATAAAGTGAATCATACATGTTGTTTTGTGACTGGCTTCTTAATATTTAGCATAATGTTTTAGAGATTGTTCCATATTGTATCAATAGTTCATTCCATTTTATGGTCAAATAATACTCCACCATATGCAAATGCCACATTTTGTATATCCATCAGCTGATGGACATTTGGGTTTTTTCTCCCTTTTAGCTATTTTGAATAATGCTGCTATCAATATTTGTGCACAGTTTCCATGTGGACAGGTGTTTTCAATTCTCTTGAGTACATCCCTAGGAGCAGAAAACCCTGCTTGTTCTTGCCTCTCATTAACAATATCAGTAGCAATACCACTGGAAATCCTAAAGCATTAGTGCACACATTGACTCAGAGAACCATGAGAACAGGAAGCTGGATGGAGGGAGACACAGAGAGGTTAATTATTTTGGCTCTGGTCACACAACCATAGGACAGGGCCAAAAAAGAGACATCATAGCTGGAACTCATGACAATTAGCCAACAAAACTTTTACTTTAGAAAAAAAGTCCTGGAACATTTTCAAAATCACACACACATATTTACATGTAACACCCCTTTAATTTTGTGGATCAGTTTTTAACTTGGTCCTTTTTTGTCTATCTGCCTTTGTCTCCTAGTTACCCATAGAGACCATCGTACTCCCTCTCAGTGGAATTAAGCTTTCCTCCTACTTCCCAACTGTTCGCCTCATCCTCACCAAGCAGAGGGTTGGTATTGTAGGCAGTTTTGGAGCATGGGGGAGTGGAGGCTCTTTAAAGGACTCTCCCTTGTCACAGCTGCATTTCTCAGAGCTCTGTGTGTGGGCAACATGGAGCCACACTGTTCTCCCATACTGTCTGGGCACTTGGGCCTGCTCAGCGTCTGTCACCAGATGTGTGCATGGCTAAGAGACTGAAGTTGTTCTGGACTCCTAGCAGGTTGAACTATATGAAATTGCCAACATTTATTAATTTCTGATCTGTAGAAATGGCAATCCCATGTGGTTCAAACTGCCAGACTCTGGTATCCCACTGGGCTCCTCCCAAAGGCCCAGACCTTGTGCCCTGGAAGTCTTTTTGCCCCTCCATCCCAGCTGGCCTTCCTCTCCCAACCTTCTACAGTGGCCATTCTCCAGCTGTGCTGTCTTGTGGCCAGAGGTGTGAGTGGGAGTAGTGGGAGAGCCTTGGGCTGGGCATCAGGAGACCTCTGCACTTCCTGCCTATCTCTGCACAGGTTGTCCTTCCTCCCACTCTCCCTCCAATCAATGCCTCCTAAAAGCACAGACCTGCTCCAGCCAGACTCTACTTCAAACTAGGAATGGCTCCCCATCACCTAGTACACATAAAGCGCTAATTCTGCAGACTGGCCAGAAGACACAGCCTCAGCTCCCACCCCTAGCTTTTTGCTCCAGCCATGCCAGACTGCTTGTGGACCCCTGCAGGCACCTGTCTCTCCTACCTCTATGCATTTCACCTGGAAAAATTTGTGCACTTCCTTCACTCAGCTACCTGTAATTTACCCTTCAAGACTACTCCTAGGAGTCTTTCCTGAGTCTCCAGGCTGTGTTAGGAGCTCTTCTCTGTTTCCATTTACCTGCCCTTGTGTCTCTCCTGGCACTCATCATCTGTATTTTAACCATCTCTTTGTGTGTCTGTCCCTGTCTGTCTGTCTCCCTTTCAAGTCTGTGGGCTCCTGACTGTTCTACCTAATTCATACTTCCGTCTCCGTTGTCAGGATAGGAAGTGCCAGCCAACTCTCATTGACAGAACTAGGCAGTGGTGACTGTGACTGAGCTTCCCCATGTGCTGGAAATGGTCCAGAGGCTTGGGCCTGGCCCCTTGGCCTTATCTAAGCTTCACTTGCCTCTCAGGAGCAGAGGAGTCTGGTTTTAAGGGCTCTTTCCATTTTTATCGACTAAGGAACTGCAGTATGAATCCTTACCTCTCAGGCCCCTCACGGGGATCCCGTGTGGGTCCAAAGAAACTGATGAGACACGACTGTTTATATGGAAAGTTCCGAAAATTTTTGAGGAAGATTATCTTGTTTTAATTCAGCTAGTGTTTGCGGATCACCCACTAAGCGCATGTCAGAGTTATGGACACAAAGTTGTACATACTAGCTTCCCTGGGTTCTTTTAACTTCTGCCTTCCCAGCCAGTCTGGGAGTGCCTGCCCACTCTTGACCCTCTCGCTGTTCACTCCCACCATCTTCGCACGAGGTGCATTGGGATAGGCTTGTCCAAGTGCCCAAACCTGCCGCTGCCCGCCAGGTCCTCGTCCACTTCAGAGCCCACGGAAGATGACAGAGCAGGACCTCGGCCCGGGCGCCCTCTGGCGGCCGCGTGCGGAAGCCTACGGCCCGGCAGGGAACAGGCGAGGGGAAGGGGGAGGGATGGGGGAGGAGGAGGCGCGGGCAGGGGAGGAGAGGAAAAAGTTGCGCTGGGAAGTTTGGAAAGTTGGGAAGTGGCTGCTGCGGGCTTCGCCTCCCTCCGCGCGTGTGTGAGGGAGCGAGCGAGGGAGCAAGAGAGGAGCGAGCGAGCGCCTGCCATGCCCATCAGACCCCGCCTCGCCGCGCCCGGGCGCGGAGCTCGCCCGGACTCCCTGCGTCCCGGCCCGGCCCGGCGCGGCCCCCCGCCCCCCGCGTCCCGCGCCGGGTCCTCCCCTCCCCCCGCCCCGGCGGCCCCAGCCCCCCGCCCGGCCCGGCTCCGCGCCGCTCTCCCGCCCTCCTCTCTCCCTCCCTCCCGGCCGCGGAGCAGCATGGCGGAGCCCGGGCAGCGGCCGCGCGGCCGTCCGCCGCCCCTCTGAGCCCAGCTCAGGGGCAGCTGGGCACACAGATCCGACCCCCGCCCCCTCCGCGCCCGCCGCCGCACTTGTCCCACCGCGCGACCCCTGGAGCGCGGCGCACCCCAGGGACCTTGCGCGCCCCGGGTCCCCAGCATAACCCCAGGACCCCGCGCACCGCGGGATCCCCGTTCCGCCCCAGGAGCCCCGCGCGCCCCTGGACCGCGACACCACTCCGGGACCCCCGCGCGCTCTCAGAACCCCGGGGCTCGGCCGACGGGGCTGCGCGCCCCGGTGAAGAGCTCCGCCCCAGAGGGTACCCCTCTTCCAACTGACGGAGCCCCGCCCCCGAGGGAACCCCAGGTTCGGCAGGGACATCCAGCCACGCCCCAGAGGGCTCCCAGCATCCCGCCGCTGGAGCCCCGCGCTCCAGAGGAACCTCGGTGCCCAGCTGGGGGCTCCCCGCCCCACTGAGGGGGCGCCGCCCAGGAGGGTCCCCCGCGCCCCGCGGGCCCCGGCAGGATGCACGCCGCCCTGGCGGGGCCGCTGCTCGCCGCCCTCCTCGCCACCGCCCGCGCCCACCCGCAGCCCCTGGACGGAGGACAGTGCCGGCCGCCCGGATCGGTGAGCGAGCGCCTGCCCGGCCACTTTCCCGGCCGCCCGGGCACTGCAGCCCCGTGGGGACGTTGGTTTGGGGTCCTGCCTTCCACACCCACTTCAGCCCACCCGCTCCACCTCCGCCCGCCGGGTGCTGCCTCGGGCGCCCTTCCCTAGCTTCGGGCTCCCGGGTCCCAGCTCCGTGCCGGGAACCGAGATGGGGGCTCCCTCGGCCGTTCCTTCAACACACGCTGACGCTCTCGGGCTCTCCCCAACTTTCTTTCGGTCCTGCTTGACGGTTCCTCTCTGTGCCCCTTTGACCCATTTGCTTTTATCCTGTCTTTACCCTCCTGCTTTCTCTTTGCCCACTCCTACTCTCTGTGTCTACCATCCCTTGCCCTCTCTTCTCTGACTTCCATCAGACCCTTCTCCCTTACTCACACACTGCCCCCTTCCAGACTTGCCCGTCTCCCCTGCCCTCCCACTCTGACCTAAGGCAAACTTTCTCCGCGGTGTAGTTTCCCACTTTTCTCTCCCTGTTCAACCCAGGCCCCAACACCGCTCTACCAAATGCCCCAATTTCACAAAAAAAGGGGGAAGATTCCAGAGGAGAAAGAAAGCAGTGCCAGGAAATACATGCTGCCCTCATATCTCCGTGGGGTTGAGTAATTACTGGTTCTTCTAATTTTCCTTCCAAACCAAGGGATCCCTTGATTCCCCTCAGTGTCCTCCCTCAAAGTGTTAATTAATACATGGAAAATAACCCTGAATTGGAGGCCAGGGGACCGGGAGATGATTTGTAGGTTCCTCACTCGCTGCCTCCTTAGCAGAGAGATAGTTGACCTTGGGCAAGGTGCACCTCCAGCGTCCTGACTCCTGTGAAAACAGGGAGCTCTGTGGCATGCGGGCGCCAGTCTCTATCTCTAGTATGCTGGGGGTTACAATTGTCGATTGTTAGTAAAGTAAGGTACCATTGCCACCACCCACCCCAAACATACTTTTCATTGTGCTAAAATCAGGTAGAAAAATCTTACGAGTTGGCCTGAAGCTTGCAGGTGCTACGGGTTTTGCTATATAGAAAATGACTTGACCTGTGAGCAATGACAGTTGCTTTCTTATGCTCCTTAGCCCCTGGCCCCAAAACTGGATCTGGAGAAATGACCCCTGTTTCCAGGCCTCTCTGTGTTCACCCCTATACACACCCTTGTAGGAGCTTAGGTGATAAATGACAGAGAATTGGTGTTGGAGACCAGGTGTACCTATTTAGGGGAGCAGCCTGGAAGACACCCAGAATATGTACATTTCCTGATTCTATGGCTTCCTCCTCTCCCAAGCCGGGGCCTGAGACTTCACTTAGCCTGCAGCTTTTAAAGCACTTTCTCATCTGTGGTTTCAGCTGGTCGAGCAGAGTAGCTGACACCCAGATCTGCCCTCCAAAAGGAAAACTGTATCCACCCTGGTGAATGGGAAGTTGCTGTTTAAATAGGTGTGCTATTTTTAATGGGTGTTCTGCTTTCAAAGTGCTCTTGGCAAGTATCTTCTAATGGTTGGATTTAAGTTATATGACTTCCTCCCTTCTTACCAGAGCAGGACTCTTGCTCCCCCTCTCCCCACACTCCCCATGAAACACCACTGGTGAAGGTTTGGCTTGGCCAAGCATGAATATTCTCAGGTGGTGTGGCAGACCTTGGCATGAACAGTGAAAGCTAATCATAAATACCGAGAGCTTCCTTCATTGCCCCTTCCTCTGTGCCTGGCAGTGCTCTTAAAACTTATTTAGATATTGTGTGTGTTTTCATTCGCCCATCAACCCCTAAGATAGCTGCTCTCACCCTCCATTTAACAGATGGGGAAACTGAGTCGGTGGGAAGTGAAACATCGTGGTCAAGATCATACAGCTTAAGACAGGGCAGAGCCAGGATTTGCCTATGGGTCTTTCGGCTCCCAAAGCCCTTGCTCTTTCCCATGCATGGCCCTATGTAGGTGTCTGCCTTCTGTCCCCACCTCCTCCTGTGTTAACCTTGGTTTGTTCTGCCGCCATCAGCCTCATTGCTTTCATTCTCCTCTCCGCCTGCAGCAAAGGGACCTCAACTCCTTCCTGTGGACTATTCGGCGCGACCCCCCGGCCTATCTGTTTGGCACCATCCACGTCCCCTACACCCGCGTCTGGGACTTTATCCCAGACAACTCCAAGGCAGCCTTCCAGGCCAGTGCCCGCGTCTACTTTGAGCTGGACCTGACGGACCCCTATACCATCTCGGCGCTGGCCAGCTGCCAGCTGCTGCCCCACGGGGAGAACCTGCAGGACGTGCTGCCCCGCGAACTCTACTGGCGCCTGAAGCGCCACCTGGACTACGTAAAGCTGATGATGCCCTCTTGGATGACACCTGCACAGCGGGGCAAGGGGCTCTACGCCGACTACCTGTTCAATGCCATCGCGGGCAACTGGGAGCGCAAGAGGCCCGTGTGGGTGATGCTGATGGTGAACTCACTCACAGAGACCGACGTGCGCTCCCGGGGCGTGCCCGTGCTCGACCTGTACCTGGCCCAGCAGGCCGAGAAGATGAAGAAGAGCACAGGGGCTGTGGAGCGGGTGGAGGAGCAGTGCCACCCGCTCAACGGGCTCAACTTCTCCCAGGTAGGCATGGGGCCCTTGGCCCCATGAGCTGGGCAGCCCCGGTGCGCCTTTGTCCTCTTCTCTGATTGTCTTCCTTCCCTGGTAGCCAGAGCCCTGTCCTTCCCCAAAAGGAAGAAGGCCTTCTGGGCAGTGGAGCAGCTCTCGAGCTGCCTTGGGGGTGGCATGAGGGCAAACTGGTATGTGCTGGAATTGGGGGTAAGAGTTTGGGTGTCTGCTTCCCTTTCAGTGGTGTTACCTGTAGGGGATATACACTCCCCACCTGCCGTGCTTGCCTGAGCAGAAAGAATTTCCCTGGGAGCATCAGAGTGATGAAAAACAAAAAGAGGGAGCCGAAAGCTTGTGTTCGAAGCCCTGGATCTCAAGATCAGGAGGCTGTTCTGAGGCTGGGGGCAGCAGCATGTAAACAGAGGACATAGAGAGGGAGACATGGCGCCTGGGCCTGGGGGGCAGGGCAGGTGCAGTGAGTGGACCTGGTGTATACAGCTTCCTGTTTGACCTTAAGCACTGTCAAATTTCCCGGACCTTTGCAAAGCTCCAGGCAACCCTCGGACTGCCTCCCTCGGCTGGGAGAAAGCCAGCAAAGATAGTTTTGGGGTTAATAATTTCAGAGAAATGTGTTCACTTACAGGTTGACAGTTCTGATTTCTGAAACTAGGAGCGGGGGCAGGGAGAAGGGAGGAACTTAGGAGGTTTAAAGTCTTTGGCTGCCAGGGACCTGATCCAGCAAAATGTCATTAAAAGCCCTGTCCCCATGGGCAGAGGTCACTTGCAACTCACTGGCCCCCGGCTCAACTCTGAGGCCCTGGGAACAATGAATTCACATCTGTGCCCTGAGAACAGCCTGGGATAGGGGCTTGCAACAGGGCTGGTGAGTCCTGCTCGGAGGCCCCACAACCGGGCATGGGCCGATGCCCCAGTGAGGAGCGAGACCTGGCCCTGGAGACATGCTCCTCTGTTAAGGAGATGGCCCGGTAAATTGGCCAGGCTAGAAACGACCATTGGGACCAGGACTGCTTGCTGCCCCAGAGATGTTGCAAGCCCTTCACCAGGGAAACAGCAGCAGAAACTGATCCCCCTTCAGAGATCTCTGGCCTTTGTTTTTCCAGGGGAAATGCAATATTGTCCCCAGGGAGGTAAGAAGCCAGATTGATTTGCCGGCCAAATGAAAGGCGGGTTTGTCGGTTCTCCTGCTGGCTCTCCCATAATTGTGGAGTCCTTACCCAGAGGGCCCCGGTGGCAGGAATATTGGGACAGTTAGTCACGCCCCGCAGGGTTCTGACTACGCCTGACTCCTTCTCCATGGGGGAAAATCCTGTGTATTCTCTCGCCCAGTGCTGATTCCTCTGAACATACCGGCTTTCTCCCTCTGAAGTGACTTTTCCCTTTGCCAGCCTCGAGAGCTGATATTATCTGCATTGGGCTCCCCAGTGCTCACCGCCCATCTCATTTTGGAGGCAGGCTTGTGGGAGGCCTCCTGTTCAGAGGCCTCATGTCTGGCCTCGATATCTCTTTTAAGCTGGGGAGGTGGGGGACCCACCATCACTCTCAGCTCCCTCTTTGTACCAACCACAGAGGAATCCACAAGAACTGAAGGGAGCACACAAACGCTCTGGTTAAACAGCCCCTGGCTTTAATCTGTCTCTCTTAAAACAACAAAACTATCTTTCTTCGGGGTCTGGAAACACTGCTGTTGAACCAAATGATGGCTTTGGTAGGTTGAAAACATTTGCTGGAAAGTGTGTGAGGTTATGTTTTAGGAAAAGTTCCTGAGAGCCATTCATCGGCCAGCGAGGAGCCCGCTGACAGTCTCCAAAGCCCATGTTTGAAGATCAAACGGACTCAAATCTCTGGTTTCAAAAATGCGCCCACCCCATCACCAGCCTGGGCCCGCTCTTAAAATTGTTCTTGGGTCCAGCTCATCAAGAGGGCTGCAGGAAGCAAGTTCCAAACAAAAGAAAACAGGTCTCCTCTTGGTTCCCTAATCTCCACACCCTTCACCACCTGCCAGAGTGTCCGACCCCACCAATTTGTCCTGTTATCATTTTGGAGTGAGGTGATGAAATCTCTCCTCCATCCCCATGGGCAGCCCTGGGCTAACTGGGAAGGGAGGGATTCCAGAGCTTGGGTGGATGGGGTGGTTAGGGATCCCCCACCCCAAAGTCAGAAATGCAACAGCCTTCTCAGTAAAATTGTATGCGCGCGTGCACAGTTTGATATGAACATCTGTGATGCATTATTGTACCAAAATATCTGTTAAGTGCATCAGATTTTTATTTTTTTCTTTCCTCCCAGCATTACTGTTATTGCAAAATATTTGGGGGGGGGGGCAATGAAAGAGGAAGGCGGGAAATAGAAGTCTTAAAAGAGAGTGCCTTTGTTAAGACCTGGGATTTTAGTTTTAATTTGAGTATTTCTCAAATTTTTATATTTTCTTCTGGGCAGAAATACCACATTTTTTCTTGTTAAGTGGAGAAAGGAAGCTTACATTTTGGAACCCTATGGGTTGGGAAACCATTGGAAAACTTTCCTCCATCTTCGCACAGCTTGGAAGATTGGGTTCATTGGCTGTAGTCTGTGATTTTAATATAAACTGAGTGTGCTAGACCCAGCGTCACCGTGAGTTTGCTGTGTGTCCTTGGGCAAGTCAGTTCCTCTCTCTGGGCCTTGTTTTTCCTGTCTGTGAAATGAGACACCAGGATTAGGTCATCCTCCAAGTCCCTTCCAGCCCTGACATTCTGTGGGACGGTTATAATCAATTCCACGTGCCTGGCACTCTGCAGGAAGCTCCATATGCTTTTCCATTTTGCCGGATTCTCACAACCCTGTGGTTTTCTAAGGTGAGCAGTCAGAAAGGTTGGATGACTTGCCCAAGGTCACATGGTTAATAGGGAACAGAGCCAGTGTGCCGGACTCAGAATGAACGGTGCGCTCCTCTCACCTCATGTGACTAGGTATTTTGTGTTCTCTTGCGATCCTTCCTTCAGTCCTTTCTTGTTTCTTTCTCCCCTTTAGGACTCCAGGGCTTCGAAGTTTACTTCTTGGGAAATTTATACCTATAGAGTAATTATTTCTTTTGGCCATGGGGCTGCAGTGGAGATGGTGAAGGCAGGCCCTCTAAAGATTTCCCTCATGTGTTACAGACAGCTCAGCATGGGAGGTGCAGAGAGAGGAGATGTGCCTCTAGATTACAGTCCCAGCTCTGGCTCTAAAGCCAATGACTTGTATGTAACTTCGGTGTTCCTGTCTATCATACGGGGCTGTAGGGACCAGGCTTTCATGACTGAGCTGGTTTGGGGAGGATGTGAGAAGACACTACATGTGGGAGCTTATTGAGAAAGTAAAATGACTACCTAGATGTAGGTCTCATGCTTGGAATAGCCTGGGCCAGCTCCAGGCTGAGAAAGAGGGAGGAAGGAAGCCTTATCTCTGTCCTGTGAGCACCTTCTCTCAGCAGCCCTGTCCACTACCCATCCTTTGTAGAACAGTAAAGCTGGCATAATAAGGGGCGATGGCAGCCCTGGGCCTGTGGGTACCTGAGCCTTGACTCCAGATCTTATGACAGTCCTGGGACCTGCAATCAGCTCTGTCAGCTGCCTCCAGGGACTGGTACCAGCTGCCACGAACTTGCTGGGCTGATTAGGAGACCTCCTTCTCCCTCTAGGGGGCCTCAGTCCTCCCCCACCCGAAGGTGGAGGAGCTGCATGAGAGGTCCTCTAAGTTATGTCGTTCTGTGAGGCATAATGAGAAAACGAGGACGCTGCCATTCTGTACTTTGCTTGTTTTAATGAACATGCGGTGACACCTATCCCGTGGGTGCAGAGCCTAAATACTTGGGCACGGCTGCCAAGGTTATCCAAAATGTTTGTAAAACAGCACAGCCCCCTCACCAGGGAGTTAGAAACCACAAAGTCATCCTTTATTGAGCTCTGTATCTGTACAGGGTGCTACATTAGACCTTGTAAGTTCATCATCTCTAAACCTCACAGAGATGTGACAAGACATATATCATTTCTCTTTCACAGACAATAAATTGAGGCTTAAAAAGGTTAAGTCATTTGGCTGTGATTACACAGCCAGGCCAGGAAGACTCAGGGTTCCAAAGTGTATGTGTCTGATGCCAGAGTCCATGCTTTTTTAGCCATGGGAAAGCTGATAAAATTTTTGTTTTTAATAGTCAGGAGGAACTATCTGATGATGTTAAGTGTGTGTGGTTGAGTGGTGGGAGATTGTCATAGCTTGCTAAAAAATATTTATATATATATATGTGTGTATATATATATATATATATATATATATATATATATATAAAATGAGATAATTAAAAAGTGCCCATACTGATTTTCCCCTGGCTTACTAATTGGCTCTAAAGGCGATTCTACAATTAGAATTCCCTACGAAATCTCCCGCTTTACAAGGGAACACTGTGAAGATGGCACCCCTAACACAGGCTAAGCAGGCACAGTTAAATAAGGGGGAGTCTCCTTGATTCATAGTCAAAGCTCCTATATCTCCACCCTGCAGGACCAGCATATATAATTCAGCGCTCAATTAAGTATGTGGAGAATGAATGGATTAATGGTCGGAAACCATGACACGAGTATCCCTGCTTCCCTTCCTTCCACCACTAGCGCTATTGAATGAATGAATGAAGACTGCATAAGTGAAGATCCCCCTCCTTAACATCAATCGCTTACCGCACCTTCCTGTAAGGACACAAAATTGAAAATCATCAAGTGGGTTGCTCAAATGCAAAGCAGGCTCCAGCCCTGACCCCATTCCTACCTTCCCTGTGATTCTGGGCTAGTCCTTTCCCCTTTCTGGGCCTAGGCCGTCCCCTCTGTTCCACAACAGTGTTGACTAGGTGATTTTCAGGGCCTGCCCAGTTCTGACTTTTGTGACCGCTCATCTTTGGCCCCCATATCTTAGAGATCCTGAGCTACCCTAAACTATTGAGTCTGAGTCCTCTGCAGCTAGGAGGGGCTGGCGGTCCTCGGTGGGCCGCCGCTGCTACCTGATTGTGTAGGAGGCTGTCGGTTCTGGTGGGTGGTCTGCTGTCCCTTGCTGCAGTCTGCAGAGCAGAGAGAGCCCCAGCCTATCACAACTGGACACCTGCCAAGCCTTAGAGACTTTTTCTTCATTAGGACTCCTCTCCCTCACTTTCTCACTCATTCACCCAGAGAGCACCTTTGTGTCAGGCCAGCGCAATGCTGGGAGCAGAGACCTGGGAACAGCCTAGGTTTTCCTGCAGAGAGTTCTCTGACTAGCCAGAGAGAGTGGGTATCATCTGTCCTTTCATACAGCTACGGAAACCAAGACACGGAGCGCCTGTGAGCTGGCCTCTCCTGTGTCCTGGTTCCCCACACTTCAAGTGGAGACCCCGTTCTCCCTTTTTCTTCTGTCATCTGTCTCTCATTTCTCAGGTTCTTTTAACCTGTCATTTCCCGTTCTCCAGGAATGACCATTGTTGAGTCCTCCGTTCTCTCTGAGCCTCCATGGCAGTCACAGCAGCACTGACAATGGTCCCTCAAGTCCACAGCACTAGTCCCTGCTGGTGGCTTCCCATCAGATCTATGTGTCCTCCGAAGTGAGGGATGAGCACCTCCCTGAAGCAGCTGGGCACCCCTAAGGACCTCGGACCATGCTGAGTCCTCGTCTGCCCAGGAGTCACCTACAGAGTGAGAGGTCCTCAGTCCGTGTAGGATCAAAACACTGGCTGGCCTACTGTGCACTGCCTAACTCCAGCTCCTGGACATGGGAAACAGGCTGCTTCTGGCCCCATCTCCACCCTGTTGTCTGTCGTCTGCCACACCTACTGTGTCTCCCACACTGAGCCCTGTGGTTGGGAGTTGTTCAGCAAATGTCCATCACATGGTGTCCCTGGGGGACCTGCTAGCATTCATCCCTAGGCATGTGTACTTTCGGATTCTGTGCCCCTGCTGGCGTGGCAGGCTCTGTCTGCTCTCCCCAACCTGGTTAACTCAGACTTTAACATTTAATAGATTAACACAACCTGGGGGGCGGGGGATCAAACTCAGAAACCAATGCACAGGATGGCTTAAGCGGCTCTTGTTGAAGGAGAGTGAGGAAGCGAGAGCTGACCACAATACCATGAAATATTCTAGTCTCAAAATTAGAAGTTTATAGGCTGAAACCTTCCAGAATTACAGAATCTCTGAATCCTAAACCGGCACTCAGAAGCTCAGGGAATCTAAGAATGGTGAAATCTTAGAATGTTAGGCTCAGAGGCATTTTTAGACTCGAAGAATCTTCACGCTGTGAAATCCTAGCCTCTCAGCTTTGAAGAACTTTCATCTCATAGTCACAGACTTCTAAAATTTTAGAATTGGATGGGACCAGTTCTCAAGAATGTCAAGAAGCTCCATCCGAAAACCCATTGATCTCCTTCCCGCAACACACACGCCAGCCATCCCAGGCCCGAGACAGAAAGCCCGAGCGCTGGAGCATTTTGTGACGGAGATAAAAATGGGAGCGTGCCTTTGTTAATAGTTCCCATTTGGACATCTCTGAAAGCCAGGAAGAGGTCGCCTGGTAATGCAGCTTTCCGAGGGAGGAAACTGAAGAATGCGACGAGCACCGCAGCCTGCCAGCCAAGCTGCCGGCGTTCTTTCCCCCTCAAGCTTGCTTCTAAATATTATCCACTTCACTCCCTTTTATCTCCCATCACTGGCTCTCTGTCCGCCCACTTAATCCACAGGCAGCCGGTGGCCCAGCCTTCAGCTCTGCTTGGCGGCTGCCAAGCTGTCTCGCCGAGCAGCTCGTCCAGGATCCGCAGGCTTTTCAATCTGCACTGTGTAGCCGCTGGAACACAAAACTGTTGCCCGAAGCTTGGAAGCGCTGTTGCTTGTGCTGGGCCCCCTCCCTCTCCAGGAATTTCCTCCTTTTCTCTTCCACTTCTGAATCCTATGAGATTTTCAAGGCTCAGCTCAAAGCTATACCTCCTCTAGGAAGTCTTCCCAGAATGCTCCGAAATCCAATCTGCTTGGGAAGACTTGATCCAAAACTTTGCTTGACACCCCAGCCACATATATTCTCCCTTTCTGTGGAATTTTTTAATGGCATTTTATGATATTCTTTCAGCACTTACATGTTTTATTTTATATTATAATGATGACTGAGGCAGTCTTTTCTTCCCTAATAGACCCAGATTCAAAACCTTGTTTAAGATATGCTTACAACTGACTGCAAAATTAGACTGAAGGTGTTCTGGGTCTGCAGCTGGGGCTCTGGTGCATTTTCTGGTTAGGGTGTTGGCAGCTTTGGATACTAAAAACAGACTGCATCTTGGCCTCCATAAGCATAGAAAGCCTTTAGACTTCCCACCCGAGCCCTCTAGATGACTTCTGGACTAATGTTGGCCCATTTGGTCAGGACTCTGTAGCATCCATGGGTCCCTGTTGGATTGATCTCTCTCTAACCTGGAAAATGCTGTTTTCTCTTCCTCATCTCTTACTTGCAAACAAAGGCTGCTTTTTTTCTCTCCTTTACTCCCCAGAGCACACATGAGCCTCTCCAGGCTCACTCCATCCTCCCACTTTGTTTTTATTTTAAAATGTTTAATTTGACCCGTTACTTGCTGCTTTGGTTTTGGGCTCCAGCAATGCTCACCTGTTCTAGTCCTGCCTCCCTCCCTGCCTCTTACACACAAACCTCGGTCGTGCCTCCATGCATTTGCTTATGCTGTACTCTCTACCTTCCCAGTTTTTATTGTCTGGCTAACTCTTATTCCTCTGAAGTGGCAAAGGTTCCTGAGAGCAGTCCTCTTTAAAAGTCCAGATTCTTCAAACAAATGCCCTTTATAGCCAGACTTTTATTCATAGTCACAGGATAGCACTGTCCCCTTGGGCTGATGCCACCTGATCATAACTCAGCAGTTTGAGTTTAGGTGCAATGGTGTGATTGGCTTTTAGCATTGTGGGGTGTTTTTTCTTAATTTTTAATCGAGGTATAATTGACATAACATATTAGCTTCAGATGTACAACGTTGTACATCTGTACATGACTGTATATTTGTATATGTTGCAAAGTTGCATTGTGTTTTAAAAGGATTGGTGGGTGTCTTAGTCTGCCTGACTGCCATAACAAAATACCATAGACTGAGTGGCTTAAACAACCAAAATTTACTTTTGCACAGTCCTAGAGGCTAGAAGTCTGCAATAGGGTACCAACTTCATTGGGGTCTGGTGAGAGCTGTTTGTAGCTTGCAGACAGCTGCCTTCTGAGAGACAGAGAGAGAGAGAGAGAGGAAGAAAGATGTGTAGAGGTAAGAGTTAAGATTGAGAGTAAGTTCACCGGTATCTCTTCTTTTAAAAACACTAATCCCATCATGAGGGCCCCACCGTGATGACCTCCTCTAAATCTAAGTACCTCATAAAGTCTCCATCTCCACACACGTCATATTGGAGGCCAGGGCTTCAACATATTAATCAGCGGAGAGGGCAGTGCACAAACACTTAGTCCTCAGCAGCAGGTGAGTTGTACCTGGGTCACCCAGAATGCCTGACTACCCTTGAAAAGAGCCAGGTCACCAGACAATGTCTGTACAAGTCAGAGCTCTGAAGCCATCTCTGGGTGACAGCCTGGGGCCTTAGGACTTGTGCAATCTCTGCAGTGGCACCTGATGCTGGAGTCTGATCTTTCCCTGACGAGGCAAGTGGCTTTCTTGGCTTCCTTGGGGGACCCTGCAGGCTTTCAGACCAGTACCTGACCACCATTCTCCTCCCCTATAAGCAGTGCAAACATTCCCTGCTGACACTCTGTCACCTTTTATTCTTTGGGTTCTCTCTTTTCTTCCCATTGGATCAGGAAGGGCAGGGGGAAGCATTGAAATTTACTTCTCATTTGCTCTTACCTTCTGAGCCTGTGTTGTCTGCATAAAGCTCCCACCCATGTCCCTCATTCAGAGGAACTTCCTGGTCTGATTCTACCTTTGAACTGAGGACTGGTCTTAAGTAAATTTACACAGCATGGTGCTGACTCAGCTGAGGGGGCCTGGGGTGCCTCCACAGCCCAGCCCAGAATCATCATACTTACTGGGAGTGTAACCTTGGGCTAGTTATGTAACCTTTCTCTGCCTCAGTTTCCTCATTAGCCAACCTCATCGAATTGCTCTGAGGATTGATTAGTATAAAGCACTCACTGCCAAATAGTACAGTGCCAAATACACACAGAGCACTCACTGAACATGAGTTGATAGTTAGTAGTATATTTTTAATTTTGGGGTTTTTTTTATTATTTACTTATTTATTTTATTGAATTTATTGGAGTGACATTAGTTAATAAAATTTTATATAGGTTTCAGGTGTACAATTCTACAATACATCATCTGTATATTGTATTGTGTGTCCTCCACCCCAAGTCAAGTCTCCCTCCACCATTTATCCCCCTGGTACCCGGTTCTACCTCCCCCTTCTCCCCATCCCTCTTGTAATTACCATACTGTTGTCTGCATCCATGAGGTTTTTTCCTTTGCTTAATCCCTTTACCTTCTTCACCCAGTCAGCCCTCCCCTCCCCCTCTGATAGCTGTCAGTCTGTTTAGTGTATTTTTAAATTACCACCATTATATAATTCGAGGAATGTTTTTTAGTTTTTAAAAATGTGTGTGTGTCTCACAATGTGTGTCAGACATTGGGATATATGCTAGAGAAAGAAAAGTGAACAAGATCGGTGATGCTCTTCCCCGGGTGCCCCCTTTCTGGGTGGGGAGGGGAACGGGCAGTGTAAGGCAGAGGGGCCTCACATTGTGCCAGGATGAGGGTGGTGGTAGCGGTGGGGGGTAAAGTGGTGTGATGTGGGAGCACAGAAGACAACATACTTCCCAGCCCTGGGGAGATCTGTGAGGGCTTCCTGGAGGAAGCTGAGGTGAAGCCGAGAACTGAAGGAATAAAACCTAGCAGGCAAGTGCCCAGGGGTTCTAGGCCTGGGAGACGGGAGGTGCCTATGCCAGAGCTAGGAGTGGTGTAACTTGTATGAAGTTCAGCTTGGCCCCTCTGTATGGGCTGTGACAAGCCGAGGCTGAATGGAGCCACCTAACTGCTATCTGCCATGTCTGCCTCTGCCCCGCACCCCTCAGGGCAGAATGCAGAGATGTGCCAGGCCTGTCAGCTCAGCCCACTTTGCTCCTCAGGCCCCATGGCCACGCGTCCACCTTCTTGACTGAATTTCGAAAGCATGAGGCTCTGCTCCTCAAAGAGCAGCGCACCTCCCCGCACAGCACCCACCCCCCAACCCCCCACCCCCTGACCCCCCCCCGCCCTGTACAGCCCAGCAGGCCTGGCAGTCTCACTAGTGGGGCCTGGGGTCGGGGACAGCACCTCTGCGTGTGCCAAGCCCTCCTCTCCACAGCCAGGCCAGCCCTGCCCCTGGAAGGTAAAGTGCAAAGGTAACAGACAAGGCCCAGTGAGGTCACATACAAGAATCAACCCATGAATGCGTAAATAAATGGAAAAACAAATAGTTGTCTCTCTCTCTCCCCACCCCCATCTTTCTCTCCCCCTACCCCACACCTTCCTTTCTCTAAAACCAATTTAAAAAAAAAAGATTAAGAAGCTGCTAAAAAACAAAAAGGCAAGGCCTTTTTTTCTCCCTTGTCTATTCAAAGGGCTTACCTGTTTCCTTCCTATAAGGTTATTTAAAGCTTTCCAGCCAGTGTTATCTCCTGGGGACTTAGTATGCCTTCTAGGTAGTTTGCAAATTAACCCTCAGGTTCCATTTGAAAGCCCTTCAGAAACAGGAAGATTCCTGTGGAAAAAGGCTTTTGGAAATCTCTCTGGCTCATCCTGTAGCCTTAGTCCAGGGGGCTTCCCTTTCTTGAGCTTCTCAAGCCTGAATTTGAGAAAAGACGAAAGCCCAGTTGACAATGATAATTCCAACCATTTGCATCTTGGTTTGCAATTTTCAGTCTTCCTCCCTACCCCCATGGGGACACCTAGAAAGGGCTAGACTAGTCCTGTCCCATGTCTATCCCCTGCCACCACCCCTGTTTGGACTCCCAGTGGGCCCTGTGTTGTGGATTTCTCCAGCTGAGTGGCTATAGCAACTATTGGATTACAGGGCATTTTTGAGCACCAGGTCCCCTCTGTGGGGGCTGAGATGCAGCTTGTAGAGCAGTGGATCCATCATGAGATGGGTAAATTGAGACCTTTTGGACCCTCAGTGGTAGTAATACTTGGTTCTTGTGCTTGACCTCGAATGGGATGATTAGTTGACCCAAGACTACATAATCTCCATGTCTCCTCCTGCTGGTGGTCTTGCAGGTAATTCCACATTATTCTGCTTCCATCATTATAGTTTCGCGGAGAGGGTGGCGAGAAAGGAAAGCAGGATTCTTGAGGGAGACCTTGTAGGTTGAAGAGGATTGGGGCCCCTGGAGATGGGAGTGGGAAAGGTCATCGGGAGGAAAGGAGACTGTTCAGGTGGGAAGCGTCAGGATGAGAGGATGCAGAGGACATGCAAAGAACATAGTTTCTCCTCCTCCCTCCATTGGGCTTACAGTCTTTCCTTTCCCAAGAGAGCCATTGTTAGTTAGGGCCTGCTATGTGCTATGGGTCTGTCATAGTAAATTCCTAAAACAATCCTGAAAGGTAAGTATTATTTTCCCCATTTTGAGGAAATTGAGGCTAAGTACTTTGTGCAAAATGATGGAGCGAGAATTTCTAATTGGATCTTTGGATGCCAGAACAGAGAGACTGGACTAGAGTTGGAATTCCAGCTTCACCACTTTGGCTGGATGGCGGAGGGTCTGTTTCTACCTCTGGAAAAAAAAAATGGGGCTCACAATAGTCTTTACCCCCTGGTGTGTTGTAGGGAGTGAATGAGGTAATGCATATAAACCACATAGCGGGGTGCCTGGCACACAGTTAGAGGTAATGAATGGTAATTGTGGTGGTTTAAGTCATGGTTATTTTAATTATTGTTATTGGCCCATTTTCATACTGTCTGTGATTTGAGGTGAAGTCCATCCCATAGAGGACAGCTCTGCATCCTTTAGTCTCTCACACACTGACCCTTGTCCAGATCAAGGATGGTGGCTGGTTGACCTGATGGGAATTATTTAGTCTGACAACTGGGAGCGTGGTCCATTTTTTCTGACCATCTTCAGTGTGTCATTTTGGATCCTATTCGTTCTGGTTCAGCTTTCCTATGATCTCCCACTGCTACCTGGAGTGGGGGCACATCAAAAGGAGGGATCACAAAGTTTAGGCTGGAGACCTGGTTTGAGGCCCAGCCCTTCCAGGGATTAAGTCTATGACCTGGGGCAGTTCCTTCTCTGAGGGTCCTTTTCTTCTACTGTGCCAGTGGGCTGGACGTCAACAGCAGTGACTCAGAGCAATGGGGAGAATCAAGGGATAAGACCTGGGAAGAGTGTTATTAGCTCTCAAGTGTTCTGTGCTCTCAGTATTTGGTGTACAGGTGTTTTTGTTTGTTTGTTTGTTTGTTTTTTCCTGTTTCTCACAAAGAAAATACCCTGTATATACCTAGGGAATTGAATTTATTATTATGAAACTGTTCACCCATCCATTCATCCCTCCCTTTGTTTAACAAGCAATACTGGGAACTACACTGTGCCAGGCTTAGTTCCAGGTAGTGAATATGGGACTGGTGCAGAAGGGAGGGATTGAACAGACCCTAGAGAGAGGTGCTTCACAGCAGAGTACCAAGAATAGGGCCGAGTCCTTTACATGCATTGCCCCGCTTAACCCTCGCCACAATCTTGCCGGTATGTACCATTATTCAGCCCCATTTTACAGGTAAGGAAACTGAGACACAGATAGGTTAATTCACTTACCTATGGTCACACAGCCAATGATTGAAGGATCTAGAATTCAAAGCCTGGAAGTCAGGCTGCAGAGGCTGTGCTCTCAACCTCTCTGTATCTAATGAAAAGGGATTGGACTCTGATGGTTGGGGAACGAGGGGACAGCTCTTTTTCTGAGACTGGAAGTATGAAAGATTGGGAGGGCAGGGCATCGACACTTCCAGCGTCCTCTCCTGAGGAAGGCTGCTACTTTGGGAAGGAGAGAATGAGGTGGTCTGATGGCCAGGAGCTAGGGTGAGGAGAGGCTGTGTGTGGGGATCCAGAGCAGACGCTGATCTTGGCAGGTGAAGGAACGGCACAACAGGCTGAGGGCCCAACAAAAGTGGAGGCTGTCAGTTTGTAACAGCAGCAGTCTACATGGCTGGGGTGCTTCTCTGCAGAGCTCTAGTGCAGGTGAAGGAGTGGGGAAGGGTGACAGGGAGCCACTCGCAGCCCCCCAGCCCCAAGGAGTCTCTGTTCCATTTGCTGTTGTAGCTGAACAGTATATCTCTCCTGTCTGTCATTGGTGAGCCCTGACCCTGAGGCCCCATTTCTTTGCAGCTGGGGCTTTATAGGGACTCATACTGATCCTCTGGAGGCTGTCTGGGAGCTACCAAGGTAGATAGCATCCTTGCTGCCCAGTAGCTCTCTTTGCTGGTGAAGGTGCTGAATTTCTACACAATAGGCAGACCTCTCCTTATGCAAAGCTGGCTTGGCTGGGTACTCCCACCTATACTCGTATTATACTTGGCAGTACAATGTCACCTGAGCCCATTATTGAGGGACAAAGAGGTATTCCCTGGGTTCAGAAGGAGCACCATGTATGGGGGCGGGGATTCATGGTGATATTGATCCAGATGGAGAATGCTTGCCGGAGGCATGGAGACAATGGAATTGGGCCACACGAAGGAAGCCTCATAAGCCATGTTAAGAAGTTTTGGCTTGACGCTGAGTGCATTGGGGGCCCACTCCTGTGTTCTGTAATACAATCATTCATCAAACTGGAGCATCTCACCAGGCTTGCCTGGAAATCTCAAGTCCCTGGGCCGGAGGAAGGAGCTGCTGTGTGAGGGTCGTTTCCGTCATCAGATCCAGGATGTGTCACTGCTGGGCCAGAGGAGACGGATTGAAAAGGAACTCAGTGTAGGGGCAGGGGTGGTTCTCTTAAAACCTAGATCATAAAAGTGGTCTGGTGGTTCGGTGACCAGCCGTAATTAAATATATTACAGGGCCTCTTGTGAGGGAGCCTGAGACCCTGATCACCATTTCTAAAAAAGTTACTGAAGGATAACATGTCCCTGAATTTCATGTGATCCATTTGATGACAGATTTGGGGGATTCCACCTGTCCAAAGTGGGAGTGGGTAAGGCAGGTTGTTTCCGAATGCTCCCCAAGTGGAAGTGGGGGGTGGGAGGATCTGTGGTCTGTAAATGGTCTGTAAATTATGCAAGCACTGAATTGGAGTCAGCTGCATGAGCCCAGGCAGGTTCCTCCCATCTCTGAGCCCCTTTAGCGGGTGTGAGAGTGCTTGGTAAACCAGAAACCGCACCCCACTGCTACAAAACCACTTTTTCAGCTGGCTCTGACCTTATTGGAAAAGGGCATTTTTTATTTTATTGTCTTTTATATGTTTACATGTCTGCTTTCTCCATAGTCTGAAGTTCTTTGAGGGCAGGAACCTCATCTAATGGATCTGGGTTTGCCTAGGGCCTGGCTCCAAGTACACTCTCAGGGAGGCTGTGGGTAGTTGTAAAATTACCGCCTGTATCTATATACATCATCGCCTGAGTATCTGGGTGGGAAACAGAAGTCCCCAACCATACCTCTGCATTATTCCCAGATTTCCAGGTGTTTGGCTTTGGTGGCTGTGCCCATTGTGGCACCTTCACTCCCTCATGCTCTGACCATCTCCTGGTGAATCTGTGGTTTCCTGCTCATTCTTCAATCCCACAGGGGCCCTAAGGGCTGCCACGCCCCCCCCCCGTCCCCCGCCCCCCCCACGGTGGGTGGAAGCCACTCCTCCTAGGATTGAAGGCATCTTCCCAGACCTCCTCTTTGACCCCCTTCCTCACGCTTCTGTGTTTTTTCCAGGGCACAGATCAGAGCTTCTGTTTGCTGGTCATTTTGTGATCCACACACAATATAAATGAAAGCTGCTAAAACCAATAAATTCAAACCATGTGTGGGCACTCGGGAAGAGCAGGGACGTCAGAGGGCCTGGTTGTGAGGTGGCGTCAGTGCTGACGGCCCGGAGCTGATTTGTATATGAGAAAAGTAAATACCCGAAGTGGTAAACAGCCTTGGGTCTCTCATCATCGCTGGAATTCAAAGGCATTTAATAGGAACACCCACTCTCTGTCTCTTGTAAACAAAGTGAGATTCTCTATGTGTGCTGACCTAAATTCTGCATTTTCATCTTTGGGAAAACCAGCCAGTCATTTTATTCCGGAGACCGCAGGCAGTCTGCACCGCTGGGTTGGGTTGCCTTCTTTCTGGTTTTGTCACTTTTGCTTTGTAAAGGACTACCTTTACATCACTATTTGGCCTTAGGTCAAATGAGATGGGTTGCTATTTTCTCCCCTATCCTGATGAGAAATATAGGTCCTGAGATATAAATCAATTTGTCCAAGATCACACACATCGGATCCAGGCTGAGCCCTTCTCTCCTCCCTTAGAATCCTGTTTTCCATTCCTCTTTCAGTGAATGGTACTTCTGTTCTCCTGAACTCTGAATCCCAGAGACATCCTCATCCACTCCTTTCTTGTTTCCTCTCCCTTCCAATGTCTCTAGGAGCCTGGCCTTTGTCTGGGTCCTTGCTTTCTCCTATTTTATTTTATTTTATTATTTTATCTTATTCCATTCCATTCCATTCCGGCCATTCTTGTGTTCAGGAGAGAGCCCCAGGGAAGGAACCAGACAGTCATGGGTTTGGGGTTCTGGTCTCTCTGCCTGTCAACTGTGTGGCTGCAGACAGGTTCCTTCTCTGAGCTCTGCAATTTTCACATGTAAAATGGGGGTAAAGTACCTACCTTCTTGGAATGGTTGTGAGGATTAATGGAGCTATTATGTGAAAATGTCTAGACGGCACAGTAACTCTTCAAGTAGCCTCCTAGTTATAAATGGCTTAACCTTTAAAATGGGTAAGACTAAATATACCATGCACACATACACAGATGAGTACATGTAAAACTGGCGAAATCCGAATCACATCAATGGATTGTATCAACATCAATTTCCTGGTTTGGGTATTATTGTACTTTAGTTATGTAAATATCACCTATGGGGGAAGCTGGGAGAAGCTGGGTTATTTCTCCTAACTGCATTTAAATCTACAATTATCTCAAAATAAAAAGTTTAATTAAAAAATTAACCTTCCCAATACACTCATTCTTCTGTGCCATCTGCATGCCAGGTACTGCTCTAGGTACTAAGCACGTATCAGTGAACACAAAAGAAAAAAATTCCTGCTCTAACCTTCCTTCTGTGCTCAAAGGTGGTCTCCCTCCATAACCACCCTATAAAATTGCAAATTGCTCTCTTCTCTCCCTCCTCCACAGCACCTGTCACCAATTGACATTCCAAAATCTTTACACATTTTGTTTATTGCCCTGCACCTCATCCTAGTATGTCAACTCCATGGAAGTATAGATTTTTGTCTCTGTTATCTGTATCCTTAGCACCTCGAACATGCCTGGCACACAATAGGCATTCAGCTAATGTTTGTCGAATGACTGATAGGTGACAGACAAGAAACAAGTCAGAATGAGCTAAGTGCCGAAGGAAAACAAAACAGAAGAAGGAGTTGGTGAGATAGTGGATGATATACTATTATATTGATTAATCCTAGATTTTTCTGCATACCTTACAGGCTCCCCTCTTCTGTGAGGGGTAAAGCCCTGGCTTCTTAGTTTATAATGCACACAATTTCCCCTTCCATTTACCCATTCACCAGATGTTTGTTTGAGCCATTACTATGTGTAGGACCCTCTAGAGCAGGTTGACATGAGATAGGAAAGGATCTTGCTTCCAGGAGGCTAATAGGTGGGTAGGAGAGATGGGACAGAAATACAAACAGCATATGACAAGGAAAAATTGAGCCAGAAGTGAGCTAAATCAGAGTATTGGCAAAGGATCCTGAGGAGAGAGGGCTCACTTGTGGCCAAGGCATTTGGGGGAAGGCTCCATGGAGGAGGTGTTTGTTCTTGACCTCAAAATTCTGAGAGGATCTCAAGGTTTTTTCTGGTCTGGCCCCGGCTCAACCTACTGGATTTCTCTTCCATGGCTCCCCTAAGTCATGCTGCAACTCCAATTAGACTCTTCCATGGAAGTAGTCCAGGAGGCCCTGGCTCTGCACGTGCTGTGGCCTTTGCCTGCAGTACCGTCTCTCTTCCTCTTGTTTTTCTAAATCCTGTCTCCAATTCCAGATCCAGCTTGGCCCTTCCTGCAGCAAGGCTTCCTTGATTGTCCCAGCTCCTTTGATCAATCTTCTGTGAACCTGTGCCATAGTTTGTACTGCTCCATTTGACCCCTTGGAAGAGAGTCCTATGTTGGACCAGCCTCACTGTGGGTGGGACTTGGAACCCCACCAAGGGCAAGAGCTGGCTGCTAAGCTGAACTTAAGTTTGGTTGCATGGTAGGTCCTCAACAGTGCTAGTTGCTGGATTGACTTGAGAACAGTGGAAAAATGTGATTCTTTCTCAAAGAGGACAGGATTTGTGATTTTTGTCTTTGACTCAACTCTCTTCACTTTGAAATACCAGAAATTCAGTCAGGGGAGAGCTGCCTTTACAGTGTTTCAGAGTATGTTGTTAGCAAAATAATGCTGCAAACAGATTGACCCACAAGTGCTCAGCTTCAGGAATTGGTCTCAGGGATTTGTTGGTGTTTTAGTGTCATGCTGGAGTCTGTGCTTACTCAGTACATCTTACAAAAAAACTGTGAAAATATCTCTGCAGTATTTACTACTGTATATTCACTCACTTAACAAATGTGTTTTTTTTAATAGATTTTTAAGTTTTAGAACAGTTTTTAACTTACAAATCATTGAGATGATTTGAAGAGTTCCTCACACCCAGTTTCCCCTATTTTGACACTTATATCAATATGGTATATTTGTAACAATAAGTGAACATATATTGATCCATTATTATTAACTGAAATCCTTACCTGTCCTCATTTTCCCTCTAATGTCCTTTTTATGTTCCAGGATACCCTATTATATGTACTTGTCATCTCTCTTTTGATTCCTCTTGGCTGTGACAGTTTTTCTGACTTTCCTTGGATGTGATCACCTTGACATTGAGTCCTGATCAGATATTTGCTCCTCATTTGGGATTTGTCTGATGTTTGTCTAATGATGAGACTGGGGTTATGTGTTTGGGGAAGGAAGATTACAGATAAAGTGCCATTCTCCTCATATTATATCAGTGGCATGTACCTGTTTGTAAGGTTTCTCTACAGTAAAGTTACTCTTTTTGTCACCTTTCCATACTCTGCACTTTGGAAAGATGTCTCTATGGGAAGTCCACACCTAAGGAGTAGGGAATTTTCTTCTCCCTCAATCAATGTGCTTTCAGTGCTCACTGTGCTGGGCACTGTTACAGATGTTGAAAATACACATGTAGTGGTGAATGAGACAGAAACTGTCCTTTTCATGCATGGAATCTTCATTCAATTGAGGGTTTAATAGTGAATAAATAATTTTGAAGCATGATAAGGATATAAAGAAAAAAAGACAATAGGCTAGAGAGGGACCAGGGCACTAGAGGATGGAGAGGTGTACAGAGGAGCAGCTTTCAGGAGAAAGTGCCTTTCCAGCCGAATCCAGAGGGCAAGAAGGAGCCAGTCATGAACACCTGGTAAAAGTACATCCTGGGCAGAGGAAGAGCAGATGCCAAGGCTCGGAGGCCCACTTAGGGAACAGAAAGGATATGGAGACTAGAGCCCTGTGTGCATGGAACAGTGTCAGGAGAGGGAGCAGAGATGAGGTGGGATGAGATCTTGCTAGGCCTACAGATGACAGGAAAGTGTTTCGATTTTATTCTAACAGTGGAAGCCATTGGTTTAAAGTGGGGGAAGATCTGATTCTTTTTTTATACATAAAAGATGGCTTTGGCTGTGATGTGCAGAACAGACTCCCCTGGGCACAAGAGCAGAGAAAAATGGGAGACCAGTACGGATGCTGTTGGAATAGGCCAGGTGAAGGATAGTAGTGGCTTGGGCCTGGGAGGAGCAAGTAGAAGTGGGTTTGGGAGACAGAGCTGGCAATGCGTCTGATGAGTAGCTTCAGGAGAGAACAAGAAATGGATATGACACTTGCATATGGCCGTGCCATTAAATGAAATCAGGGGAGAATGAGGTAGGAGCAAGTTTAAAAGGTAAAAATAGAGATACTGAAGGTTCATTAGAAAAACTCCACCCAAGTCTTGTTTGTTGGCGCCATTCTTAGCAGCCCCTCTGGGATGTATCACATAACTGGAAGGATAAGAACAGTATTCTGTTTGTTGATTCAAATGCCACCTTGTTCCTCAGTAGTTCACGCTATTGAAGTATGAGATGCAAATGGCAGATTTCCATGGCAGGCAGCACGGAAGTGAAGAGTATAGCAGTCGTTGAGGGGCCTGGCCCTGGCCCTCTCAGTCTGTGCCAAGCACTGGGTGGGATACTTTCCTGCGTCTTCCAGTTCCCAGCCCATAGGAATTAATTTTTTTTCTGTCCCAGCTGCCATTAACTAGGCTTATATTGGTTTGTGTTGAGTTATGTCTCCAGGATAGTCAGTCAACAAATATTCATTGAACACCAACAACTGTGTGATGCTGTCTTAGGCATGGTCTCTTGTTTAGGTGGGTAGGTGACAGAGTATGGGTAACATGTTCATACCCATGCAATTGGCCACAAGGGAGAGGACTCGTGTCCCCAGGGATGCCTGGAAGCATCAGCAAGGGCTCCCCGAAGGAGGTGGAAACAACTGTCAATTTGAAAGGCATGAAGGCACTGGGCCATGTGGCCAAGGTTTCTTTTAGGGAATTATAGGGAAGAAGGGTTGGAGAGATAAAATTATGGTCCATAGTCCAGCATAAGGTCAGAACAGGTGCTCAAAAACTATTTGCTGGATGAGTGAGTGATTGGAAAATAAGATGATAAACACTCCCTAGAGGATATGGAGGTCAGTGTCTCCTCTGGGCTGCGAAGAACCACTGCTGAACGGAACCATCATCTAAAAAAACTAGAAGGAGCCAGATCCTGAAGGAGGACTTTTGAATTTCTAGCCAGCATTTAATTTATTATAATAATAATGATTCTGCTAATAATAGCAATAATTTTTATAACTGCTTAATGAGTGTTCTTTTTGCTGGAAAGGCGCTGTTAGTTACATGCTTGGCCCCGTCTGTGTGTGATTAGAGGTTACTGACTGAGACCAAGAGGGCCTTTTTTATCTGGAGGTTTTGTTGTTTTCTTTCCTGGTTGGTTTCTGCTGATAGTCCATCTCACTGTTGGCTCTTCAGTCTGTTTGTGTTCCATGAGATACCACAAAAGCACAGCCTTTGACAAGGTAAATATGCCAAATCCTTATTATAGCATTTAATCACTTAGGGAGGTTTCACTGTGGGGTGGGGGTGGAGGGGGTGATGGGAATGGAAAGAAAAGTCCAGATTGCTTTGATTAACTGCATTTTTCTTTCTGGGTGAATGGGAAGGCTTGGTGGAAATCTCAGTCATTGAGGCTGTTTCCAGGAAAGAGTAAGAAAAGCGATTGAGGAGTTTCTGGAGTCTTGGTCAGAGGTAGGTATTAAGCATCTTTCGTGGGCATGGTGCTGGGCTGGGTGCTGATGGAATACGCTGGAAGAAGGTACCTGTCTTCCACGTTAGAATGTATGTCTGGGAGGAAGGGACTTGGGCATGGGCAGGTCTACCTGGAACAAGGTGGACCTCAATAAATTCTCATTGATTGGATGGGCCTTTAACCCCATGGCAATTAATTGTTTTAAGGATTCAGATTAGTGAGAGATCACTTCCAACAGGATTTACTAGCCTGGGCATCATGGAATAAATGGTGTTTGATAGAAGCCTTTCTCCACTTATAACTGCACGCAGGCAAGGCAGCTTCTCTTGGTTTTCTCATGTATTATGAGGTTGTTTCTCTACATTTTGTGGGTGAAAGAGCTGGCACTCAGAGGGTTAAGAAATTCATTCACAGGGCCAAGAGAGCAGGGCCATTCCTGATTTATTCACCAGTCTGGCTGAGGGGCTGCCATAGTATTCCTACATATAGCAGGTTCTCAGTGCATATGTATTGAATAAGGGAAGTATTTTAGAAGTAAACTGTGTTGGAGGCCCTCAGAAGTGTATGGGATGTATAGCCGTGATACAGACCCAGGACTTCCATTTCCAACACCTGATTTCTCTTACTGTACTGACCAATTTCATTATGGCAAAGACTGGGTATTAGATTAGATCATTGTTCAAAAATATTCACTCCCCACCTCCCCCTTCCCTGAGCCTGCAGTGAGATAGGGTGTGGCCATATGACTTGCTTTGCTTTTTATGCTGGGCAAAGTGTACTTCCTGGCTCCTGGACTTTGGGCTCTGTCATGTGACATGCTTTGGCCAATGAGACATGAAGTGAGCAGAACCTTAATGTGTTGCTTAACTCTCCCTCTTGTGCTGCCACCACCGTGAGAAGAAGAAGCCCCCATGTAGCAACTGCCCTTCTGGCCTAGGTTCCAGAATGAACACAGCAGACTGGAGCCCAGCCCACAAGGACGAGCCGAGCTGAAATGGACGCATGAGCTGGGTTGGGCTGGCCAACCCAGATCAGCCAACCACCAGCTGACCTGCTGTGAAAATAAGTGAATTACTGTTTTAAGCCACAAAACCTTGAGATGGTTTATATTACATTGCAACACAGCAGTAGCAGACTGGTACAGAGAGAAGGGCCCCTCAGACAGGGGCCTATAATAATGGCCTATAATATATGTAATGGAGAGAAAAAGGGAGTGAGGGACAGGAGGTGAGGCTGGCAGTATGAGTTTCAGCTCAATCTCTGGAGGTCCTGAATGTCGATATAAGGAATTTGGTCATTTTTCAACAGGCAGTAAGAGACATTGAAAGTTGGTGAGCACAGAGGGATGAGATCCAAACTAGCTATGGAAGGGTAAATTTGAAAAGAAGTGCAGAATGGTTAACACAAGAGGAGACCAAAGTCAAAGGACTTGTTGGGAAGCTGCTATTATTTTGCTCCCAACTGCATCCCAGAGCCTAGCACCATGCCCCTTCAACAGTAGGTACTTAATAAATGTTTGTCCAATGAATAATAAATGTATAACAAAATTGCCCATGGGGTTGATTATGAGGGCTTCGAGAATAAAAGTCTCTGATAATTCAACTACTTACCCATTCATTCATTCATCCATTCATTTACTCAGCAGTGTTTGTTAAGGTCCTAATATTGGTAAGTACTGGAAGCTGGACAGATCCTCAGGAGAGGTACATAGGACCCTTCCCCATACATTTTGGAACAATGGTCAGACTGACAAGCATAAAGGGCTGAAATGTGAGAGAGGAATAGTTAAAGAGGTGAAAGGCAGGTACTGGGAAGGGGCTGCCCTGAGGGAGGGCATGCTCTCCTGTCTTGGTCATGAGGACACAGTCTGGTGTCATCTTTTCTGGTCTCACCTGGGACCTGGACAACGTTGCTTGTCCTCCGGCTGAAATCCACAGCTGGTTCTGCAGGAGCTACTAGGTTTGTGAATTCCAGCTTTATCCGAACTCTCCTTTTACACCAGGCTGTCCAGTGTTTTAGGCTTTATGTTCATACTTTCAGTCATTCCGCTTTGGGCCAGGCTCTGAGCTGGGTGATGAGGAGACATTGATGACTGAGAGGCAGTCCCTTGCTTAGAGGAGTGCATAGTTCAATAATTCATAAATCCCAAAAGTATGACTTCTGGCAAGTCTTGGGCCTTTTGAAGCCTATTTCCTCATCAGTAAAATGGCCACTGATGGGTCTAGGTTCTAATACTAATTCTGCCCCTTGCTGGCTATATAACTTTGGGCAAGTCACTGCTGACCGAGTCTCTGAAAGGTGGTCCCGGCCCTGTCTGGTACAGGCTGCATTCTGGATATCCTGTCTGTGTGAGCAGACTCACGAAGGCAACATTTATTTGAACCTGCTCCAAGTCAGGAGACATTACCCCCTTTCTCCAAAATGGGGGTTAAGAATGATTCGGAGGCTCTGTTGGACTCACGGGGACCCAAGACTGTGACGAATTAATGATGGACACAGGAGAACCTGTTGGCTCTATGTCTATACCAAGTGCTTGCCAGGGCCGATCATTTTCTTCAAGTTGCAGGATCAGCTACCCATTCATTTCCCACTCATTCAACAAATTACTGCTGAGTGCTGCTCTGCATGGGGAGTGATCCAAAACAAAACAATGTTTTGGGCCCTCATGTGTCTTACATTCCAGAGGGGGACAATTAGGCAGTAAATAATAAACATGATAAGTAAATCAGACAGGCTGGAAGGTAAGTGTGTGCTATGAAAAAAGGAATAGGACAGGCTAGGAGCACTGAAGGAGCCCCACCCTACTCCCAGGGACAGCTCTGTCTATTGTAGAGTAGCACCTGACCCCTAAGTTTGCTGATGCTACTGCGCTTAGGGCTCGTATGCGCTGAGTGGTTGAGGTGATTCCAGGAAATGGTGTTGTCTTAGTGTGTGCATGCGTGTGCACACATGTGCGTACTTGGGTTAGTCTCTGTTCCTCAACCAAAGGTGAATGACTTCAGATTAGCTGCTGTTTAGCACTAGTTGTACTTCCTCCAGCTGCCCAGACAACCAAGAGTCATTATCCTTTCTTGGCCACTCATGTCTAAGGTTCAGACCTTCTGGCAACTTGTTTAGGAGCTTGGGATCTCGGGTGGTGGAGGGAGTAAAACCACAGTTATTATCATAGGAAGGAGCAGCCTGCAGTTTACCTTTCTGGGCTCTCTAGGAAAAGGATTTAGTGAGTAAATTGGAATTGAAAATAAATATTCATGAGGAAATGTGCATCTAGGTCATGAACGCCTCATTATCACAAGGCAGGGATGTTATTTGTTTTGAATCAAATATTAATATGCTAATTTCAGCAGTTCTTATCACTAGGAAAGCAGGTAATATATCTCTACTAGGCAATAGTTTCTTGCCTTGTTCCAGTAACCATGGGAATCAGTCAGCCAGAGTGGCGCCCACCACATGCGCATCCCTGCACCATGCATTGCTATCATCAGTATTGCCCTTGAAAACCACAGTGTACACTGTGAGATAACACACAGCGACACTCCGTTTAGGCAACATCAGTTTAAAGTGAGTGCTTCTACCAAAAATGAATGATCTAGATAATAAAACCATAACCCTTAGGTATCATGATGTTAGCTGACATACAACTTTGGGTGGGAAGTTTTAAAAAGTATGTTTGTCAGACCCAACGGCAAACTCTTTGATAGGTCTACCTTTTTCCTGGAGGCTCAGTGTCATCCCCAGTGGCCTTAGACACATGAAGAGGCAGGTAACAGGGGGTGCTTTTTCTCTGGATGACCTAGACTGCAGTCATTCTCTAGTTTCTTGGTGACTGTTTCTTCATCTGCCCCCTCAGAGTCAGACTGAAGATTTTGACTTCTTATTGGAGCCAGTGTTCTTTGCAGTGTATTGGCTGCTTTTAATCTTTTGTGAACTAGGAAGTCAGAGAACCAGATTTATTAAAAATGAGTTCAAAGCTAAACTAAATAATTTCAGATGAAAATGCTGAGGCATTCCTCTAGGAGTCAAGTGTAGGAATGCAGTGTAGTGTCAGTTTTGTTGTTTGAACATGTGTTCTGGACATGGGAAGTTACTAGATATGGGACTTCTGGATACATGAAGTGTTACCGTGTGTGTGTGTTCATGCCTATTCACATATACTCACTAGCCATGGGAGGGGGGCTTGGTAATTCAGTTAATTTCATTCCTGAAAGGCTCTCTGTCGGCACCAGGATCCAGTGTGCTCTCTGTGCTCCAGATTAGTGGATAAAAGCTTCCAGGAGGCCGATTTCGGCTCAGTAGAGGAAGAAGCAGCTAAAAGTCAGAGAAGCCCCGTGGTGGAACAGTGGCCTTGGGTGCTGAGACTTCCCATCACTAGAGCTGTCCTTACGAAGGCAAGGTTACTAACTGCTCATCCAGGCTCTTGGTTGAGGGGATTTAAACATCTGTCAAGTGATTGACCTGGGTTTTAAATTTTTGAAATTTTGTCAACTTTATTGCAGTACAATTGATGTATACTAAACTGTATATATTTGAAGTATTGACCTGATTTTTAAAGTCTATATACATCCCCATACCCACTGCATCCAGCAATTCAGATTCATGACTGTTGTGGACTGAATGTTTGTGTCCTCCCAAAATTCACCTGTTAGAAATTCTTAACCCCTACTGTGATGGTGTTTAGAGAAAAGGCCTGTGGGAGGTCATTAGGGTTAGATGAGGTCATGAAGGTGGAGTCCTCACAATGGGATTTGTGTCCTTATACGAAGAAACACAAGAGAGCTTGTGCTGGCTCTCTCTCTGTCATGAGGATGCTGGCACACTGATCTCAGACTCTCAGCTTCCAGAGCTGTGAGACAACAAATCTCTGTTGTTCAAGCCCCAAGTCTATGATATTTGGCTTTGGCAGCCCAGGCTAAGACAGCCCCCCTCTTCCCAGGTAGGTCTCCATTCCTGAGGCTCCTGTCATGTTCATCAGACAGTCTAGGAAGCACCACCTTTCATCATTCACATTGAAAGTGAGTGCAGTTGTGTCCCTCTCTGGCTCCTGAGGTGAGACCTTCCTCTTACACAACTAGGAATGGGTGGCATTTCCTTCCAGGCAAGTGAGGAGCCCAGCTGTCGGCAAACATGGGCTGGTGCCTTTCAGAAGGCATGTGGCAGGTCCCGGCTGCATGTGTCCACATTGGAGAGCAGCCTCCTGGGTTCCCATGGCCTGGCTGGTGCTTCCAGATGTCAAAATGTGCAGGCCTGCCACCACCCTGCTGTTTAATAGGCCTCTTTGTAAACCGCACCAAACAGTTGTTCAAGTAACACACATCGTTTCGTGTGGCTGTGATGCTGAGCGTGGCTTGGGTTTTTTATTTGTTTGGGTTTGTTCCCGCCTTTGTAAACAGTGAGGAGTGTCTGCCTGCAAAATCATCTTCTTGTCTTCTTGGCTTCTTGGCTGGATAGGGAGGGTAGAGAGAGGGGAATTCTTTCTTGCTGTGTTCTTCATGACTCAGGGGCTGCTGCAAGTTTCTAGATTTCCAGAACCAGTTTTGAGTACCTCAGCTCTCTGTGACCTGAAGTACTCAGCAGTTAGAGGTGGAAGGGACTCACACTGACACAAGCCAGCCCCAGATCGCAGAGTATGAAGAAGGAAGGCGGAATCCCATTTCCCCATGAACTGAAGTGGGAAGAGGATATGAAGTCACATTTACATAATGGGTTCCTTGTCAGAGGCCCTGCCAAAGCGGACTCCCCGAGAGGTCTGTTTCTTCCCTGGGTTGGGGAGAGGCCAGGGCTGGGTCAGCTGGGCAGCCAGCCTCCTGACATAGGAGGGAGGGGCCGTCGGATGTCAGATGTTACCCAGGTGAGCCAGGGGGGATCTGGCAGGGTCTTACCTCTGCGCTGACGTCCTCCACAGGAGTTCACTGGCCTCTCTGGCCCCAAAGGGGATTTCTTATAAGGAAGGGGAGGCTTAATTGCAAGTCTGGATCTGTAACCTGGCCCTGGACCCTGCCAGATTTTCCCATCACTTTGAAATGCAGAGGGAGCAGCCCCCAGGGTCCCAGGAAAGCCAAGACTTGTGCCCTTGTAGGAAACCCTTCTGTTCTCCCACCTGACCAGGGCATTCCCCCTCTCCCCAGGGGCTTTGGGTTGAAGTGGCAACCTGGCCTTGATGCTGAAGTTGAACACACTTGATCAGGTCCTGAAAGAAAAATCAAAGACTATTGAGGAGGAATCATGTGCAGTGTTTAAAGTCCCTGACTACATCTCGAAACAAAAAAAGATTTGTTTTTTTGAAGACACAGTCAGATGGCTCAGTGCCCTGAGTGGAGGGAAGAGGCTGTGAAGAATTAGGTAGAACCTGGGATGAGGAGGGATGGCGCCTGCCTGTGCTGAGGGCAGCGCCCTTCCCAGCCTGTGCGTGCCTGATGGGTGTGTTGTCTTCCTTCCCTGCACATCTGTCACCTCATCTGCAACATGAGAGAAGCCGGATGAAGTGACCAATCCCAGCCTGGGCCCCAAGTTCCCCGGCCAAGTAGAAAGCACTTGTTGAAATCCCAAGGCTGTTCAATATTAAACATACAAGCAACTAAAGGACTATTATATTTATTGGAAACAAATCTGCAAAGATAACGCAATGGCAAGTTTCTGGCCTCTGAATACATCAATCTCTGTGTCTCTAACTATGTTATCTCCTTCCTGATCAGGAACCTGGACTGGCATTCTGACAGAATCGTTTGGGACAGGGATGCAGTGTGTAAGGGAAAATATTTCAAAACTTGACACTTAACAGGCCTTGGGTGGGAAGGTCTTTGCTCAGTAAAAAGTTCAGAAACCATGGTTTCAGCATTTCAGAATTCTTAACAATGGTTATGTCCTTCCCTCAACAAGACTATGAGCCACCTTTGGGGACTTTTCCAACCCTAAAATTGCAGGGCAGCTAAGGCTTCGGGTCTGGAAAGTGCTAAGCCTGCTCACGGGGAACTCCAAGGTACCCCCCACCCCCCACCACGCTCACTCAGGTAGTGAGTCTGTGTGTAATGTAACCAGAACACTCCCTTTTCATCTCTGTTAATTTCCAAATTGGCTCGTTAAATCCATACATTCCAGAGACTCGGTCCAACATTCCAGGGAACCTTTCCATGGACAATCAGAGCAGGAGTTCTTTTTGGCAGGGTTTGTTTAAGCAGAGGGAATGTGAAAAAAGTGACCAGAACAAATTCATCTTGCAAAGGGGACTCAGGCTGCAGACACTAGGTTGCCACGGCCCTCGTTTTGCTCTGACTCTCCCTTGTCCATTTCTGCTTCACAGAGAGTCTCGGTGAGTCCAGCTTTGGGCCGGGCCCAAGTTCACTTCCTCACATGTTTGTTGAACTTCTATTGCAGACAAGACATTGTTGACTAGCAGCCCCACCAGAGAGAATCAGCACAGTAAACTCTGGGTGATCTTTTCTCTGGTAGTGTTGTTGGGATGCAAACACATAAGTGCGTTTGACACTTCAGAGCACAGTTGCCAGGGGAGGTGTCTGTTTTGCTGCCAGATGGGTACAGAATGTGCCACACATGTGAGCAGGGCACCAGGGAATAGCTGGAATTAACAACCACACAAGAACTGGATGCAAATAAGTAAATAACCCAAGTGTTCAAAGGCCGGTTATCAGCTCAGTTTATCTCCACTGCTAAATGCCAGCGTTTTTTCTTGACTTACCTTTTCTATTCCTCTGACCTTCAGAATTTTTCCCACATTCAGGCAACTGAAGTTGTTCTCCTAGTTCTTTGTGCCCTTCTTTAAAGGAATGGCCTGCCCTTTTTCTCTGAAGGGCTTTGGTGGGGAGGTAACTTTTCTTTTCCCCAAAGGGCAGCTTCAGAAAGTGGAGAGCTAGGAGGGGGCAGTTCTAGTCCCTGTCCTTCTGGTCTGCTTACTGCCTGTTACCTGAGGGCAGAGGTGGAAAAGGACAGCCAGGCCTCATCCAAATGTCACCTGCTGTTTGTCACTATCTTCAACGAGCATGTCTTGAATACCCAGTGACTGTGTATTGCCAGGAACCTGTCTGTGAAGATATCCCTGCTCTCAGGAACCTGCTAATTCCTGTTTGGGAGAAGGTCCATCAGATAAATGCACATGAAGGTTTCAGTCAGTTTATGCTCATTGTCCTGGGATGGAGACAGCTAGTACTTAGCAGTAGCAGGCATACAATCAATATTTATTGAACAAATCAAGAGATGCAAGAATTATAGAAATTTAGCTCCAACTCCTAGGTAAATCAGCAGCCACCTTGTTTTTCATCTGGGTATCAGGCCCACCTGCATGGTGCTTTGGTGTGACAGAGAAGCAACCTCCTGAATGTGTGTGCAGGCCCACGCTGGATGCATGGTTTGTCCTGTCAATAGTCAGGCTGCCCCAGTGTGTGTGGTGGCCCTCCTGGGTGGGATGGGATATGGGGAGAAACAGAGGGATAAAGAGCACACTGTCTGAAGCTAGACTGCTTGGGTTCATGTGCTGATGTCACCCCTTAGTAGCAGTGCTTTAGTCTCCTCACCTGTAAAGTGGAGGTGTGATGGAACCTACTGCAAGGGTTGGTGTAAGGCCTACGTGAATCACTGTATGCAAAGTGTTTGGAACAGTGCCTGGCACATAGTAAGTACTAATTAAGCATTAGATCTTCTTCATGCTGTTATAGTCATTATGGGGAAGGGCCAGGTGTCAGGGTCTGAGGGTTCAGGGAACTCAGTTTCTAGAGGGGTGAAGGGCTAGGAGGAGGAGAAGCTCAAGTAGATTGATCAGTGGGCTGTGGCCAGTATGACCTGAGTTTCTGAAGTTGTAACTAACTCTCTATAGACCTCATGTCTTATCTGGTGGGAGAGTTTCTACAGTAGTAAAGACAAAGGTCATAGGTGAAATCAGGTGGCCAGTAGCCTTCTCCTGGTTCTGGTTCTGAGCAAGAAACATCTACACACACATCACTCTCTTACTGATGACAGGGAGTTTGACAAACAGCATCCAGGAAACAGGCAAGATCGGGTAGGGTGGTGCAGATCTAACTAGGTAGGCCAGGGGTTTGTCTGGACTACCTAGTAGGGAAACTGAGGCAGAAGTTGCCCAGAGTTCTTTGCAGGCATAACTGAAATCAGGTCTATGACAGACAGACCGTAAGTCCCTGCTACTGGTATTGCTGATCAAGGGACTCCTGGCCTGGTGGGGCTTAGCCTGGGGCTCATAAGAACACAGTGAGCAGTTATCCTCATCCTGAGTAGGAGGGAGGTGGAGACAGGCCTGGAGACATCAGAGGCTTAATGAGTTGGGGCAGGAGGGGTTTCATGGTAGCCTTGAATTGAGATGAGAGGATGGTCAAGAGTTGGAGGGAGAGAATCGAGTGAAGATTCCAGTGGGATTGTGCATGATGTGATCCAGAGATATGACTATCTCTGTGTGGATACAGTAATGATGGCCTGTGTGTGCAGGGCAAAAGCCTGGGATTGGACTAAGGAGAGAAGGCCAGGGAAAGGGAGCCTTGAAAGCCAAGCTAGGGAGGCAGAGGCACCGGCCACTTTTTGAGGAGATTGTTGTAAAGAATCTGATGGAGGCAGAAGGTCCATACTATTTTATATGTCTGTACTGCAGATAATTGGATTGTAAAAGAAGGGTAGGACTCAGGTGGGGTGGTGGAAGGAGCAAGAGACTGGGGGAGAAGACGACTGGAGGCAATCGGAGCAGTTTCTTAATTGTGGTAATCAACAGCTTGGAAAGTGCAAAGGCCTAGTAGGAGGGATGAGGGAAAGAGAGCTGAACCAAGAGAAGTATCACAACAGAAGAAGCCATGGGGCCTAGAAGCTGATGAGATGCAGAAGACGTGTGTATGGAGGTGGGGCCCTGTTTAGGAGGGGAGATGAATTTGAAGGGCTCCAATGAACAGGCTGTCAGGCAGTAGAGCCCCAGGCAGTGGGGTGGAGGCTAGAGATGAGGATTCAGGAGGCCATGGATGGGGAAAAGATGGAGCACAGAGAGAAAGAGAAGAGACCAATGGTAGCAGTTGGGTCCACAGTCATCCTCAGGGCCAAGAGGAAGGAGAGGAGGTGTAGCAGCATCAGGAGGAGGGGTCATAGTGGCCAGAGACATGGGAAGCAAACAGGAGGGTGCGGCCCCCGCCGCCTCCGCCCCGTGCGCAGCCTGCAAGAGCTTCTGCATCTTTGCTCAGGCTGGGCCTCTGCAGAAATTCATGCCCCACTTCATGCATGTGTGTCTATATACAACATGCATACACATCACATGCATACAAGCATCACAGCTCAACTCCATGACCTTCAGCTAGTGTCAGCTCAAGTCTTATCTCCTCTGGAAAATTCTGGGTGGCTCCCTGCCCAACTACCATTTCAGTTATTCCCTCCCCCCACCCTCCCCGCCCCTCCTCAACCTTCTCCACAGCACTTATCAGATGATACTGCAATTACCTGCAATGTCAAAGGTTCTCCCTCCAGACTGAGCTTTGCAGGGCTGCTCCATCCGTGATGCTGCAGCCCTGGACAGTACCCAGTGAACAGGTGCCCCGCTGATTGAGGAAAAATTCTGTGCAAAGGGAGCTGGGGCAAATGGAGACCTGAAAAAGCACTTGGGTATTCATCCAGGGCCTTTGAGCCCACAGTAAGCGTGGAAGGTAGTAAAAGTATGATCGAGAGATTATGCCTCATGGTTCCACCTGCCGGAAATCACTCATCTCAAGTTGCCCATCACCTACTGTCCTCCTGTGCTCCGGTTTGATCTGGCTGTGACCTGCACCAGCCTTTCCTTGTAACGTGGTATCTCTCATTTCTGCAACCCTTTGAAGCTGTGATCTGAACCTCACTATGACTGGGCACATAGTAGGCCCTGGGGAAATGCTTGTTTGAATGAATCGTAGTCATCTGTAAAATGAGAATGTTGAAAGAAGAGAAACCGACCATCACTCAAGGGGAGAATGGAGTTCAGAGTGTCTAGTCTCTGAAGTTGTTTGAAATCTATGAGGGAAGCAGAGCCAGTTACTGAAAAGAGCGCTGGAGTGAGAGGTGGGCGCCCCGCCTCCGCCACCAACCCCACGCTGGGGAAAAGAAGAAGAAACTCACATTTTCTCAGGGCCTTTTGAAGCCAGGCACCAGAGAGCAACCTTGGGATATACTGGTTCATATACTAACTCATCACCTTCATTTCACTTAAGAACACTGGGCGCCTCAAAGACGTGAAGTGACCAGCTCCAGGTCACAGAGTTGGTAGCTTACAGGGTGCCCGATTACATGTTTCTTATGTGTCACTAGGACTGGTTCTCTCCTGAGCACAGAGCTGCACCGGGTATCTGGTGCCTGGCACAGCCCTGAGGACTTGGGAAGTAGCAGAGGTTTTATTTTTCTTTGGTCTGAGAAGTGGCAGGAAGGCAGAGTGGGAAGGAATGTCCTGTGTCCTGTTGGGCCCTATGATTCTAAGAGCAAAAGACTGTGTGACTTGAATACACAGTGTTTAGGGCTGAACTCTGTCTGGGATGCCTGGAAACATTTGACATGATGTCATGAAAAACTATGAAAGTGTCTCTCCAAAGCTCCGGGAGAAATTAGGCCTTTGCACGTACGTATGTGTTTAATTTTCGGCTGTCCTGATTTCTCTCTCCCAGAAGCCGCTGGTTCTTGCTCGGAGCTGGTTCAGGCCCCTCTGGGCTTCATCTGCACTGGGACAAGTCCTACATACCTGGTTGGCTCCTCTTGTCCCTTTTTTCAGGGGCGTTTGGGCTGTCCTCTGTGGCATTTTTCAATCATGTGCTCTCAGGGGCTAAGAAAATTAAAACAAAGAAGACATTTTCTTGACCCAGAGTGGCCTGTGGATTGAGCTGGAACCTGGCGCAGGGGATGTGGGCCAGGCAGAGCCCCTTTTCTGTCACAGCAGGCTGAGTGTGTGAGAGGAGTCCTAGGCCTTCTCCATGGGAGCTGGTAGTAGAAAAGGCCCAGAAAGGAAAGATCAGACCTGTCCTTGGGAAGGTCACAGTGTCCCCAAGCAGGAAACAAGTCATGTGAAAACAGTTATGTAAGAGCAGGGTGATTCCTCCTACTCATTCAGAACACAGCATGTACTGAATGAGTGGAGACAGGTACAGACTGGAGGAGCAGTGAGGATGGTTCTGCTCTCCATACTGTTTGTCCCACCTTTGAGGGGCTTAGTGGGAGTGGCAGGCATGCCCATGTCAGTTTCAGAGTGGGTGACAGGTGCTGAGATAGAAGGGCGTGTTCAAGGGCCTTGGGCATCAGGAGTCAAAGAAGAGGGGGAGTTTGTGTTAAAGAAGAGCAGTTAAGTGTATAGATACAGAGAACAACAGCCAGTGGGTGGGACCAGAGGGCTGTAGCAGCCTGGCACGCTCCTGGGTTGGGGTGAGTGTCGGCTTGGCTGCCTTCTGCTCCCTACCTAAGGGCCGCTGGAAGCCCAGCTGCCGGGACAGCCAGCAGAGGCTATAAGGAGGGCGAGATTAGTGAAGGCAGGAGTGAGTAGGGGAAGCTTCCTGGAGAAAGAGGTATACCTGAGGCCTCAAGGAAGGAGGGAGTTAGGACAAGTAGGAAGGAAAGCAGGGAAGGAGCCCCATAGACACAGAGAACCGGGGGCCACATGGGAACACGGCTCAGTGAGGGCCCCAGACAAAGCGTTGGCACATGGCACAATGTTTGGTTCCTTCAGATAAGACTGTAGCTCACTTCTCTAAGAGGCAGTGAACACCAGGAAGGAATCCTTGAGTCAAGAGAAGGCTCCTGCAGTAGGAGTGGCTGCTTCCTGGTCCCGTCACTGAGGATGCCAAGTGTTGGAGCCAGGATGTCAGATGACCTGCCTCCTATGGCATCAAGCCATGTCCTCTACCACTTCCTGCCTCAGTTTGACTACCTGGGAAACAAGGACATTAGATGAGGCCTCTGGCATCCTGTGATCACTTTGCCTTGTAACCTTGAGCAAGGCACATCACTCCTGAGACTCACTGCCCAGCTTATAAAGTGGGGAAAATGAAACAACACTGCTCTGTCACCTCACTGAGCATTTGGAAGGACTGGGAAGATGGTGCCGGTGAAATCACCCCAGAGTCAGCTTCCAGACAAACTTGAGGGGTCAGGAGACATTGGGACTTTCCTTGGCTGGGTGCCCACCAGGGCTGCCAGCTAGCCTTCCTACAACCAAGCTCCATCTCCTCCTCTGATGCGCTTCCCCATGCTCTCCACCATTTGTACCCTTGGGTTTGAAGACAATACAGTTGAGTGGCTCATCCCTACATCTGGAAGGACTTCCTCAGGCCACATGACCTGGAGCCTGCTCACCCGGGTGGACGTGTCCAGTCTGCGTTGGGCCCAGGGTCCTGGCTCCGGCACTCTGAGCTCGCCAAGGTTTATTTATTTATCATTTGGGGTGAAATAAGAGAGAATAAATCCAATGGGCTATTTTAGTAGCAGTTGGTGGAAAGAAAGGCATGTCTGTTTCTCCCAAAAGAATCCCCTGCATTGTGGCCCTGGCCCTTTGGTTGGGTTTTGGCAGACAATGCCCTTCTTTCTCCCTGAGCCTGCCGACTCGCCCCCGCCTGCCCGCCCGCCTGTCTGCCCTTGGTCCATGGGCCTGCTGCTGCCCGCTTGACTTGGCTTCTGGGAAGGAAGAGAAGGAGACGCCTAAGGCCTTGGCTGCTCCATCCAGCCCAGCCTACCAGGCACCGCAGGACTTCTGGGGCTTCCCAGAAGGACCCCTGTGGCCATCCAGATCTCTCCGTTTGGAGTCTGCCTCCATAGAAATGTGTTGAGGGGCCTGCCCTCTGCCAGGTACTAGGCCAACAGAATTGAAGCCTCTTCCCTCCTGGTGTGAGGCCCAAGGTTCAGGTCTCAGGTGAGCCCCCATGTCTCCCTCACTACTACCAGCTGAATTTTCATTGCCATTTTGCAGACAGACAAACGGAGGCTCTAAGGGAGTGAACGACTTGTCAAGTTCACACAGCAAGGTATTGGTAGCTGAGGTTTGTTAGCCTGTCTTTCTACCACCCTGGGTAGAGGCAAATGTCATTGGGTCAGCCGAGGCTGAGGGTGATCAAGGCAGCCTCTGCAGGTGGCTTTAGCATTCCCTGCCTGCTTGTCTGCAGCCTCCTCTTCTCACTCCTCCTGTAACCTGGCCAAAGCCTCTGGTCATGTGCAGAATAGAATCAGAGTCGTAGCCTGGCCTCTAATGATGTGCCCCCTGTTTGCCTCTCTAGCTTCACCAAGTACGACTCCTAATATATGGTGATGAAAGATGGTTTGACTTTGGGTGGTGAATGCACAGTGCAATGTACAGGTCTAGTATCACAGAAATGTACACTTGAAACCTATATGATCTTATTAACCAGTGTCACCCCTGCAAAAAAATTACATCTCCTTTTCCTTTCCCTTCTCCAGTCTCATGCTATTGTTGCTATTCTTTAGCACACCAAACTCATTTTTGTCTCAGGGCCTTTGCACTTGCAGCTTATCTGCCTGGAGCCCTTTTTGCCTGAGGCTGGCATGTCTGGTCCTTGACCAATAAAGGGCCACTTGATTTAAATTGTCTCCTCCCACACACACTCTTTAATTCCTTACCTTTCTCTCTTTTTCTTTATATCATGTGTCACTGTCAGACATTGTAGTACTTACCCTCTTACATGTTGTATTTCTGTCTCCTCTACTAGGATGTAAGCTCCTTGCCTGGCCCATTCTAGAAGCTTGGTAAATATGTGTATTTTTTTAATGAATGAATGAGTGAAAGAAATCTGAAATGTTATGTCTTGATTTTCAGGGACTTTTTCCCAAAATGTTTTGTTATTTTCTCCAATAAGTTTCTGGGATCTTGAGGATACAGATCTGAAGACCCATGGCCTAGAGTTATAGTCATAGATTGATGGGAAGACACCAGCAGGATTAGGCAGAGAATTTAGGTGACTAGACTTAAGAATCAAGTATACAGTGGGACCTTGAGCAATTTCCTTAGCTCTTTGTACCTTGATTTCCTCATGTGTAAAATGGGAATAATAATAGTACTTCCCCCAAGGACTACTTTGAGTAGTGAGTTAACAGATGAAAAGCACTTAGAATAATACCAGCCTATAGCAAGCACTATTTTAGTGTCATCTATAATTACTGTTATTAGTACTATTATTTATTAGCTATTTTTTAAGTATTAGTAGTAGTAGTAGGTACAGTTATTATTCCAATTCAGCTCTGACATTGACAACCCATGTATCCTTACGTTGGTCACATAACCTCCCTAAGCCTCAGTTTTCTAGTATACTCGTCTCACAGATTTGTAATGTGGATGTATTGAAAAAAAAATACGCATCAAGTGCTTGGCAAAGTTGTGAGAACTGAAGACCTATGGACAGAGAAGAGAGTCTGGGGCTGGGAGAGGGAGTGAGGAGGCGTCAACTGGAGGTGGGGTAGGGCCAGTGAGAGGAGGTGATTCAGAGGCAGAGAAATGAGGAGGGTAAGGAACCAAGAGAAGGGGAACATCTTGGAATTTTGAGGGATAAATACAGAGAGTAAGATGCCAAAAAGAAGGGAAGAGAGAAAGGCCATCTTATTTGGCTTCTTGGGAGGGTCCTGGAACCTTGTTCAAGAGTAAGGATTTTACATTCCTCTCCCAGCAAGCCAAGTGCCAAGAGAAGAATTTGTGATGAGATCTTTGAGCTGGGTTTCCTCTCTAACACCCTCCTGAAAATACAAATATTGGCCTATTTTTAAAATCTAAGAAGTAGAGAGAAGAACATTTGGGATTTAAATTTGAAGATTGTCCATTATGTTAAACTCTTGCCTCCCCACCTTTGGATCAGGGGCATCAGGAAATGAAACGTTAATGGCCTGAGAGGTATATGTACCACCAGGTACTCCAGGGACTACAGGTTGGCTGAGGCGACAGTGGCTGGGGTGACAGACTTGAAAGTTTGATGTTGGATTTGACCCATTTTATGTTTGATGATTCCATGTTGCTTAGGAGCCTTTAGCTGGCCTGCCTGCTACCCCCGGGTGATGCCCTTAGACTAACAGGAGGACCTTTGTCCCCGCTATCCCAGAACCCATCCCTACTATTTCAGTCTTTTACCCTAATACTGAAGAACCCGTGTCATCAGGATTTCAGAACTTTCTACCTCAAGATCACAAAGCCCATTGACCCTCAAACACCAGAATTGTGGTTGCCTTGACTTTTAGAGCCATGTCAACAGAAGTCCCAGAGCATTTTCAGGTGCTTACCTGACTTCATATCCATGCTATCCGGCCTACTCTGCCCCTGCTTTTCTGCCCCTGGCAGAATTCTGGACTCAGGAATCAGGTCTGGCCCTGGGGCTTCTGGTAGGCTGAGTTGAATTACCAACAAGCCGTGCACCTGGCTGAACCTCGGTTTCCTCACCTCTAAGAATCAGATAATAAACAACCCAGAGGGTGCTTGTGAGGACTGAGAAGATCAAGTGTTGGAAAGGAAAGTGTTGCACAGATGTGAGCTATTCCTATTTTAGTGCCTGTCAGCCCTGCTCAGCATCAGCATCGTGACACTGGAAAATCCAGCTACGTGCCCTGCTCGTCTTGGCTTTCATTTGCTCCATGGGCCGTGTCCACCCTTTGCTGTTTGCCCAGATTTCTAACTCAATCCACTTTCCAGCTCCTCCAGCCCTCTTGCCTGGTTTCACTGTTTATCATCTTCTCTGTGCATTTTCCAGAAGTGCCCAAGTGACAATGAATTCCTTGCCTTCTCTCACCCTCTCTGTTCATGCCTCGATTATAGCACTCTACAAAGCTGCTTTGTATACAGGCTGTGTATGAATGAGTTAATCATGTTATCATGCTCATTACCTCCTATGCCCTCTCACTATGTGTCTTTGGTGTCTCACACCATTGACTGACCTTGAGTGAAGCTCCTGGCCTTTCCGAATTTTAATGTCCTCACTGTTAACAGGGGGGAAAGTAACACATACCTCAGGAAGTTGCAGTGATCAACAGTGAACAGAATACTAACCTTGAAGCATTCAAAGTAACTTGCACTTAGTAGGTGCTTAACATAAGTATTAGAAGAGATGACAAAACAAAGTGGGAAGAATGTAAGCTTTGAACTTGAGTTCAAATCACAGCTGTGTTCCACGAGAACTTGGGACTTTAGGCAGTCTGCTTAACTCTCCTAAGCCTCAACTTTCTCATCCTAAAAATTCTTCAAACTGGCGTGATGGGATTGCAGCAAGGCTTGGTGCTAATATTAGTAAAATGCATGGAAAAGAGTAGGTACCTATTATTATTGTTAACCTTTACCTTCTGGTGGAAGAAACCTAATCTTAATTATCTTTTTGCACCCGCTTGCACTGTTGTGTGTAGCATAACTTAGCCTCTGAAGTCAATTGAATTAGCAAAACAAATAATGCTGATAGAAGAGACTGCGAAGTAGTGAAAGGGGAAAATAGAAAGCTCTGAGAGGATGCAGAAGGGAACATTTCCCAACTCATTTCCCAGCTTTATGAGGTCAGTATTTCCCTGATACTAAAGCCAGAAAAGACATTACAAGAAAGAAAACAATAGACAAATAATCATCCTGTGTCATGAATGTGGATTGATGCAAAATTCTTAACCAAATATTAGCCAATCAAATCCAACTATATATAGAGAGTAGTACATTGTGACCAAGGTGGGAATACAAGGCTGGTTTAATGTTCAATATAATTTGTCATATAGACAGAACCCATATGATCATCTCATTAAATACAGCAGAAGTCTTTGATACAGTTCAACACTGTCCATGATAAAAACTCTCAGTAAACTAGGATTAGAAGGGAACTTTATTGATCTGATAAAGGACATCTAAAAAAACCTACAACTAACATCAAACCTAATGGTGAGAATTAAATACTTTTCCCGTAAGACTGGGGACAAATCACCTATCTCTTAAAGGACTTGTATCCAGAATATACTATAAAGAGCCTCAAAACTCAATAATAAAACAAATGCAATTTAAAAATGACAAAAGATTTTAATGTTTTTCAAAAGAAGATAGATGGGTGGCAAATAAGCACATTAAAATGCTTAATATCTGTAGTCATTAAAATGCAAATTAAAACTTCTCTGAGAATTATAGGAGTTGCCATGGTATTAGAATTGCTGCAATGAAAACTGTCGATACTAGGTGTTGGCAAGATTAGGAGCAACTACCACTCTCAGTAGTGCAGCAGGGAATGCAAGGTGGAACTACCACTCTGTAAAAACAGTTTTTCATTTTGTTAAAAAGTTAAGCATATACTTTGCATACCTGGAAATCCCACACCTAGGTATTGACCCAGGTGAAATAAAAACCTATGTTGGCATGGAAACTACATAAATGGTTATGATAGCTTTATTTGTAACCACCCAACACTAGAAAAAATTCAGATGTCCCAAAACTGGGAAATTAATAAATTGTGGTATGTTTGTACAGTGGAATATTGCTCAGAAAAGAAAAATAAAGAATTGCTGATAAAGACAACATGGACGAATCCCAAATGTGTTATGCTAAGTGAAAGAAGTCAGACTCAAAAGCCCATATACAGTATGATTCATTTATATGACATTCTTGAAAACGCAAAGACTAAAGACTAGTCTCTCAGACTAGTTTCAGGCTACTGCTACATCCCTGTTCAATCCAAGATTTACTCTGGAGGCTTGTCATCTCCCTAGACCGTGGCAACAGCCTCCTCATTGCTCTCTCTGCCGGCTTGCCTTCTGCCCCATGCACATGCTAACCCAAGATCTAAAGCAGAAATGCACACCCAGCCCCTCCTTTCAGAGGCTCCCCATTGTCTATGCTGTGAGGTCTGAATCCATCCCAGAGCCTGACAATGGCTTCCCCAGCCCTCCCAAGTTCCAGGAATACTGTACTATCTTGTATTTGCTGTCACAGTCAGGCTCAGTTCTACCTTGGTGCCTTTGTGGCACCCTTTATTCTAAGAATTTTAGCACCCTTTTTTTCTGTCTTCTCAACCGCCAAGCCTCCCCTGAGATACTCCCTGCTGGGAAGTCCCCCCAGGACAGAGCTACATACTTCCTCTTCTGTGTTCCTGACTCAGTCTGCTTGTTATGTCTCTGACTGTGGTGGCCATGGCTGTCATCTCGTCGGAAAACTTTCCCTGCTCTGCTCCCCACACCCCTGACCTTTTGTGGGCATTACTCCCAGCAAGTGGCTTGCACATCTAGCTCTGTCATGGCTTCTGCTTCCAGAAGGACGGCTTATTGGTTATTCCTTTTTTCTCCTGTTGGTCTTTATTTTTTCTTCCATTGGCTCTTATTTCATGCATTTATTAATTTTTTCAACAGATCCACTATTCATAGTGCCCGCCATCCACAGCTCAGTGCCAAGGTTGCTGTCTTTCCACTGCACCCAGCTAGTCCTAACTCGTCTGCCTTTGCCCTCTGCCCAACACACACAGGAATTCCATGGCCTGTGGCCCCTCCAATCCTGAGCTTCTGTATTCCCAGGTCTTGCAAGGCCATCTTTAATCTCCTAGTTATCTTCCTCCTTTCAGACCTTCTACAAGCCTTGGGTGATGGCACCTGGAGTGGTGACTGCTCACGTAAAGCAACACGGCTGCGGCCTGGCACGCAGTAGGTGTATGGTAAATACACACCGTTGATTTCCAGTAAATTTCATTTGATGGCCTATCTCACAGATTGGAGCTGATGTTTCCTTTTATTGTCTCCTTTGTTTTAAGTTTTTTTTCTGTTGATGCATCTCATGTACAGCTGAGAAAGAGAAAGATGGTGAAAACTTCTTCCTTGTATTGTATTAATTCTTCCCTGAGACACAGGATAGAAATGTGCATGCCTCCTGGCATGGCCCCACACCAGGAGGGAGCCAGGAGACCTCAGTGCTAACCTGGGTGGCTATGCCAATAGCTTGTTATGTGACCCTGTCCTCCTTTGGGCCTCAGTTTCACCAACTACAGTAGAGGATCAGGCTCTGAATTCCACAGTCTTTACAGAACTAAGATTCTGTGACATGGTCGAGAACCAATAGAAAAGAACTTGGATATGGTTTGTTTTGTTTTGTTTTGAGGTTTGAGATTGGTTTTTTTTCCTCTTCCTACCTCCTTTCTCCATGAAGGCTGAGATTTCATCATATTGACTTTTAATAAGAGAAAGTTATAAAGATGCTCCATAAACACTTTATAACTTGATGTGAATTGCACTTTAGAATTTACCTGCAGGAAACATAGGTCTCTTTTACCCACGTTTGAAATTTCTTGCCAAAAGTGGAGAAGAAAACAAACATTTATTACATGTTAGCTGTGTGTCAATGTCCTAGTGTAAAGATTGTGTGTGCATGTCCTCACTGAACCTTCAAAGCCCCATTCTGGGGCAGCCAAAGTTATTCTCATGGATTTGACTGGGAAACCAACTCTCAGAGAGAGAAGAAACTTTCCTACAGACTTAGAACCACCAAATGCTTGGATTTTAAACCCACTGCTCCTTGGCCGCAAAGCCTGTGCTCTTCTTTTCAGATCAAGTGCTTTTGCAATTAGGTTTTCAAAAAATAAATACATAAATAAATAATTCAAAACTGTCAACTATTTAAAAATGATATCAGTGGATACTTGGCCAAAGAAAGTAAGACACATGTGCTCTTAAGTAGCCAGCCTTGTTTAAATCCCAGCTCTGTCCCCCACCAGACTTGCCATCTTGGGCAAGTTCCTCAATCCCCTCTGCTTCCATTTCTTCATCTGTAAAATGGGTATAATAATCATACCTGTCTTCTAGGTTGTTACATCAGATAAGTTAATATGCACAGAGAACTTAAAGTAGTGCCTGCCCAGGACCTAGTAAATATGCAATAAGTGTTAGGAATTATTCTCCTTATCATTATTATTATTGTTGTCATGGTCATTGTTATTTTGATCCAGTCTTGGGATCTGGCAGATTTCTGCTGCTTCTGTTGTGGAGTTCACTAGGTGGGTGGCAAGGGATGTCCTGGGGAATGTCATTGTGGCTGCTAGGCTGCAGTCCAGCCCATTTACTCACGGAGAGGAACCACACAGTGCCCGAGCCCTGCTTGGCTAGGGAGACACAGCTTCCTGGAGTGTTGCTTGCTGATTGCTGGAGCAGGGCCCTGAACACGTATAAACACCCCAGGCTGTGGAGGCACTGCCTCCCCCTGCTCCGGGCCCTTCACCCAACCCCGCCCACTCCCAGCCCTGGCCCTGTTCTGTCTTAAGAGCTTAAGTGCTCTGGGCTAGTGAGCCTAGGAACTGCTCTGCTCATTCTCCAGGAAAGCAAGAAGCTTGTGCTCCCCTGTAGTGGGAGAACGTGACAACATGAATGGTATACCAGGAGCTCCTGGCATCCTGGTGAGTCAGGGGATCTAAGAACAAAAGGGGCTAGAAATCATTTCAGAGCAGCCCTCCAACACCACGTGGGAGTAAATCTGACAGTGTCACTCCTCTCCCCTGATAGTGTTCATTCATTCATTGGGCAAGCATTTCCTGAGCTCCCTGTGTTACAAAACAATGTTAATATGATTTAATTTGATAATGGCATACTACTAATATTTATTAAACACATAAAATACAAGGCATTGTTCTAAGAACCTCACAACTGTGGGTTCACTTAATCCTCACATTGAAACCCAGTGCCCAAGTTCTGTGATTATCCCCATTTTGTAGATGAGGAAACTGAGATACGGAGAAGTGAGTGACTTGCTCAGAGTCACACAGTTGATGTAGGCAGAGAAGGGACTCAAATCCAAAAAGCTGGGCTTCAGCGCTGCCACATCACAGCTTCTCAAGAGATGAAGGCAGGTCACACAGTTCCTCAGCACTTTCTCGTGCCTTCTTTCAGCCTCCCCACACGCAAGGGTTATTAGCCAGGTTTACAAAAGAGAGGACCAGAGCTGGGAAGTGACATGGCCAGGTTCACACAAGTCAGTGGCCAGATTAAATTGGAACTCAGGTTTCCTGGCTCTTAATGTAGTAATTTAGTGTTTTCTATACCGGGCTGCATTTGTGTGTGTGTGCACAGATATCTGCGTGTGCGTTTGTATGTGCTCACAGGCACCCACTTCTTTGTGTGCGTGTGCATGTTTGAGGGGTCAGATGGGTTGGGGAGGGTGCCGAGACACAGTGTGGCTGGTGAAAGCTCTGAGGGATTTTAACCTGCTGACCTAGGTGTGCATCCTGGCTCTGCCACCAAGGTCCTGGCACTTTGATTAGGCCCCTTCCCTCTCCTGAGTCTCTGCGATAGGGTGAGGGGTGGGCAAGGACAATCTCAGAGGTCCTGTTCTTCTCTGTCGTTCTCTGCTGCTGAGAGGCTGCAGTGAACATAGAGTGCAAGAGGTTGGGACCAAGACAGAGAGTGGGGAGTGGGTAAGTGTGGGCAGAGAGTGTCATTCATACGCCCCTGCTGCTCTTCTGGGCTGGTGTCCAGGAATAGCTGTGGTGAGGACTACATTTTTAAAGTGGGTCTTAATGTTTTTCACTGCTGGAAAATATGCCTTTATGGGCATTTTTGCCCTCCAAGTTCCTGGACCGCGATGCCTCCCACCCCCACCCCAAGCTCCCACCCACACTACTCACTTTATTTTCCCTCTGACTGAAGCCTGTCTATCTTTATTCCCACATGCCACCTCTGTCCCTTGCTTGCACACGGAAGGGCAGGCTCGGGTCTTGCTGCTGTCCGCGTCTGTGGGCCAGGAACACGTGACTGGAGAGATGCGGCTCAGTTCACGGCTAGGTGGCGAGGTCCTGCCCAGGAACCAGCCTGGCCGATGGGGCAGGCCCTGCAGCAGGAAGCAGGGGGCTCCCAGGGCTGGCACTGCTGCCCTTCAGTTCACTAGAGGGGATGCAGTGATCATGGCTTGGGGAGACACAGTGGTTGGCATGTGGCCTCTGTATCAGATAGTCACGGTCAGCCCCAGCTCAGCCTTTTCCAAGGAATGGGGAATGAGATAATAATATAACGAGAATAGTAATGAGATCATAAATGAGGTGGTAATAACACCCGTCCGTAATAACCCCCAACACATTCCATCATCCTTTTTATTGTTTGTGAGATGCTCACAGTCTGATGGTGGAGACAACTCATGAAACAAGGAGAGTGAGATCCTGCTGCAGCAGAGTCTGTGAGCTGCTGGCAAGCACCTTGGAGCCAGGAGAGATTTTCCAAGGTGGTTCCTTGAAGAGTCAGAGTTGACAGGACAGAGAACAGGTCTAAGGGTATTGTAAACAGAAGGAGCAGAGAGTGTGAGCAGAGTCACCCTGGGGAAAGGGCATGGTGCTTGGGGCCAGGGAGAAGCTGATGTTGCTGGGATAAAGTGGGTGCCACGGATGCTGTGGGACAATGGGCTAGAAAATCAGTTTGGGGCCAGATTGTAATGGACCTTCAATGATAGGGTTTTCACTGGGGCATTGAAGCCCTGCAAGGTTTTAAACTTTACCAGGATCTCAGAAGGCCCACTCTGGGTGCCGTGTGGAGGACAGACTAGAGCGGAGAGGCTGGAGGCAGGCTGACCAGAGCGGAGGCTGTGGAATGGTCCAGAAGAAGGGTCCCAAAGGACTGAGTCTGGGAGGCTCTGATGCATGGGTGTTTGAACAAACAACTGAGAAAGAGGAGACAGACTTGCTGTGTGACCTTGAGTTACTTGTCATTTGGGGACTCCAGTTTTTCTCTCCAACAATGACACAGAAATAGTCTCCTGACTGATATCAAAGTTCAACCCCTGGCCCAGCTTCTCACTAGTTGGGTGACTTTTGGGTGAGTTAACCTGTCAAAGCCACTGTGATTTTTTTTATCCCCAAGGGAGATTAACGATACTACCTGCTTCAAAGGGCTGCCGAGAGGATTAACAGAGAGATCCAGGCAGCGCCCAGGGCACAGCAGCTGGAGGATAGCAAACCTCTGTAACTTATCTCCCTTCATTGCTGTTTATTGCTATCTCATTTATTACTATTATTGCTATTATTTTTATCTTTCCTTACTATTTCATGATAATAAAATGTTTAACTAGTTAAACCACCATGTCCATCCTTGCATCCTGTCTACTGTGCTCTGGCTGCTCATTGAGAATCTTTACTTTGTCATGTTGGCTTTTTTTGGACTTCAACTTACAGAACTTTTAAAATCTCTCTGCCTACTCTTTCAATCCCATCTTTCCACGCCAACCCCTGTCCAAAGCTGATTAATTCATAGTGATTACAGAATCCTGGTGGGCATTGGGAATTTAAGGCTCTCACAGTGTGACCTCAGGGGCCTTGGCGTTGCCTTCTTCCTCAGCGCTGTTATCCCAACACGGAGACTGGAAAGTTCTTCACTGCCTCCGGATCTTTCCCTGAGCTGTTTCTTCTTCCTGACTCCCTGTGTCTCTCTGCCTGTCTCTCTCCCTCCCTCCCTCTCACACACATGCACAAATGCACACACTCTGTGGGCGTCTGAACCCATCAAAGTCAACCTCTTATCCTACTTCTTTCAGGAAGCCTCCCCAGATCTCTGCTTGCAGGCACAGATCTTGTCCCCGGCGCCTCCCAGAGCCCAGTTTATCTGTTGTCACTACTCTGTAGAGTAGCCAGGGTCTTCTCACCGGCTGTGCGTATCGCCTCCGCCCCACACATCTCAAGCGCTGTGTGCCTTGTGCTGGAGTTGAATCGAATCCAGCCTAATGCCATCGTTATACAGGTAGGAGCGCAAGGTTTCCCTGAAAAGATCCCTCTCCTCCCTTCCCCGCCCCACTCCCTGGGCGCAGGATTCCTCCGGGATCCCCCAGCTGTTAGGAAGCTAGGAAAACACTATTTCTCAACTACTGTCACAGAAAACACATTTCTCAACTGAATCACAGAAAGCACACTAGTTCTTGAGGCAAGATAGAAAAATAGCTCTTCCCAGTGGTTTCAGAAAGAAGACAGACTGAAGTACAAGCCTTTGTGTACACCTTCCAATCCCCAGCCCACCACTTACGTTTAGCCCAGGACTTGAGACAGAACAGAGTACAGTTTTCACATAAACAGACAGGACAGTGAAAAGGTTTGTGGAAGGCCATATTGCAGAGATCAACAGAGCTAGGACTAGAATAGTCGGAGGTTTTGTGACACTTTAGTCCTGAGTTCTCTCTCCTTTGTCCCCTCTGCTCTCTCCTTCACCTGCCCTACCCTCAACATACCTGTATCCTGAACCCCACTCACCCCAGAGAGAGAAAGTTTCTGTGAGTGGGCTGTACAGCCCTTTCTGTTTGGCTTCCAGTCTCTTCCAGGCCTGAATCCCCTTGGTCTCACCTAATTTCCCTCAAGCCTTGCTCTGTGGGCCTGTGCCCAAGGTTTGGTAGCTGCGATATGTAATTTAGGCCCCGTTTGCGGCTGGCAAAATATATAATGAGGAGTAGGGCTGGAGAATGATAATACTGTTGGAGACCGCTGTGGGAACGGGGTGGGAGCTGGAGGGGTTTCCCATTTCCTCCTGGAACAAGGAAGTCGTGACAGATGTGTGCCCTCCCCCACCCTAACCCTTCACTGAGTCTGGGGCCTTTGCTTCCTCTTCCTGGTGTCTGGGTTTGGGATGTTGCCCCCTGTCATCGACTGCAGTTGGTGAGAGCCTAGCTGAAGGGCAGTTGGCACCAGCCTACAGGAGATGGAAAGACTGACCTTGAGAGAAGATGCCTTTGTGTCAATCCTGGTCTCTCGGTCTTCATGACCCCTGCTCCCTTATCAGGGATCTCTGAGCTCCCACTTGTCAAGGGAAGCTTGTTTTTAAAATTCCAGACCTTTTTAGAGAAGTGAAAGTGTTAGGGCCTGCTTCTAACTCTCTGAGTCATCCTGGACAAATCCCTCTTCTGGGCCTCAGCTTCTTCATCTGTAATAAGGACGATGATGATGGTGATGGCGATGATGGTGATTAGCCTTATTTATTCCTCAATATGTTGTAAAGGGTTTCCACCTACTTATTCCTTAAAACATTTCAATGTAGTAGGTACTATTACCGTCCCCTTTCTACAATGAGAAAACTGAGGCATTGAGCCATTAGCTTGGCGAGGTCACAGCTCATAAATGGGAGAAACAGAAGACCTTTGACAACAAGGAGGGAACAGTAGAATTTTCAAAGTTTCTTTCCAAGTCCAAAATATAATGGCAATCTAATTTTTTTAATTTTTTCTCCTTTTTCATGCTTTCTCCTTTGTCTGCATGGTACCCCTCCATATCTAGAGGCACCCTTTCAGGTGATACAAGTTCTACTCACTCTTTAAGACAGCCCTTCCACAACCTTCCCCTGACTTCTCCAGGCCTAGGAGAGCTCCTCCTCATCGTCTGGGACCCCACGTTGTCTGTCTCTCCTTTGCACCCATACCTGCTGGGCCCTAATCGCCTTTCTTTTTATGTTTCCACCCCAGCACACTGTGGGCTCGTAGCTGGGAGGGGGCAGGGTTTTGCCCATCTTCCCCCGACCCCGACCCCAGTGTCAGGCCAGTCTCAGACTAGACTGTTGTTTGATCCACATTCTTTTCAAGTCTATTAATGGTGTAACATCCCATTCAGGATCTCAGCCCCAGGTCAGCCAGTCTCTCTGATCCTGGGCTACCAGAGCATCACACTCTCTGCGCTCAGGCAGGTCTGTTATTAAGAATGGCTTTCTCTTCCCTGACTTCATCTGGGAGAGAGGGAGAGACCTTATAGTACTTGAGACCCTGGCATCAGCCTCGGTGCTTTCCCATATGTTCTTCTGTTTACTACTACTAACAGCCCCTGCAAGGCAGCTGTTCTTAGCTCCATTTTTGCATTTGAGGCTCAGGGGAGGGAAGTAATTTGTCCAAGATGGCATAGTTAATGAGTGGCAAAAGTGGATTTGCCCTTGGGTCTGCCTGCCTGTAAAGTCAGTGTTCTCTCCTTCTGTGGCTTGATTTCTCATCTTGAAAATCAGGAGACATGGTAGGACCTTTGGGATGCCTCTACTGGGCATGAGAAATTATTTAGGTGACACAGTGTAGATACCTAAATATTAGTGTTTCTAGGCCATTTCGGTGACATAAGCAGCTAGTGGGGTGGGATATTTGAAATTAGCACTAACCCAGAAAACTGAGGTCTTCTCAGGTCTTTTAGTCCCTGTTGAGATAAAGTATTTGTCTCTGCAATCATGTCTTGCTTGCTCCTTAAGCATTTGTTCACTGCTTTTTGGGGGCTACTTGAATAACGTGCCAGTAATAAGGGACTACCCTAATTCTGTGACCTACTTAGTGCAGTGGGGGCTGTCTTCACAGCGGTCCCTTTCTGAGCACCTGTCTTGGGTGGGGCCAGACCTGTCCCTGGCCCCGGAAGCCTCATTCCGGCAAAGCGTAGGGGAAACTGATCGCGGCGGTGCCGCGATGACAGGTATGAAAGCCATGCTGGACGGTGAAGTTTTGAGTGAGAATCTTCTGAGTTCAAGTCCAGCTCCACTATTTCACAGTTGTTTGGCCTCAGGCAAGTCACTTAACCCCTCTGAGCTTTTGTTCCCTCATCTGTAAGAGGTGGCTAAAAGTAGTGCCTCCCCAACAGGAATGGGGTGAGGATTAGATAGATAAATTCATCCTGCACTCAACGCAGCACCTGGAGAAGAGGAGAGCCTGGGCACGTAGCAGGTCTACATGTTATTGTTATATACACTCTGCTAGCGGAGATTTACAGGGAGCAGAGACTGACTACCTGCAGGGGGTATGAGGTATCTGAGGGGACCTCTTACAGGAGGTGAAAGCAAAGCTACCTCCTGAAGGATAAGTTGGAATTTGGCAGGTGGATAAGGAGAAGGGCGTTGTCAGGGTTGGGCTGCATTGTCCAGAGGCCTCCTTCACTGTGAGCTGTTTTGTCTGCTGCTTCTGACTCAGACTCTGCCTTCTATTTTGAGAGGAGAGGAGCAGGCTCATTTGAGTGCCATCACGAAGGCGCTTTAGGACACAAGAGATGCCTGGTTGCAACTTCGTTGGAATTCCAGGCCACCAGAGTCCTCCTCTTACAGCCCCACCAAAAGCCTGGTGTCAGGCCCTGAACTCCCCCTACCCCTACCTGCCCTGCCTGGAAATGTGGCCAATGACGAAAAGGAGGCATGGTCCCATTTGTGGCTCCATAAACTTTGGAAGCAGATCATGAGAATTTTCTGAATCTGGGCCCCCAGCCAGAAGGCATTTGTAATCAGACATGGAGCAATCATTAGAGCAGAAACAATAAATTACAGCAGCACAAGAGAACTCCCCAAAGCTGCTCACGCAAGTGGGAACCCAGTGCTAGCAGGCTCAGGGCCCTCCTGCCCCTCCCACAGGCAGCCAGGGTCCCTCGTGCTCCACCACACGCAGGCCGTGTCCCCAGACGTCTTCAGGCAGGCTGCAGCCCCACCGCCTGACCTGTGTGCACGCGGGGAACTGAGAGAGGTGGGCACTGGAGTGGGAAAGGGTCTTCCACTAAAGCACCTTCAGGGGCTGACCTTGGAGAGGTGTAGGGTTAGCCTAGTGTGGTGGAAAGAACCAGAGATTTGGGGTTCAGAAGACCTGTGTGCAGGATTCAATCTGAAGGACCGTGGCAAGTCACTGCCTCTCTCCAAGACTCAATTTCCTTGTCCGTGAAATGGGCATAATTGTATTCCCCATCTCACAGGGTCATCGTAAAGAATAGTGTGTTAAACAGAGTCAAAGCTTGGCTCACACTAAGTGCTTCCTTTTGCCGTCTGTACTGTCCAACAGAGCAGTCGTGAGCTATCTGTGACTATTTAAATTTAATTGAAACTCAATTAAATTAAAATTTCAGTTTCTCAGTTGCACCAGTACATTTCAAGAGCTTCATGTGTTGAGTGGTCACTGTACTGGGCACCACAGTCCAGAATCTGTCCACAGAAAGTTCTATTGGATAGCACTGCCCCACGGATTCATCTGCTACCTGGGAGAAGTTTGGTCCAGCAGACACTCACTGGGCCAGGCCATGGGGTTACAAAGATGATTGAAACTCTATTATGTCCCCCAAGGGGACACAGTCTACCACCAGCAATGGGCAAATGGTAGGAGAAGTACCAGGATGCTAGGTCCAGAGGCAGGGACCCGACAGGCCTAGAGAGAGTCAGAGAAGGTTCTCTGGAGGGAGAATGCCTGAGTTCATGTGTAAAAGATGTCAGGTGGCGTGACATTCTGGATAGAGGACAGAGGGGATGGCATTTTTAAAGATACCGAGCTGAGAAACGGAGCTTCTGCCTGTGCCTGTGAGACTCCAGTAGGTCATTACTACCAAAGCACGAAGTGTGAGGTGGAGAATGATTAACAGGGGATAAGGGCCATATCAAGGAGGGCCCTGCATGCCCGGGAGGGCTTGACACCCCTGGTTTGCTGACTGCACGCCCCCATCCATATTGGTGCTGAACCACAAATCTCAGACCCAAAGAGGCCTGAACTGCTGGTGTCACTGTCTTTTGCGCTAGTCACTTGACAGCTGATAGCTGGTATAATCCTCCAGGCAGGCCTGTGAGATAAGGGTAATGAATCCTCCTGTGAACAGGAGGAAACAGCGATTTGTCCAGAGTCAGGCAGCCATTCAATGGCAAGGCTGCAACTGGCTACCTGTGTTCTTTCCAATCTGAACATCATAGGTTCTGCCACGTTATCGCTGTTCTGGCAGATAGCCTGTACCTACCTGGTTGCTTGGTTCCTTGTTCACAGATTCCTTCCCCTGCCACGTGGATTTTTGCTCATCCCTTCTCTTTCCTGCATTGATTTCCCCTCCATACTGACCATTCAGCTTGCACACAAGCTGCACTGGCTCCAGTGCGGAAGTACTTCCCTTGACACAATATCACCACCAGCGCCTGCCCCATTTCTCAGCTTCCTCCAGTGACTTGTGCATCCTCACTGTCCCCTTCCTTGTTTCCCAGTGTCTTCCGCACTTGACTGTATCACTAGTTCATCCCCACTATTTCTTTGAACTGCTTTTGTTAAAGCCACTACATGACTTCCATTTTGCCAAATCCAGTTGTCCATCATTTTAGTCATCCCCTGGATGGATCTCCTTTGTCTGTGCTCAAAGTAATCTTTTTTGACTCCAAAGTCTTGAATACCATGTTTGTATTCCATTTACACTGTCCATCTGTATGATGGACACATGTAAAAGTCTTAGAATTGGGGCCAGGATTTAGAAGGGCTCAGTAGGTATGAGCTAGCTAGCAACAGGCTGGATACACCTAAATTTACATGTCCAGCCTACAGCTCTAGAAAAGTATCTCCAGCTCATTATTCAGCAGCTCTTCTGTGTCTGTTGGGAATCTTAGATCTCTTCATGTCAAGTACCCCTGTTACACATGCCCCCAACCTGCTCCTCCCCAAGGCTTCTTCTCAGTGAATGGCTCCGGCCAGAAGCCCAGCAGCCACCTTTGATTCCTCTCTTCTCCTCTCCACCCTCAGATCCAAGCCATTAGAAAGTCCTGGCTGTGCGACGGCAGCCTCTGAATCCTGCCTCTTGCCACCTTTCCCATTGCCATCATCTTCGTCCAAACCACCCGTGTGAGTTGCAGGAGCCTCCCGAGGGGAGCCCTTACTTCAGTGCTGTTCCCCTCCTACAGAAGCCCAGAGCATGTTGCTCCCCCGCTGAGCAGAGCTGGGACCAGATTTTACATGTGTTGACTCATGTGTTCCCAAAGACCACACCCCCAAGGGTCTTCTCAGCACGCCTGTCCGGATGGAGGAAACAGCAGGCGGGGTGTGGCTGCCCGTGGGGGAAGACACAGGTCTGGCCATACCTTCAGGGGCTGAGCTGGAGGCTGGCTAAGTTCCTCCTGCTCTGGAGCACTCGAGGACCGCACAAGAAAGAAGGTGAGGCAAGGATGATCATCTCCTTTTTTCAAATAAGAAACCAAAACCTGCACAAGAGAGGTAGCTTGTTCTATACATAGTCATTTATTCACTCCCTCAGCCATCAATTGTTCTGACCCCTCCTCTGTGCCGGGCAAATCCTTATTTGCCCAGAGCATATTGCTCTCCTGCTGAACCTTGCCCGGCCCCCTTCCCTTCTCACCGAGAAGAAAGTGCCAGGGCTTCTCCTGGTCTCCCACCCACTTCATCGAACTCCAGCCTCTCTGGCTGCTTGGCTGCTCCTCAAAAGAGCCGATCTCTTTCCCAGTTCAGGCTGCTTGCCCTTACTCTCCCCGCCTCCTGTCCCCACAGGAATGCCCTTCCCTTGGGTCATTTCATGCCTGGCTCCCTCCCTAAGTTAAGGCCTTGAATCAAATATCCCATTTCCAGAAAGGCACAACCTTAGAAAGTGACATCCCTGTCACTCTATATCCTTTTACCCGGCTTTATTTTCCTCACAATACTTGTCGCTACTTGACCTTTGGGTTATCTATTGCCATGCAACACACCACCCCAGACTTAGTGGCTTAACAATCCCTTTATTATGCTTGTGACCTGTGGGTCAGGGACGTGGGCAGGGAGCAGCTGGGCCATCCTACTCCCCACAGCATCCTGTGAGATTACTCGGGGTGTTCAGCTGGCAGCTAGGCTGGTGTGGAGAATCCAGGAAGGCGCCCCTCTAGAAGGCGGGTACAGCAGAAGACGGGGCTCCGCTGGGTGCTCACCCTCCCCGTGTAGTCTCAGGGGCTCTCCACGCGGTGTCTACAGAAGCATAGTTACACTCTCACGTGGCAGCTCCGTACTCCGAGAGTGAGTATTCCAAGAGATTGGAGTGGAAACTGCCAGTGTCCTCCAGTCCTGGGCCAAAAGACTGGCACAGCATCACTTCCACCCTATGGCTTAGTCAAAGTCATCACAGAACCCACTTGCTGCATATACATTCTAGCCTGCATCCACCTGTTTAGTTTCATATATCCTATGCCATTCACCAGAGCACAGGCTCTGTGAGCACTGAGACCTTTGCTGTCATATTCACTGCTTTATCCCCAGCACCTAAAACAGTGCCTGACACAGAGGAGGGATCAGAACAATGGACGGATGAGGGAGTGAATAAATGACTATGTGTAGAACAAGCTACCTCTCTTGTGCAGGTTTTGGTTTCTTATTTGAAAAAAGGAGATGATCATCCTTGCCTCGCCTTCTTTCTTGTGCGGTCCTCGAGTGCTCCAGAGCAGGAGGAACTTAGCCAGCCTCCAGCTCAGCCCCTGAAGGTATGGCCAGACCTGTGTCTTCCCCCACGGGCAGCCACACCCCGCCTGCTGTTTCCTCCATCCGGACAGGCGTGCTGAGAAGACCCTTGGGGGTGTGGTCTTTGGGAACACATGAGTCAACACATGTAAAATCTGGTCCCAGCTCTGCTCACAAGCTGCTCTGGGACCCTGGGCTATCACTGTTCTACTCTGGGCCTCAGGTTTCCTATCTGCAAAGTGAGGAGTTTGACCCAAGATCACATTCTAACCACCTAAAAACCGAGAGATGAAGGCTGCTGGGAGGGAGAGATGACCTGGACAACTTGAAGCCTCAAAGTGGGTTTTTTTTTCTGTTTTTTTGAGAATAAAGGGCGCTGGGAAGGGGGCCAGGGGAGAATGGATATCAGTTCCCACCTGTATGCTGCCAACTTACAAGCGAAGATGTAGATGTGTCTGTGGTCACACAGCTGGTTCAGGACCTCCTCTGTCCAGAAGACTCTGAGGAGCACAGGGATGAGGGGAGTAGGGACAAAGCAGGCCTGGTTAACAGCTCTGAGACTGTGGGTCCCATGCTTCACGACCTCCCAAACTGCCAGTGGCCTTGTTCCGTCTCAGAGCGTGGGTCCGGGGGGTGGGGCGGTGTTGCTGGAATCAGCCAGGAGCTCAGCAATGATCCAGAGGGATCAAGGTGAAGATACCCAGAGAAACCTCCCCACCCCTCAGGAAGGGGCTGCACACTTTGCGCCTGCTTGCCCTAATCTCTGGGGCTCAGGCTTTGTCAGAGCCCAGCTTCCCTCATAAATCACCTGGCCTCCTGGTCTTTCTCTTCTTTAGTGTCTTCTGTCAGACACCGAAAGCCATTCAGGAAATCGAACCCTAAACCTCTGCTGACTATGGCTCAGGATCCACCTTCCAGGAGGGGGGAGGGGAATGTCACGATGCAATTTCCGGGAACCTCCCTGGAAGGTATGCAGTTCAACCAGCCTCCACTCCACACCTGAGCACCTACGTGGCTGGGTGCTGGGAAACAGGAGACAAGGGAGAGTCGGTCCCACTGAGCACTGCAGTGTAATAGTCAGTGAATACGTGGAGAGCTGAAGGTGGCACAGTGGGGAGCAAGGTCTACACCATAACCAGCTATTTTCATTCTGGAGTCAGTGCAGTGGGATCCTGGGAGAGGGCTTTGGACTCGGAGAAATTGAAGGATGAGACAGGTTTGAAAAGCAGCAGGAAGAGTTTACAAGTAGAGGGAATAGTAGATGCAAAAGCCCAGAGACAGAAGAGGAGTGCCAGGGAAGACTCCCTGGAAAGGAAGTTACCCACTGGGAGTCTGAAAGGCAAGCCTGTGGAGAGGGCATTTCAACCGGAAGGATTCAAGTGAGCAAGGTGTGTGGGGAGGGTGGGGGAGGGCAAAGAGCAGAAAGGGATGAGCCATTTAGGGTTGGCGAGCCAGCGGTGAAGGCAGCCTGACAGGACGCGGCAGAGAGGAGTGTGGAGGGTCTGGAATGCCTTGCTTAAGGAGTTTGGACTGGAGCAACTGGGATTTTGTTGCAAAATTTTAAGCAGCAAGGAGCAACAGACAGATAAGTGTTTCAGGGGCCCTCTTTCTAGAGAAGAGCTCAGTGTCTGAAGAGAGACACTGAGGTGAGGAGACATGTGAGGACATTGTGAGAGTTGTCCAGATGGGGTCCAGCCCTTGCTGCTCAGTGTCTACAGTGCCCCCATAAAGCTTCATTGCAACAGCACAACCTGTCCAGTCATCGTGGATGAGCCCCTCTCTATGGCAGGCCCTGCGCTGGGTCCTAAGTATACAGCAGTGAAGACTGGTCCCCAAGGAGTGCTGTCCAGTGATTCAAGGGCAGCTGTATGGAGCATAGGCAGAGGCTGCTGGCTGCTGTACAGTGGTGCCTTCCGTGGGATTTGAGAGGACAGGAGGGAGACCAGACTCCCATGTCGGTTCAGCAAGCATTGGCTCAGTGCCTGCCGTGTGCCGGGCTCTGGGAACAAAATGCTGAGCAGGCGGGAGGTGGTCCTGGCAGTGGCGCCTGCAGTCCAGGGGGTACCGACAAACAGCCAGGTAAGGGCAGTACTCCTCAGGGAAGGCTGTGGTGAGGGGGTAGCACAGTGGGAGCTTGGAAGTAGCTCGGGTCTGGGGGAAACCATGAGGGGACCAGGATGACGTAAGAGAAGCACCTAAGACTCAAAATTTAAGGAGATTCATTCTGTCAAGGTTGTGCAAGAACAGGATTGGCTTCTGAGAGCCAGGACCTTGTAAACGTTGTGTTTTGGGGGCCTCCCTTGCCTCACCCTATCGCTGGCCCTATAGGAAACATTTATGTCTGTACTAACATATAGGCTGAGACATAAAGGTGAGTAGGAATTAGATGAAGAGAGGGGTTTGTGGGAAGAGGATTCCTGGCAGAGGGAACAGCATATGCAAAGGCCCTGAGGCCAGAGCTATCTGTGCTCAGGGACCTGCGAGTCCTCTGATGTAGCCAAAGAGGGTCAAAATGTGAGGCTGAGAGTTAGGCAGAGACTTGCAAGTTCCGTTAAGTCAGTTAGGGTTTTGCTGTGGACATCCTTCCACACGGGGATCAGTGTGCACTGGCTGGAGCAAATGATGTTTGGGTTGAGCCTTGAAGGGTAAGTAGAATCCAGGCACATGGAAGAGGGGAAAGTGAGAGTGCCCAAGTTTAGTGTGAGGGCCTGGAGACCCTTCAGTCACCACTCCTCAAACTGACTCCACATGTGCTGTGTGCTCTGTGCTGGGTGTCTGCTAGTAATGGGGCACCTGTTTGCAGGTTGACTTTTTGTTAGAGGATTTCATAATTTAAAGGACAAGGTGACCTAAACGTTAAGGGCCTTGCTGTCCCCACCTGTTCTTTCCCCTCTTAGTTCAGCAGCTGTGTCTGCATTGTTGGAGGAAACACAGTCTTTTCACAGACGCTTGGGACAAGTAGTCATGGGGCGTAGGGAAGGCAACACTTGTGAACACCAGGCATAAGGGATATTCAGTACAGGGCACCTATATGTCATCTCATTTGTATCCTCACCATAATCATAAAGGTAGCTGTTGTTATACTCACTTTACAGATGGCAAAACTGAAGCTCAGAGAAATTAGCTAGCTTCTCCCCAGGTCACAGAGCATGTGATGGCAGAGGCAGATTTGAACCCAGACTGCTCTGCCTTGGGGCCCTGTAATCCTTCCTCTGCACCACACTGCTCCTGAGGCCTAGGTCTACCACTTACTAATTCTGACCTGCAAGTGACTCATTCCCACCAAGCCTCAGTTTCTTCACTGGTGACACAAAGAGGGTGGTTGAACTCAGTGGGCTAGACCAATGCTTCTCATACTTTACTGTGCCCGTGCATCACCTGGGGATCTTGTCAAACTGCAGATTCTAATTCAAAAGGTATGAGGTGGGCCCAAGAGTCAGCCTTTCTGACAAGTTCTGCTTATGCTTCTGGTTCATGGATCACCCTTTAGGTTGCAAGGGCTGGATCATCTCCAAGCACCCACCTACCCACAAAGACTGACTCTTGCTGGGGAGAAGGGCAGAGACACTCCTCAAACCAATATCTTTCTTGCAATTCCTTTCCATTCCATTCAGCATCTGGGCAGAGGTCAGGGCAAGGAGAATGTCTCCCCATTCTGGAAGGACAGCCAGAGGCTCAAAGAAGGCCTGGAACTTGCCCACTCCTAGCAGTGCCTGGCCAGTGTTTTTCAGGAGGGCACTCTCCCCTCAGCAGCCTATTCGCGGCATCCTGAGCCAGCATCTTCAACAGGCACCTATCATCATGGATGGCCCCACAGTTTTCCTAACGGGTGGGCCCCTCCAGCCCCTCCTGATAAAGGAGCAACACCTTGTGGCTATTGGGACATTGGCCTGCCCCTGCCATGCAGCCCACTTGGCTAGAAGGGCATGGCTCTCTGGAGGGAGGAGCTCAGGGGAGGGAAGCCTGTCCTCACGCCCACAGTGGCTCTGCAGTGCTTGGCTCTGGGATGGCTTTGGGCTTGTTAACTTGGAAAGGAGAAGGTGCCGGAACAGTGGATGTTTGCGGATGGATTTACAGGCCTTCTATTTACTCATATTGTCAGGGAAACAGGGCTACAGGGCTGAGTCATTCAGAGTGGGGAGGCTGCACCTGGCACCTCTGGTGGTCTGAGCCCCCCCAGCTCTCAGGGCTACCATCACATGTACCAGGGCTTTGGCCCGACTTAGCTCATGCTGGCTTCCCTTCCAAGCATGCCCTTCTAGCTTCTTGCCGTCCTCCATCACAGGCCTTCCCAGGCCCTACGAGGGGACTTCCCTCCCCCCACCCCCACCTTCATCTTGACATTCTGTGAATTCGGCCTGCGTCATGCAATCCCCACCAGTGTGCCTTGTGTGTACCTGGGCTGCATGGACTTGTCTGTGGGTATATCTTGGTTTCCATCCACTTCTTGAATCTGGAACTAGGAGTTTTACTGTATCTGTGTCTCTCAGGCGAATCCACAGCCAGCACTTAGAAAAGGCTGTTAGTCTGGGCCCCCTGTACACAGGGGCTGGAGGAGGGAGGGATGGGCTGAGAGGTTTGCAGCAGCTTGTGATGCTGCATGCCCCAGGGAAGTCTCCTCAGCCTCCTTCCTCGATCGAACTGTTTGGAAAATACGTCTACCCTCTACCCTTTCATCTTCCCCAACCCCTCGGTACACATGGCCATTGGGTAGCAATGGCTGCACCTCTCAACCAGAAAGGGACCTGCCACCCAGCTCTTAGCACAGCCAGCAGCCCCGTGGCAGAATCTGAGGCAGTCCAGGGGCTGTGCCGGGGCTGCTGGGACCAACAGCCCCACATGGCAGGGGAGCCCTGGCAGAGCACGTAGGGTTATTCTCAATATAAAATATAAAAATTTTCTTTTGAATCTCTGTTCCTTCTCATTCTGTTTTCCAGTTTAATTTTCTGATGCTTTTGCAATTCTTCATCATTTAAAAAGGAAAAAAAAAAAAGACTCTGTGAAGTGCTAATATGTCTTTAAAGTCCACTTTCAGTATTATCCTCATGAAATGTATAAGGCGACCAGAGAACGAGATAGGGATGTTTTGAGGGAAAGTGACAAGAAGGAACTGAAGGTAGGACTAATAAAAACTAGAATCATGAGAGGTTTCTGATTTGTAAGGAAGCTGACATTTCTGGACTGGGTTTCGAAAAGGCTAAGTCATTTTGCTGGAAACATTAGGGGAGTGGTTCAGTTGCTTTCTGGGCTGGATGACCTCTCAGGAATCACCGTCAGCTGGGGTCACACCCTGACGCTCGGCTCTGGCCCAGACAGAACCCCAGCCCTGTCTGTGGTCACAGGCAGAACCTTGCCCTTTTCACACCTGCAGGTTCTTAGTCACTAAAGGACCATGACTCACAAAGGGTGGGATGGCTCCCTGCACCCTCCCGCCGCCCGGCAGTGGAGCACTGGCCCTCCACCCCGGCCCAGAAGGACCTTCTTTCATCAAAAGCAGCAGCTGTGAAAGCTGCGCAGTGGGAGGAGGGTTTGAGTTGGTGTATTCTATACTCGGTCTCTTCCGTTCCTCTTTCTGGCTCAGTGCAGGCAAAATTACTGCTTTGAAAATGCCACACCGTTTGTCCAGCAGCCCATCAGGGGTTCCAACAGCACCCACTCAGCAGGAGAAGGTGGGGATTAGAGGGAGGATGCAAGGGCTAGAGGCATCGGTCCCGGTGGATGAGATTATACTTTCTCATTAGCTGCCACCCAGGCACTCCCCCTGCTGCTCCCAGAGAGAGCTGGTTCGGCCTGGGTTCCTTAGAGGACTGTGGTCCAGGGCAGCAGTCCACATTCTGAGCAGTGGGTGTCGGCTGGGCTGAAGAGCCTCTTAGCTTACAAAGCACTGCTGTGTTACAGTCTTCTTTGATCCTGTGTCACAGTCACTGGGGAGCGAGTGGGCAGGGTGGGGGTTGCTGGGACACCTTTCACCTGTGGGAACCCAGATAGGTCCCTGGTGCAGGGTAGGCCACCTACTGGGATTAAGGCCTGGCCCCAGCAAGCACTGAGTGATTCCCACCTGGCCCTCGATCGGGCCCTGACCCTGATCACACACTCAGTTCCTCTCCTGGCCTCTGGTGGAGTCCCACCAAAGCCTCTTGATTCTGTCACCCTTTAAACAGATAGCACACAGCTGCTCTGTGCCTGGCACTAGGCTAGGCATAGGCCACCTGCAGCCTGGTCCCCAGCCCTCTGCCCAGCCCACATAGCTGCTTATCGAGGGAACAAGAAGAGAGAGTGTAGATGCTGATCATCCCACTGGCTAAATGGAGACCTGAAGGGCGGCGGCAGCAGAGATAGTGGAAATCGTGCGTCTTCTCAGATGGACAGGCCCATGTCTAAACCCCAGCTCTGCCACCTATTAGCAGTGTGGCCATGGGCAGTGTACCTAGCCTCTCTGAACATGCTTCCTTACCATCACCTGGGGATCACAGGACCTACTTTTCTGGTTGAGGTATGGATTAGAGACATTATTTGTACAGAATCTAGCACATAGTAGGTACTCAGTAAATATCAGCTCCTTTAACTTTGTTCATCATCATTTATTGAGCAACTACTATGTAAATGGATGTGAGGTCCTTTATTAGATGCTGGTGATACAGAGGTAATAGGCAGTGCCAGAATTTCTAGCACACACTAGGTGCTTTGCAAATAAAAGGTCATGGGGCCAAAGAGTGTTTCAGAGACAGTTGGCTTCGCTGAGCCCCACACTGTCAGGTTCTCTGAGCATCTTTGCAACAAAAAAAGTCCAACCAGTTTTAAAGTGGAACACAGATACCACTGCATAGGTGGGCGGGGGAGATGGAGCCCCGAGCGCAAAAACATCAACATGGGACTCCTGGAGGGAGGCAGTGACTCTGTGCTTTCTCCCCACGATGAAGGCGGTGCATGTCAGGATGGAGAGTGCTGGGAGGAGTCCAGGAAGGGCTTAGGAAGTTTCTGCTCGGCCTGCCAGCCCCACCATGGGCATGTTTTCCTGGAGTTCCTGGCCTGGAGTCAGAGGGAACAGGCATTTTTGCACTTTGAGAGATCACGATCTCCAGCCCAGAAACACCTCCACTTCTGGAAGTTTACAGGTCAGCCCGACCCAGCCATTGGACCACCCTGACCTGTCATACCTGGAGGGTCTGAAGACAGCGAGAGGCACCACCAAGGGAGAGGTTTCTCAAGCGCCAAGCGCAGAGGAAATGCTGAGGTCTAGTCTGACAAGAACCGAGTGAGCATGGGGCTGCCCAAGTGCGGTGCAGTGTGCTGAGAATGCAGACCTCAAAGGCATTGCTGGGTCCTGTAATAAAGTGAGTAGTCTCTGTAGTCAGAGCAGGCTTTGCAAGGGAACGAACACTGCACTTGGAGTTGGAGGGGGTGGATTACAGTTCTGCCTGCACCACTGACCCTAGGTGGCTTTGGGAAAGCCTTGTTCCTTTGCTGGGCCATCATAAACGAGATAGAACAGAGGGCTATGAGGTCCCCCAGACCTCCCATAGTGTCATTCATTCATTCACTCATCATTCATTCATTCTGAAGCACCTGTTACATGTCACACTGCAAAACAGCCCAGGACAGAGCCAGGCGCCACCAGGGGACTCTGCACAGGACCCAGTGTGGTTACACTCTCTTTCTCTCCTAGCTTTGACTACAAGAGTCTTGGCTGTTTCCAGAAACAACACTCAAAAAAAATCAAGGTTTAACCTCTTCAGAGCAACCCTGAGGAATCCTTTTTGGCTTTCAAACTGGCTTCCCAAGAAGCAGCGCCAGCCCCAGAGCAGGGCAGGTGGGCAGCTCTCAGGGAAGTCGCTCACTTCCCCAGGGGCCGCCTTGAACAGGCAGCGCGCTTTTGGATGAAAATGCTCTGACTCAGAGTCACATGGTCTAGGTCATGCATCATTTTGAAGACAGAGAAGTCTAGTGTCTTCAACCTGTAGCACTCTTGACCTCCTATGTTTCTGGGGATTAGGCCTAGGGCAGAAAGTCCAGAGATCGAGGGCTGACTTACCATGTGACCGTGGGCACATCACTTCCCCTCTCGGAATCTCATCGCCATCACGGTGCAGAAGGGCCATAACACCTGCCTCTCCCTGCCTCCCAGGCACACTGAGCTCTTAGTATGTGCCTGCTACTGGGCATGCATTACCTCATCTTGTTCTCAGGAAAACCCTTTGACCCTGGTCATTCCCTTTTTACTTGGAAAACACCACTCTCGTACCCAAGGAGAAAGTAGCAGGCCAAGGTCTCAGAGGTATTTGAGCTTCCTGTGAAAGGGCTGTTCAGGAAGCTGAGGCCCGTCTATTTGTTCCTAGGTGCCTTTCCATCTCTTCATCTCCCATCACTTAAGGAAGCGTTCTTCCTCCACCTCACCCAGGAGCCTCCTCAGCACCTCTTCATCTATCTAAATCTTTCTGTCTTTCCTGACCCAGCACCAGCACCCCTCCTCCAGGAAGCCCTTCTTGATGTCTCTCCCCTTCTGAGCTCCCCCAGTTCTTGAGAGTCATTCGCTCATGGCCACACATGCTGTGCACTCTATGTGCCTTACTGGAAGGACTAATTACGTGTGCTGACTGGAGGAGTGACCCAGCTCCGGCACTGGGGCTCACCTGGAGGGATGACCCAGCTTGGACACAGGGGCTGACTCGGAGATGTGAGTTCTATTCCTTTGGGTGGCGTCCTCTCTAGAATTCTTTCCCTGTGCATTGTCCCACTAGAAGGGGACCCCTTAGGAACTGTCTAGTCCAGTGCAGTCCACTCATTTTACAGATGAGGAGCCCGAGGCCCATACAGAGGCATTGGCTTCCCCGAGTGCACCCAGGGGGAAGGGGCAGGGTGTACCAGCAGCCCAGCTGCTCTCCCCAACTCTCCTGGGTGGGCCTCAAGGAAGCTCCTGCCTGCCTGCGGCTGCCTCCCCAGGACAGGACTGCACCTTCGCTTTGGCGAAGGCTGAGTGCACACCGTCGTTTACCCACCCAACCAGCCAGCCCTCCACTCCTTCATTCTCTCATCCATCTGTTTATTTATTTACTTACTTCATTTTACACTTGTTTATTTAATCATTTATCTACTCCCTTATTCATTGGCCCACTTATTTGTTTATTGCCCCATTCACCTAACAAGCAAACACAGAGCACTAAGTGGGTGCTAATTGGAGAGACTGATAATCAAACAGTGGGGCCCAAGGAGACACCCAAGCAGGGGTGACATCCAAACAGGCCTCCCAGGAGGAGCAGGAGGTCTCCAGTGAGAGAAAAGGATGGAATGTCCCTTAGGTCCCGAGGAGGTTCTCTGTGGCCACTTGGACCTGAGCTACCTAAACCCCTCTCTGCCCCTGTCGGCCTGGGCAGAAGACACTGGAACTCCCAGATCTGTTCACTTCTCACCCTAACTTTGTGGCTGTGGTCACTGGTTTTCCCAGGCTGCGTGGGTGTGCAGGAGGCAGGGAGTCTGGTTGGGCGCGAAGAGCTGGGTCTTCTCTTTCCAGCCCCATCTCTGCTGACGACCAGCCTTCTAGATGCTCATCCAGGGCGTGTGCTTCCCTGTGGCCCCCTCCACCACTTCTTGTCTGCCTCAGAGGGAGGGAAGAAAGGGAGTGGAGGAAGCGAGGATTAGCAAAGTCAACTAAAATGCCTTTATCTGGTAGGATAGCAGTTAAGACCACTGTGTTGGGTCTTAACTGCTAGCCTACCGGATAAAGACGTTTTTTCCCTAGGTCCATACAGACCTAGATTCAAATTCTGCTCTGCCACTTAATAGCTAGGTGACTTTGGCCATGTCCCTCTGGGCCTGTTTTCTGCTCTGTAAAATATAATAGCATTTAACTTACAGGACCCACTCTGACACGCCGTGGATGCTCCAGATGTGGTGTCTAATGTTTTATTTTGCTACGTGATTGTTGAGCTCTTCCTATGTGTAAGATGGCCTAAGAAGTGCCGGGCAGCCAGATATTAAAGCATTCACAGCCCAGCCACAAAGATAGGCAGGCGACCCCGTGCTTTGCAGGTATTGTGGGAGGGCCTGGGTCTGAGGTCCACCTCGGGCACTCTGAAAAGCCCTAGAAGGCTTGAGAGAGATGACATTCTAACTGGGCCTTGAACGCTAAGTAGGAGATACTTTTTTGAGTCCCAGTGGCACCTCTGACTGTTAAGACTTCACCCTGACTCTCAGCTCTTCCAGTTGCAAAATGGGAATAACAACTGTTGTAAAAATAAGGCAGAACAATGCACGTGAAGAGGATTTGGAATGGGAAAGAGCTACCCCTCACAAAACAAAGCCAGTCCTACCCAGGTATCCTGATTCTGAAGTGCTTCCCACAGCACATAGATACATGCCAGCTTGCACGTCACAGACCGTAACAGGAAACCAGGAGGATTTCCCAGGGAGAAGACTGGGAGGGAGGCAGGAGCCCTGGTTTCTAACCTTAAAGTAGAGCTTGAGAAAAATGTTCCATGAGTGGTGGAGGCAGCAGCTTCTCTCACCACGTTACCCTGCTGCACCCTACCTTCCCCCAGATGTAACAGTGTGGATTTCCACTGTGGCAGGAAAGATAGGCCAGAATCTCAGAGTAACCTCCTGGACATACACATCTGGCATCTCAGGCTCACTATCTAGTGGTTTCTGGAATTCCCCTCTCTAGACTACCAGCCCCAGTGCCCCTGCCTCCTGGAAGTCCTCCCTGACCTTCCCCAATCCCCCTAAGGGCTCCTCACAAGGGCGCGTGCTCAAGAGGTCTCACCTTGGCCAGGCACTATTTTAGGACCCTCTTTTTCCTTTCCAGGGAAAAGGCATCCTTGGGAAGCATCGTCGCTGGGTCTCCTCCTGTGTGGCCCACAGTGTGCTCATCACAGGAGCAGGCCCAGGGCCTGTGGGACTCTCATCTCAGCTCTGCGGCCCACAGTCTTCCACAGCAGTCTTTGGGGTTGGTGCGCTGCATGCTGGAGTCAGCCCATGACACCTGAGCTTGCAACGTCTGGATACAACACCCCGACTCCGCTCTACAGGAGCTGTGCCGTGAACTGGTCGAATTAACCTCACAGAGCTTGTTTCGTCATTTGTAAAATGGGAAAATAGTGTGCACTTCATAAAACCATTTTAAGTGCAAACATTAAACTGTGTAAAATGCTTCAGCCAGTGCCTGAGGCATAGTAGGGGCTTTCAATGTGTGACTCATTGTCACAGCTGGGATATGGGCAAGGGAGAGAGGATTGTAAAGTGAGAATGGAGAGAAGAATAAAAGGGAAGTACGTTAGACTAAGGAAAGAGAAGAGGACTGATGGGAGGGCATGAAAAGGAGGGGATTAAAAGCCTCTCCACCTGCCCACTTCCCGATTCCAGCCCCAAGTCCTGCTCTTCCCCTAAGATCCTCTTTTCCAGCCACACCGAATCTCTTGCCATTCGTGTGAGGTTTTTCACTTTTATTCTCTCAGCCATTGCTCCTCTTCCTGTGTGAGAGGTCATTTTCCTCTTTTCCACCTTTAAAACGCTGTAAAGTGCTCCCTCCTCCTGAAAGCCCTCCTTGACTGACCCTGTCCTAGTAGTTAGCTCCTCCATCCTGCATGGCTCTCCCAGCCCCCTCTGCTGTTGCCCTCTCTCACAGCACTCATCACAGGGCTGGTCTGTTTGCATAATTATCCCCCCACCAGATTGTGAGTCCCCTGAGGCTGGGGCAGGGAGGGGAATGTTGAATTCATCTTTGTGGCTCCAGCACTCAGTGATTGTTTGAATGATTAATGCAAGAACAAACGAATGAATGAATGAACAAATGAATGAAGGGAGACAGTGAAGCAGGGAGGCTTATTTAAGGGCCTGTCCTCAGTGGTTTGGTCTCCCTCTGTTGCTTACTGCATTCCCCAGCCTCCCCAAAGTCGGCTGCCCCTCCCTGCGTGAGGGGCGGGAGCGCCAGGCCAGAGTCTGTGCCGCACCAGGGATCCCTTCGCCACTCCCGTTTCCCTCAGGGCTGTCTGAAGCCTCCTCAGGAACCCCAGGTCCTTGCAGACCTGCAGAAACAGCTTCCCTCTCCCACCCTGCACACCCGCCCCCAAAACAAACATAGCCGCTGCCAGAGAGCCACAGGGCTTGCAATGAAAAACAGGTGTCTCCCGGAGACCTGTCAGCCTCGGCTAGGAGGCAGCTGGGGGTCACCACCTCAGGGGCAGGGGAGGGGTGGGGGCATAGCAGGGCTCACCCTGAGTGCTCAGCTCCCAGGGCCGGCAGTGGGTGCAGCAGCCACCTTGTGCCCTGTCACAGGAGACTGTGACTGACAGACCGCCTCAGCCCCTGGCCATAGGAACCAGGGTGCTCTGGTACTGGCTGGGCCCTTGCTGGGACCAGCCTTCAGAGAACAGCTGGGCATGGACAAAGGCCTAGCCCTTGTTCCTGGCCCACTGTCTCAGACTTCAACTTTGCTCTGGAGAGTGAAAAAGCCTAGGTGTTCTAGCCATCTGGTTTTCTTTCCTCCTTATCCCCTCGCGAGCTGTGTGAGCTCAGATACCTTATTTTTCCTCTTGGAGTCTTACTTTACTTAGCTGTAAAATGAGTCTGCAGAGATTCTCTCAGTGGGTTGTGGGATGGCACTGGGTGAGGTAGCTTGTACATGCATGTGTATAAACGACCCAGCATAGGGCCTGGGGTATAATCCACATTCATTAAATGTGAGCCGCCATGCCTCTGGCTCTGGCATCCATTACTGAGGGGCTGTGTGTGACCCTGAGTTGGTATTTTCAACTGTGAGAGGCCTTTAAGAAGGGTCTATAGCCTCCACCTGCTCCCTGACCTCCTGAGGCCCAGTTCTAGGGAGCTGCTTCTAGTCTCCCACACAGGTCACTCTGTCTCCTGTTCCTCCCAACTTTTATGTGTGAAGTTCCTCTTCCTGGAATGCCTTTCCCCAGTTGTCTCACTCCTTTCAGTTGCTGACATTCTTACTGAGCACCTACTGTTGTTGCCGGTGGAAATGGGATCCTTTCAGAGAGCTGTGGGAAAAGCATTTTCAGGGACCCATGCACGGGAGGTCGAGGCGTTGCGGTAAGACTTATTGGGATAGAAGTAAAAGGCTGCCCCCAGGTTCCTGTTGTCTCAGCTCCACCTGTCCCACTGTGGAAAATGTCCAGCTTTGTCTTCATCAGGCCCCAATAGAGGGCCAGTGTCCAGAAACTGTGCCATTGGTTCAGTCCATGTCAAAGTCAGTCCAGTTACACGTCTGTCCCCATTTGGCTAGCTTAATCCTGTTCCTGCTACAATCCAGCCAGCATTGTTACTGTTCCCAGGCCCACGTTTGGAGTCCTCTCAGGCTGGGGAAAGACCAGGTGCTCTTTCAAAATAACCAATCAATTTTTCAATCCTTTGTGGGGCTAGTGTTGGGTCCTCCCCCTAACCTATTTCCTAGATCATTACGGGGTTCTGTGTCCCTTATCCAATCCTATCCTTTTGCCTGGCTAAGCTCTGCCCTGTATGGTTACCATCTTAGTTTCTACTGTGCGTCCCTTATGGTAGAAGAACCTCCCCCTGCACCAACCTTGGCTTCTACTGGGCATGCACCCAGCAGAGGAATTTCCCCTTAATTTTTTTATTCCTTACCCCTATAGTCCAGGCAAGTGGACTGGTTGTACCTTGAGGAAATTGGAAAGCTGGCCCTTCCTCTCTACATGGGGGAGGGAGGGGTGTTAATCCCCTTGATGGGGCAATGTTGCAATCCCCTGGGGTGTCTGAAGCTGTAACTTCCAGACTTAATCAGGCTTCTTGTTCTACTCAGATCCCTAGTTGATTAGGCTTCTTAATGTCTGATTGATTCCTTTTGCTCCCTTCTCTTTTATTAATATCTAGCTGCCACACTAATACAATGTGCCAGGCACTGTTCTGTAAGTACTTGGAAGACCAGGGTGAGCAGGCCCTGTCTGCCCTTTATGCTCCAAGGCACCCCTATTCCCTGCTCTATCTGCCTTGTGAAATTTACCTCGTTGTACTGGAGTGAGCTGTTTTGTGTCTGTCCTCACATGACTGAGCTCTAGGAGGGCAGGGATCATGTTTAACCGGGTCAATACCCACAGCACTGGACACAGAGGGCCATGTCTCTGTGATCCACCATGGACCCTCAGCATTCAGCCTGTTGGCTGAATAAGCAGCAGATCCCAGCAAGCTGGGCTCCATGGGACTCACTATAAGGATAACTCTACCTCCCTGGCCAGTTTCAGACTCTGCTGACTGGGCCCCCTCAAGAGTGACAGTGTACGGCTCTTTCTCTCCATGGGGTCTGGGCCCAGACATCCTGGAGGGTTTAGTGATGGAGGGAGAGAGGCCTAGTAGGTACAGGAGGCGTCTTCTATATTTGTATTGGAAGCTGGCTCCTTGCATACCAGCACTCAGCCCTGATTTCAATTATCCAATTGCACACTGCTGCTAAAATTGCCCATGGGCAAACGAGCCGGCTCAGCCCCTTCCTTCATTAATTCCAACAGCCCTTCACACTGCGCCCAGCTCTGTCACCTTCCCCAGGAGGCCTGCTCTCCCCCTTGCAGGCTCAACAGAATCTGTCCAGGTCACCAGGATGGGAACCTGAGAAAAAGAGCTGAGGGGAGGAAATCCCCAAAGAAAAACATCTGTGTGTGTGAGAGGTGTGTGTGTGTGTGTGAGAGGTTTCAGGTCAGATCCCACCCTCTTCCTGATGGTCTGGTGTCTGCCTCACGCTCACATTCTTGGGGCTGGTTCTGGCCTTCGAGGTCCGGGCCAGCAGTCATTTTTGCCAAGGTTGCTGAGAAGGAAGGTGTTTGTGGTCTTGGGCTGGCCTTCAGGGACACTGGCAGGGTTTGGGGCTCACAGCCTCATCTGTCAGGTATGGAAGTTTTTTCCGAGGTGAATGATCTCTCTCATTTCTAGTTATCCAGGCCCTGCCATGGGTGTGTCTGGAAACACTGGAAAGCCTACAGAGAAGCTAGAAGCACCTTACCCAAAGCAGGAGGCCATGCAGGGCTGTGGATGTGACACAGGATATGGAGCTAGGTGCGGCTGGGTTCTGCAGTTGGGTGTCTCAGTCACCGAACGTGAGCAAATTGATCAACTGCGTCTAGTTCCCTCTTCTATTAAATGGCAGCAGGAATACCCCTCCATAGAGTTGATGTGAAGATTAAAAGAGATAGTCTTTGCCTATGTAAGCACATAGTAGGTTCTTTCCCCTCCTATCCATAAGTCCTTGTATTGTTTATTGCCTTTCTGATGTTTGCAATTAAAAAAGACATGTCTGCTCTTCTCCTGAGGCCAGGTGATGGTGCAGTGTGTCAGGTAGGAAAGGAAGGAAGAAACAAAGTGGGGACCCTACACTTTGATAGATGTTCCCATTCATGCAATGCTAGCCACCCCAGGAGTTCCTATCCAGGGTTGGTGCTGGGGCCTCAAGGGACAAAAAAGCAGCCACCTCGAGTATCATCCATTAAAGTCCAGTGGGGAAGGGTGGACACCTGATCTAAGGATGAAGGGCAGAATAGACTCCAGGTAGGCCACCAGCTGGAAATGCCAGAACCAGAGGTTTCTTATTAAGTGTCTTCCTACCATCAAAAATGGTATCGTGTAGGGCACTTCCAGGTATCCCTCTTCCAGTGGGGTAACCACGGGAAGCCATACTGGCTTACTACAGCCAGATCCTGTTTCCAGTCAACAGGCAGTTGGATAAAGGGCTGCACCATCCCCAGTACTCATGGTTGCAAAGGAGAGAGTGGATCGGTGTCTAGAGGAGGCAGTGGGAGTGAGGCAGGGGGACTAGGAGGACCTAAAAGAACCAGAGTTCAGCATGGAGAAGAGGCACTTGGTGAGGAGGAAGTCACTTTCCCCAAGTATCAGAATGAAAAGACAGGTTCACAGAAGACTAGGCTGGACCTGTTGGGGAAACAGAATTGGTGAAGTGACGAGGACTTTCTCAGAGTCCAGCCGCCCAGCCACTCGGGGAATTCATCAGCAGCCTGCTGCAGGGCGGAGTGTCAGTGGGACTGGGCATGCTGTCGGGCCGGCCAGGGCTCTTCCCAGCTGCCAGGCCACAGACAGGTCATTGGCCCCCTCTGAGACCCCCAGGTCTTCTCCCCTGCCCCACGGGGAGAGTAATGGCTCCGGAGTGTGAATTGCGTCCTCACCAGCCCCCAGGACAAGGCTGTCCTAGGAGGAGGGAGTTCTGTCCTGCAGGGCCAGGCACACAAGGGCCACCTTGGAGAGCCCCTGCAGCCTGAAATGACCAGAAGAGGCCCGGTGTCCACCTCCCCAGGCTGGGGCTGCCCCGTCGGCCCTCCCAGCAAATGTAAATACCCTCCCAATGAGTTGGAATTCAACTGCTCCAGGAAATGTTGTTACAAATTGCTTTTCCACCAGAGCGCATACTGGATTTTCCATGCCACCTCCAGCACATTTTCGGGAAATCCCAGGTGGTGGTGATGGGGACTGAGACCCTCCAGAAAGGCCAAGGCCCCGGCAAACTGAAAGACGGCTGGGTTTTATTTAATCATAAGTGCACATACATCTCAACCTTTGAATACTGTAAGGGGGAAAAAAAAACCCCAGCAAATCAAAAAAACACACACATCGCTTTGCTTTGGAGGGTAATTACTCCGAATTCAGTTAAACCAACTTGCTCTAGCTAACTAGATTAGTTTACATCTTGTGGTAGAAAAAGAAATACAAATTACTTAGATTGCAATAAACCATGTTTTTCTTACTAAATAGATTAGTTTATATCTTGTGGCAAGAAACAAGAAGGGGAACGGCTCAGAAATGCCTGTTGCTCGCTCCTGCCCACTCACTCATCCAGGGAAGTGTGTTTTCTGTGTGGCCTCTAGCCCCTGACCCCGTGCCTCCCCCAGCCCCCTCCTCCAGGAGATGTAAAGAATTGAGACTGGGAAAAAGATAAACAAAACCACCTCCAGCCCAACTGCTTTGATGAGGAGGCCAGAGTGCTGTGGGTTGCATGATCCACACAGATTCAATCCACTTTCACAAACGTGTGCCTGCTGACTGCCTGCCTACTACGTGCAGGGCATGGGGATGGGCACTGAATGGGGCAGGCCAGCTCTGGCAGTGAGAAACTCATTGTAAAATTCTCCATAATTTCATTTTGTACTGGGCCCTGCAAATTATACAGCCTGCCTAGAGGAGAGACAAGGGATAGAAGAGGAAAGGGCTTTCCCTCTGGAAGCATGTGGCCTCATAGGGGACACATGGCTCTCACAAGAACTCCTGATCTCTTCCTGAGGCAGAGACTGTATTGGACCCTCACCCACTGTAGTGGGCCTCACCCACGTGTGGCTAATGCATTGTTCTGACCTATTACAGAAGTTTCAACAGATCAGGGATGCTTTGGCTTTTCTCCCCACTAAGAATAAGAGATACTTGCTCCCCGATGTCTGTGTCTTTCTATCCTAACATGGCCCTGGGAAGAAGAAGATACCTGGGACCAGCAGTTTCTGAAGAGACTCATCTTGGTGGTTATCTCACCCAGGTCTGTCCCCAGAGGGGACCTCCAAGGGTCGCTCCCCTGGAGAAAACCACCAGAATGCTGCCCTACTCCAGGCTGCAGAGTCAGGAAAGGCCTTCTGTGCTTTCAGGAAGTCAGTCTTGGAGGGTGAATTAGTTAGTTCCCAGTTCTTTAACCTCCCTAACCTCAGTTTTCTTATCTGTAAAATGGGGCAAGTAAGAGTGCACACTTCATGCAGTTAAAGTGACCATTATAACACGTATCCATAAGAATTTAATAGATGTCAGTCATTTAATAAGAGCAGACCCAGCAGAATGATTGCGAGAGCAAAGGCAAAGGGTGACCAAGGAATGCACAGTGCTCTCAGGAAGCTAGTCTGGGAGATGGGGAGTGGGGGTCAGCAGTATACGGGGCAAGGGGTCAGGAAGTCCTCCCTTACATGCAGCCCCTCTCTGCCAGCCTTGATTTGTGCCCCACAGCTATAACATGGGTCTGCTTCTCCTGTCCAGAAGCTGCCGTCGCGCAGAACCATCGAGGGCTGGCCGAGGGCTGGCCGAGGGCTGGCCTTTTTGCAGAGCAGGCACAGAAAGGGGCAGCAAGGGGCAGGTGTTCCAGAATGCTGGGACTGCCCTGCCCAAAACTTCCCTGGTGAGTGACGGGAGGATTGCGGTGACCGTGCAGGGCCTGCTGCAGCCCATCCGGGAAACCAGTATATTTTGTGCGGCCGACCTGGTGCTAAGCCAGCGCGGGTTGGCGGCGCAAAGGCCAGAGAGGCTTAGAGGAGTGAGAGCTGCAGACAGCATGGAGAGGGGAAGGGGAGGTGGTGAGAGACTGGAAATGGGAACAGGGAGAGGCCAGGAGCACAAGAGTAGGAGTCAGGACAGGCCGAGCACCCATCAGCTTATCCGCAGGACAGCAACAACCCTGGCAGGAGTGGGTATGAACCCCATTTACAGATGAGGAAGCTCAGGCTCAGAAAACTTTGTTCCTTGCTTGAGTTTACCCAGTTAGTGATCTGAATTTCAACGTTTTCTCTTTCTCCTCTTAAAATTATACTAGTATGTATTACTATGGAGTACACAATCATTATAAAAGACATAAACAAAACATAAATCTCCACCCTCTGGCGGAATAACACTGTTAACATTTGGCATATATCCATCCAGATATTTCCCCATGCAAATCCATGTCTATGTAAGTGCACGTAGATGAATGCATAATTATAAAAATGGCCTCATCACTGTATATACCGTCCTTTATTCAGTTCACAATAGATCATGAACATCTTTCCACTGCAGTGAAAATGTGTCCGTGGTATCATTTCTAGTGGTCACAGAGCACATATCGGTCATTCTCAAGTTTCTGCAGTCACCCAGGAGAGAACACTTCTCAAGGTGACTGTCCAAAAAGAAAGGAAAAGAAATTTAAAAAATTTGTAGTAAAAGAGGCAACAAAAGTCAGGTCCAAATCCTGACTTCCCTCCATATTTACGGGGCAGCCTCAAGCCCTGATTCATTTCTGAACTTCAGTTTCCTCTTCTATTAAGTAGAAAGGATACGGGGAATGTAAAAGGGGGTTGGTGGGCATATGACACCAAATAGAGCGGTGCTCAACAATAATTTTGGAAATCAGTTTCTATTCTGATAATTTTCTTTAAGAGAGGTGGACTGCCCTTTCTTGGTTAAATATCCCCTTTACTCAACAGTAGCCAAGGGGAGCTTAGCCATCAGAATCCAGTGACCACAGACTCCCTTGAAAAGAGCCATGTTAGTGGTCCCGCTTGTGAAAGTGTTCCCAGGAAGTATGGAAGCACACTTGCCGAGGCGGCCTGGGCCCTGTAGCCCCAGCAGCTGGAGGTTATGGCATCTCTGCCTGAATAGCCACATTTCTGTGCCTGGAACCTGTGTGTTATTGGAGCCAGACTCCCTCCCACCTCCTCTCTAGATTCGGCATGGCCGGTGCTCACATGGGCTGCCTGTCATGTGCAGGCAGGAGACTTCCAAGCCCTATTCGAAGGGCAGGCTTAATTGTCCATGGAAGGGGCTGAGCCTGGGCAGGCACTGTGTGTTTCTAGGGCACATCGTGTCTGCTGCCAGAGGAGGACAGACAGCACGAGGGATTGGCACTGGCAGGACCCCCACTAAGCTCCTGGCTGCCCTCGAGAGCCAGACCAAGGGACCTGCATTTTTTTTCTGCATTATTAAGCTGTCTTTTGCTTTTAAGGTTCCTGGACCTGTCGTAATATAAGCTATCCTCTCTAAGATTCTGGGTTCCTGTTCCTTTGAACCACAGGGGCAGCTGTGACGAAATTCTGCTTTCCCTGTGGGGTGGTTGACAGCCCCAGCCAGGCTGCCACCAAAGCGGGGTTGCAACCTACCAGGTCCAGACTTGGAGTGTCTGGGGAGGTTTGACAGAGTCCTGCCAGGCTCAAGCCCTGTCAGGAGAGAACAGAGCTGAGAGCAGGGGAATAACAGTGCCCTCGAGCCTGCGGTCAGAATCCCTGGATTCTCAGAAAGGCATTAATTAGTGCACCATGGAGAAGGGTATGGAGCTGGGCGCTAGAAGGCCTGGGCCCAATCCAGCTCTACCAGTGTTGACCTTTAGCAAGTTCCTTCACCTCTTGAGTCTAAGTTCCCTCATCTGTAAATGGGGAAAATAATAGTAACCACCTCACAGGCTTGTTTTCAAGATGAAATAAGTTACGGGTTTCTTTGATGAATCACACAACCACTGAGCACAGTGCCTGCTACGCGGCAAACACCGCAGATGTAGCTGTCAGTATTTTCCTTTCATGCGGCCCTGGCGCTGCAGGTGGAAGCATTGGAGTGGGAAGCTCTCAGAGCTGGGGGTCAGGAAACCCGGCTGTTGATGCCAGCTCTGCCGTAGGCCTACGGTATGACCTCGGTCAGGTCTTTTCCACTCTCTGAGCCGTCCTTAACTCATTTCTGGGCACAGAAAATTGAGAGGCAGCGGTAGAGCTGTGAAGACCTCTAAACACAGTAATAACTCACATTACCTGGGTCTCATGGGGACCAGGGTCTGGTAAGGTAAGGTGTGACAACCAGGAGGTGGGCCATCTTCAGAACTAAAGCCCTTTCTTGCACTACTCTCTTTCCAGTTTCTTTTAAAACTGGTTTAGTGTTGGAGATGTGAGGTGAGTCCTTCCAAATATGTATGTCAGTATTACACATACCAAAGAGGCCGGGGCTTGGCAGGGGACACGGGGAGAGGAAAAAGAGCGGTGAAGAAAGGAGGGACCGGAGAAAGAAGAGTAGGAGAGGGGAAGATGGAGAGAGAGACATGCAGCAAGAGAAAAAAAAAAGACAAGGATTTATATAGAGCAACAGAGTGGGACTCGTGGGGTCAGCCCTAAAGGATGTGAAAGGGCTGATTTCCATGGAAGTGGAAGTGCAGCCACGAGAGGCTGAGGGAACCAGGTAGGTGCAGGGCCACACTGACTCCCCAGAGAACGCCAACTGGAAACAGGCCCAAGGCGGGAGGCGGAGTCAGGGGACTCTTCAGGCAGCTTCCCGCTCAGACACCTAGCCAGCACCCCTTCCCCAGCCCCGGCTGCCAGTGCCCTGGTCTGGCAGCTGGTTCTCTTTGCTCCTCCCGCCATAGTGTCCCAAAACTTGTATCCTTTGAGAAAAATGAAGGGGTGGAATTTAAAATTAGCAACATTTAGTGAGACCCTCCAGGTATAAACCAGGCACTTATACATTTGTTGCGCCACTTAGTTTGATTTTTCAAGTGCGCCTTGCCCCATGGGTCTCCGCTCTGGCTGTCACGATTTCTCCTAGGTCCACTGTTACTTGTGCTCCTGTCCCCTCCCCTCTCTCTTGACTGTGTGCTCCTGGAGGGCATGCTCCGTCTTTGTGTCCTCCAAGCCCCAGGCTCCAGCTTCAGAATGTTGACTGGTTTCTGTTGAATTAAATTATGTTGAATTAAATCTAATTAATCTGTAGGGAAGCTCATTGAAATTTAATTCATGTGATTTGCAGCATTAGGAATCAGTTATATCGGGAGTGGGGAAGAATTAATATTTGGAAAACAGAGTATGTAATGTCTGGAGGGCAAAGCTTTAACTCAAGTGGAAGAACGGCAGTAACGGTGGGGTTTCTGGCCAGAGGCAGGCGTGCGATGGGGAGATGTTAGGGGCACTCTGGCAGAGGGGAAGCCCGTGATGAGTGTTGGGAGAGAGTCCTCCCCTGGACTGTGAGTTGACATGATTTTCTGGGACCCTCCTCCCTCTTGTGCCAGGTTGTCTCTGAGGAGAGGTGATGACATATCCTAGGCACTTGGTTAGAGGACTTCTGGGGCAGCGGCATTCTCCTGCCTCATTGCTGTAACCACAGTAACATGGTTTGCTGTAGGGGCTGGGGACTGCTCCGATAAGAATGTGCTCAGAATAGGGAAGGACTCATAGTATCGGTGTCTGCACCTACAGAATAAAGTCTAAACTCCTCTGCCAGGTCTCCCAGATGTGGACCCTGCAAACTACACCACCCTCATTTCCTCCTGCCCCTTTCCCTCCCAGCCGTGCTTCATACACTCCTCGCTGCTCCTCCCACACGCGGTGCTTCCCCCATCCCAGCCTTTATCACCCTGTCCCAACTCTTTTACTGGCCTCCCTGACCCTGACCCATTAGTGCATCCTGCCTCCCCATTCTTTAAGGTCAGGCTCAGACTCCTCTTCCTCCCTCCTTTCCACATTGCAAACAACTATCTTGCTTCAGTGCCTTGTTGCAGCTGCTTCTACATGCCTCATGCTATTTTATGCTCCCGTTAGGTTTTGGAGGAATATACCCATCTCTCTCTTTCCCAAGAGTGAGCTTCTGAGGGAGCTCTGAGTTATGGGTTCATCGCACAGGGCCTGGCCCAGAGATAGCATTCTGTACTTGAGTATGGGCAAGGGAGAGCAACTCGAGGAGGCAGGCAGATTCTGCAGCTTGGCCTGTTGGAACCTCTCGGGCAGTGGGGGTAATTAGGGGTACATGTGGTTAATAATATTTACTGGGTGTTAAGTTTTTAGCCTAATGTGGGATTTAGCAGTCATTCTCATTTATGGTAATGGGAGGCATGTGCTACCCTGAGGGATCTGGGGAGGGAACTCCCTCCACTGGCCTTCAGACCAGTTTCAGAGCTCCCTCTCCCCTACCAAACTCTAACTACCCTGGCCTGGAAGCCCCAGGGAACCCTGTGGAGGTGGACCTTTGGCTTCTGATAATTTTCTTTGGCTCTCAAGTCCTGACTCCACCCCAGATACTCCTAGCCCCTCCCTCCCTCAATCACTTCTCACAGGCTCCTCAGTTCATCGCTGCGCTTGGCTCTGTGCTGGGCACTGGGGATGCAGACACGAAGCAGACACAGCTCCTTCACCCCAGAGAGCTTCCCACTACACATTTCTGCCATGAAAAATGATTCCCAGCCCTTTTTCTTACCCAGCACTTCAAAGCTGCACAGCCAAGGCCTTGAGGCTCAGCTGGGGAAGAGAAGAGGCACAGCCTGGTCTTGGGGAAGAGTGAAGTATAGGGAGTGTGCAAAAACCCCAGGAGGAGGCGTGTGCAGAAGCCCCAGGTATAGGAAGTGTACAGAAGCCTTAGGAGTAGGAGTGTGCAGAGGCCCCAGGTATAGGGATATGCAGAACACCCAGGAGTAGGGGTGTGCAGAAGCCCCATGTGTAGGGTTGTTCAGAACACCCAGGAGTGGGGGTGTGCAGAAGACCCCAGATGACACGATGGATACCCTCAGAGAGCACTCTCCCACAGACTTCAACAGGCTAGAGGCTGAGATGGACAAATAAATAGGCAACACTACACGCAGTGAATGCTGTGACCCGAGAAAGCTCAGGGGCTGTGGGAAATAGGAGGGGCATTTCACTCAGCCTGGGAAGCTTCCTCCCGGAAAAAATTTGGCACATTTGAGAGACCATGATGAATTTGTGGCTACTAGCAACATGTGGCTATTTAAGTTCAAATTTGTTAAAATTAGACAAAATTAAAATTCAGTTTCTCAGTTGCACTAGTCACATTTCAAGTGCTCAACAGTGTATGGTTCGTGGTTCAGGTGTATTCCAGAATTTTCTGTCATCAGGAAGTTGGATTATGTGGCACTGGACAATCGAGAGTGGCTGGGGATTCACAGCAAAGAGCCTGCAGGGCTGCAAAGGGCCTTGAGTGACCTGTGAGAGGGACTCTGGGCTCCTTCCTCAGGGAGGGAGGGTGTCAGCTCTTCCCTGGACCTCTGTTTGCCGGAACTCAGAGGCTGCTCATTCATTCCACAACCATTTAGTGAACTCTTATTCTGTGCCTCAGATCCCTAGTTTGCAAGAGAAGTACATGCCTGAGAACCTGGCCTCCGTAGAAGGACCTGAAGCACCCTCAGTAATGTCAAGGCTCGAAGATTACAAGGGTCTTTTGAGAAAGCAGCCAGCATAACACCGGTCCATCGCTCCACACCCACCCCAGTTAAGTTGGTAAAGGCTGGCCAGGGCCAACATGGGAAGATGCAGCTTGTGGGAGGCTTGGTCTGAGTCATCTGGTAGTTCATGAACAACAAATACCAGGGCCAATGTGAGGAGCTGATGAAAAGAAGGGTATGTTGTATGTTGGGGGATAGGAGTGGGTGGAGGCAATCAGGAGGGAGGGAGGAGGGTTAGCATGGGAGAGAGGCTGCCTGTTCCTGCAGTGCTCTATGCCTCCTTGCCCCACAAGTCAGTTTCTCCCTCTTCCATGCCCAGCTCTGGAGTCACCTCCTCTATGAAGCCTTCCTTGATTGGTCAAGAAGCCCCACTGCCCCTCCTCCTGGATTTTCACATTGCACTTATCCCACAGACCGCTAACATGAAAGCTGCCAAAGTTACACTTGGTTTTGCTAGTAGTAAAGTGGTCTCTTTCAAGTCAGCATCCAGGATTGGATAAAATGGAAAGTTTACTGCTTGAATTGATTGATGGGTGTACAAAGCATAGTGTATCATTATCTTTTTTTTTTTTTAATCCTTGCCCAAGGATACATTTATTGATTTTAGAGAGAGGAAGGCAGGGGTGGGGGTGGGGAGACATGTGCTTATCCCTTACCAACTCTGGGTGCTTTGAGGGCCCAGACCTGCCTTAATTGCACTCTTTCTCTGGCCTGAACCATGTTCCCCACTCTTCCTCATGAGTCTGCCACGTGGTTATCCCTCTGCATCAGAATTACCTGTTTGTACCTCTATCTCCACCATTAGACTAGGTACTCTTTGAGTGCAGAGGCTGTCTCGTTCGGCTCCCTAATTATCTGAATGAATGAGTCAAGGCAGGAAGGATGGAGGTTGTCCTGTGGCAGAAGACTTGCGGGCAGACAGAAACAGCAGGGGTCTGGGAGGGCTGGGGGAGGTGAGAGGAGTCTGGCCAGGTAGGTGGCCCCTGCTCCCGAGCAGTGCGGGTTGAGCAGGATCCTCTCTCGTCAGACCTGAGCAGACTTCCCTAGGAGGGGACGCCCTGTCTGCTGCTCATGGGCTCCAGATTCCCTCTGTGACATGGCCCCTCTCCTCCCCTGCTGATTGACTGCTGCAGAGAAGATAATGGCAGATCCCTTTATTTCTTGGGCTGGCCTCTAGGCAGAAAGCTTGTTCAAAGTGCCACTTGGTGACTCGTGCAAATTGTTCCTGACAGCCCCGCAGAAGGCCAGGCCATCTGCCTTGCCCTTTCTCCGGGTGGAAGGGGCTGGGAGGAGAGATATTAGGTTTCCACTTCAGTCAATACTTTGATGTTCAAAGCTGTTTAATATTCATTAAAGCAGTCCTTCAGTTGTAATTGCGGTCATTACCCTCCCTTTTATGATTGTCTGTAAATGTTATGGGACAGACGGGCACAGCGATCCTAATGACGGAGGGTTTTGATGATGGATAAAAGGTTGAATAGGACCCCTTCAAATCCGTCTCCTCACTCTTTGGTGCCCACTCCCACCCCTTTCTGCTTTCTTTCTCTCTTAAAAGATGGTGTTTGGGTTGAGAGAGCAGGATGGCTCCAGTAGGGTCATGGTTAGTTAATTTTACAGAGACAAAAATGCTGTTGGATAGCCTCAGACTAAACCCAAACTCTCCCACACACCTGGCCCCAGCCATAGCCTCAGCCTTGACCCTGGACATAGATGAGCTCTTAGTACCAAGAAAAGAAAACTAGGTTTTCACTTCCTCCATTTAGAGAACATGGACGATTAGGCCAGGTTTGGGCTTTAGAGATCACAGTGCATTTGCTCTGAGAAGGGTGGAGGCCACCTTTGGAGAAATGCACAGACTTTGGAATCAAACGTGCATTCAATTTCAGGCTCTGCCACTTTTGAGCTGCATGGTTTGGGCAGTTGCTGAATCTCTCTAGTGTTTCTTCATCTATAAAGAATAAGGAGTTACAATACCTGCTAGCAGAGCCGTTGTGAAGATCCTGTTAAATAACCGGTGTACAGTGCCTGGTAAATGGTCCATGCTTGGCTAATGCCAATTCACAACGTTAGCACTGGCCCCCAAACCCCTGTAAAAGCAGGCTGGCCCTGTGCTAAGAACCCTAAGTCCACTGGGAGAGGGGGCATTTGGAGCTGGCCAGCTGCTATAATTTGAAGGGCAGGGTGCCTAATGCCTGCTTCTTCAGTCTTGTGTTCCAACAGTACCTTCATGCCCCCTCTTTGAAATTCCCAGTGTCACAGGTTGAGGCCCCTGGGAAGCAGAGTCTGAGACAGTTTTGTGTGCCCAGGGTTTATTAAGGAGGCTCATGGGATCAACATGTGTATCTGGGGAAGGGGTTGGGGAGGAAACCTATTGGGCAGAGGAGATGCAGGTGTGAATGCCTGTCCATGGAGAAACTTGGGATACTTATACACCTGTTCCAATCCACCGCTCGATAAGGGGTTGCTCCTGGAAGGAAGGGCAGGACCTTGGTCTGCAGCTAAAGCAGGCCCTGAGTGGCTGGAAGTTATAGGCTGCATTCTGAGAGCAGCATTTCCAGCAGCTGGAGCAAGAAGTCCTCCATCGAAGCGGGATCTGGGGCTGCAGTGCCCTGTCCTCCACAGCCAGCACTCGTTGTCTTTCCTAAGTGCCTCCCTTGGAATACTGTATCTACCCACGACACACACACAGGACCACTGCACAAACACTCAGGGCTTATCAAAATTCTTTTCTTTCTTTTCAAAATTCGGTAACATGGTACCTCCTCCAGAAAGCCTTCCTTGATTCTCCCCTCGCTATTGCGAGGTGCACCTCTCACTGCCCCTGAGAGTCATGGGTAAAGTGCCAGGAAAGAGGATTTCCCCTTGCCAGATAGCAGAGTATTTTGTAACTGGCCTTGTGTGTAATGGAGTGGGTCTCCATGGTGTCCAGGTGACCTTAGCACAGCCTTGACTGAGGGGATCAAAGCGCTAGAGGGGCTGGACCAGAAGTGCTGGTGGGCCCTTTCTGCCCTACTGGTCTGTGACTCCTTCGAACCCCACTCTGGGTGACCTGTTTTTCCAGGCACCCATGAGTGCCTCAGCAGGCAGGGCCTGGGCCTTCTCCATGGCTGGAGGAGGTCCTTGCAGTCACTTGACTTGCTGAGATCCATATGCATGTCACACTCTGTTGGCTAAAGCAGAAGATTCAGCCCCGTGCGCATAGGAACCCTGGCCTACAGTGGAAGTTGGGCGGAAACAGAGGACTGTAGCTCAGTGGGATGAGTTCAGCAACAGGGAGATGTGCAAAATGAGCCCCTCCAGGCCCAGCTCAGGGTCTCACATCCACCACGGGTCAGTGGGTGCTTGCCAATGAATAAGTGTATGGACAGGACCTTCTCTAACAGCAGAAGGATAAAGTACATGGCGAAGGCAGTGAAGACTTGCTGAATGAATGAATGAACATGCAATTCAAGAAATCCGCAGTTGAGTAGAGCAGGTTCCCAATCCCTTATCCAAAACTCTAGAAGCCGTATTTGTTTCAGAATTCATACTTTTTTATTTTAGAGCATACCGTATGGTATATATCTATCATTTAACATTCCTCTGCGGCCTGGAGCGGCACCCGCAACCATACACATTAATAGTGGTGCAGCAAAGCCTGCATGTCCACAAAAAAATGGGACAAATCTGGACTGCGTGGTTACAACATTATGGTTTTGTGTATATTTAATTAAACATTTATCCATTTTGCTTTAAAAAAAAAGAAAGACTCTAGACTCATGCAGATTCAGGTCAGGTTACCAAAGACCTGTGGTCTTCAGAGTTCTTTGGATTCCAGAACTGCCAACACAGGCGCTAGGGCTGTATTACCAGCAAGGCTCTTTCTGGCCTCAGAAATCCCCTTGAAAATGCAGAGCACCTACCTCTTTATGAATGTTCTGGCTGAGCCTTCCCGGCTCCCCTCTGACCCTGTGCTGGGCCTCAGCTCCCTAGGTCTCTCCTCCTTTTGCTCTTTTTCTGTCTCTGTCCCTCTGCTATGCTGAGGTCAGTGGAATGGGAGCCTCAGATCAGGTCTAATCAATCACACATCATTTGAGTTCTAATGGCACCTGCTAAGTGAGAGGGTGGTGGCCTTTATCAGAGGGAGAACCAGAGCAGCTTTGCTCAGGGTTTGGACTCCTGGGATGAGGGAGGTCAGGCCTGTGTCCCAGACATCATTAGGGCTCCGGGCTACGGGCTCCAGATTGTCACAGCCCCTGACTGAGGAATTTACCTTTCCGCATCCCTCACCAGCACTACCTGTCCAAAGTAGAGACCGTGTGCTTTCATACATGGATTCTTTCTTTCCTTCATTTGCTGACTTATTCATTCATTCCATCAACAAAAATATTCTAGCATGTACTCTGTGCAAACACGCCTGGGTATGGTGATTATTCAGTGAATCAGGGGCAGTGTAGATACGGAAGGAAATCCTTTTAGCATAACAAATTTCCATTCTTTTTCCTTGTATCAAATCAACACCTAACACTTGTGTTTGTGTAGGGTGCTGTGGTTTGCAAGGCATGTTTGTGTTGTGTTAATCCTTACCAACAATCTTGTGAAGGTGTGTACCTGGGAAGAAAAGGAGTAAGTGAACGCAGGATCCGAGATATGGTGGGCCCACCTTGCTTAAAAGGAAAAGCACCTATTTCTGTCTTAGAGGCAGTTTGTCCTTAATCAAAAACCCTCTGTCTTGCCTTGGCCAGGTAGCTCAGTTGATTAGAGTATCATCCTGATAAACCAAGGCTGTGGGTTAGATCCCAAGTCAGGGCACATACAAGAATCAACCAGTGAGTGCATAAATAAGTGGAACAACAAATCAGTATTTCTCTTTCTCTCTCCCTCTCTCTCTCTCTCTCTCAAATCAATTTAAAAAAAAAAACAAAAGCCCAACCCACCTCCTCTGTTTTGCCAGCCTCCCTCCTCCAGGGACTTCCACCTGTGGAAGAGTCAATTCTCCGGACCGACTTCTGAGGCTGCCTGCTGCCTGGTTCATTCTGCAGGTTGCTCCTCTATGGTGACCTAGGAAATAGCTGTACAAATAGCTGTATAGTGGCTTATAACAAAACGCTCAGCTTCTCCCCGCACCCCGGTCTCCTTTCCTCTCTGATCATCTCCCGCCTCTCTCCCTCTGGCTCTGATCCAGCTACACTGGTTGCCTTGCTGTTTCTTGTGCATTCTGGTCGGTGGGCTTGCCTTAGGGCCCTGACTCTGGCTGCTCCCTGTGCTCCGAATGCACTGCCCTCAGAAAGTGGCATCTCCTGCATGTCTTTATTCAGATATCACCTTCTCAAAGGCCACTGTATTTAAAACTGCAGCCCTTCTGCTCCGATCCCCCCATTCCTGCTCCGCTCTTCCTTTTTTTCCATAGGATGCCCCCCTTCGAATGTGGTATATAATTTACTTAGTATGTCTTTTGTTCACTGTTGGTCTCACCACCCTGACACACGATAGACAGTAAGGTCCAGGAGAGCAGGGATTTTGTTCTATTTGTTCATGTGCTGAATACCCAAAACAGTTCTTGGCATGTGGTAGGGACTCAGTGTGTATTTGCTAAATTAATATGTGAAACCTCTCCTGACACCTCAGAAACTTAGTGCCTCCCTCCTCTGTGCTTGCAGTTATATATATATATATATATATATATATATATATATATATACACACACACACACACACACACATATACACATACACACACACATATACACACACACATACACACACAAAGAATATATATATATATATTCTTTTAAATTTTCTTTTCAGCCTTGCTAACTATTTTGCTAACTAGCTTGCTAATTAGCTGCAGGCTGAGAGCTCTGGAAGCTGAGTTAAATATTTCAGTTTATTTTAAAATCCTGACACGTGGCAGAGCAAAGGGAAAGAAGACCAACACTGAGAGCCTACTACATGCACGACGTTTACTGGCACCCTCTTGTTTAAACTTCATGACAAGTCTTTTGAATTAGTTGCCATGGTCCTCACATTTCAGATGAGGGAACTGATGCCAAGGAAGATGGAATCTCTGACCCAAGAAGAGGCATTTCTAGGATCCAAACCCAGGTTGATCTGAATCTAGAGCTGTATTCCCCAGGCTGCAGGATGGAGGGGCCTCAGAGAGGGTATACTCAGCCTAGGGGCAGGACATACACAGGCCGGCCAGCCCAGCCTCCAAGCCCACCTGATTTCTGTGGAGCCACAGGCTGAGCTTCTATACCCACTCTTCCTACAGGGTCTTCGGGAACCAGGTCCTGGCATCGGAGACGCTTCCAACCCCACCTCCCTGCCAGGGCCTCTGCTTGCATTCCTGGGGCGGGGGGGCGTTTAGGCAGTGCAGACTATGGATGGTGTTAAGGGCCAGGCTGGAAACAGCCTTGCCCAGGGTTACGCTCAGAGGGAGCCCTAGCCTGTCCCATCAGCTGGGAGTGTGCTGCACCGCCTGGCTGAACCCAGAGTTTCTTTGTCAGCCTTAAACCCCCACAGCCCCCATCTCTGCCTCCCCTTAACCCGCCCTCCTGTCTGTAACCCCAGAGCCCCAAGCTCCCCATCCTCTCTTCCCTCTGGGCCCTGCGCCAAGCCTCCGCCAGCCTTCCTCTGCCAGCCTGTGAATGTCCCTTTGTGAGGCAGCCCCGACGCGAGGTCCTTCCTGGGGAGGTGTTATTTTAATATATGAAGGGTAGTCATTTCATTTCATAAAGATAGCTTGTTTGGAGGGGCCAGCAGGGGCCCAGGAGAGATCGCACTTGACAGATGCAGGGACGGCCTGCGGTTTGGGACTGGGGATCACAATGTGCCCCTCTGCAGCCCAGTGCGGGCACCGTGCCCTGACAGCCATGGCTGGAACGAGCCCTGCTGCCTCAGGCCAGAGCACCAGGTAGCTTTCCCCCCCACTGGCAGGGCCAGTCGCAGTGATGGGGGATACAGGCTGGCCCAGGGAGAAAGGCAAACACTGGTACCAGCAGGCAGGGCTAGAAGGCGGAGGTAGGGAACATGGGTCCTTCTCTGGTTTCATCCCTGCCTCGCCTTCCCGGGGAGTGAGACCTGAGGAAGTCTTTGCCTCTGGGTCCCCATCAGCAGAGACGATCGCCCAAGGGCTTCCTGGCACTGTCATTACAGGAGACTTTTAGTCCAGCCTCCCCAGAGGGGAGTGAAAAATAAATGAGGAGCGAACTCCATCTCCTGGCACCTCGGGCCCTGCAGCCAAGCCAGGGTGATGGACGGGGTGACGAAGCCTGGACAAGGTTGGTTCCAGGACAGCTCTGGTTTGCTGCCGAGCAAAACACCTGGTCTTGGGGGAGCAAGACATGGAGGCGGCCTTACCAGATCCTCTCCTCAACAAGGAGTCTTTCTCTAACTGGCGGGAGGGGATGGCAGGTCCAGGGCTGGGCAGTCCCAGGCACTCACTACCAGGCAGCAAGGTTATTGAACTTGGAAATGTGTATGCTTTCCTCTGCTCAACAGAGCAACCCACAGCTCACTGCAGCGCTCTCACGGAATGGTCAGATACAGGTTGTGCTTTACGGTGACTTCAGCAAGAAGTGGGTGTTGGGCTGGGGTTGGGGTGAGTGTTTGGTATGAGACCATCTGCTCTTCCTGGGCTCATCCTCTGTGTCTGAGTGTGGGGCTTGAGCTATGATGAGGACTGTGCGTTGAACTCAAGTATCCCTCTCCTGGGAATTCCCTGGAGAGTGTCCAGTCTACATCCTTGGGATGGGGCAAGGGCTGCAGGAGCTGATTTTGCCCTGAGAGCTCTTTGAGTATCTGTTGCCTCTAAAATGCACTTTTAGGAACCTCCTAAGTCAAGACAAACCTGAACTAGAACAGGTAGATGACAAGGCAGGAGGTCAGGAGCTTTGTTCCAGTCCTTCCATTGACTCAACTCTTTTCCCTGCAGCCTTCCTACCTGATTCTTTGTGGTCATGCTTGACGACTGCCCTGAGCCACGTCTGTGCCCTTCGCATGCATCACAGGACATGCAGTGCAGTGCCCCAAGTTCTTTGTAGGACAAGTGACATGCCATGCTCACTTCTACATCTGCATACTTTGCTCCTTTCTTATTCTTTCCTTCACAGCTAGAACTCTAGCAGGCTGTGGATGGAGGCACACTGATACACCCACTTTGTCAGGATCTTCTAAAGCCAGGCAGAAGTACACCCTCCCAACCTGAGATCTCCACTCTCCGGTGGCGGGGGGGGGGGGGCACTTACATATAGTGACCAAAAGATCATAGAAGAATATTCTTAATACCACCATTTATAACAGCTAATGATGGGAACTGCCTAATGCCCATCAATAATAGAATGGATAAATAAGTGATGGCATATTCTCACAATGGATATGATACAACAGCGAAGATGAATGAACCACAGTTACGTGGAATAACAGAAATAATCACAAACCTAATATTGAGTTTTTTTCAAGGGAAGGCAAATATAAAAGAATATCCACTGTATCTTCCATTCATATAAAGTTTAAAAACAGGAAAAGTTAAACAACGGCTTTAGAAGTTGGAATAGTGGTCATGCTGGGGGAAGCGTGACTGAAAATATCCTGTGTCCTGAGCTGGGTCCTGGTTTAATGTCATCGTCCAGCTGTAACTTAGGACTGCTGCATATTTTTTTTTATGTATTGTTTATGTCAATAAAATGTTTTTATAAGTGACAGATTTGAGCAAGAAACCACAAATAATAAATAAATGGAGTCTGAGCCTGCCCTTACCCTGAAACTAAGCTGGGTTACTTGAGGACAGCATAGCAGCCCTGTCCTTTTCTGTCAGTGCACTCTGGCCCGTTTTTTAATTCACCACATTCTACCTTCCCTTCCTGCAAAAGCTGCTTGTCTGAGAAGGCGGCCAGCATGCCTCCGTGCTTCTTCTGCATGGCCAGGTGCTCCCTGTCTTCGGGGCAGAGTTGGTCACATGTCCCATGCAAAACCGGCACATCCCCAAACTTCAAATATCTCTAGCGCCAGGTGCCCCCAATACCTAATTCTCAAAGGAGGGAATTCAGTCTCGCCCACAGGCACTGGGCTGTGTTGGTAGAGCCTCAGGTCCCGGCATTCCACGACAAAGGGAGCAGCCCCTTTAGCCCCGGTGGTCAGTTATGTCCAATGTGATAGCTGCTAACCTGCCAGGCTTTTCCCGGTTCCTGAAGAAGCCTTTCCCACACATTTCTCAGTTAATCTGTACAGCAGCTCCAAGAGCCTGCTTTACAGATGCTAAAATTCAGACTCAGTGAAGATGTGAGCTACCCAAGAACACACAGCTAGCAGATGGTAGGGCTCGATCTGGAACTGAGGTCTCTGACCCCAGAGTCCTGTTATGCAGGAATACTCCTCTCGTCCAGGTGGCCTTTGAAGTTTACACAGGGCTGTCACATTTGCGGTTCATGTAAATAGACAGCGTCAATCTTATCATTATGATTGGTCAGCCCTCTACTGCTTGAGGCAGAATGAGCAGGGATTATCATTGCTCTCATTTTTTAGAAGGGAACAATGAGGCCCAAAGAGGGGAGGTGTCAACACCAGTGGCTCACACTGAGTAAGTGGTAGAGCTGGCATTCAAACTCAGCAGCTTGGAGCCCTGCCTTCCCAGCTGGAGACGTGACGGAGACCCCCTCTTCTCCTGGTCCTCTGAGGCCCCACTGGCCCTGGCACTCTTTACACACTTGTTAGGTGCTCAGAAAATACCTGTAGCAAACACATAAGAACCAGCCAGCCTGCTCCCCAAGCTCCTTGAGCGTGAGGCCCTCCATGTGAAGTTTGCCAGGTGATGTGGCCAGTGACAGGAGGTTTGCAGACCTCTTCCATCGTTTCGTCCCATCCCAGGGTCTATGTGGAAGGACAACTGCAAGTGACATACCCTTCATGGAATTCACTCACTGTGCTTGAGGTTCCTTTTGTGCCTGCTTCCAGGACCACCCTGGAGATCACAGAACCATGGGCCCCTCACTTCACAGAGGGGATAAATATGGCTGAGCAGAAGCCCGAGGGCCTGGGCTCCTGGCCCTCCACTGCTCTGTCCTGCCTGACCAGGACGAGGCCTCCTTGGGCTTGGAGAAGGATGAAGGCGGGGGTGGGAGCTAGAGAAGAGAGCCCTGAGAGGACAAGGTGAGCTGGAATGGCAGGTGTTTCTGCCATTATTAACCAGTGCTCTGGAGAGCTGGAGAGAGGGAGTGTAGGGGAAATAAAAGAAAGGCACACTGCCCCCTGTGGACCGGCTCACGGGCCTGGGTACCCAGCCTCTGCACTCCTTGTTCCCTCCGCCTAGAAGCCTCATGCCCCTGACAGCCTTCCTGACCCCCATCCTCCAGCAGCACACACTGGTCACATTCTGTTCCCTTACCCCACCCTGGTGGTCTTTGTTGCTCCTGGACATTATGTAGCTCCGTGTTATGTGCCTGTTGTCTGTCCCATCCCCTTGTGAGAGGACCAGGACATTGTTGTGTTCACTGCTGTGAGACTGGCCAGTCCTTGCTGAGTACATGTTATGTGTCAGGCACTGTTCAAAGCACTTTATATAATTGACTTATTTATTCCTTTCAAATACAAGGAGGTGAGTGCCATTATATCTCTATTACACAGATAGGGAAATTGAGGCACAGAGAAGTTTTGCCTGTGGTCATGCTACTAAATGTTAGCCAGCAGCTTGGCTTTCAGTTATAGTCTCAAGTGTCCTTGCTATGTGTGTGCACAACATCCCTGCCCCAAACTGCTTGTCACAGAGCAGTGCACCACATATGCTAAACACTCAGTAATAGTATTTGAATCATTGAAGAAAAGAAAGAATATCAATGAATGAATGAATGAGCCAATGAATGAATCATTGAACGAATGAATACAGGCTGAATATATAAGCAAGTTTAAGGAGGAGCACTGTTAACTCTCAGAGGGTGAATCCACAGCAGGTTTTTTGGGAGGGTTGGGATATGAGGAACCTGTCCTCAACTATGAAGATAGTGCCAGGCCTGGAAGACCATTGCCTCCCCAAAGTCACTTTTAGGGACCTCATCACCAAAGCCAGGATCCTCGGGCACGGAGAGTAGTTGAGCCCTCACAGAACCCGAGTCCCTCCTTCTGATGAACCCAGGCAGCTCATCAACATTGCGGAGCCCTGGTCTGTCATGCTCTGGATGGGACTCCTCTCCTTTAGTCCCTGGAATAACCCTGGGAAGGTCACTAGTGTCCATTTATTCAGCAACTATGTATTTAGTGACTTCTTTGTTCCCTGTACACAGTGACAAATTAAACACAGGTGCTTCCCTCAAGGAGTTTACAGCCAAGCTATCAACAAGCTATCAGGCAATTAAAAAGCTGGGCAAAATGTAATAGGAACAGAGTGAGTGGTAAAGGGGACGTATAGCAGCCTGGGGAATGGTGGGTATGAATTAAGCTTTTCTGGAAAGATGACACCTCGGAAACTAAAGTTCAATGAGGCTGTGTTACTTTTCCAACACCACCCAGCCAGTAAGTGATGGAGTGAGAATGTACCCCCAATTCTGACTTCCGCAGGCTGGCCACTTCCTTTGGTCGGCCCTCCTATAAGTCCCTAGGAGAGCACTCTGTCCCATGTCAAGCCAGGAGTTGGAATGAGGGGACAATTCCTAGAAAACAAATCTGTTTTAGGTATTTGAAAATTGTATATATAATCAACGGAGTCAAATTGTGAAACAAAAAAAATGATAAAGAAGTCGGTCACTCTCACCACTGCTCTTGGTGACCCTGGGGAGGTTATGCATGTCCACTGGCTGCAGAGCCATCTGGCCAGATGACATTCCTTATGGACTCCATGGAATGAGTGCCACCGCTGACCTCACAGTGGCTTTTGCAGGGTGCTCAGAACCCCTGGCACTTTTATGTAGTTCCACCGTGAGCATAAATCAATCCCCACCAGCTTACCTTTATTCCCCTTCTCATACCTCTGGATGCCCTCATAAAATTTTAAAAGCTTTGCGTGTCAGACTGCACTTCTCAGGGCCCTAAAAGCGGAGACTTGGTTCCTACCCACTGTTTCATTGCACCGGCCTCCTGGAGCCGGAGATGGCCTGCATTCAGATGATGGCTTCTGTGCCCCCCAGATGGGGCGACACCCCCTCCAGCTGTTAATCCCCTCGCCGTGCACTCACATTGATAAATCCAGTGGTCATTCTTCAGCCCTCATCTTACTCAACCGAGCAGCACACATCCCTTCCTGAAACAGTCACATTCCAGACCATTACCCTCGCTTGGCTCTCCTACCTTACAGGGTGTACCTTCTCAGTCTCCTTTGCTGGTTTCTCAGCTCCCTGACCTGACTTTCGAGGGGTCCAGGGCTCAGTCCTCATAATTCTTCTCTACTTTATCTGCATGTCCACATTTTTATTTTACCCCAAGGTCTACATTTATAGCTTCAGCTCAAATTCTCCATTCATATGAACTCCCTGAATTCATATATCCAACCAGCTGATAGAATCTCCCCTTGGAGAGCAAACACACATCTCAAACTTAACAGTGTCAGAACCAAACAGTAGATTTCTCCCTGTCCTGCATCCCAGTCCTGGTTCTCATCCAGACTTCTCAGCTCAGCAGATGGCAGCTCCATTCTGCCAGTTGTTCAGGCCAGAAGCTTCAGAATCATTTTGAAGCTTCTTTCTTGCATACCCTACAGCCGGCTGACCAGGAGATTGTGTCTTCTCTACATTCGAAATATACCCGGGATCCCCCAGCTTCTCACTGTCTCTCCCACTTAGTACCACGGCCCAAGCCACCATCCACGGTTGTGTGCAGAAAGTAGCCTCCTTACTGGTCCCCTACTGCCGCCTTTCTCTCACCCCGAGTGATTCTTGAAACAGTAAGTCTGATTGATTCATGCTTCTTTGTTCAACACTGACTCCTGATTCTACTAGTAAAATCCAGCTTCTTACTGGGGCCTGAAAGCTTCTGCATTGTCTGACCCAAACTAATTCATTGGCCTCATTTCCTAACTCCCTCACTTACCTACTTTAGCTACACTGGTTTTTCTGCTCTTGTTTAACACAGAGCATATTCCTGCCTCAGGACCTTTGCACTTGCCATTCCCTGTGCTTGGAACCCTTTTCTCCCAGGTAGTCACATGGCTGACACCTCATTTTATCTAAGCTTTTGTTCAAATGTCACATTCTCAGAGAAGCCCTCTGTACCTACATAGCAGCTCTGTTTCTCTCTCTCCCCCCCGCCACCCTGCCACATCACTCCTGGCACCTTGCACCTTTTACTACCTGACATACATTTATGTGATTTTAATATGTTCCCCCACTAAAATGTAAACTCTCTGAGAGCTAGAACTTTGTTTTCCTCACTGCTATGTGACCAGAGACTAGTACCCCCATTTTTCAGTTGAAGAAACTAGAGCAGAGATTAGAAACTTGCCCCCAGTTATAGAGAGACGGGATTGGGACCCAGGCAATGGCTCTTAACCACTACCCCCTCTGCCTCTCCATGGTAGCTATTCCAGAATATCTGTGAAGGAAAGAAATCCAGCAACTGAGCGTTATCCTCTACCAGACTCCAAGAACACTAAGGACAGCCCTGTGAACACCCCCAGTACAGCGGCCCACTTCAGGGACACAGTGCATGTGAAATTCCTCCCCAACTGGAGCTTTTCTGAAGCTGCTACAACCATTTGGCTCTTCTCTAGGGTCATGGCAGGTCCCCAGTGAATATTTATTAAGTGAACCCAGGAGTGTTAAGGGACAGTGGAGGAAGGAACACCTAAGTTTACCTGAGAATCCCTAAGGATTCTCAGAAGCTGCTAGAGGAGGTCCCTTTTGGTTGAACATCCGAGGAGGCCTTAGACCAGGGGCCCGGAGTGCCAGGCCCCTGGATCTGTTGGCTCACCTGTCACCTGTGGACATCTGGGCTCCCCCAGCAGCAGGAGCCTGAAGAAAACGCTCTCTTACCACCTGGTCACACTGTAGATGGTCGACCCTTGGGGAGGGCCACAGTGACACAGGCTGTGAGGGTCCTGGTAACAGAAAGGAGACCAGTGTGGCATAAGCACAGTAACCACCTGTCACCTCTTCTGCCACTCGTTTATTACTGCCGCCACTCCTACTGTAACTGCCACCTCCATGACCATCGCCATCACCCCCATGACACAAGGGCCGCACTGCCGGTCACCACACTCCCACTGCTGCTGCTTCCACTCCCGGGGCTCTCACGACTCAGGCCCCTCCTCATCCCCCCACTGGGGTTTCATCATCACAACCACCGCGGCTGGTGCCACCCACCCTTCTGGTCCTGTGATCCTCTTCTGCCAGTTACTTCTGTCACATTCAGCCACAGCTACTGATACCGCCATCCGCACCAGCCATGGTGGTGGTTGTTGGTAACCACTAACACAGGTAGCGTACAGGGTGACGCCATGCTTGCGTCGGCAGTCACAGCGAGTTGGTGAGGCAGGCAGGGCGTCTCATCCGGGTGAGGTCAAGGAGATTCAGGCAGAGACATTCAGCAACTTAGACAATGCCTCCCAGGCAATAAAAAGCTCAAAGGCCACAGAGAGCTAGTAAGCACGTTCACGAAGGCCTTCCCCCAGGAGAGACACTGTTGTCTACACAACAATTTTAAGATGTGACTGTCGTATCCCCCATTTCTAACATAGGGAAGCTGAGGCTCAGAGAGTAAAAGTCGTGCCCGGGGTGGCCCCGCTGGTCAGTGGAAGCGTGCTGCCTGGCTGCTGAGCCCAGGCCTCAGGGTTCAGGAAAGCTGTGTGAAGGTAGAAGCACCCTGGTTTAGGATTCCAGAGACCCCCATAGTAATCCTCCCACTGAAGCGACGGTCACTAATTCTCAGCAGCTGCCAATCTTCGACCGAGTAGCGAGGCCTCTTGGGGTCTTACTTTGATCATCTGCTGATAGCATCTGCCACGGATGTGACTGGAGCTACACCAAGAGTGTTGTGCTTGGCACTTCCACACACTCTCCATCTGTCCTACTAGTACCCAGTTAACAGATAAGGAAAACTGAGGCTTAGAGAAGTGACATGAGATGACCAGATTCTCAGCTCCTGCGTGACCGGGCTTCTGGCTTCACATTCCAGACAGCTTCCTCTGATACTCCCACCTCGGTACCACGGAGTATTTTGGGTCCCAGAAGGATTACCATTGCCCAGTCAGTCAGTCATCCTACAGCTGTCCCCTGGGTTCTTGCTCTGGGCCAGGTGCTGTGTTGAGCCCACATCTGCAGTGGTGAAGGGGACCATGTCCATTATCACTGTCTAGTGGGAGACACAGATGTCACATGCATCCTCCAGAGAATAAAAGGTCAAGGGCGCCAAGCACAACCAAGAAGCACAGGGGCTGGGGTGAGGGGTTGGAGGGCATTGTAATACCTCAGGGACCAAACCCAGAGCAACACTAACAGTTGTGACAACAAAGCTCAGATTTCAGTGGTTTCAGTCCCAGTGTGAGTGTTCATGGTGGGTCAAGGGAAAACTCAGGGGACCCAGGTGGACAGAGGCTCTGCCCAAGACAGGGATACCCACGCAGCATTTGTGGGAGAGGACAGCAGAGATCACACAGGAGAGGGTTTTATGGCCAGGCTTGCAAGTGGCCTTGTGTTCCATTGGCCAGAATCATAGCTCGCCTGTAAGAAGCTGGAAAAGCAGTCGAGCAGGGTGCAAGGAAGAAAAGGATGTGGGTTTGCTGAGCAGTTGGCCCAGTTTGGAGGTGCAATTTCCCTAAAGAAGTACCATTTCAGAGTATACCCAGGGACCAGGCTTAGCCGCCAGCCCGAAGGACACAATGCCTGCAGGTGAGAACGGCATCTTCAAGCCCTAAGTGGAGGCTGATTCTGGGCAGAAAGGCCCCTTGCTCTATTTTCAGCCTGTCCAAGGGGGTCCTCATGGGCTCTCTCTAGAGAGAACCCAGATGATCCTCTCCAAGGGCTTTAAGGCTCCTTTGCTGCTAGAAGCTGCCTTTCAGACCCATCAAGCTAAAGATTTTAACCCGAGATTTAAAAGGACCAGAGATCAAAAGCAGATGCTCCTGGAAGACACTTCAGCCTGCCCAGCCGTCTGGGGACATGGCTACGGAGGAGAAGACAATTCATCAAGGAACCATGCGAGCCCCCGTTCAATAATAAACAGATGTATTATGGGGGGAAAAGAAAGGGATGGGTGTCAGCCCCTTGATTCATTTGTCTCCCTCTCAAAATCACCGCCATCCCGGGCTCCGGAGGGCAGGCGCGGGCGCTTTGAAGCGGAGACATCATGTCAGGGAAATGGAAACATTTCACGTTGTAAATCCTTGGGGTTGTCAGAGAAACCCTAATGAGAGAGGAAGCTGCTGGGGGTGGTGGGGAGCACCCAGGGCTGGTTTGCGGGGGAGGAACTGAAAGGCAGTTCTGGGAGACAAGAACCTGGCCCCACCCCTCCTGACTGACCCTTTCCACACAGTCCTCCAGCCTTGAGATGAAACAGGCCCATTTCCCGCGGGTGCTTCTGTCTGCAGTGATACCACCGCTTGGCACTGCTTGCCCTTGGCAAGATCCACCTGCTTTGCTCAGGTTAAGGCTGTTTTATTGACTTTATCCTGAAATCACCCCCTGGGGCTTTCACAACTTTCACTTATGGTGAAGCATCTGAAAACATTTTGACAAGCCATAGATGTGTGATAGCCTCCTAAGACAAGGTGTCTCTTGTTCCCTATTTAGGGGAAACTGAGTCATGACTCACCAGCCCCACCCTGCTCAAAGCTGCAAATAAAGCCATTAGTCATAGTAAGGATACCCTCACAGACTGAGAAAGCTAGTAAAATCTCCAAGTTAATGTCTGGGGCTCCGGGTTAATTAGTACTGTGTATGGAATCCCATTTCTACCACTTAGAGCTGTGTGACCTGGGCCAAGCCACTTAGTCTCTCTGAGCCTCAGTTTCCATGTTGCAAAATGGGAACAATAGTAATAGGAACTGCTGCCCACCTCGGATCATTGGGAGGATTGAGTTAATACGTGTAATGTGCTTGAGGTGTTCAGTAAATTGTTCCTGTTATCTCTTCCAGATCTGCCTCCAAAGTAGATCCACACGAAGGTGTGAATTATTAACCCACTTCACATTTGATTAAACTGAAGCCTCCAGAGGGACTTAGCCAAATTCACATTGGGAGCTAGAAGCCAGCCCCCCATGAGCTCTGCCTCAGTGCTTCCTCCACCCCACCCCACCCCACTCCCATGTTCTCCAAACCATTGACCAGGTGTGATGATAAAGGTGTGCAAATACAGAAGGCTGACTGGAGGCAGTGGACTGATGAGACACCTATTAAGAGACAAAGAGGTCCAAACCAGGGCAGTGGCCTTGGGAATGTAGAGGAGGAAAACCATTTGAACACAGAGTAACTAAAATCCCACTAGACTATTTCTGGCTAATTCACTACAATTTGTCCTCAGCTCCTAGTATATGCCTAACAGTCAGTAAGCAGACAATACCTCTTTTTTTTTGGTAATTGTTGAAAAAAAAAAAAAACCAGGAGAATGAATGAATGAATGAATGAATGAGGCAAAGGAAGAACTCATAAATGACTTCCAGGTGTCTGGCTTGGCATATTTATTCACCGAAATAGGGAGCACAGGGAAAAGAGCAAATTTCAGGGAGTGATTTATAGTAGATAACTTTTAAACTTACTTTGCGTTTGAGATCCCAAGGCTATAAATTCAATTCTGTTCAATCAAATGGACATTCACAAGCACCTGTAGGTGTCCAACAATGAGGAGAGGTGGAGAGGGACAATAAGTAAACCCAGGGGAGCCACATCAATGGGGGATGGCTAGGATTTCCAAGACTAAATAAAGTTCAGCCATTATCTCATGTGCATGTGTGGTGGGCTGAGAGCAGGCTGATCTTATAGAACAGGACCTCCCTGGGGGCTGGGTTGGTCATGGAGGGCTTTCTGGAGAAGGCAGAACTTGAACTGGTGGGTTAGATGATGAATCGCGTTTGGGAGAGGATGGAAACACCAGAGAGCAAAGGTTTGTAGCTGAGAGGGGTCCTGGATACCAAGGAACTAGTTTGTATCCATCCTGGCATCTCTGACATCTAGTAGGGGCCTGGCATTGAACAGGCAACAATGAACTTTAAAGTTGTTTTATCTCATTTCCTATATTCTTGACCAGTAGCTACAAAACAATGATTCTCTTCGGCCATGTGCCTGAAGGTTGAAGTCATTCCAGACCCATAAATATTATTTCCAAAACCAACTGATGCATGAAACTAGACTTTGATTAAATATTACAACCAGCACTTGGTAATGGAGCATGAGACTGTCATTTATCAGCAAGAAATGTGGACATAATAATTCATTAAGTCCCTTTGAGCTCTCTCTGAGCTGAGCACTTGGGACTGAGGGGCCCGGAGAGGTTATGCTTTGTTTTGGCTGGTTGTGGGACTTGTTTCCAAACTGCTTCTGAAAACCATTAACTCCCCAGGAGGCCTCAGGCTGCTGCCCTCCAAGTGTCCCAGCCACTGAGCCACTTGGAAGGTCTCTATTTATCACCATGGACTCCCTGCCTTCTCCATTTAAGGCAGAGATTTAAGGGGAGGTGTATATGGAAGCTTCTCCTGCTTCATGAAACTGCTAACTCCTCCCACAGTTAGAGGACCTGTGTGTGGAGGGTCTCATTGTCCATTCATTCAATAGTGCTTGATAGTTACCAAGTGGCCAACACTGTAATAAGCAGTGGGGATACCATAAAAAACAAAACACAGCCCTTGCCTTCAACAAGTCTGTAACCCGAAGTGGCCCTGCAAGTATGTAGACAGAACACAGTGATACCAGCTGTAATAGTGGCCTGGCCTGGAAGTCAGGGAGGCCTTCCTGGAGGAGGTGAAGGCTAAACTGAGGCCCAAAGGATGTATAGGAGTTAGTTAAATAAGGGGGACAGAGAAGAGTGCTTTAGGTGTAGGGGCTGGCATGTGCAACGCCTTGAGGGTGAGAGAAAGTACGGCACCTTTGCAAGAGTGAAATAATTTTGATCTGAATAGGGCTTTCAGTATGAAGCAAGAGGTGACAAGAATGGGGACTGGAGAGCTTAGCTGGAACCAGGTCCATGTAGTCCTTGAACTTTATCCTGTCTGGGGGTCTAGAGTGGCCTTGAAGGTGGGGGGGAGGATTCCTGCTGTGATCAGCTTTGTGGCTTCAAAAGGTGACTCTGGCTGCCACTTGGAGAAGGGGCAGTGGGGGAGGAGAGTAGACACCATCAGAGAGTTGGGATAAGCAGGTGTCTTTCACACTGAGCCTCTGTGGATCACCTGCAGCTGTGTAGGTTGTGGGAGGTTAGAGTCAGGACAGGTAGGATTTGCTGCGGGAACAAGCAACCCTAAAACTCTGAGTAGCTTCAAATAATAAAGGTTTATTTCTCCCCTATGCCACACAACTGTCACTAATCAGCTGGGGACCTCTGAGCAGCCACTGCCTGGAACATAGAGAGAGAACAAGAATAAGTAGATCTCACGCTGGTGTTAAAGCTTCTACCCAGAAGTGACAGACACCATTTTCATTCGCTTTTCATTGGCCAAACCAATGGCCGCTTCTATTTTCAAAGAGAGTAGGAAAGTGCCATTCCACTCTGGGAAGACCAGAGAACCAGACCTATTTATGGACATGAGGCTGGTGGCTCTGTGGTTTTCCCATTTCATAACCATCACAAACATGGATCTGCTGCTTTTAGAATTTATTTCCATGTACCTGGTCACATTTCATCCTCCCACCAGCCCCGGGAGGCAGGTACAGTCACCCTTGCAAAGCCATTAGACTCAGCTTCCTAGAATCCCCATGGAGAGAGAGTTAAGGGTTCAGGAATTGCAGTCTGGGAAAGTTGGGGTGGGCGTAGATCTCCCAAGAGCTTTGTGCTTTTTTTTTTTTTTTTTTTACTTTCACTTAAATAAGAAATAAAAGCAACTTGCTAAATAAAAAGAAAGGTGATAGGGTTTACACATCTAAGAGAGACATCATGCAGACTGAGACGGCTTTGCCTGCCCTCCCTGTCAGGGACTTTGAGCAGCTGCCTCCCTACCGCTGGAACAAAATGGTTGTAAATGCATTTTGCTTTGGTGCAGACGTTCCATGTGCCCTGGGGCCTTTTATTTATTCTGAATCTAGTTAACCAACCAGATTTCCTGATGTCGTGACACAGCCAAGGGCTTCAGCCTTCTGGTTCCTCCAGGATCTCAGAGCAGCAGCCCCGAGACACACCCAGCTCCCTCCTAGGCTCTCAGATCGAGGACCATGCTTATTCCATCACTAAGTTTCCTCCACTCTGTCTTCTCTCAGCCTTCCTCTTCTACTCCCTACCCACTAGTTATAGCTCCATCTTGTTGCCAATAGGTCAGAGTTTCAGTGGAACCAAACACCAAGCTTGAAATACTAGCATTTTGACCTAGAGCACTGAGGCAATGTGAGAGCAAGGGCTCTGGGACAGCCTGACTTGGGGTTAAATTTCAGCTCTGTTGCCTAACTGGGGTGTGGGCTTGGCCTAGAGAGTTGACATCCTGAACCTCCATTTCATCATCTACAGCCCGGGGTGGGGCATGGAGGCAGAGAGCAGAGAGGGGTGCAGGGAGGAGTGAGTGCACGAAGACGTGGAGAGCACAGGCCTGTGTCTTAGGAAGTGAAAGCTGCTAGAGTGGTAACTATCATGTGTCCATTTGTCATGGCACGTTCACACTTGGGGAAAGATGGCAGGTCACTGAGTGACTGGCCCGAGGTCATGCTGTCTGTGCGTGGTAGAACAGGACCTGCTGGGTGTCCTGGGAGTGAGCAACTTCTCTGAGGCTCTCCTCTCAACTGCAGGGGCCTCTTCCCTCACTCCCACCTTGTTCACTCAAAAGAAAATGTCCCCACAACTACCCAATATGGCTGTTTCCACGTGACCTGAGCTGGAGGCCTCTGTGACTCCCCACACCTGCTGCATCTATTGCACAGTAGTTTAGTGCTTACGGAGTTTGTCCCGGCTGAAGCCAATAGCGCGACCCTGGATCTCAGTCTGCCTCTCCTCGTGTCAGCTCTCTGTGCACTATACACAAAGTGTCACACAAGCACACAATCCTGTGCATGTCAGGGTCAATAGACTGCTCTGTCTAAACCAAGCATGAGACATGCCAGCCTTTTAAAAGCTTGGTCCCTGTGAGGACAGTTGACTATGGGAGGGAGCTGAGAACAGAGACGCACCCCATCCCCCGAGACTTTTGCAGGGGTGCCCCAGAGAGCTGCTGATGCCGAGACCGGAGAGATGTCATAGGATGGCAGGGGGTGTAGGGGGTGAGGAGGCTGACTTGGCAGCAGATCCTGGGAGATGCGAGGGCAGAATGGACGAGACCGTTCTGGCAGGCACGCAGGCACACATGGGCGGTCACCACAGTGACGTCTCTGCACGCGGCAGCAGCCGCAGGGGTTGCGAGGCGGGACATGCTTCTGCCTTTGGAACCCTGTGTTTGCTGGTGTGTACATAGGGAGTGGAATTAATTAAATGCCGCAGGGCCTCCTCGGTTGCTGAAAATAAACCCAGCCAGGCCCCCAGCAGAGTGCCTGCCTGCCTGCCTTGCTGTTAGGGAGCGGGCGTCTGTTGGCTCTCTCCAGGCTCCACGGGGCAGGAGGCACACACGGCTCACACGACCGGGATTAGTGTGACTGCCACCGTCTCCCCACAGGCAGCATGTCAGAGCCAGATGTGCCTCTCAGTCCTGCCTGACTCCCCATGGGTGTGCAGATGCAAGGGCACATACAGACATCCAGAGGCACACAGAAACACACTTGGATTCATGGAAATAGGCAGAGGACCACCGGGATGCACACACATACACAGACACACATGGACACAAAGACATGTCAGGAGCACACATGTGCATGTGGGTGCTCATGAGGACATAGAGAAACCAGCATAGTCTGGTCACATCTATTCAGATAAGCTTGGCATGTGTGACGTTCAGGACCCATGGCACACAGTCACAGAGCCACAGGCTCAGTGGGACATGCTTGGACATGGCTTCAGGACCAGAAAGCCTCAGTCTGCTCCTTGATGTACCTTTTGCTGGAAGTGTCACCTTGGGTTTGTTTCTTAACCTCTTTGTGCCTCTGTTTCCTCAACTGTCAAATGGGATAATAATAGTATCAATCTCATGACGTTATTATGAGGATAAAAGCAAGAAAGTGGACAGAAAGCTCTCAACAGAGCTTCCGGGGCTTACTCAGCGCTCCAGGAACGTTAGCTGATCTCACTCTCTCTGTAACGCCTTCCCCCATCATGGGCTCACAGGGAAACGTGGGACACAACTACATTCTGACACACAGAGTCACACCTGGACCAAATGAGCACAGGGACACGTAGGGACCCCAGACCCTTGCACATCAGGGCTCACAAACAAACCTGCCTTGACCTGCCCACATGCAGCGCCATGCTCACACACGCTCCCTTCTCCACCAGCACCACCAAGACCCAACTTGGTTGCAGGCATCTGACCAAATCATGCAGAGCGAGGCAAACCGAAAGCATTCTTGGCCAAGAAGGCACATGCTGTGAGGTGTGGCTTCTAGCCACTAAATCACACGCACTCTCCCGTGGCTCACCATGACCTACAGGCCAAGATCCAGTCTCCTGAGCCTGAACTTCATGGGCTTCTATGCTCTGCCTCTGCCTCCCTCTTCCCCCACTGCGTCTCCCCTTTGCTCTAAGGGGGCTCCCAAGAAACAGTGCCTCTCCAGTTCTAAACAATTGAGAAATGAAAGGAAATGATGGCAAATGGGGCCGCCTATAATCTTTATTGCTGAGAAAGTAGAGGTTGGAGCTCTTAGCTTGTCATTTCAGAATGATTTTGGAGGCCTTCTAACTGGGTCTCAAAATGGAACAGACTTAACCACAGTTTCAGACAGTGCTGGAGAGGGACAGGCGCCTCCCATACAGAGGCAGAGAGCGGTGTACACGCTGTTGCCCCATGTCCCTTCCCTGGGCCCTACTCCTGCTCTGCCCTCCGCGGCCCCTGTCCTGGCCTGGCGTGAGTGGCCTGTGCTGTGTGACCATGTGGCCACAGTGGAGTGGCCGGATACAACGCTGATCATCTCACAGTATCTATGTGATTATTGCTTATCACCTTAAAAATAAAAACCTTCACTTGAAAGGAACTTCCTGATTGATCGATGGATGGATAGATCTATTTATTTCTCTATTCCCATCTTTAAGGATGTTTCTCTTCTGGATGCTGGGGCGGGGGGGTGGGGAGGGGGAGGGAGGGAGACAGCCAGGCAGGGAATAGGCACGGATGCCTGAAATGGGAGGTAAAAAGTACAAGAATGGGGTTGGGCCTGGAGCAGGGGATGCTTCCCACGGTTCTGTCTCCACACCTCGGTCACAGCGCCCACCCCACATCAACCCTCTGGGCTGTGGGTTGGTCCTGCACTCCCATGCCTGGTCTTCTTGGGCTCCCTGAGAAATTATAGCTAGGTTTTGAATTGGCCATCTCTCTTTAAAGGTAGTTACAAAATATACATTTATTGTAGAAATAGAGAAGTGCAGATACTATTAAAATCATTCTGAAATAATTATTACCATTTTGATGTATTGCTTTTTATCTATTTCCAGTGGGTATACATTTGATCCTTGACAGACATGAGTTTGAACTGCGCCAGTCCACTTATATGCAGGTTTTTTCAAACTGATCTACACAGTTTAAATCCATGTTGTTCAGGGTCAACTCCGCAATCAGGAATCCTTGTAAGTGAAGGACCGACTATAGTTATATTCAGATTTAAGCCTACCCAGCAGTTGGTGCCCATAACCCCTGCATTTGTTTAATGGTCAACTGTATGTCTATACGTATGTGTATTTTTAGTAAGACTGATATAAAGCCACATATTTTTATCATAATGCTTGCTATATATCACACTATAATCACTGGCATATACGTGATCTTATGTTGTTCCTTGTTTTTTTGTTTTATTTATAAATAACGCGATAAACAACGATGAACCTACCACTCAACCAAGAAACTAAAATTATTACTAGCCACTCACATCAACCTATGTGCTCCTTCTCTCTGGCCCATCTCCCCAGACATAACTCACAGATAAATTTTTTATTTCTCAGTCCTTCAATTTTACAAACATATCTGTATTATATATATGCTTTTGTTGTTTGACTTTGTCTTTTTTAAAAATTCATCAAAAAGGGAAAGATACTGTGCCGATACCTCCAAGACTTGCTTCTTCACTCAGTAACACCCCTGATGTTGCCTGTCAGCACCCCCCTCCCCCAGCATGATGCCGTTTGTCTGTATCACTGTCAGGTGATGCTGCATTGTGTGAATTCGCCACAGTTTAATCTCTTCTCCTATGTATGCACACTTAATTATTTCATTATGGCCTGCTCAAAGCATTTTACAAAGATGTTCTAACTAGCTGCATAGTGCTTTATTTATGGAAGACTGTATCTTTTTATCCCTCCTCTATTACTGACTTTTAGATCCCGTGTCATTTTATAAATGATGCTGCTACCCCGACTTCCCTTTGCATGCTTCCCAAGTGTTTTTCTTAGGGGGAGTTCTGAACTGTGAAACTGCTGGTTCAAAAAGCATGCACATTTCTAAGGGTTTTGATAGGGATGACAAAGTACTCTCTAGAAAGTTTCTAATAATTCCTGTTGTCACAGCACCTGCCAACACAAAGTATCATCATTTATTAGAAGTAGGGGAGTAGGAAGGGAGGGAGGGCCACACAGGTATCTGTGTCTTTCAAAGGGCCCAGAGCCTTTGTCATTTGAAGCTGGACATGCACCACGAGCAGAGTGTTGACCCAGGGACCGTCAGCCTCTGCTCTGCCACCCTTCCCTCCCCTCTCTGTGCCAGCCGCACTGCTCTCCTGCAGGCCCTTCCAACGTACCAACCTCTGTCTTCCAAGAGGCCTTCGCATGTGTTTCCCCCAGTAATAACTCTCCCACTGCCTACCTATCTCTCATTGCTACAACATACACGTAGCTGAGTTCTTCCAGTTTTGGGGGGCCTTTGCTTAAACTTCGCCATCTCAACAGAGTCCTTTTCAGATGTCTGATTCAGCGCTTCTTGCCTCTCACCAACATTATTACCTGTCCCCAGTTTGATCCCTTCATGATACCTACCACAATTTGTAACATACAGCGTGGGGCAAAAGTAGGTTTACAGTTGTGAGTACACAAAACACAGAGTGTATTCTTGTATTATTACTTATTAATTATTGTATTGTTTCCCACATGAACAACTATAAACCTACTTTTGCCCCACCCTATATTTGTCTCTCATCCCCAACCTGACTAATGTGTAATTGTAATGTGAACATAGGCCATTCATGATTCATCTACTACTAGATATGCAGCACCTGGCTTAGTGCCTGGCATGCAGAGCTCAACAGACACTCGTTATGGAAGGAATGATGAACGAACGAACGAATGACCGACCTAGCATCTAGCCCAGTGCCGCTCATAGTTGGTTCTTCACGTGTGCATATTTAATGAAGAAGCAGAGAAACGACCCAGTGCCACGGTCAGTGCTCTCTGGATGGGAGGCAGCACTCACTGACCCCCAGGACCCTCCCAGCCTTGCTGGGTGCCGTGGGCCAGTAGCTGGGCCGGGGTGTTCCTGGCCTGTGCTCACGTGGGTTTCTGGGAACCGGGACTGTAACTTCCTGTTGCCTGTACCTGTGGCTCCTTCTCCAGGGAGCACTGAATCCTGGAGATCCAAGCATCCCCACCCCCGTTGCTCACCATACACACAGCTTCCGTGCAGTTAACCTGTCTCCCACGCAGGGACTCTTGACCCCCTGTGACTTAATGATCGAGTGCTCTAGCGAGAGGAGAGCCTATGCCCTGGGTCAGGAGTCGGAAATAGTTACGGTTCCAAGGTCACCCGGGCTGGAGTCCCCCTCGCTGGATCTTTGTGCTCTCATACATGGCAATAACGACAGTACATTGTTCTGAGTTAGGGTTTGCATGGCTCCCTGAGAGTCATTCTATTTGATTCTTTTTTTCAGCAGCCTTAAGATCTCAGGGTTATTCTTCCCACTTGAGGCTTAGGGAGGGCAGCTGGCTTATAGAAGGTACACAGCTACTAAATGACAAAACCAGGCTTGTCTGACTGCAGGCTCTTCGTTACTGTGACTGTAGGAGTCGTGAAGTGGAGGGACCAAGTTCCAGCTGACATCTGGGAGGCAGGGGCCCCTGTTCTCCTGGAGGGAACCCCGTTTCCCTTCGGTGTCCATCAGTTGTAGAAAAGACCTATCTGTCTTGGATCTGACCCGTGACATTATTCTCTCACACATTCATTGCATAAATACATCCTAAGTGTCTATGCGGTACCCAGCACGATAGAAGGTTCAGTGGGAAACGCAAATATAAACAGACCTGAGTGTATGGAGGCCAAGACTGACCAGAGTCGCCACTAGTCTGTAACGGGGTTCACATGTCAGCCGGGGACATTGAAGAAGTAGCGTGACCTCACCAGGCATGGAATCAATCACACTATCCTTTTTAGCGGCGGAGAAAACTTGGTGGTATCTAAGCTGTAAACATTAGGTTTAATGAGTAGCATATTCATAGCCATGTTCATGTGTATGCATGTATGTGTGTGTGAGAGAGAGAGAGAGAGAGAACACCAAAGCACACTCCCCATCAGGCTTTCATGGACTCAGGAAGAAGTCTCAAAGGAGTGCTAACATGCTTTTAACAACTTGGAGCTCAGACTGTTTCCTTTCTGGGAGGGGCTGATCTCCATTTAACACCTAAGGCTCAGCCCACCCTAGAGACACATTTTAAATCTCACAGTCTGAGCCTGTGAGCCACGCGGCACTGGCCTTCCCTCCCTGTGCAGAGCCCTGGGTGACAGCACTGAATGTGTCACCAAAACCCCACAGGACCTGCAAGTCAGTGTGAGCAGATGTGTAAGGAGACACGGGGTTGACGAGCTCCTGAGTTCAGAAGCAATGAGTGGGGAGAAGAGAATAACCACTTCTCATTTCTGGACCTCTGTCTCATCTCTAAAACGGAAGGGTGAGGAGGACGGAACTTATTTTATCTCTGACGTCCCTTTCAGCACTGGGCTTCAATTACTCCATGTGTCACTGGATTCCAAACAGCCAGGCAAGCGTAGGTACTGTCATGATCTCTCACTTTCCCTTGATGTTTCTGTCTACTCTTATTTTTTCTGCAAAAGATCCTTCAGAGCTAGGTTTACTATGTAGGGGTGATGAGGGCTAAAGGTCGGGGCTTTCATTCCAGTTAGTGGTTGGGAAAACTGAGGTTCTGCACTAGACCACGCAGCTCTTTGAACAGCAGCTGGGCTTGGTGCCAGGCCTTCTGACCATCCCTGCACTCTACACAGTGCCAGGCTACATCGGCACCAATCTGAAGCATCCAGAGAGCAGGTGCCAGCTGAGAGAATTTGTCATTTCGTCTCAGTCCCAGCAAGTATCATGCCTGTGAGGTTCTCAGTTAAGTGCATGCCACTCTGCAAACACCCTAGTAGTCCCTTCCACCTCATTATCTGCTGGTAGATCTCTCTTGTCTTTTAAAGTCCTGTTCACAAGTCCAATTCCTCTTACCTCCTTTGACTGAATGAGTTGCTGAGTTGCTCACTCATTACCTACTCTGCCCGGTGGGAATTCACTCCCATACGCCCTGCTCCAGCACTAGACAAGGGCTCTCCGGGCCAGTTTCCAGTTTTACAAGTTGTGCACTCTGTCCTGGCCTCTGTTAGGCAGGCAGTCTTCTTTTTCTAAGACAAGGTCACAGCCTGGCCGTGGCCTGCTCTGAGGCATGTGACAACAAGTTCTCCCATCACGCTTTCCCCCCTTAACATCAGCATCCTCTTACAGCCCATGTTCTTACGTGGAAAGCCACGTTTTGTCTTTAAAAGGAAAAAAAGGCAAAGACCAACTTTAGTGTCAAAATGGCTCCCGAGCACACCACCGTAGTTCTGCCCTTTGCATTTATTCCTGACTGAGTAAAATAACGTTCCAGGCAACATTCTAGCCCCCAGGCCCTGGCACACAGTAGGTGTTTGGTGTGGCATTCTCTCGGGTTCCACTGGGCCACGGAGGCCCTGCGTTGTTTGAAACACATTCAGACCTTCTCCGTAGTTCTCCACTGGGACTAGGAAATCTGTCCCAGAGTCTAGACAGGAAAACCTGGTGGTGTAGACACACCTGGAAGGCAATGCTGGGTTTCGGATCACAGCCCACACTCTGCTTCCTTTCCTGTACTGGCCCTGTGGGCTTGCTCCACACAGCACAGTCCCCTCGCCCCGGCCCCACGGTGACTGCTGCCCTGGCTCTTTCGGGTTGTGAAGTGTGTGTGTTCGTTGCTCCTTAGACAGTGAGCCAGAAATGGATGTGTCCACTCAATAAATCTGGTAAAAGGACCAAATAAAGACTGCAAGCCTAGCAATAACATCACAGAAACTTCAGAAAAGCTCTCTTTGTAACATTTGGGCAAGCCACACAGTGCCCTCTTCCCCTTCCTGGGTCCCGGGTTCACCCTTGGGAGGCATTCCAGTCTGGCAGACACAGGAGCCCTGAGGGGCCCCGTAGGGAGCAGCACTTCCCGGCCTGGGTGCCTCAGACCCCCAGCCCTCCACTCCCCGCCATGACCTTCCTTACTCTCCTCAAGGAAGGTCGGGCTCCTCAAGGGTTTCTCCATCCCCTGAAGGATACTTTTCCCAAGACTCACCTCTTCTTTTGAAATAAAAATAACTTCTAAGGATCAGTCTGGATGAGACCTCTTCTGTGATGCCTTTCTGGGTCCTTCAAAACTGACTAAAAGACTGCCACCCTCCACTGGGCCCTTAGGGCTCTGCTGCCCTCGAACTAGCCTCAGTTTCTTCTTGGGTAAAATGACATCATATGTCCTACCCACCCCATGGAGTTGTTGGGAAGCAAGTTGGAATGAAGACTGTACATGCCTGCGGTGTTATGACGTGAATGTCAGAGAGCAGATGGGTGTGGGCAGCCCAGCATCCACGGGGCCACTTGGTTGCAAACGCTGCCAGGGCTCCCGGGATGCACACTAGGGATGGCACCCAAAGCAAGCGTGGTCCCTTCTAAGAGCAGTCTGCAGGGCACGCTCGTGGGAAAGGCCAGGCTGGGGTGGTGGGTGGGACCTGGTCAGCACATAGGAACAACAGCTGTGGGCTGATGTCTTATTTATCAACCTCCTTTTGAGCTCCCAGAGGTATGCCATTTGATTCTCAGCTTTTCATAAGTAATAATGAGAGCAAATGCTTATATGACACAGTGTGCCAGACACTCTCTTAAGTACTTCAAAATATATCATCACATTTAACTGAACCAAAGCCCCATAAGAGAGGCAGTGATATTGTCCCCAATTTACAAATGAATGGAGGCACCCAGAGTTCAAGTAACTCGCTAGTCACCAGTTAGCTAGTGAATCTGAGCAGCCTGGCTACTGGGTCAGATATTAATGCTGGGCCGAACAGCTTTGCCAAGGATATGCAGTCCTTCTCTGACTCTCTTCCTTTGCTTGTCCCTTTGTGTTACCCCTCCCTCACTTCACCTTCCATTCCCTCACCCCACCCACCTCTGCTCAGCTGCCTCCTGGAGGACATGGAAGTGGAAGGAAGTATCTGGGCTGGGAGTCTGGGCCCTTGGGTTCTAGTGCTATCTTCCCTGCTCCTAGTGAAACCTTGGGCCTGTCATTCATCTCCCCATTCATTCATTCATTCATTCATTCATCCATACCTCCATCCCTTCATTATTCATCCCTCTCTCACTCCATTCATCCATCCATCCATCCATTCCTCCCTCCATTAATTCATCCACCCACCCCTCCATTCCTCCAGCCATTATTCTTCCTAAATCTCCCTGTGATGGCAGGGAGGGTGGCAGCCAGTATCTATGAGGCCAAGCAATACAGTGGCTGGTCAAGCTCATCTGGAAGTACAACAACCTGAGTCATGTCCCACTAGGAAAGGGAGTAGAAAGCCATCCCAGAGGACCAGACCAGGGTCCAGAGGGACTAAGTTAGCTAGAAAGTATGTGGCAAAGTAGACATGAGCAGATAGAGGCAGGATTCCCCAGAGAGGGTGGGAACAGCTCTGTAGTGACCACCTGCAGATGGCACTCCCAGTGACTGCAGCTTCAGGGTGCACTGGGCTGGCACACCTGGTGTGGCACAGGGGCGACATGTCCCTGCACACAGAGCCACCCTCTCTTCTAGGAATCCACGGTCCAGCGGGTCATGAGTAGAACTTGTTCTCGCAAGACCAAGTGTGGAATGACTCATGTCCCAGATGTCCCTGGGAGCAGAGCAGTGCACAGAGGCACAGGTACCTGTTGGCCCTCTTGGCCCCTCCCCTTCTCAGAGACACCTCTGATCCCTGCAGAAGCCACTTTGCCTTTGTTTGTACCAAGATCCAGGACTTGCTGGTGACCAGAGCTAATGATTTCCAGGGATCTAGGCGGAAGTGGATGAACGAGGTAAAGAAGGAGCATGGAATGGAGGTCAGAGGACTGGGACTCGTGCCCAGGCTCTGCCACTGGCCTGCTCAGACCCATGCCGAGCCCCCACCTTCTCCAGGCCTTGCTTTCCCTATCTGTGAAGTAGTGAGCAAGGGAGCAGGACCAGCCCCTCTGACACACCTTCCCACCCTTCCTGACCACCTGCCCTCTGACTGTCTGAGCAGCACGTGTGAGTCCCGCAGGGCCAGGCCACCAAGGGTAAAAAAGCCTCACCTGGAAGGCCAGCAAGGCCACTCAGGACTCCAAGATACTCAGTGGGGATGGAGGCAATTTTTCTTTTCTTTTTCTTTTTCTAGCAATGTAATTTTCTTGAAAGTGAATGTATTTCCTTGAGCCATCTTGCCTCTTATCAGGTTTCAAACCGGATCCAGGTCTGGTCCTGGTTAGAGCGGGGAGGGGGAGAGGGGCCGGACTGGGAGGAGCCCTTCTGATCAGCAGGTGTGCAGGGGCTTCCCAGGTCCTTCCAGTTTCACCCCCACCTTACCCCCAGTCCTGCCCACCTCTCTAGCTTCCGCCCTAGTAACTCAGCTTCTTAGCATTGGTGTGTCCTTGGGCAAATGACTGTGCCTCAGTTTCCTCAGCTGTAAAATGTAAATAATAGTACCACCTCATGGACTTGCTTGTGAGGATGAGAAGGGTGAATACATGTAAAGCGCTTGGAACTCTGTCTGGCATATAGAAAACAATATGGAAAATTTATGAGTGTAGCTGTCATTATTCCTATTACGATTATGATTATGCCATGTGCCCTAAGGAACGCCGCCCTACTGTCCCAATACTATCTGAAATTCACTGCCTCCACATCTTTCTTAGGCCTCTGGCTCTGCCTAGAAAACCCGTTTCCATCCTTCAAGATCCAGTTCAGGCTGACCTGTCATCTTTGACATGCTTAGCGGACCAGCTGATCATGCCCTGGTTGTGCTTTCTGCTGCACTTGGATCACACTTAGTGCTTATCATGTTGTCTGTTACTTTATCCCCTCATATGTCTGTCCCTCCCACTAGACTCTGAGCTGCCTGAGGGCAGGGACCGTGATTCATTTATATCTGTGTCCCAAACATGAACACAAGGCTGAGGGCAGGGGGTGGAAGCAATGTTCTCCTGGAAGACAGGAGGTGCACATGGGTACAAGCGATCTGCATGCCTGGTGACGATGACTGCACTGGAGGGACAGGCAGAGATGGCTACTCATGAGAGGGATTCCTTCTGATTGAGGTTGGGGAGGGTAGAGGTAGGTAGGAATCTGAGGAAGATGAGGTGAAGCTGTGGGATGTTAGTTATTTATAAAAGTGCTTTAAAGTGTAAATTGTTCTACTGATAACACCAGTACCGAATTCCCACCAGTGTGATGGTTATCACCTGCTCAAATTTCTGTGTGGCTTCTGTGGTAGTCAGTTTGGGATGCTATGACAAATTCCTATAGACTGGGTGTCTTATAAACAACAAAAATGCTTTTCCCACAGTTCTGGAAGTCCAAGATGAAGGCACTGGCAGATTTGGCGTCTAGTGAGGGCCTTCTTCTTGGTTCATATGCAGCAGTCATCTCGTTGTGTCCTCACGTGGTGGAGGGAACAAGGGCGCTCTCTGGGGCCTTTTTTATAAGGGCACTAATCCCATTCATGTGGGCTCTCCCCTCCTGACCTAGTTCCCTCCCACAGCCCCCACATCCAGATATCATCACTTCAGGGGTTAGGTTTCATCACATGACTTTGGAGGGGACACAAAAACATTCAGTCCATGGTTTCGGCCTCCTGAGCGGGCCCTGACTGAAACACCGGGGCCCTGGTTTTTTGTTGGGATGCTATAGGAGGTCTAAAAAAACCTCCCCCTACAGACCCCCTTCCCCTCTTCCCTAGAAGAATTTTTGGGACCTCGTTCTGATGGCCTTTGTGGCCTCCAAGTGCTCTGCGTTTGTCTAGATTTTTCAAATCATGTGTGACTGGGAGGGAATGCGTGCCATGTGCTTCTGATTCAGTTCCCAGTGCTCAAAGGCAACGTGATTTTGAGCGATATTTGATGGCCTTTGAGCCTCAGAAATAATGTTCTTCAAGCCTCCTTTTCTTGCCTTCTACCTGCTTTCTCCCTTGACCAAGAGGAAGCAACCCTCACCAAGAACTGGTGAACTCCACTGTCCCAAGACTTGACAAAATGGTTCTCAGCACCCCTTGCTGGATATCTGAGCCTAGGAGGCTGGGAGCATCCAGAATGGAGAGCAGGGTACATACCATCACAGTATCACTTTCTCTTGGAGACCAAGGTGGAACACATATATGTAAACAGATGAACATGCCTATCTTGGTAGTTATGATGGGTGCCTTCTCCAGTGCATGATGGGCCTTTGGCTCAAAATTGGAATTTATTTTGATGTGTTTTACATTCAACAAGCCTTGAGAGTTTTCCTTTTCTTTCTCCTGCCTACCATACCAATATCTGCCCCCTCATTTCGTCAACTTTTAATAAGAACCAACTAAATTCTAGGCAATAGAGATATGAATAGGTATAAAACAGCTCCTGCCCACAAGGTGGGAGACATGGGCACTTTAAGAGACAATTCCATGATGTGGGGTTCTTTTGGGGAAGCACAGATAGAGGATGACCCTAGCTCATTTAGGGGAAGGCGAGAAGGGAAGGGGAAGTCAGACCAACCCGAGAATCTTCAGAGGGGCATCGAGTCTTTCCCTGGCTATTGTATGATGATGCTCATGGGCAGGGTCCAGAGCAAGGCCTCAGGGAGAAGGGATAGTTGGGACTAAGAGTCTTCTGTTGACCAACAAATGAAGACAGACACCTCTCTTTTTACAAAATGACTGAGGACATCTGCCAAGCTGGGGCAGGTGAGGCCTCACGGTTCAATATCCCCATCTGTTTCTAGGCTGATTACAGCTGAACGGAGTAATGTCCCCAAGTTGGACCACGCTTTTGAATTTAAAAAGCATAGCCCCACCCATGATCTCATTCAGTCCTCCTTTCCTCTGTCCTTCCTTCATTCATTCCGAAGTGTTCACTGAGCACCAGCTGGTTGTCAGGTGCTGTTAGACTCTGGGAACGGCCATATGCGAGGTCAGCAGGCCTTGGCTTCATAAAGCGTCTAGTTCAGGAATTCATGTTATTTTAAACTAAAGAATGATATAGCATCCCTTTAGATAGCAAACGCCAATGGGCTTGGATACCACTGAGTTTCCCCCACATTGATGTTTTCCCTAAAATAGCTTCCTTTCCCCATTTCACATTAGGAAAGCATTCAAGAGAAAAGAACAAGGAGATGGTGTTTCCTTGTTAAGCCATTTCACCTCCTACCCCCATCCGATAAAAGCATTTTTTCTTCCTGCCCTTGAGGTACTGAAGGAAGTCCAAACTCCACATCAGGCCTCCAAAATTGGAGCCTCCCAAGCATGTGCCCCTGATAAAGCATCGCTTACAATGGTTCATCTCCAAAAGTTTTGTTATTGATTCCAGCCACATTTTGCTACACTCTTGTTGGTTGCTCCTATTTAAAAACTGAGTATTTCACATTGGCTTTTTTTAGCCCATTTCTCATTGTTTCCCACATATTTCCAGTGAATGAAGAGATTAGCAAATGCATCATTTTGGGGTTGTTGTTTCTTTTTTTCATGAGGGAAGAAAGTTAAACATCCTGTTCTGACTGCAGAGAAATTTTAAGGTTTCTGGAATCCATTAAAACCCAAAATGTCACAGGAAAGTTATTCCAGAGTCTGCAAAAACACAATTTTACACTTCTGATGTCCATGGGGCATGTTTGCCTGTCCTTGAAAGAGATCACCATTTTCTTTCTTCACTCCCTCCGTCCTTCTGTTCCAGAAAAAATGGAATGAAGCCAATATATGTAATGCTAAGTACTTTACAAACATTATCTTATTTAATCCTCCTCACAGACCCCTCTGAAGCTCAGATGAGCTGACGAACTTGACTCAGGTCGCCCAGCTAGGAAGCACCAGGAGCTGCCGTCATCTTGCTGCATCTTCATCACTTTGCTCTTTTTCTACCACCAGCCTCTCCTAGCTTCATGCCCTGATGCCACACCACTTTCTCCCCACGTTGTAGAGAAAGACGTAGGTATGAAAGCCTGGATACGGGTGCGAGCCAGAGAAGGACTGACATCTTCGCCTTCCCTCTCAGCTAAAGCCCATGTTTTCTCGTTTGTAAGCGGATGTGCCACTGCACGCAGTACAGCCAAGAATGATTTCAGAGCATCTGGGTCCACAGTCCAAGGCAGCTCTGCAAATGCAGTTGTCATTACACATTTTACTTCCTTGCGGAGACAGGCAGGTGGCTGTGATGTCTGACTGTATAGCTGAGTGTAGGGAAATCTCTTACCAGCTGGTGAGGGGCAGATTGGCAATGACAGGGCCTGAGAAGGAGGGTCTAGCTTTGCAGTCAGATCTGGGCCTTTGAAATCCACTAATAGCCCATTCCTGGACGTAGAGGCCCCAGGGGCCTTTCAGCCTGCCTTCATTTGGGCGCTTGTTAGAAAGTCAGGGAATAACAGGCTTGGACGGGAAGGGTGAGGTGGAGAGGGGTCCGTTGAATTGCATCACAGGCACAGCCAAGTTCTAAAGCACAGGAGGAACACAGCCAAGGGGCCTCCTGGCTTATCCTTCACCTTCATCACAGCACATGCCTTGGGAATTTTCCAAGATTCTCCTGGACTAGGAGAGGTTTGGGAAGTCTGTGCTGGTGATAATGGGGTTGGCAAACAGAGAGTGCTGTCCTGGCTGGGCCACTCACTAGTTCAGAAGGTTCAAGAAGACTGAGCCAAGGTCTCTCTCGCAGAGTGTAAGCCCTAGTCTTTGGGAAGCAGGCAGGATGGACCCACCTCTTGCCTCCTGGTGCCCCTGCAGGGAATAAGGTGTAGAAAAACAGTCAAGACCTCCAAAGTCAAATTATATCTCTTGAGACTTTCTTTCCTCATCTCCTAAGAATTAAAGGTCCCCTTTTGGGACTTACACAGAAATGTCTTTTCTTTGCTCTTGACAATCTTACCAGCCCTGAGCTGAGATGGCTGGCCTGTGTCAACTTCTTTCAGACTGAGACCTTTCAAGGAACAGAGCACCTCAGATGTTGCTGTTAGAATGTGGGTTCCCACAGCCCTACCTGTTCCCTGATGTTTTATATGTCAAGGCTGAGGTCCTGTGGGACTGGGGGCTCCCAAGCACACGGACAGGGTTGTCCTTCCTGCCTGCACACAGGGCCAAGCACCAAGTCGATGCAAATGAGTCCCGTAGCTGGTGATGATTAACAGTCATCATAGTAATAATGTCTTGTGCACTGTGCTAGGCCCTTTCCGTTCACATTTAATTTTCATTTCATTTCATTTTTCATGCTCATAGCACTCCTTAGAATTTCCCTTTGCAAATGAGAAGACCAAAGCACAGAGGAATGAAGGAACCTGTCTAGGTAATAGTGACTGGAAAGTCAAGATTTGCACACAGAACCCGACTGATTGCCAGTCTGCTCTGTGCACAATAATGTCCTTCCACCTCCCAAAAACATCTACTTCTCTCACTGAGTTAACTGTGTTTAACTCAAAGTTTTGGTCTGGCCAGGATTATGACCACCATTCCCAGAAAGTGACAGGAGCCCAGGATGCAAAGTAGCAGAGTCATTAGAAACCAACTGATCCAAACTCTTCCTTCACAAATGAAAAAATGAGGCTCAGAGAGAGGATGGAACCAGTATCTTGACTTCTCTTTTGAATTTCACAATCATTTTTCCTAGACTCTCGGAGTCTAGGAAAAGACCATCTATGCCATGAAATTTTATCCTTTCCCATAAATGTGAACCATCAAATGTCTAACAAAATTCCAGTTCATTGTTAAATCTTGGGTGAGACTTTATCACGAGCATTAGTCAGCCAGATAAATAAAGAACCCACCAGCCCTCCCTGAATGCCGTGTTTGGGTGGATGTTCAGTCCTCATGAACCTGTACTTCAGGGAGGGGAGGCTTTAGATCAGTTTTTAGAAAGAGACAGCGTGAGCAAAGGCAAGTCTGGCCATGGTGGGAAGACCACCAGTGAGGAGGAAGCCAGGCCTCATTTCCCACTCATGGCCTCCTGGTCCGGGCTGCAGCCCTTTCCGTCTGGAAAGGAGGCCTGGGACGGAGTGACACTGAGGGCAGGCTGGGACCTCACAGAAGGAGTGTTGCTCAAGAGATGTGCTTCTTGGACAGGGAGCGGATCGCCAGGCCTTGTGCCCAGGACCCTCCTGTCACCTCTCCCACCAGTGGTCAGACCTTCCTGCCCCACCGTGATCTGAGAGCATCAGAGGCCCAGGCCAAGATGTTCAGCCCGAAGTGGGATGGCTCGAGCAGAGGGCAGTCAGACCTGTGCATTTCACAGGGAAGAGGAGGCCTGGAGACTGCTGGGACACCTGAACCTCACTTACCCGTCCAACCCATGGAGAGGCAGGAGCAGGGCAGGGTCCCCGGCAGACGGCATAGACACATTCCTCCATAGCAATATGCTCCACTCCGGCAAAGGCCACCTTGGGACAAGTCCATGACATCCTTTGCCTGGAGTTGGCCAGGTAGTGAGGTGGGAAGGGCAATTTCCCTTGACCTCAGCTCCACTTGCTATGTCATTTCTGACATGTGTCTTTTCCCCTTGGAGCCTCAGTTTCTTTATTTGTAAAATGGAGACAGTAATACCCACCTTCTAGGGTCACTGTGTGGATCAATAAGGTGATGCAAGATGCTGGTTCAGAGGAAAGGGGCTCCCACTGACTGTTGCTCTTATTAGCCAGATGATGTCAGGCCTGAGTGTCGCATTGGCCTCCTGGGTGGCATTGTTTCAGAGGCCTTTTGATACAGAAAAAAAAACCGACACAGAAACCAGCATCACTTCTGCTCACTGGGAATGGTTCAAGTTCTTCACCTTGGTGCTACTAACTGGTATTTATTCAGCCTGCTCTGTGCCATGTTCGGGGTGGTTCTTAAACACTCCCAATATGCTGCCCTGGCCCTCAAGAAGCTCACCGTCTAGGCCCATTGGGACACAGAGTGGTCACTGAGACAAATGTGTGTCTTTGGGGGGCCTGGAGCGGTGGGGCGGGTGCGGCTGACGGCAGCTGTAACAGTGGCACCAATGCTGTGGGGCGAGAGGAAGCCCGACGGGGTGTGCTGGGGGAAGTGGGGGTGGGCGCTGCAGGCAGGGGTGCTGCCTGTTCACGCTGCTGGGGGAATTGCCGGGGGACACATGGTGTGGCTGCAGTCACGTGCATCTCAGGGCAGGGCCAGTGAGACCGAAATGAAGGGCAGGGCCCCGGATCCAGGAAGAGCCCTCGGACTCTCTCCTTGGGGCACGGAGACCAGCCAGCAAAGGCTCTTGACAGAGCAGGGTGGGAGCTCAGTTTGGGAAAGATGAATCTGCCTTCAGGATGTGGCCTAATTACGTGGGGGTGGGGAGGGCCATCTGCCAATCACATCGGGAGGGAGCGCCCTCACAGCCAGCGGCAGAGTGATACGGGCCTGGACAGGACAGGGGTGTGGGGGCAGGAGAGGACAGACCAACCCCACAGAGCCTTTCTGTAAAAAACAGATCCTCAGAACTGGCCAGAGATGGGAAAGGAGAGGAGAGAGATAAAGATGATACTTTGGTTCCTACCTTTTGCAAACGTTTTATTCAGGCCCCACACTGCAGTGGGTGATGTAAAAGCGTGGGAAGTGTTGAGTGAGGGTGACATCAAGAGAGGAGAGACATCAGAGATCAGCAGCTTTCACGAGAAACTGCTGTGTGCCAAGTCTCGGCCATGGGCTTCACACCAATATCTCACTTGGCCTTTAAAATAACCCCATGTGCCAAATATTATCATCCCCAACTTGCAGATGAGGAAACCAAGGCTCAGAGAGGTTGGTGCTTTGCTCAAGGACACAGAGCTAAAAGTGGTAAAGCTAAGACCTCAATATAGGTCCAGAAGTCCTCACTGCCTTCGTGAGGTCCCCCCTCCCCCGGCCATAGTGTTTGTACCACCAGTCCTGGGTCCTCCTTTGAGGGAGCAGGAACCGGGTGCCCGATTTCCCAGAAGCAGTGTCCCCTCTGCACCACTGTGTCTCTGCCAAGGCCACCTCAGCATGTTGCCAGGAGGCCCTTCCTTGGACATACCGCCATATAGATTTTGGATGAGGCCCCTGGGAGGCCTGATATAAGGGAAGGAAAGTTATTCCTAGAGGAAAACCCAGAGAGGCACCATCCATCCCTAAGAAGGTAATGGGACCCCGCTTCAAACCACTCTGAGCAAAGGCAGCAGGAGCAAGAGGGAGGAAGTTATGAGAAAATCATGCAGTTTTCGTTAGTGTAGATGAGGGCTTCTCAGCTTTGGCCCCATTGACATTTTAGGCTGGATCCTTCTTTGTTGTGGGAGCTGTTCCGTGCACCATATGACATTTCATAGCATCCCTGGCCTCAGCCCCAGGACTCAGTGCCAGTAGCACCCCCCTCCTCCACTATGGCAACCAGAAATGCTCCAGTCATTGCTCAATGTCTCCTGAAGGGCACAAAATCACCCCCAGGTTGAGAACCGCTGCTGTAGATAATTAAAGAATTAAACCCTGGAAGGGATTGTTGCAGCCACCTAGGCCAGACCAAGTGTAGTCCTGGTTCTGCGAGGAACCAACAAACATCTCTGGAACGTGACCCCTCCCCTGCAGCACTTGAGATTGAAAGAGATGTTCCCCAGGGCTTAGATTCCATTGGACTATGAGAACTTCATTTTACTAATAAGGAGCTTGGTCCAGAGGAGGAAGAAGGTGTCTGCTGTCACTCAGGAAGCCAGGACTCATCAGTGCTCTGTGTCATTTGCAACAAAGATTCAGCTGCTGGGACCATGTCCCACAGACCTGAGCCCCGGGCTAGTGTATAAGGCATTCTTTCTGGGTGCCCAGCCCTGTACCAGGAGCCGGAAGGCACTGGTTAAGAGACAAAGGAAGGAGGAGTCAGGGGCATTCCAGTAGGTTCAGCTCACATGGGTCACAAGCCTTGCTGCATGTACCAGGGTGAGCTTGGGCAGCTTAGCTGGCCCGCAGTGGGGCGTGGGTCTCCACGAAAAGACTTCCTGGAGAAAGGAGATTTAAGTGGAGCCTTTGGGAGTTTGAAGAAGAGTTTAAGGAGAGGGAAAGAGCAAGAGCACAGGAGCGAAAGGTGCAATGTGAGTCTGTCCAAATCACCCAGCATTTGGCTGTCCAGGACAGTGAAAGCCATAGGATGTCAAGGACCAGGGTCTGTCTTGTTTGTCACCAGGGCCCCAGCACTAAGCTGGCATTTCAGAGAGGTCCTCTGACCAGGAGGATTCACATCTTTGTTCCACTATGTCCTCGGATGGGCCACACCTCCCCGAGCTGCATTTCCACATCTGTCAACAGGCCCGGGTTGTGGTGAAGGCTGAGTGAGCTCATGAGTGCCTGAGGGTTCAGTTGACCATGGAGAGTTGCCCAGCGAGAGGAATGATCATTACCATACCAAGTGGGATAAGATCAGCACTGAGATAGAGGTGCCAGGACTAGAAGGTGCTAAGGACCTCACCCTCCAGGCGGCAACTGGGTGGAGGCCCCCAATTTGGACAGGTTGAAATGGTGGGGAATGGGCCACTCAGACCCAGTGGCATAACCCCTTCTTCTCTCACCAACATGGGCAGCAGCTAAGGCAAGCTCCCACCTGGGCTCTGCCCAAGTGCCTGCTGGTGCACGCAGAAGCCTCCCAGACCCCAGGGCCAGGCCACAAAAGGGCCACTGCAAAAAGACTTCTGAAGTCCATGACCAGAGCTTAGCAAGTCAAAACCAAAATGGTAATGCCTGGGGGCTCATGAGCCTACTCTTAGACACAGTTGTTGAAATGGTGGGTGGGGGCAGAGGAGCATTTGGGGCTGACTCTGCATGCAGGGGCTGGGGGCCAGCTGGAGCTCACATGGGCCAGCTGGGCTGGGTGGGCTCCTGGTTAGCCACATCCATGTCTTGGTCATGTGTGGCTGGCTCTGGGTAACCACTGGACCACAGCATTGGCAGGCAGAGGACATCAGAGGTGGAAGGGACAGGCCAGATGAAGAAGAGAGGGCAGGCAGAGGAAAAAGAAAGGAAGGATAGGGAACAGAAGGGTCAGGCCCGCAAGCCAGAGTCTGCTGGAAGGAAGCATTGTGCCAGCTGTAGGTCAGGCAGCCTCATGTCTTGAAAAAAATGGCAAACTTCCAACAGAAGCTCCTCTGCTCCTCTCCCCGCTGAGCAGGGGGCGCAGCTTGCTTGGCTGCATTTGGTTCAGGAAGCACACAGGGCCACTACCCTGACCAAACAACCATGGTCCCCACGCCAAGGCAGGAGCTCCCCACCGTGCCCAGTCCCCCTTCCAGCCACCACCAGGCCACCAGCCTGAGGCCCTTTTCAGGGAGTTTCTGCAGGCTCAGCCACTCCAGGAGGGCAAAGGCGAGCCCCTTCTGCCTGGCAGGCTTCTGCAAGAGGCTGCAGCCCTGCTGTTCACCAGGTCCAGATGAGGCAGAATGGCAACACCAGGCTTCAGGGGCAGAGCGGTCCTGTTCTGATTTGACTCTGCAATTACAAGCTGAGTGAACTTGAGGTCGTTTCCCTCTGCTCAGGCTTACCCTCATTGTCTGACACTGGGGTAATAAATCTTACCGTGCAGGCCATTAAGAGTATTGAATGAGATATAAAGTGCTTGGCACAGCGCCTAGCACAAGACACTATTAGCAGTAGTTACCATGTATTGAGCATTTACTGTGCAGCGAAAACAGTGCTAAGAGAAGTAAAGGACCATCCATCCCCGTGTCTAGGGAGCTGACCCCTAAGGTACAAGCAGAGTCCCAGGGAGAATTCTCTCTCTCCCTCAACTCCTTTATTCATTATTGGAGGCCTTTTCTGTGCCAGGTCCCTGCTGGGCCCTGGGACACTGACACGGATCAGACCCAATGACCCAGCAGGTCACCTGAAGACACAGATAGGTGAGCAGTCAGGCCTCAGGCAGAGTCTTCGGGAAGAACGTAGGGGATACCCAGAGGTAGACACTGAGAGGGGGACCTTAAGCTTCCTCAAGGAGGGAGGTCTGGCCTTGCAGAAGGATAGGTAGGAGGGTGCCAGGCAGTGCACACAGTAGGGCAGAGCCAAAGCTGAAGCTATGGTCCAGTCCCAACCTCACAGGGCCTGAGCCAGGCAGGGCACCTGGGAAGTCTACAGACTAAGAATGAGCACTCAGGCAGCCACCTCTGAGAGTGGTTTTGGGAAGGAGGTGGGTTCAGGACACAAAAAGGTCCCCAATTAAGAAGCACCTAATAAGGGCCCAGGGCTGAGAGAAGGGGAGGCCACTTCAGGAAAATCCTTGCCTTATACCACAACTGGCCAGTTAGATGGAAAAGAGGCCTTTGTGACTGTCAAATCCAAAGCACCAAATGGCACAGATGAAGATGTGATCACCCAGCGAGCTGTTGGAGCTTTGCTGAAATTATCCAAAAATTTTCTATGTAGGTGCCATCTCCCGCCTTGGAGGAGCTCTGAGTGACAGCTCCTCCTGCACATCAACGGCCTTGGGTGTTTTTTTTCCTTTTCCTTCTTCTTTCCAGGCTCACAGCTCCCCGCCCATCTCTCTCTCTCTGCCCGCGAGGCCCAGGCCTCATCATTTATCAAGATAAAATCCATCCAAGACTCTGGGAAGGAAGAGGATAAAAAGAGTTCTTGGGGTAATAAATCTCCTTTACCATAGGTGGTGAGCAAGGAATTCATCCCAGACTGTGTTCTTGAAAAATGAGAGGCCATGTGTGGACAGTGTACAACCCGGGCATGGGGGCGGGTGTGCGGGAGCAGGGAGGCGGCCCTTAGCATCGCTCAGATCCTCCAGCATCAGCGCTGGGAAGACTCCGAGCTTCTGAGCACATGCCGTGTGGGGCGCCTGGGCTGTCGGTAGCAGATCTGAGCCTAGAACCAAGGATGGAAATCTTGGCCTGCTCCAAGTGGCCTTCCCAAGGTCGTGGGAGATGGCTCTCTAAGTTCAAAATTACATTCAACAATTGCATTCATCCTGTAAGTCTTTTCATCATTCATGCACTCCTTCATTTTTACCTCACTCTCGTGCATCCATTGCTAATATTTACTGATCACCTGCTGTGTGCCAAGCACCAAGCCTGCAGCCCTGTGGCAGAGGGTGGAGCCTGGGACAAAGGCAAACAGGAGGCAAACCCTCAGAGCAGAGGTGGGGAATGCTCTGAGTGTGTGGAGGGATGTGCGTGGAATCGGGCAGGGACCCTGCCGCATCTTCTCTCTCCCCCCAGCAGAGATCGCAGCAGCCCCTGCTTACAAGGGCAGGAGAAATCAGGCTGTCTCGGCACCATTCACCCAGGCTGATTAGCGTTTCAGGGGCTTTTCTTTGTCTGAGTCCAGCCACACAGAAAGTGGCTTGGCCATCCTGCAGGGAAAGTGGCTTCTCTTCCCCTACCTCTCTTCTTTATGATTGTTTAGTGAAAACAGCATGAGCATGGCTGGGGAGTTGTCCATCAAATGAGTAAGTGAAGTATAGTATATTTGTGTAATGGAACAATAGGTGGCCGTTAGAATGAATGACGTACATGTGTCCACATGGGTAAATCTCACATACTGTCTGGTTAAAAAGCAAATCATAAAACAATATGCATAGTCTTCTACCACTTATGCAAATTTAAAATATAGAATAATATTCCATATTGCTTATGCATACATAAGCATGTAATAAAAGAATGAAAGTACAGACAAAAAGGGTACACCCTAACCTCAGAAGTGGTTACCTCTAGAGGGGAAGAGAAGTGAGTGAGATCAAGGAGAGGGCATGGGGACTTCCGATGCTATAATTTTATTTCTTTTAAAAAATATGGGGGGCAAATATTGTAAAGATCAATGTTAAATCTCAGTGGTAAATACAGAGGTATTTGTTAGATTTCTCTTTACTTTTCTGTTTATTTGAAATATTTCATTTTAAGTAAAGATGTTTGAACAAAACCCAGACAGTCTGCCTTGAAAACCCACATGAACCACAGTCAGGAGGCCTCTGAAGCCCAGCCCTATGCAAGGCGCTCTACTGAACCCTGTTACAGTTAACCTTCCCATCATCCAGGAAGAAGACTTATTTCCCTTGTTTCACAAGTGAGGAAACAGGCCGAGGTGGCAAACAACTTGCCCAAAGTCACACAGTCAATTAGGTGGAAGATCTGAGCTTCAGACTCTGGGGTATGCAACCCCAAAGCCATGTTCTTCCCTCTCTCTCACCACCTACAAAAACTACCTTTCTTAATAAATCATTGTAAACTCAAACAAATAAACACCAAACAAAATGAAAAACAGCTCCGTGGTAAGAGGTCAGAGTCTGACGTTGAATGCCTGTTGCTGTGGCCTTTAATGAATTACGTTCCCTCTCTGAGCTTCATTTGCCCTCACTGCAAAATGCAAATTGTGATGTGACTATACTAGCAGGGCCTAAGCCACTGCTATTCTGTGTGGTCAATACTACTCATTAAAGTGTGTCTCCTTACACTCAGAGCTGACACCCTCGCCGTGGAATCATAGAGGTCTATGGTTTATCCCAGGCAATGAGCAAAGGTTTGGTTTCACTGGCTGGATAAAACATTTCTGCTTCAGTTGCATCTTGATTATATGACCTCAAAGGAAGGAAATCTTAGTTCAGATGCCCAAGGTACCACCCTCAATATTTTCCCTTCCTGATCAAAACTGAACCAGAATCGTTGGAGTGGGGAGGTCAGAAGAAGGAAGAGAACCGGGCTGTGAGAGCCTCCTGAGAGAAACCGAGAGAAGACGAGGCATTCACACACCTTGGTGTGGCCCCTTCCAGGCTCTCTGGGTTGCAGCATGACTAATCTTACTAACTCTGCAGAAGGCAGGCGGTGTGCTAAGAATCTGAAATACATTTTCCTAGTTTCATACCCAAAAGCCCTCCTCCATCTTACAAAGGCTCAGAAGTTTAATTGACATATCTTGTAAGTGGCAGAGTTGAAAGCCATGTCTTTCTGAGTCCAAAGCCCTGCTCATCACCATTTTATCATAATACTGTGGAGGGGAGGCCAGAATGAAGCCCAATACTGTGGAGGGGCAGGAAACAATAATGAAATCGTTAAGGTCTCTGCAAGACATCTGAGTAGCCGGGTTCTGTCCTGTAGGTATGGGACCCATTGCAAGATTTACACAGGGAGAGACATGATCATCTTTGTGGTTTAGAAAGTCCATTCTGGCTGCAGAGAGTAGAACAAACTGCAGGGCCGGAGGTGGGAAGCAGGGAGCCAGACAAGAGGCTGTTACAGTTATCCAGGCAAGAGGGCCTTGGGCTTGCAGGGCTAGTGACAGTTGAGAAGGAACAAACTTTCAAAGCTACTTAGAACTTCATAAATATTGGAAGGGTGGATAGATGGGTGCTGGGTGGATGGATGGACACAGTGGGATTTGGGAGGAGAGAAGAGCAACCAAGGATGACTCTCAAAATAATCCATATTAACTAAATTGGTCTGCAAGCAGGACCTGAGCTAGGCTCCCCGCGATCCTTCTTTGTACGGCTTCCCTAGTTGTGAAATATGTGACAGGTTAGAGGTCAGACACTGCAGGAAACCCCACCAGTTATCCCCAACCCTGGGGCTCCAAGTCCAAAGAGAGGCTGGTTAGTGGGAGGCAGGGTTGTCCAAACACAGATGCTGCTGGAGGTGGGACCCAGTATGTACCAGCAAATATTGATCCTGCCCCTTTGCCCAAATCGGGCCACAGCCAGACAATGCCAGGGCACATTGGTGGATCCGGGCCCTAGGCTGCAGGCCAAGGAATGTGGACTCTATAGGAGTTTGTTTGCTCATCCCCCAGAGCTTGACATTTCCTGGCTTGACCACTCCCCAGTGAGTGGCCCTCGGGCCCAGCACCAACCAAGCCCCCCATTCAGGGTATTTGCACAGGGGCTGCTTTGCTTAGCCAGCATTCATTAGAAAAAGGCTTTTCTCTACTGGGCCTGTTTCCAGGGCATATGGGGGGTGTCCCCCCTCCCCCCCTTTACCTGCCCCACCAGGTTCTGGCTGCTTTTGAGAAGCCATGGAAGTGAAACTCTTAACCATCTGAGAACAGCCTGGCCGTTGCAGAGGTGTTAGTTCCCATCACCCCCATCTTAGAGATGGCCAAGAAAAATACACTTTGAGCCACTCAGCTTTGGACCAGATATTACGGTTGTTAAGAGCTTTTGAGTCAAAGATGCTTGGGAAAGTGAAGTTGGACAAATTACCCAGCCCATCTTCTCCTCGGCAGAGTAGAGATAACAATAGCACCACCCCCTCCTCCAAGATTAAGTGAGATAATGTACAAGTGCCTGGAACAGAGCCGGTGCTGGATTAGCAGAAATGGATCGGCTCAGCGGAAGCTGAGGGCAATCACAGCGTGTTTGGAGAGTTTACTGGTTCCCGGAGAGTTCTGGCCAGACCTGTCCAGCAGTGGTGGCCCTGGTGGACTGCAGAGAGGCTCAGATTCTTGGCGCTGCATGACCACATGAGGCCTTTTTTTTTTTTGGCTCTCTCCAGCTTACACCATTCAAAGGGGATCGTGAAAATGAATCCCGTACTGGGACGGAAGGTGGGGGGAGACGGAAACTCAATTCTGTTCATGGTCGGTTAGATGACTTTGGCCTGGAATTTCTAGTATCCAACAGCAACAAAGACAGCCTTAGAGTCCGAATGAGAGGCACTCCTTGGGGCAGGGAGCCTCTCAGGCCTCCCCAAGCAGCTCTGCCCCGAGCCTCTCCCTCCCTCGTCTGTCTCAGCGTTTCTTCAGAGCCCAGCCATGCCAAGGGCCACACTGTGGCTTGTGGTGTTTAGGTTTGGGTGTATTTTGGACAGTTTCTGTCTTTTTGTTTTGCTTTCCTAGCTTAGCCTTGAGTACAGAGTTCCATCGTGGCTCCTGACAGCTTCCCTTGCTTTGGCTTGTGCTGCCTTCTGGCTTGGTCTTTGTCATTTCAAGGACCTACTGGGTTAATCATGTTGATTAAGAGCACAGGTTCTAGAATCACATGGCCTGGGTTTAAATCCTACTTCTGTCACATATTACTTGTGTTATCTTGGGATACTCACTTAGCTTCTCTGAGCCTCAGCTTCCTTACCAATAAAATGGTAATACTAATAGTTCCTGCTTTGTAAGGTCAGTAAGATTCAGGGATACATGTTGTCTGATTTGCTCTTGTCTAGTACTTAGTAATTCAGCATCTCTCTCTCCCCACCGCCCCCACTCATCTCTTGGTTCCATCTGTTCCCCTCCCTTCCTTCCCCACCCCCATGCCCTGCTCTATAACTAAACTCCGCACATGCTCTGGAGGTTCAGATACATTCCTGTGAATAACCTTAGGCTGAGGGACATGGTTATCACCGCAAGAGGCCTCAATATTTAGGAGGCTGGGCTCCCATTCTAAGGATTTATTATTCATTACTTTTTAGGTGCTGACAGGCTACTTCAGTTCTTGAGGACTGGTGTGGGTGGTGGAGTGTGAGGTAGGAAGAAGGAGAGTAAATAAAGAATTCTAGGCAGCCTGAGACAGAGAGAATGGGATCTTTCCACCAGTCAGCCCTCAGAACTCAGACCCCTTTGGTTACCCCTAGCAGAATATCCACACAGTGGCTGTAGAATGAACCGGAGGAGACTGAGAGGGATCGGGGGTCAAGATTTTTTTCCTTCCGGCCCTCGCTTCTGCAGTTCCTCACTAAGTTGGTCAACCAACACCCACTCACCTCCTGGTCTAAGCCAATTCCAAGCTCAGGCACTGGGGCACAGAGATGTTGGGAAGCAGCCTCCCCTGGGGAGTCTGAGAGACCTGGGGTGGCATCTCAACTCTGCCGCATCCATGTGGTGTGCCCACAGGGTATAGGGGAACGCAGCAGAAGAGAGACAAAGTGAGAGTGAGGGATGAAGCGGCAGTCAAGGGAGACTTCCTGAAGGAGGGGGAAGAGAAGCTGGGCTGAGATCTGGGTAGATGTGGGCCGGGAGTGTGTGTGTGTGACCAGCAGCAGAGAGAGGGAAGGGGGCACTTGAGAGGTCAGGGGGTGGGCCTCTGGGCAATGTGCAGCCTTCACTAGGCTGGTTGAGTGGGAGGCCACGCTGACCCAGCCTCAGCCTCCCCTCCAGTCTTCCACAATGGCCAGGCTGTTTCTGTCCTCTGTACACTGTTGTCTGTGCTATGGCCCTTGTCTACCTGGGAAACTCCCCTCTCCTCTGGGAAGAGCTCAAGGATCTGTTCTGGGCGTGTACCCTGGCCACAATCCCCACCCTTTTTATGTGGGATCAGGATAGCCTCCGCTTGCCTTTGATTGTGTGCCCCAGAAGCAGAGCCTGAGTGAACAATTTGAGTACAAATAGTTTCAGGAGACTTGAACCCAGGGGGTGGGAGAAGCGAGCTTGGCAGAGGGAGCTCAGTCTGCTGGGGTACCTGGAAACGACAGAGAACACGCACCTCAGCATTATCCACCTGTGAGGCAGGGAGCCGAGGTTCTGCTGCTCCAGTCCCTGTCTGTCGCTGGTCCAGAAGGCAGCATTCATTCCGCAGCACTGGTCTGCTCAGGCACAGGGGGACCTGGTGGTCAGAGAGGGCCTCGGGCAAAGAAATGCAGGTGCTGAGAGTTGAAAATTGGCCAGGAGTGTTTATGGGAGGGCTTTTTGGGAGAGGCACGGACAGTGTTTGCTACAGATGGACGCATCCAGGGCATCCATCCGTCACAGTGTACATGATTCTGGACTGAAATCATCCATTTTCCTCTCTCCCCACCAGCTCCTTTGGGCAGAGTATCATTCGCCACAACTCAGGGCTCCTAAGTACTCAGTAAATGTTCAGTGAAGGGATGACTCTAGATTCTAAACTCCTACCTTTCCAAGTCTGGAAGGGGCCTTTGGGTTATTTCAGCCAACCTTCCATACGATGTTTAAGGTCCTTTCTTCAACTCCCAGCAACAGCTTGTATACCACCCCTGCCTGCGAGCTCAGCGCTGCCAGCGACAGCCCACTCCATCAGGAGTCAGCTCTGACTGTGAGAAAGGCCTTCGTTGCCGTCACCTGTATCCCTGAGTCTGTGTGCAGGCCTCTGTCCCTGCCCTGGGCGAGGGCACCTGGGCCAGCGCCCGGGAGAAGTTTGCAGCATCCTCTGGGGACTTGCAACTGGTGGAAGAGACCCTTGCAAGCCACGCTTCGTATGCTGTGCCCCAATGACACAATTGTCTGTGTCCAGCCACTTCCCTGCTGAGGGTGGGAAATAGATTTTCTTCTGTATAAACAAGTAGCTCAAAGACCCAAGGCAGGGGAATTTGATCTGGGGTGAACGCCTCGGTTTTGCAATTCTCCTGTGAGTCTGTGGGCCAGCGCTGGCCCGGTCTGCAGCTTCTTCTGGAAGAAACAGGCCTGTGAAACCCCAGGTTGTGCCAAATATCCCATCAGGGGATTCCACTTTTGGCTGCAGAGGGTGGGGACGGAGTAAGAAGGCAGTTGTGTAACCCCTGGTGCTGACCTCAGCTGTCACAAAGGCAAAAGCCCCCTTGGGGGACCAAGTTTGCCTTGTGGAAGGGGGCAGCATGCCCTATCCTCCCTCCCCTCCCCCACCCGTCCCCTGACCCAGCAAACCAACCTCGTAAGCTCACACATGGTTCAACAAAACAGCAAAGACTCACAAAACCCTGGTGCCTGGTGCCAGGTATTGAAATGCACCTTTTGTCACCCTGAATGTACAGCCCAGCTCTCTGAGGCTGTGAGCAGTGCCCACTTGTCAGCAGGGAAGAATCAGAATGGGGAGTCAGAAGACCTGGGTTCAGGTCTTATCTTGATAAATCTTGGATACACCGCTACCTTTGCTCGGGGTTGCCATAACAAATTTCACCAAATGGGGGCTTCAGCAATGGACGTTTGTGCATGGTTCTGGAGACTGGGAGTCCGAGACCAGGGTGCCAGGAGGGTTGCCTTCCTCTGAGGCTTCTCTCCACAGCTTGCAGACAGCCGCCCTTGTGCTGCTTCTATACACGGGCCCTCTCCCTGGGCCTGTGCTTGTGTTGCCTCTCTGCGATTCCTAAACTCCTCTTCTATGAAGACAACAGTGAGGCTGGATTAGGGCCCACCCTAAAGGCTTCATTTTAACTTAACTACTCCTTTAAAGGGCCTATCTCCAAACAGTCATATCTAAGGAACTGGGATTAGAGTTTTAACATATGAAGTTGGAGGGGGCACAATGCAGCCCATAACAACCACCCAGCTGATTAGGCAACATGCACAATACCTATAATGGCCACACGTATGGGTGAGAAGCGTTGCTCATTGTAGACCCAAAGGGACAAAGACAGCTGGGACATTTCAAGAAGCTGTGGCCATAAGAGCGATGTTTTGGGACATGTGATTATGTGGGAAGACAGATAAACTCTCCCATTTTCTTTTCTCTTGGGGGCACGTGGTCCAGAAGTGCCAGGATTTGGGACCGTGGGCCCTTCTGTGACTGGTATCACATCCATCGTCCTTTGCTGCAGAGGAGGTGTGGGCAGGTGAGAAATCACCCTGGTGGGGGCAGGTGGCCTGGATTTACTTTCCTGCCCCTCCAGGTCACTATGCTGGCATTCAAGGAATATCTGTGGACCCTCAGTTTTCTCATTTGTATCATGGGCAAGGAGAGAGTTTAACCTAGAAGAACTCTAAGTTGTCTAATTCTGGGTGCTGAGTGCAGCTGTAACAAAGGCAAACCATGGGCTAGGAGCCAAGTTTGCTTTCCGGGACCAGGTAAGCCTGGCTGGTCTCCGATATTGTGCCTGTGACTATGTTCTCGGATCCTCTATAGGCCTGTGACTAGGGTCCAGTCCTGGCCACTTGGAATAGCCTGAGCCCTGACCTTGGTCTCAGACTGGCTGTGAGGAGTGTGAGTAGCATAGGGTACACCACTCCCACTATAGGAATGACTCCTGAAATTTGGGACACTCTATGATTCCCCTTATCTTTAGCACTCCATCTCCCACTAAGGGGTTGGTTTATTAAACATTTCAGGTCAGGCCCTCCTCAGAGAACAGAGCCTCCACCCCCTCTCAGACTGGGTTTTTGTGGTGTGAAGGCTGGGGGCCTGGGGGAGGGGTTTGTCATCGTCCCCTGTCCTGCTTTGGGTGCAGCCGTTGGTGGGGGAGGAGGAGGGAGGGACAGTGCAGCCTTGAGAGATATGTCACTCAAAAGAGTTTATCCCGAGCTCCAGGGCGCTCAGGTAGCTGGAATTTATGGTATCAGCCCCGCCCCATGTCATTAATAAAGGAAAATTAGCCCTCTCTGGGTGAGGACATTTTTCACTGGAGTCTGAGAGCTATAATGAGGCGCTATCAAAGCCCCAACGTGCCATATGAATTTTATATGCCCTGTTTCCTACAAGTTCTGAACAGCTCGGCCGATTTATAAGGTAATGATTTTTCCATCCATAATTTCTTTCGTATGATTTTTGTAATGTGGCTTTTTCCCCCTCCTGGCCGAGCTGTGCGCAACCTAGTTGGTGGATTAAGGCAGGGCAGGGAGGGAGAGCTTTCTCCTCATGCCCAGGTCAGCATGCAAGAGCCACCCAGCGCTGCAGTGGACAGGAGGGAATCCTCAGCTCTGTCCTGCATGGGCTATTGACTTCCAGCAGCCACCTCGGGCAAGTCTGGGCTTTAGTTCTCCCATCTTTCTTGTGAGAGGACACTGTTTAGATCTGTCTACATAATAATGTAAAGAACAAGTCCCCAGATGGCAACACCACACTTATTTCATGCTCCACTATCCTGTGTTAGGCACTGTGCTAGGCATTGCAGGATGAGTTAAATACAGGCCTTCCCTCCAAGAGAAGATCTGTGAAAGATGTGTTGAAAACACAGAGGTGACCAGTCCTTCTGAGGAAATCAGGGAAGGCTTCATGGGGAAGGTGCTTGCGAAGAGCACTATGTAAAAGGAATCATTTGGCCTGGCCAGGAAGGACTAATTTCGTACTTCGTCAGCTGAAGTGATGTTCCCTGCAACCTCAGCTGAGGCACTGGCAGTGGACCCAGCTTCCCGGAGTGCAGGACCACCTCATGGTCCCCAGTGATACTCCAGAGAAGGCTCTGGCTTCAGGAAAAGCCCTTTTCTTTCTGCCTTCCCAAGGCCAATGCCTCTTCTCCAGATGCTCCAGTGGGGAAGGGGTTGGAGCAGAAACACCTGGGAGGAGCCCCTGCACACCCATAAATCAGCCCATTCGCTGTCCTTTGATGTGGACACTCCTATCTCCCTGGGATCACTGCCCGGGGAGGTAGCTATTGAACCGAGGGTCAGAGGGCAGCCAGCCCTCATTTTTGAGTGAGTGTGTGTGCTTTAACCTAACCTGGCCTGCATTATGTTAAGTCAGAATGTCTTACAGGATGTGAATCACTCCCAGTCTAAGCAGGCATTGCAGCCCCATATGGCCACCCATTGTCCATGTACCAGCTCAATGGGGTTTAAACTACAGAAAACCCAGAGAGCCCACAGATGCTTGGGCTGTAGGACCTAATAAGCACCTCTAGGAGTTTTTTTCTTTTGTTACCTGAACTGACCAGATGTACTGGGATCCTGGAGATCCATATTTCATGCGCCTCACTGTCTCATCCAACCTCCCAGGTACCTCAGAGATAGGGGCAGTTATCAGTCCTTTCAACGGGCAAGAAAGCCAAGCCCAGGACCATTGCATCTCCTGCAGTGGTCATGCAGCAAATTGATGCTATGGGCTCAGAACTCAGGCCTTCTGACTTCAAGTCGGGCACTCATCATTTCTATCAGGCCAGCTTCTTCTCCCGGCCTGAGGCAAGCTGAGCCATTTCACGGATGAGCTCGACTGGACAGCCAGTTGGGCAAACATCAGCAGACCCCAAAAGAGAGGGATGGAAATGATGATGGAGCGGCCCTTGGCATTCCTCGTTCCCACTTCTCAGAAGTTGGTACGTTTCCCTTGGAAAGAAAAGCCACTTTGACTTTCCTGTAATAAAGTTTTCTAATTAACTGGAAGGGGAAGCATGCTGAATGTATTAACCACATCTTAGCTATATATTGGTTCTTTTTTTTTTTTTTTTTTTTTTGCAAAGCTTCTGCATTGAGAGGCTTTTGGAGTTTTTGCACAGCAGATGTTAAAGTATTGCCGTAAAGTTAGACACGGGATGTTCACGTGCCAGGCCATTCACCCGAACTCCCTTTGCAAATGCCTAGGGACAGAGTCACTGCCTCCACCCCTTGACATGCCCAGCCTGCAGGCCAGCCCTGGAGAACAGAAGCCCACTGTGTGAATCTGGGAGGAAGCTCAGTTCACTTGACAAGCATCCACTAAGTACCTACTATGTGCCAGGCATTATTCTGGGGATTTCAAGTTGAATGAAACATGTTCATTTCCCAGAAGAAGCCCACAGTTTTTAATGACTAAACACATTAGAAGGAAATTACTTAGATTATAAAAATATATTCTACACTACAAGAAAAAAAATAACTATTTCTCAGCAGACACATTGCCTCAGGCTATATACTCGTATACTTAATATCCAAAGCCCCTGAAGACAGACTTTAAACACCCACTGATACAATGAATTTGCTCCACGTACTCCTAAAAAAAATAGTTGTTATTATTGATAATATCATTGTCATTAATAGTGGGCTCTGGAGTAAGACTTTTTGGCTCATATCCCAGCTCCACCACTTACTAGCTGGTTGACTGTGGGCAAATTAACTTACCTCTCTGTGCCTTGGTCTCCCAGTATGAAAGAGAACAGTGCCTGTATCACAGATTGTTTAGAAGAGGTCACTCCTGTAAAGCTCTTAACCCAGGGCCAGACACTCAGTAAGAGCAAAATAATTGCTCATTATTGTTGTTATTATCCCAATATTAAAGAAAATTAAACAGGCCTAGGGATGTGAAATATGTTCGAGTAGGATTAGGCCAGAGCCTAAGCTCCTAAGCAAGATTCTAGGCTATTATTAATCACAAGCCCAGTAATGGTCCCGGCCCTGTCCCTGACCTGCAGCAGAAACACCAGCCCCACTGGGAAGTGGAGCTTCGCTCTCAGGCGGAAGGGATGGACAGAAGCATTGGAACACAGTGGAACAAAGCCGGTCACAGTGCACACCTGGGCAGTGTCTGAAGATTGATGGATGGGGACAGAGATGCTGAGCAGATGCCTGTGCAGGGTGGAATCCTCGCCTATGTCTCCACCCATCTTGGAAGGTGTCACCTGTTGGCAATTGGTGGCAGGATCTCCTGCCCTGGGGGGAGAGAGCTGACCAGGTGCACCTCGGAGTTGCTCAATGAGCTGAAATTCTTGCCTTCTAGGACCCCAGCAACCTGAGAGTCTGATTCCAAGTGTCTGAGTCAAGGAGTCTAAGCTCCGGCCAGTATCCAACTGTGGATGCAACAAGTCCCTGGGCCTTTGCTCATGCTGCTTTCACTGCCTGGAATTTCTTCATCCCTGAATCCTGTCTGTTGAAATATTATCCTTGTAGGCCTTGTAGGAACAGATGTTCCAGAATCCGTCATCCCTCCTTGGTGCTCACGTCGCATTACACTTTTGCCTCTTGGGAAGCACTCAGTGCCCCCGCCTTACTCCAGGAGCAGAATTTCTGCCCATTTCTTACATCTGCCTGCAGGGCAGTACTTTGACAAGTCTGGGTTCTAAGCCCTCAGCACAGGGCCAAGCCTAGCTGTTTGTTGAACTGATGTGGAGTTAGGCAGTGTCTAGGCAATGAGAAAAACACGTCATAATGACATGAGCTGGAGACACAAAAGATGGACTTCTCCCACCTCCCAGTGGGCTGCCAGCCAGCCCTGGACTGGCCCCAAGTCATATGGACCTTGTCTACGAAGGTGACCCCCAACAGCCACCCTCCCCGCCCACCGCTGAGCGGGTGTGGGCATACACAACTCCTGTGGGCTCTGGGAGAAAGAGGCTCATTCAAAGGGTGGCCTATAAAACCTCTTAGCTTGCACTCAGAGGCTTATATCACCCTTAAAAGTGTGGTCAGCATGGTGTTATTGCACTGCGGCTACAGGGGACGGTGACATGATTTACTTGAGTAATTAACTGGTTGCTGCACCCAAACTCTAAGCAAACACAGTGCACTTGGCTGAAATTACCTGCTTCCAAGCTCCCACTTTTCCTTGTGGGGTTCAAAGACATTCCAAGAGTGGGCCTCTATTGGGGCTTTCTTCTACAAGTTCTGGCCGTGGGGCTGGGAGCCCATCTAGAGAGATTCAACAGCCCTGGCCGTTCAACTTCCAAAAAGACCCATTCTGAGGTGATATCTCCAGAGAGGGAAGTTAATGACCTTGTGTTTGGTTCTCTCCACTCTTCAGGTTCCACTCACATCTCCTCTATCTTCTCCTGCAAGGATGTCTTATTGTCAGCAGCCTTTGACTCAACTGATAATTTTTTCTTCTTAAAACAATTTTTACTTGAATTCTGGACCACGCCCTTTCTCCCTTTGCCTAACTAGCTACTCCTTTACAGTGTCCCAGCGGGCTTCTCCTCATGAACCTGACTTCTAAATGTGGAGAGCTCTGGGCTTCCATCCACGAACCTCTTCTCCTTCATAAGTCGTTTTTCAACTCATCTCCCAAGTGGCTATTTCCATCCTGGATTTCTCTCCTAAATCCCAAATTCCTATGTCCAGTTGTCCCCTGATGTCTCTCTGGTTGTCTAGCAGGTGCTTCACAATTACTACACCCCAAACCAGACTCTGAGCCTCCTGCTAACTCCCCAAACCTGCTCCTTGTCTCAGGAAATGGAGCCTCCATTCCAACAGGTGCTCAGGCGCAAATGCCTGGGCTTATTCTCGGCTCTTCTTTTTCCCTCCTACTACATCCAGTTCCAGTTCATCACCACATCTTATGCGCTCTATGTCACGCTGAACCCAAGGCATCCACAGCTTGCCATCCCTCCGCTAACCCCTGGCCTAAAGCCTATCTCATCCCTTACCCCATCACTGAGGTAGCCTCTCCTGGGCCCCCTGCTTCCTCTCTTGTCCCCGTGCCTTCCACTTTCCACACAGCAGTTAGGATTAGCATCTAAAATACATGTCATTGTCCCTGTCTTAAAGCCCTCCAATGGCTCCTGCAACACACTGAGGAAAAGCCAATATCCTCATGACCTAAGGCCCTTCATGATGGTCACCGCACCCCTTCCCCACCCTGTTACCACCATGACCTCGCCTAACATCCTCTCCGCCCTCCGCCCGTTTCACTGAGCTTCAACCCCACGGGCCTCCTCGCTGTCCCTCAGACATGCCAGCCATGCTCTTTCCTCATGTTGAAGATGCCCTCTCTCTAAAATGGTCTTCAATATCCTCCATGGCTGTTTTCACACCCCCTTCAGATCTGTGTAAGATTTGATGTCTCCTCTAGTGTTAATTACCATCCAGGACACAATATATTTTCTTGTTTGTTAACTCCTGTGCCTTCCTCCAGAACGTAATCACAACATGGAGAGTTTGATTTGCTTGCTACCTTTTCCCTGGAATCTACAACAATTCTGAAGGGAATAGAAGCTGTATGGACAAATCACTCACTTAACCACTTAGCACGGGTGTAGAGGAGCAAAGTGAATCTCAGAGACGTGAACCACTTGCCCAGAGTCCACAGCAAGCGCATGGCCATGCCAGCTGCTGATGTGTCCTATCAGGACATGCCTTTCTCTTCCTGGAGTTCAGTTTTACAAACTGGGTCACCCAGAAGCTTGCCTCAGGGACTGGTGCTGAGGGAGAGGAAGGGAAGATGTGTGTAGGACTAGTCCCCCCTGTCTGGGCAGTCACAGCTCCAGTGGGGGACCGAACAGAATTGGAAAAACAAGCCAGGAGGTTGAGAGATCTCCTGGGGAGGGAAGTGGGCTTTTAGAGACAGCCTGGGGTGTGGGAACTCCACAACCCTGCATTGGAGCTTCCCGACAGGTGGACCAAACTATGACCCCCTGAGCTCTAGGGGTGGTTATGCAAGGTCGGGGTGATCAGAGCACCTGTCTCTTATCTCAACGTGCCCTACCAATATTGCAACTTTCCATGTGAGTCTAGAAGGAAAAAGCTTGGAAAAAGAACCTAATATCAAAGAGCTACATTGTACCAGCACTTTCTACAGGCTTCTTGTGTAAATTTTCACAACAACCCTCTGTATTATCAAACAGAGGCAGAGGAGATGGTGGGGGTAGGGGTGAGACGTAGGCCCTGCAGGATCTGTCCAAGAAGACTGGCTCAGCCCAGGTCCGTGGCTCTGCGGAACCCCCTTTCCCTCCACCTTGTCCCTCCCCAAGTCAAGATAGTTGTCCTCTGGTCTTTGCCTCCTTCAGCCCCTCTCTGTCCACACTTTGCCTCTGCACAGTGGGCTCCTGGGCAGGGAACTCCTGAGCAGCTACAGTGCCCCTCCACGCCTGCAGCCAGAGCCTCACAGAGAGCCTGGCAAGTGATCCGCCCTCAGCGATGTTGAGCATGCGAGGGACTGAATGAGTGCATGGAGACAAGATGGGCTGTGTGACTTGTACGAAGCACTAACCAAGTAGGTGACAGTTCCAGGGTTCAGACATTAGCCTGAACACTCCTGCAGTGTTCTGGCAAGCAGGGCGCCTTATCTTGTTGCTGCGGCATCTGGTTTGTGTGTGTCGGACTGGACGGGGGCTGGACCTACCTTGGCATAGGAGATGGGTGAGAGTCAGACTGCTGTGGACGGAGCAGAGATCCCCAAAAGCTCACCTGTCAAACCCAATATGGTTGTTTTGCTGTCACATGGTGCAGCAGCCTGGGAAGGCGTTCTGGGTTGGGGGAGATGGGATAGGGAAGTGATCCACAGCCACAGCACTTGAGGAAGAGCCCCATCCTTAGAGCGGAGCAATGATTTCTTTTTCTCTCTACTTTGTAATCCTGGAGAAATGTCATCGAGCCCCAAGTTGATTTCTCCTTCCCGGGCCCCAATTCAGGCAGAAGCTCAGGACTGCCAACAGGGAGTTTGGAGCTCGTAACTCAACTGTGGGCAGGGCTGGGGGCCTGATTCCAATTAAAGATGTCAAATGTATTTATGGATTATGCAATCAACAGGTATGCAGCCGCCGCGATAGCCGACGGGGCCACCCTGAAGATAGGCCTGTAATTAATTAATCCCAGTGGGTCTGCCAAATGCTGTTTCAAATGTGAGTGGTCTGGGCAATGCTGGGGACCAAGGCTGGGGCTTGCTTTAGACTTTTCCCTGCTTCAGGAAGGGCCAAGGTGTGGGCTTATAGGGTCTGTCTGAGCAGAGAAAAGAATGAATGTTCAACTCAGGACCTGAGTTTGAATGGTGGCTCTACCACTTACAAGCTATCTGACCATGAACATATCACTGAAACTCTCAGAGTCTGTCTCTGCTCCTGGAAATGGAGAGGATGTTGTTGAGGACTAACTGAGACCATGTACATGAAAGGGCTCCATACACGGTGGGTGCCATTCAAATGTTGACGGAATGAAAGGACATTCCCGGAGTGGGCATGCCTAACTGCCTTACCCCCAACATTATAGCGCCCATACATAGAAAACCAAGCAACCCTTCCCCTACAAGGATACACTGCTGTGGAAAGCACACCCTGGTCCTAAAATGTATCTTAGCCTCTCACTTTGATCTTCTGTGAAATGGACTTGCCAACCCTGTGCTCTGGTCTCTTTCTGCCTCTTTAAGCTCTCATGAGCTGATAGAGACTCAGGACAAGATAATCAGATCATTCACTCAGCAAACCTGGACTTTAAGCAGGTCCTGAGCTCACCTCAGGGCCCGGGACTGAATCTCAGGAGGTGAACTCTTCCAGGGCCTCTCGGTTCACAGGGGGTGCCCACGCCAACTCAATGTACAGCAAGGGTGACAGCAGTGACAGCACCAAGCTCAGCCATCGATGCAGTGCCAGACTCGTTGCTCCACAGTGCCCACTTGCGGCATCGTCCTCACCTTTATTCTACCAGGTAGATAGGGGCTCCCAGCTGCACAGAGCCTCAGAGAGATTCAGTAGTACAACAGATGTTAAACACATGGCCCTTTGACTCTGCTCAGTAAGTTGTCCGTTGCTGGCAGTTATACTAATGGGGTGGTTGGGGGATGGGGGGCCATTGTCAGCATAACCGAGAGTCACCAAGCGCTTCACTCCGGTGCCAGCCCTGTTCTAGTGCTCAGGTCTAAATGTCCTTAGTTCTCTCTCTCTTTCTCTTGGAGATGTGACTTGAATTTCATAAAATTCCCTCTGGCTGCAGGTTGGAGCATGGAGTATGGGAATGCAGCGAGACTAGTCTAGGGGGAAGAAGTTGAGGTCCAGAGGCAGGCGGTGTTGGCTTAGGAAAGAGAAAGCAATGGTGTCTGGAGACTTTTAAGAGTCAGGTTCAGCCTAACTGAGAGACTGGTTAGGTGTGAGTAGCTGTGTGCACACATGTATGTGTGTGTGATTGTGTGTGAGTATGAGCATGCTTGCCTATGCTTGAACATGTGTAAGGGTGTATGTGTGCAAACATGCATGGGAGAGTGTGTATGCCTGAGTGCTTGTGTGTGCATCTGCATGTGGTGGGGACCAAGGAGCAGGATTAAAGGAGAGGCCAGGCTTCTGGCACTTAAAGGGAGGAATGTCCAGAGTAAAGCTGATCCCATGTGTCCCCTGCCAGCTGTGTCTGTCAGAGTCCTCTTCTTTACGCAGCAGGCTCTTCTTTTGGAATAGACTCTGTGGCAGGCTTGTGGCCTCTCAGGTAGCACCTATTACACTGTGTAGCATCAGAAGACTTTGCATCTGTGATCTCACTTAACCCCCACGTCAGCCTGTGAGCAGAGGTTCCCAGACTGTTCTATTGGGGGGGAAGCCTGAGGTAGCCTCAACCAGACAGAGGGTGAGGCAGGGCTACCAGTCTCCCTGCCTGGCCACCATCTTCCCACGTAAAGCTATTAGAGTATCAGGGCTGACAGACCTGCCCCAGGCAGCAGGCTGCGTGCACTTCTAGCTGTCACCTCTGGTTTAAGACATACACCCCTGTTTCCTTTAGTGTGTAATTGGGGGCCAGTCTTGATCCTCTGACTGAACCACTCATTCCTCTGCCTCCTTGCCCACACTTGCTCAGAGCCCCAACATGTTGAAGCTGCTGCATGGCCCTCAGTCCCTTGTCTTCTGGGCCTGAGTCTGTCTGCCGGTTGTGGGATGGCAGCAGTGCCCATGGTCTGTGATTTACACTGAATCTCTTTAAAAGCACCACCAAAGAGATTTGGTCTTCCCCTAGGAGGTGGCTTGGGGGTGAATATCTGAGCCTGTCAGCTGTAACTGGCTCTAGAAAGCAGTATTCAATTCCCTGCCCCCGACCTGCCCCGTGAAACAGGATATTCAGAGAGGTGAGTGAAATGCCCAAGGACGCGCAGCAGGCTGCAGGCCAACTCGAGACTCAGATAGCCAGCGGGAACCACAGGGGTGATCTGCAGCCTTGGGAGCTGGGTTAAAGACTCTGTCCATCCCTCCTTGGAGAGCCCATCCCGATGCTGGGCGAGGCTCTCAGAAGCCTCAGCCTTTCCTGTACTTGCCCATCATCTAAGCAGGACAATTTACATTCTTTCTTGCTAGGATATCTCCAGGTCCCTGGGAGAATGACTTTTAGAAATATTAGCCTGGCTCAGAACCCTGCCATGGATGTCTGACAAGGGAAACCAGTCTCCCGGGGCAGGGAGGGGGTGTTGGTGGGGGGAGGGAGGCAGGATGGGAAGGGAGGACCGTGGCTAAGTCTGATTGCAAACAAATTGCACCCCCTCCTGCTCTCACTCTGCTTTCTTTTGGTGCTGCTTTCATTGAAGCTGATTTTTTCCCTTGAAATCCAACCCCAAGTTCTGAAATTAGTCCTAATTTAAGCAACGGCAGGGGCCCTGCTGCCCTCCATGGCTTGCCTAGGCATATGGATGTCCTACCTGAAGAGGCTTAAGTGGGTTCTGAGGAGGGGTGTGACCTTGCCCTTAGACTGCTTGAATGCCAGTACTGGCTTAACCCCCTTGCTCTGTGACCTGAGCACATTGTCTAACTGCTCTGTGCCTCAGTTTCCTCATGGTTTGAGATTGGAGGTCATAATTGTATCCGCCTCATAAGGCGGCCTTGAGAACTAAATGGAGAAACCCCTACGCAGAGCCTGGAAAAGGCCTGGCTCACAGTGGGCAGCATGATTCCTGCTTCCTGCTCATCACCCACAGTGCAAGCCTGGACAATAATTGCCCTCTGGGATTATTTTTACCGCATCACTCTGAGAGCTTTCAGCAGGACCCGGGCCACGGAAGATGCATCCCTAGAAACCCAACTGCCTCTCTCCTGGCCCTGCAAGCCCTGATGGTACAGGTGATAGACTCAGCTAGGTGCTGGGCTTGCATTCATTCATGAGGAGGCTCTCCAAGACTTCAGCCAGAGCTGCAAGGCGAGGAAGACGCAGGGGCATGGGGGGAGAGGGTGATGGGAAGTGGGGACTGTCAGGAAAGTGGGCTGCAGAGGAGCAGAGAGTGGTGCAGGGCCAAAGGAGGTTGTGGTCCCTTTAAGAGATTTGAAACAGGCCTGGTCATCCTTGAACCCCAAATATCTTTCAAGGCCAGGATCCCATTCTTAGCAAGATGTCCTAATGTGGGAAAAACGCAAACCCTCCCGCTCTCGGTGCTGAGGTTATGGCATTTGCTTCTAAGGAGTTCACCCACTGTGCTCCTCAGCCTGGCTGGGGACGGGGGACTCCCAAGCCCAGCAGGGGACAGAGATGGATCCCACCAGTAACTTTTTTCTCCTAATTCCATCTCTGGCCTCCTGAGCCCCAGGCCTCTTCCCTGTGGTGTGAACTTTTACAGGATTTTAGGCTTCATCTGGATGACAAGAGGGATAGCAAGTTTCAGTTCAACTTAATGAACACTCCGTCTACTGGGTGGCTGCTCTGTGCCAGGCTCTGGGGACCCAGAGGTGGTTAAGTGGTCATCCCTGCCATTGGGTTGCTCAGAGTTAAGAATAATCACCGACATGTATTGGATACCAACTATATATATTCAGCCAAATAAGAAAAAGCTCATGGCCCCATTTAATTCCACATGGACCGTCGTTTTGCCATTGTACAGAAGAAGAAAATGAGGTTCTGAGAAGTTGAATAACTTGTCCAATGTCACACAACTAAGAAGGCAAGTTTCACAACCAGGCTACCAGTCTGGCATCCCTCAGCCCAGTGGAAGGGACCCGTGTCCTCCCGCCAACATGCACAACACATTTATTCCCTTACTGGGGGATGGGCCAACCTGTGGATTAATTATAGCCATTTATCTGGTGAGGAAACTCAAAAACTGGAAGTTGCTTGCCCAAGGTTGTCTGACGATGAAATGACAGTCCTGTCGCGTGAATCAAGGTCTATGACTACTTCCATTTATAGTTATTTTCTTAGTGGTTTCTCTGGGGATTATAATTAATATCTTAATTTATAACAGTCTAGTTGAGATTAATATCAATTTAATTACAATAATATATAAAACTTTTTTCCTATAATGCTTCTTTTCTTCCTTCCCCTTTTTTGTGTGGTTGTCTTACAGACTACATCCTTCACCATCATAAAGCCCATCAACCCAGATCTAGTTATTGCTTTCTTTATACAATTGCCTTCTAAGTTGGTAGAAAAAAGGGTTTACAGTCCAAAAGAAATTATTTATAGTGTCTTTTGTATTCACCTATAAAGTTACCTTTACAATTGTCCTTGATTTTGTCATTTGGATTCAAGTTACTGTCTGGTGTCCTTTCATTACAGCCTGAAGGATTCCCTTTAGAATTTTTGTAGAGCTGGTCTTCTGGCAACAAATTCTCTTAGTTTTTGATTATCTAAAAATGTCTTAATTTCACCTTCATTTTTAAAGGAGAGTTTTACCGGATATAGAAATCTTTATTGACATCCTTTTCCTTTCAGTACTTTGAATATGTCACCCAACTGCCTTCTAGCCTCTATGATTTCTGATGAGAAGTCAGTTACTAATCTTATTCAGAAGTGTACTGAGTCATTTTTTTTCTTGCTGCTTTCAAGGTTCTCTCTTTATCTTTGACTTTCAACAATTTGATTATGATACATTTAAGTTCGAACGTCTTTGAACTTATCCTACATGTTCATTCAGTTTCTTGGATGTGTAAATTAATAGTTTTCATCAAGTTTGGGGAGTTTTCAGCTATTATTTCTCCAATATTCTTTCTGTCTGTTACTCCATCTTTTCTTCTTCTGGGACTCCCATTATGAATGTGTTGATACATTTAATGGTGTCCCATAGAGCTTTGTTTATTATTCTTTAGTTTTTTCTTTCTGTCCCTCAGACCGAGTTATCTCAATTGACCTACCTTGAAGTTTGCAGATTCTCTCTCCTGCGGCTCAGATCTACCACTGAGCCGCCCCAGTGAATCTTTTATTTCATTTACTCTACTTTTCATTTGTACAATATGTGTCTATTTTGTTCTTTTTAAAAATACTTTCTATGACTTTTTGATAGTCTTTTTTTACTTTCCTTTAGTTCTTTAGGCACAATATCCTTAACTCTTTGAACATATTTAAAATAGATTATTTAAAGTCTTTGTCTACTAATAAGTACAACTTCTGGACTCCATTTGAGGCACTTTCTATTAATTACTTTGCTTTCCCTGTTTATGGGCCGTACTTTCTTGTTTCTATGCGTGTCTTTGAAATTTTTTTTGTTGAAAACTAGGTATGTAAAATCATACAATGTGACAACTCTAGAAATCAGATTCTTCCTCCTTCTCAGGTCAGGGCATGTTGTTTCCATTTGTTGTTATTACTGTTTGTTTAGTGACTTTCCTGCAACAGTTCCGTAAAGTGTGTATTCTTTGTCATGTGTGGCCACTAAAGTCTCTGCTCAGTTAATTTCATGGTCAGCTAATGATCTGTTGTTTGCCCCAACTGTTATCAACTGACTCAGGCTGCTTAAACAATTGCCTCTGATTGTTTTTTAACAAGCAGTCCTGGGGAACAGGTTGTTAGCACTAAGAACGTCCACATTAGATCAAATGCACACAGCCTTGAAAGCAAGATCTTCCAGGGAATCACCAGAGAGGTCCCAGAATGGCAGCTCTCTAGGCGTGAGGCTTTAAAGGAGCCTCCACACCGTGTTGTACCCTCCAGCGGCTGCCAGGCTGCTGGTTTCCACCGTGATTGCAGGTGTTGATTTTCAAGGCTACTGCCAAGGGAGTAATGGATGGGAGTAAGGAAAGTTAAAATGACAAAAAATAGCCATTCTTACTGAAATTAAGCTGGTTTTCTTGAATAAATGCTCCCTGAATTACTACATGTCTTTGGTTATTTCCAGAGTTCTAGGAAAAGTTGACTCGGACCACTTTTTCACAATGTTGTTATTGCTTTTATGTAGGAGAGAAATTTTGGGAGTCCTGACTCTTCCAAGTGGCTCACTGATGTCCAACTTCTTACACTTCTGCCTGGAGGCAGAATGCATGGCATGAAGGGGAAAGCTGGCCTAGGAGAATCCATAAAGCGATTTCCTGAAAGTCTGTTAGCTCCCAGAAGGCATGGGTATTATAATAAGGGTTATGTGAGTCCTCAAAAGGATATGATCAAGGTAGATTGAAGTACAGGTAAATGCTACTGGAGGAAGTGAGACCCTGGTTTGCTCTGACTGCCAAGGGGGAAGTTCCTTCACCATTGCCAGCATCTTCTGTCACTTGACAACCTCTTCTCTCAGTGGTCATTCACTGGCCACACCTTTGACCAGGGTCCTCATTACCTGAACTCAACCAAATGCCACTGCTTGATCCAGAAGTGCCATTTTAGTTTTTATATTTTAGCCCCTCTTCCAGGCTGTACCTTTTGACCTGCTCCAGTTTCCCTCATCTGTGATGTATCCTTTCCCTTGCTGACCTAGGCTCAGGAAAAGGTAAATCTGGACTCAGATCAGGATTCGCAATCTTGGAACCCCTCTGCCACCATCCCCAACAGTGCCTCAAATTCCACCATCACCACTAAATCATTGCCTTGTCCAGACATTTACATTTAGATAAATTCAGATTTCCTGAAATGCAAGTTCCGAGGGCTTACTAGGCTTGAAGTCACACCTGGTAGATTCTGACACTCGCCACATGAACTACCTAAGAACATGATATAACCAGTCCTAACTTCTAACCCTGTAAAACAAGGGGGAAGGCCTTAAAGAACACTTTGAGACCAGGAGTCTATGACTGTGATAGTTGGATAGGAATCATTTTTTTCAAGAAGTCACCAAGTCTTCCCAGACCCTCGAAGCAGGGCTAGATGCCTCTGTGGGTTCTCATGAGCTCCCGTGCCTCCCTCTGACCCACAGAAATAACCCCAAATAGTTTGTGACTATTAGCTTTCAGCTGTATCTTCCCAACCACACAATATAACAGAGGCAAGGAATCTCCCAGATTCCTCTCCATGCCTCCTAGTACCCGGCACCGGGCCAGTATGTATCAGGTGCTCAAATAATAGTCCCCACTATGAATTTCTTGGGACTTGCTAGGGTTTTCGGACAGTCTCACTACAACCCATCAACATGAAGGCTTAATACATGTGCAAAAAACTATAAAAGAGAGAAGGAGAAGGATTACAGTCCTTTAAAGTTTATACATGTTTTTACACTTAGTCGTTTACTAACAAATATTTATTAAGTTCCTACTAGTGTTGTACATTTAATAATTAAAAAAAAAAGATTGCTATTATTACCCCATTTTGCAGATTAGGGAACCAAGGTTCAGAGAGATGAGGTGCTTCCTCCACAGTCATGGTAAATGTCAGTCTAGCTGGACTCAGTAGTTGGAGCTCCCAGTCTCTGCTCCCACTTCCAGCCTCTTCTTTTAGCATCTGGCTCACCTGACCCCAGGGCAGGCAGATTCCAGTGATCACAGAATGTGACTTCTAGAGGGCAGGAGTGTTTCACTGTATCCCAGAGCCTAGAATGGCACCTGGCACATAGTAGATGTGCAATAAATACTGGTCTAATTGAGTGAGTGAATCTTCTAAAATGCAGGTAGAGGATGAATGATGAGTCTCTGAATAAAAGGGGCCTTACATGAGGAGGAAGAACCATGTGTCTTGAACACCTCTGCCAGGCATGCCCCAGGCTCTGATGCTACACCAGCCCTGTAGGGTGAAAACTACACCCCAAAGCCAAGGGAAAGGAACCAACTTGCCCAAAGTTGCCTAGCCAGTTACGTGACCAGATGAGGACCAGAGCCCAGGTTTGCGTAGTGCTGGGGGCGGGACCTTCCCATCCTCCACAGCTTTGGAAATGTCCTCAGAATCAGCTAATTGACTCTCTTCACTTTATAGAGAGGCTGAGTGAGCACCCTGGCACACAGCAGCTCAGCTCTGAGTGACCACTCTTGGCACTCAAAAGTTGCCCAGGACACACACCCTGTGAGACTGAAATCTCCAACAAAGCTCCCTGGAAGCTGACAAATGTCTCCAGAACCCAGAGAGGTGTGCACGCACGCCCACAAACACGTGAAGATGCTCATGCTGCGCCCACCACAGCAAAGGAGCCCCAGGCTCCTCTGAGTGTATTTTAAATCCATTCTGACTCCCCAGAAAGTCTGTTTTTGTTATTCATGCTGACCTTTTAAACTCCATGCAGTCCTGCATTTTTCCCGAGGCCTCGGTAGGACCTATTAATAATTCCGCTCTCCCACCGAGGCTCTGGGCTGCAGCCGGCTCTCTTACGTGCTATAAAAGCCAGTCCCCCCACTGCTGGAGAGTTTGCCCTCCTCTCCAGACAATTAGAAGGGAAAGAAAGCACAGGCGCCCCAAGCCTTGGGGAGAGAAGACCATGTGCACGCCTATGCTCTTCAAAGGTGAGGACAGGTGGTCCAGTGCGACCGAGGACAGGATCAGGGCACTCGATGGCCCAGGGAATGTGGCTGAGTCAGGCCCCCTGCCTCCAGCCGCTTTCTCCTCTCTCTGAGCAAACATCTCTGCAAATAAATCTCCTCTTTCTTCCTTTCTCTCTCTCTGCTGGGTAACTGCTTCAGTTTCATTAAAGACTCTGGAAACATTCTTCAGGCTCAGCCGAGATATATAATACGGAGAACAGAGATTTGCTTCATAACCCACAAACTATTAAAAATATTAGTGTCCCCCAGAGAGTCTCTCTTAAAGATTCCTCCTCCCTCTCTGCCTCCCTCAGCCCCTGGCGCACAGTGCCAACAATAATGCAGGCGGCTGGGCCGAGCCATTTCCTTGAAAGAAAATAAAGAAGAGATAACAGGCTCTGGAGAAACCTCTCTTTGTGCCTGAATAATATCTGTCATCCTATACGTCTGGCTAGAGCTTTGTACTTCTCAAAGCCCCTTTCACCACCGTTATCTTGTCTGATCCTCAAAGACGTGCAAAGTGGGGTCATGTCCCTTTCCTCAGGAGAGGAAACTGAGGCCCTGGAAAAGGGAGATGACATGGCTTTGAGGCCGAGCTGGGACTAGAACCCAGCTTCTTCTGGTTGCCAGCCTGGAGGATTTTCACACTCAAATCTTATTAAGTCACTTTATTTCTTGGTAGCAGATGCCTAGGCTATATGAAACCCCAGAGATCCCTCTGTCCTGACTGCTCCCCAAGGGACTAGTATTAATTGTCATTGCAGGTGATCTGTCTTTCTTTTGTCCACCTGAGCTGTGTTGAGGACACCCTCTGGGCCAGGCGCATCCTTAGGACTAGGAGCCAGGCCGGGGTGGCTGAGGACGGCGTTCTGCCGCCCTTTAGGAGGTCCTGTCCAGTGAGAGGCCGTCGCGGGGCAGGGCAGCGAGAGCCCGGAAAGGCCTGTCTCGGTGCTGGGGGCACAGGGGGGCTCCTGACCAGGCAGGAAAGGGTCTCAGGAATGATACTTACCTGGGGTTTCTAAAGATGAACAGAAGTTAGGCAGAGGGGCTAGAAGAGAGAAACAAATTCAAGGCCCAGAGGCCAGAAAGGGCCTGATGTTTTGGAAAAAGCAGCCAGGGTATAACGACAGGTGAGTAGTGATGAGACACCAGGAGGGAGAGGCCAGAGGCCCTGACGCTGGGTAACAACCTGAGGGCACCCTAAGAAGAGCTGGGTGCACCGAAGGACGTTTTCTCATTGTTTTTCAAGAGCATCTTAAGTGTCGTGTGTGAATTTGTCCATGGAATATTCATTGAATGTGCTGTGGGTGCTTGTGTTTTGATTTGGATCTTAGAACTGATGGAAAATGAAGCGAAGGGGACAAGGCTGTGGGAGGGAAGACCAGAGAGGTGGCCAGAACAGGAGAGTGGGGGCGGAGAGGAGGGGTGGGTTGAAAAGTTGGGAGGTGGGCTCAAGGACCAGCAGTGGGTGGGAACCAGCAGAGTGGAACCCAGGCTGGCCCCCGCCCAGGGTATCTACACCTGCAAGCAGGTTAGAATTATACACCCTATGTGACAGCTGGGGAAACTGTGGCACAGCATTCCCCTACAAGTCTGAGTCTGTGCGGGAGGTGGGTTTCAACCCCCAGCGCCTTGAGCTCCTGAGTTCCTCTCGCTCCCCTCCCCTTCTGCCCAATCTAAGCCCTTCTCCCAGGGGAGGGGAGAAGTGATTCTAGGGCTCTTGCAAGAACCGCCAGGAGGCTCCTCCTCGAGGCCAAATAGGGCTCTGTGGGCAGCCTGTGGCCTGAGAAGCCAGCACATTCTTTGTGTCTTGCCCCTGGGATATTTAAAATTAGCTTCTTAGAAGATTTTGAAAAGCCAAGGTCAGACCAGTCCTGATGTCCTGTCATAAGGGACAGGCTGACACAGACCTTCTCCAGGTCACCCTGGGCTGGTCATTCTCCTCTCAGGCCTCTGTTTCCTTGCCTGCCACACCTCTCCCTCCTGTGCTAGGACGGCATCAGACGAGAGCATCAACTCCCAACACTCGTCCCACATGTAGTGCTGGCATGTTGATTGCATGTCACCAACAAGACACACAACAGGCATGCACAGAACCAAGGCAGCCATCGTAGCGGTGGAGCCAGTGACCAGGGGGGTGCTGGGCTCGGGCTCTGCCTTACTATCTGTGTGCTGTGAGGCCACACTCAGCCATACCTGTCACATGAGGGGCTGCAACTCCCTGATCTGTCAAGGCCCTCACTTTCTAGGACACAGGTTCTTGACATGGAAACTCACTTTGTCATTGGGTTAATTTAGCCCATCTGCCCTAGGAAATGCCGCAGGCAGCTTCTGGGAGAGGCTGGAGGACAGGAGCTCCTGTGGGAGCCCCCGCCCTGGCAAGGGGCTGCCTCGAAAGAGGCCCTGCTGTGGCGGGGCTCGCATCTCTGGCCTCTGCAAGCTCGTCCACAAGAGGGAAACGTTCTACGAGTGTCCTTTATTCTGTGAACTGAGGCCATGTGTCCCTCAAAGGCTGCAGGAGCTCTTGGCCTGGTGGCCCTCATGCACCTTCCACTCCCAGTGATCCTCTGGCATAGCCGGTGAGAGAACAGGAGGGACAGGGATTTGGCCCTCCCTCCTGCTGGCACTGCCCCTCCCTTGCTGTGGGGGCCAAATTACAGATTCAGAGACCCCCACCAAGGCTGGCCAAAATTTTTAGTTTGGGGGCCCATTTTTGAGGAAGAAGGAAACTTAGAAACACTTAAGAATTCTAGGGGACCCTCCAGCAAGGGGGAAAGTGCTGCCCCACTGGAGTGGGGCCCAGGCTGGGAGCTGAGCTTTGGAGGAAGGAGAGAGGAGCATCTACCATTTGCGGTCCTTACTGTGTGTGGCTCTGAGCTACAAGCCTGTGGGCGCGGGTCCATTTTCCTGGCCTGAGGTCACTGCACCTGTCTGACCCTGCTGGGTCCTGGGACTCCCACCTCCTTATACCCTGGCATTCCAGCTCTCTTGACCAGCCTTGAAGTGGCACCTTTGAAGTGGCTGTCCTGAGGTGGTAACAGCCCCAGCTTGAGTAAATCACTTGTTTAAATGCCTCCTATTAAAATAGGAGGGATCTCACTGTGAGCCAAAGTGTTGGTGGTTGTCCCCCTGCTGGGGCCTCAGCGCCCACTCTGAGCAGTGCTAAGTAGCTGTGGGGATGATTTCCCCTAACAGGCCCCTTCTCAATTTGCCCTTTGTTTTCTCCGGGGAATGAGGCCTTGACCTCACTCCAACAAGACAAGCCAGGCACCTGTGGAACCTGAGGAGCGCTTCTCTCAGACTCTGCACCCTCTGGGGGCTACCTAGGCATTCTCCACCCCATGCTTCCTGGCAATTTAAGGGCCACACATGCAGAGCAGAAAGTCCGAGGAACTTGCCATAGGCCCCGCAGAAAAAGGAGGTGACAATGCATTGAACCCAGAAGGCTTGTCTTGTGGAGCACATGCAGATGCGCTAAACAAAATGCACCTGCTGATTTAAGAAATCAAACAATCTGCTTGCAGATTCCTTGATCGTGCATGCTTCCTAGAGTCCTGAGCCAGCGGGCTGAGGAATTCCCTGGCTGCCTCCCCCAACACACGCCTTCCGTTCTCCAGGGCTAGAGGCCGCCTCTGGGGAGCCTGCTGGGGTGGATGGTTTTAAGGGGGAAGGAAACCTGCGTAGCACCCCGAGCAGCCCCAACAGGGGCCCTGGAGCCCCCTCCCGCCCCTCACCCTGCAGCCACACACAAGTCTCCCCTCATCCCGCATGGAGTTTGGACTCATGAAAGTGCAGGGCAATGAGGCCCCAAGGTTTTCCCATCTTTGCCCAGCGCCTCCCAGAGTGCAGTGGGCCATTACAAAAACAGGACTCAAAGACCCTGTGGCTTCTTCCACTAGGATGTCTTCTTCACAGCACCCCTTCACCCAGGACGGTGTCTCTCCAGTCTTTGTATTTTGAACAGGCTCCTTCTAACTCAACATGAACATCTCAGATCCTCTTTTATTTATTCAATGTAAATATATATTATGAAATAAACTGCATATACAAAGTAACATTGGATAGCATGAGTATAAAATATAAATATATTTTATATTAAATAAAATTATATATCATGAGTTAAACCACAGCCAAAAGCTATGGTAAAATTAGAAATGCCCTTTCATTTATAGACAGATAGGCATTTCTCCCTCAACCACAGTTAAGTCTATGGGCTCAGCTCCAACACATCCTTTTGCCCTGGCACCCGTGTGATGGAGGGAGCCCCCCATTAGCTGCATCAAGCCAGGTGGGCTGCTTTATTTTCATAGTATAGGCAGCCTTCCACTCATCCCCCAGCAAGAGTCGGAACACCACACCCAATGAGAACCACTGCTTGGTGGGCTAACAAGTGTTTCCTGAGTGACTGCCCTCTGCCAGACACTGAGTATGTGCTGATATGCACGCAGGTCTCTATTCTGCTGGAGCCTCCAACCTCTGCCCATTGAACAGATGAGGAAACCAAGACCCAGTGAAGGGTGGGCACTTGCCCAGTGCCACACGGCAAGTCAGTGGTGGAAGTAGAACAAGAAACAGACTCCTGACTCCAGCCAAGGCCCCACACACCCTGACATCCTCAGTGAGTGGGCTTCCTTGAAGGGGTGGAGCTACATGCTGGGGAGTTAGCAGCCTCTCCCTACTTAGTGCCCCACCAAGGGCTCCTGGAGCCTCTAGGAATTCCTCTCATGGGGGAGAGAGGGGATGCTAAGAAAAGGAGTCTTGCTGTGCACCTGCTCTGCTCCAGGCTGGGTGCTGGGTGCTGTGACCAGAGCCCCTGTGTCCCTGCCCTTGCAGAGTTTAGCATCCCATCCCGGAGAACCAAGAGCCCTTCAGTTGCAAACCTATAAAGAATCCAGGTGGAGCAGGAGGAGGAGAATCTTCCAGTGAAAGGGCAGAGCTGAAGCAAAAGCATAAAGATGTGGAAGAGACCCATGTCATGGGGGACTTCTGACTAGTTCATTGACTTTTAGAACCATCGTGTAGGAGAGTAAGAGGGGAACTTAAAAACAGTGGGACCAAGCATGAGGGTAAGGCAGCCGTGAGAGCCACAGTGGCCCAGGGAGCAAGGCAGTGTGGACAGATTTTTGCTGTGGAAAGATCATTCTAGCGCCAGGGCTGATTGTAGACTATGGCTTTCTCTCTGAGCCTCACTTTCTACATTTCCAAGACAGCTAATGTGAGAATTCATGAGAACTCAGCTTTGGAAGTGCTTTGGGAATACCAGTGGGGTCAGCCTTTATTCTCCCTGAGGTGGAGCAAGAGGTCCAGTACGTGCTCCACCCATCGCCTATCCTGTGACCTTGGAAAAGTTTCTCCCTCTCTCTGAGCCTGAGATCCCCCAGGGGAAAAATTGGGCTGGCCACATGTCTCCCTCCCAGGGGCTTGCGGCTGGGATGGAGACGCAGCAGGCCCGGGGCTGTGCTGGCCCGGCTCGCCTCCTCCTGTGGGGAGCTTGTGAATACATGTGTGTATGCACTTGTGCCTGTGTGAATGTGTACATGTGTGTGCATGCATGCCTGTGTGAATGTGTATGGGTGTGTCCCTGTGCACGTGTGTGCCTGAGTATGCGTGTCCATGTGTAAATGTGGGGGTGGGGGGGCTGTCTGGTTCTGTGCAGCGTGAGCGGAGCTCCTGGGCCTTTTACAGACTGTTTATGATGTGCCACTGTGGTAACTGCCCATGATTAGCTGCTCCACAGGCTCCAGGGCCTGGGAACAATGGAACAAAGGAAAGAAACCATTAAAGGTCCAGGAGCCTCCAGTGTCACCCTCAGTAATTCATCCTGTCACTTGCACCTGTGCTGTCCCTCTTAGTTTCAGGGACCTCTCTCCTGCACAGCCTTTCTCTGCCTGCATCCACTGCTTCCAGCAACTGTGAGGAAGAGCATGAACAGGGTATGGCCATGGCAGGCAGAAGGGAGTTCAAGTGCCACTTCCTCCACCTACTGGGCTGTGTGCCCGGGCACCTTGCTGCACTTCCATGGGCCTCAGCTTCCTCATGTGTGAAATGGGGAGAGCACTCTCATCCACCCATGGGGGCGTGCGATGACCAATGAGATCTTGGGGTGGAGAGCACATGCCGCACACAAAGTGGGTGTCAAGAGGTGGTCCCCAGAGTCCAGCGTTGAATTCGTGGGACATTGAGGGGCAGCTGATAACTGTCATGGTGAAGGGCCCCCCCAGCCCAGCGCTGCCTCTGCAACGCTGACACAATGGGACCGACGCATCTGTGCTGCCTAAAGAGGCAGGCCTGCCGGGCAGGTAGAAAGGGAGGAGTGCGGGGAGAGGACAAGGAATGCCGCGTGGGTGTGGGCTGACCGGGCCCTGGAGCCCCTTCTCTCCCAGTTACAGCCAACCTTGTGGGGCTGCCCACTTCCTCGCGGCCCTCGATCCCACACCCAGCAGGGGAGGGCCTAGGCTAAGCCCTGGGCACGCCGGTCCCTGTGCCTGGGGATTTCCCGGTGTGACTGACCCTTGCAATGACCCCGTGAGGTAGAGATTAACAGCCCCCACTTTACCGACAAGGAAATCCCGGCACAAGAAGGATGGGAGCACTGCCAGCATCCCTCCCAGGGACAGCGGCAGGGACTAGGCCCCCAGGACAGGGCATGCCCCCCGACCGCCCCAGAGAGGGTATGGAGCCCAGGGAGGTGCTCCAGGGAGCAGACACCTGCAATCCTCAGAGAGGGAGCAATGTGTCACTTCAGTCAGACTGCAGGGGAGCCCTCCTGCCAGTGAGGGTGATTCCTGGAGCCCCTCAAATATCACCCCTGACCCAGTTTTCCAGCAGAAGAAGCTCTGACAGGAACTCGCAGGCTTCAGTTCCAGGCCTAGCTCCCACATCATAAAAGCGCAGAGGCTCCAACTGGAAGGAAAACCCTCACAGGCCTCTGGTGCCTTGACACTGATCTTCTGTGGCAAAGTCTCTGCTTTCCTGTCCAGCTGAGCTGGAGGCCTGTCTCCCACCACTCTGGTCTCACGCTGCAGCGAGGCCTTCCCTCTCTCCTCCCAGACAGCAGCACCCCAGTCCTGCTGCGCTAGCAAACAAACACTTTCATTCTCAAGAATCAGGCGTGCCTACCAGGGAGCAACCTTCCCTGGAGTCTCGGGTCTTAGCGAGCTCCCATCACAGGGGAAATGCAAGCAGAGGCCGGTGCTCCAGGTCAGGGGGGCCAGGCGGGGCCTCGGGGGGCTCTCCCCTGCCCCCCAAGGCCTCCAGCCCCAGGCAGTGACCCAGGCATGACCCAGGCATGACCCTGCCATGGCAGCAAGGTCCTCGTTCTCCCTTGTTGGAAGTGAAGTTGGAGGATGGGGTTTTCAGAGCATTTGTTCCAAAAATGTACTGACGCTACATCAGTGTGGCAGGCTTCCTACCATCTGCTCTGTGTGCACAGTGCCTCTGCCTTCAGGCCTGCACCAGGCCCCCAGATAGCAGTCCCAGGGACAACTCCAGCAGCTCAGGGGACACACGAGCAACCCAAGAGCTGAGCACACTCACAGCTGTGCCAGGCCAGCCCCCTCTTATACTCAGCTCCTAAAAGCCTTGTCCGCATCATGTCCCCTCAGTCACTGTTCCTTCAAGGTGGAGAAGGAGTCCAGCCCTGGGATAAGGAGCAGATACTCAGGGAAGACCAAGCGCCCCAGCCCCAAGCTCTGAAATCGTAGGTGTCCCCAGGTCCTGTTCCCCAGGGCTGGCTTCACCAGGACTGTCTGAGAAGAGATGCTGACAGCACAGCCTCTGGCAACATCATCAGGGGCGCTTGTCCACCCCCAGACCCAGCCCTGATCCCTCTCATGGCCCCCATACCAGCGTAGGGCAGTGAGGCCGCTCGCACATCAGCAGAACCAGGAGCCAGGCTGGACTGATTGTAGGACCTCGGGGTGCGGCCCGGCGTGGTGCTCTCTGTGTGACAGGCTCAAGGGGACCACAGCCCTCTCCTGCAGGACCACCTGGATCAGGGGTAAATAGTGCATTCAGAAGTGTCTTATCATTGGTTTCCTGACTCAGGTGCTGGAACAAAACTGAAAGGCCTCTTGGGAAGGAGTAATGCTACAACAGTGACCACAGCTGAGTTTGCTAGTTAATACATACATGCCTCAGGTTCCTCACCTCCAAACTGGTGATAATCATAATACCCCTCTTATAAGGTTGTTAGGGGATTAAGAGTTAAAAATGAAAAGTGTAGCATGTACATTGTTTCTAACTTTCTTACCAATCCTAAAAGGAAGAATGTTCCCATTTTATAGATGAGAAAATACCCTGGAGAGATCCAGGGACCAGCCAGAGGCTGTTGAGTGAGTAGGACTGGATTCGCGGCCAGGTTCTGCCTGTGACCCCCTCCACTCCCGATGCCTGCGATGTGGGAGCACAGCAGGGGGTACACGGAAAGGGGCCTATTGAACCCAACATAGCTGAGGTGGGGTCTGCCCTTCACACCAGAACTAAGAAACCTAAGCAGCGGCCTAGTCTCAGGGATTCGTGGATGCCAGAGTAGAAAGATGGAGAGCTCGTTCCCCAGAATGTGGGAGGGAGGACGGAGCCCAGAGCAAAGCCTGCGAGATGGTCAGGCCCGGGGAGGAGCGAGATCTTCACTGGAGGAGTGTGCGCGCGCGCACGTGTGTGTGTCCGTGTGTGTGACTGTGTGTGTGCTGTCAGTGTAATTATGTGTCTGTGAGTGTGACTCGTGAGTGTGGCTGTAAGTGTGACTGTGTGACTGACTACAGGTGTGTGTCTATGCATGCGTCTGTGTGCCTGGGGATCTGTGGCCATCCAGGGGTGTGACTGCATGAGACTGTGCGGGATCTCAGGGGTGTGCAAGTGAGTGTGCGCATCTGTGTGGGAAGGTTTGAGAGAGAGAGAGAGCATTACCCGGAGTTGGGCAGTGAGGTTAATTACATTTTCTGGTTGGCTGAGAGTTAATCAGCAGCGCCTCATTGTTCCAGCCCCTGTAGAACGTTTTCTTCCTCCAGTGTCTGCATCTGCTTTTGAAGAGGCATGATGACAGCCTGAAGGGTATACAAAGAGAGTGACCAGGGTTGGGGGCTCTGGAATCCATGCTGGTGGTGCTGAGAGAACTGGCGCTGGAGGCGGGGCGTCCCCCTGGAGAAGGGCTCCCTCACACAGGGACGGCTCCTGCCCAAACCTCTGCGGCCTCTCCAGGATCGCAGAGCACAGGCGAGTTCTGGGGGGCTGGTAGGCTGACCTGAGATGGGTGGGCCGGGGCCAGTTCTGTGGGAAAGCGCTTTCTAGAAGTTGGAGTTGTGGGGCCTCTGCTCAGGAGCTTACACAGCCCCAAGAGCCTGCCAGGCCAGGATACCTCCAGGACAGGGGCGGAACAGGCAGGTTCCTTCCAGTCCCAAGACCTGGAGCTGCAATCCCTGCTCGCAAAGCCAAGTCCTGGAGCTGAGTCAGGCTCCTCCAGTCCCCCACGACTCCTGCAACAGCACTGGGATTTCTTAGACCAACTTTTCAGAGGACTGGCTTAGTGCCTCCAATAAGCACCAGCGTGCGAAAGTGACGCCCTGGAGCTTCTCACACACTGAGGACCCTGTCAGCTCAGGTGAGAACCTGAGTTCATAAGGGGGACTTTCTGCTGGAGGGGGTGGTGGGGGAAGGGAAGGACTGCCACGCAGGGCACCACCACACGCAATGCAATGTCACAGCACAAACACCAGCGGTGAGGGGCACAAAGACCCCAGAGGAAGGAAAGAACGTGCTGAACTCCCCCCACCACCTTTGTGACCTCGGCAAATAGTTCAAGCTCTCAGAGCCTTCGTTTTGTCATTTTTCAAACTGAAATATTCGTAATTATCTCAGGATTTAGGAGAAGACCAAATGAGGTTTTGTATGTATGTGCTGGTACAAAGTGCTCAGTATATAGTAAGTGACCTCTATTGATTCCTTGCTGCTCCTGCGTGGGGCAGGAGGGTGAGGATGAGACCAGCAGGGTGGGCTGCGGTGGGCAAGGACGAAGCGGGCAAGATGGCCCAAGAGCCCGGGCCTCCGCCTTGCCTACCGCTGCTGGCCTCACTGAGAGTTCCCAGTCTCCCTTCGCCACAGGGCCTCTTTCCTGGTGCCCCAGTGAACTTAAAGTGCTCTTCTTGGAGTGGGAATGTCCACAGGCACATCCTGACGGTCTGTCCAAGCACATGCTCCTGTGCTGTGTGACCTTGGGCAGGCCCCTGCCCCTCTCTGTGCTCTGTCTGTCAAGAGAGCCGTTGGTCTGGTGGTATGTAAGCCCCACCATCCCTTCTCCCTAGGTACCAGCCCCCTGCTGCTGAAAGAATGGTCTCTCAGGAGACTCAGGAATAGGAATTGGTAACAAAATGCCACCAGATTCATTCATTCATTCATGTGACAAATATTTACTGAGCTCCTTTTATGTTCTGAGGCTGGAGAGGTATTAGTGAACCATACAAACATCACTGCCCTTATTGAATGTGATCAACGAATAACTAACATCATGAGTTAGAAGGTGGTGCGTGGAAAAAAATACAGCAGAGTAAATGCGGATGGGACTACCATTTAAAGTTGGGGGTCAGAGTGGACCTCACCAAGAAAGTAAGGTTTCGTAGAAAAAGTATGTGCCTCAGGTGCTCCCTCCTGTTAAGAATGGTCCCCAGTGTCTCTGGTCTGCTTCCTGGAGGAGAGCAACTATGTCCCATTTCATCTCTGCTTCCCCAGAAACCAGCTGGGCTTGACCCACATGGCTGATGGGTTGGCCTGTGTGGGTCTGGAACAGCAGCCTTTAACCTGGGGCTGGGGGTTCCTGTCACCCTTCTTCCCCTGAGAGGGAAGTTCTTCCTGGTACCACCTGCCCTCAAAGGGAGTATCAGCCGATCCAGCCCCAGGCCCTGCACGGACATACCCCAAGGCGACAGACCCTGCTGTGTTCATCTCCCAGCACTGCGTCCACACCAGGCCCAGAATTCCATCTGCTGCCAAATTCCAGGGCTGGAAATAATGAGGCAAATTGTCCCTCACCGCTGATTGACTTTCAAGTTGCTCTGCTAAACTGGGTGCAGTTGAAGTTTTAGCAAGTCTCCCGGGGACTCCAGGCAGCTTCAGTTTCAGCCTTGTAAAGAACTGTTAAGATCCAATCAAAATAAATAAAATCAGATCCAGGAAAGCGATGTGTTTGTGACTGCAGACGAAACACTCAGGATATTCATGCTGAAGCCCAGCACCCCGTTTTCTCGGGGATTCCTTACACCAGACTGGCATGGACCCGTGATCTCACCAGCATCTGCTCTGAGGCCGGCCTCCGGGAGCCTCCTGCCTGCCCCTGTGTGACCGGAGAGGAAAGTGCAGGCCTGGCCGGAGCACGGAGCACAGCTGTATGACTCGGAGGAGAGTCCCGCGCCATCGCTGCAGGGGAGAATCCCACCCTGCGGTTTGCAGGGCCTTACTGGCCAGCCATGTGCCTAGTTCTGGGGAAACACAGAGTCTAACCATGGAATCAGAAATTCCAAATCGCAAGATGCCAAAGCCATCAAATGCAAGTGATGGGCTTGTTGTCTGCCAAGGTCATAGGTGAAGTCAGAGGATGTTCAATCCCGGCTCTGAGAATCGGTAAGCTGGGTAATCTCTTCTGAAATGCTCTCAGCCCAGCCCCTGGCTCTTCTGGGCACACTGGTGAAGCAAACAAGGGCCAGGACAAGGCCAAAGAGAGAAGTGCTCTCCTGTCTCCCTGCTGAGCAGGCTGCTTCCTGCTCAGCCAGCTACCCAATCACTGATTCCATGTAATGCCCCCTCCGCTTGGCCTTAACGACATCCTGTGTTTGATGCTTTAGCTGGAGTTTTTGATCAAACCCTGGAAGAAAATTCAAAGGTATTTGAGAGAAAAACCCTAAGCAAAGCCAAGAACCACCTCCCCACTTGTATGGTTCAGCAAAATCAGCAGGGACGCCATGAAGGCTTTCCTGCAGTTAGACAAGCATCTGAGGAGCCCTGAGACATTATTGTGAACAGCGTCCTCCTGGGAGAGATGGAAAAGCAGTCCCCTGAGGAAGACACCAGTCAGGGTCACTCCGGGGCACCAGTCAGAGGTGGGTTTGGAAGCCAGGCCTCTGGTCCCTATTTCCACTCTCCAGCCACCTGACCCTTCCAAGAGCTGTATTCACCATTGACTGGTTGGCACCATGTTTCCATTGGCCAGGCTTCGCCCAGTCCAAACCAGGGGGTCAGATGGGGCCTCCCTCCGTCCCGCCGGTGCCAGGCCGTGCTTGCAGGCGGGCAGGCCTGGGGCAGAGCCCGTGCTTCCCAGGCTTGGCTTGCCCCCCACACTCGGAGCTCTGAAAGGCCTCCTTGTACAGCAGCCCTGCCTCCCGGCCGCAGCGCACAGCCCCGTTCTCTTACCTCATAAACGGCTAATTTGTTACATATTTTCTGACGCTGTAAATGGGAGAACAAAGGCCTTTTCTCTCTCATATTTTTGTTCAATTATGTTTGTGGGGGAACCTGATCCCCTTCAAAGGGGGGCTGAGGAGCTGAGGGGGAGCCTCCCAGGCTTGCTGACCTCCCAGGGCCAGTCTCTGGCTGCTCGGGCCTGGGCATGACCAAGAGGGAAGGTGTCAAGGGGCCCCCTTCATGTCCTGCGAGGGCACTGGGCCCTCATCTCCTGAGGAACAGGCGCCCGTCTCAGAAACAGGTTGGCTCTTCTAGCGGGAGATGAAGCTTCCAGGAGGCAGACGTCAGACAGAATAAGGAGGGTTCTTTCCGCAGTCCACATCTGTACCCCGCTGCGGCATGGGCCTGCCGGGCAGGGGACGAGCTCCCTGGCACTCCACCAACAGCCCCTCTCCCTGTAACTGTGGCATGTCCCCCAAGGAGATGTGGCAGGAACCTGGAGCCGAGTGGACTTTGAAAAGAAACACCTCCTCTGAGAACCCCTGGACTGCACCCTTTCGGAGGCCCCTCCTAATGCTGAGGTCCTGGCCCGCGTTTGAGCTTTTGCCCAGCTCTGGCCCCATATCTGGGTTTCCATCCACTTGTAAAAAAGCACGCTTACTGGTTCTGAATGTTGGCCCTCCTGGTCGCAGAAGTTCACAAAAGGAGACAAACGCAGACTGGAGCTGACGGGAGGCCCTCTTAGAGGAGGTGAGCTTCTAGGCGGGGCAGGATGGTGTGTGGGTGTGGACAAGTGGAGGCCAGCAAGGACCCCTGCCCCTGGTCTGGCAGGGCCCTGGTGCAAGCCCAGGCAGGGTGGTGGAATGCCAGCACGGGCCCGGCATGAGAAGGCTGCTGGCAGGCAAGAGGCTGGAGCCGTCCTCCTTCTGGCCACGATGGATCCTAGGAGCAGACTGTCCCTTCAACCAGCATTTTTGGACATCCTACTCTGTTCCCATTGGCTCATACTCAGCCTGCCCTCCCAGGTTAGACGTGCACAACAAGGAGGCTTTGGATAGCCCTGAGTATTTCCCATCTGCAGTGTAAGCAGATCTTTGCTCATCCAGAATGTATCTAACTTCTCTGTGTTCTTTTCCCAAGACCCAAAGCTCAGGTTTCAGTTCCACATTCTTTTGCCTTGGGTCTAAAAACATTTTTCCTTTCTGTGGTGGGGGGTAAGGAAAGGATAAGGGGGCAGAGGAGACCCGAGCGGCCCAAGTAGAATAGAGAGATGCCTCGTTCCTGCCTCAGTCTGCATCCTCCAGCTTGCTGTGTGGCCGTGGGGCACCTTCCTGCCCTCTCTGGGCCTCAGTGTACTCTAAGGACTCCCCCTTGTCCGATGTTCTGTTGGCAGAGTCCAAGTCTCCAACTCCCCCATCCTGCCGCCAGGAAGAGAAGTACCTCCTGTGACTTTGAACAAGCAAAAAGCTGGAGAAGTTGGCACTGCGTTTTAGTTTTGTCTGTGAGGTCAAGCTCTATGCAGCTGTCTCCTTTGATGTACTCGAGCAAGAGCATCCCTCCCCGGCTGTCAAGGCCACGAGTCCCATGCCAAGCCCACACAGCCTTCTTTCCTTCCTGCTGTTCTGGGCCTGCTCCTCCTCTGTCCAGCTGCTGCCAGAGTGGGGTTCAAGGCTTCCTGAAGTGGAAGAAAAGAGGGTGAGGGCCCAGCCCTGAAATTTGGGGCAGGGAGAGGGGACAGTATGTTCAAGAAGAGACTCAGGGCCCCCAGTTAGAGGGTTCTAGAATATCCAAGCCAGGAAAGATATGGAATTCTAGCCTGCCTTCACTTCCTCCATGCACCCCTAAACCCCCCTGGCCCAAGTGGGGCCTCCTTGCCTCTCCTGGCCTGGAGAGGGGACTAACGCTGCCTCCTGCCTGCCGCCTCTGCCTCTCTAACCCATTCTCCGCACAGCAGCCAGAAGGCAGTTTCTAAACCAGAAAGCCTGACTTGATCAATTCCTGCTCCGCAACTTCAGTGACTCCCCATGGTCCCTCAGATAAAGTCTAAACTCTGGATCCTACCTCTGTTCACTGCTCCAGCCCCATCTCATGCCCTCCACCCACCACACACTGCCCTCCAGCTAATGGGAATCATCGCATTGCCCAGAACTTGCCAGCTTCTCCCAGCCTTTGCATGGGCATTGACACTTGCTGGAATTCCTTTTCTTGCTCTTCTGCATGAGAAGTGCATGCTCCTTCCAGTGTCCCTGGGGAATCACCTCCTCCAGGAATCCTGTATGTGGTCCCCTCCCCCCCCCCCCAGCAGCAGCAGGAATCTGTCCTTCTGCTGAATCCATCCCTGAGCCCAGCTTTCATGAGTGACAAGTGATGTGAGTGACATTAGCATCTTGTGGCAAATCTTCCTTAGGTACTTCCTGCCTTGCTCCTCTCCACTCCTGACCTTCAACTCGTTGAGGATAGAAATGGTGCTGATTTGGTGGCGTGGCCCCAGCACACAGTGCAGGGTCTGGAACTAATCCATGTTGAACACTGAGGAGTGAATGAGAATCCAATCCACACACACTGGCTCCTAGAGCCACCCCACTCCTGCTTAGTGAGTAATGCTTCGCAGGGTTTTTAGAATGCTAACTAACTGAACAGGGCAGACAAATATTATTCTCCCCACTTGGCAGATGGGTAAACCGAGACCTAGAAGGGCCTGTTCCGTGTTCTTATAGCAACATATCACCAAAAGATCCAGAACAGGAACTCCACCCAGCCTGCCTGCAGCAGGACCCAGATTTGAACCTGGGTGAGAGCCCTGCCCTTTCTGTCTCCACGCACCACACATCTCTGAAGCATTGGTAGCCTGTGGCTTAGCAGACAATCGATTTCACTCACCAGCATGGAGTGCTCGGGCTCGCAGAGCCAGCCGCTCACTTCCCCCGCCAGGCCACCTGGAGGCGCGTGCTCCAGTCCCGTCTTCACTGGCTGCCGCCCAGGAGGACCAAGGCCGAGCGGAGGTCCCCACACTGCTGCAGGGCCTGTGAGACTCCCCCTCCACCCTGCAAATTGGTAATTGCCGTGTGGTCAGACCAGAAGGAATTAGACAAGCCCACTAGGAATTCCATACTGATTTTGCAAATGAAAATGGAGACTTGTCTTTTGAAGTCTAGGCAGCTGTGTCAGCAGGCAGGTCTGAGACAGCAGGAAAAATAAAACTACATGCCTTCGACCAATGAATGCAGCCGCTTAATAGTAAGAATGAGGATGATGATGGTAACCAGGGCCACTGACGACCAATCGCCTACCTTGTGAACATCACCCCCCTGTAGGTCCCTCAGCCTGCTCCTCTCGGGTCCCCATCTATTTCAGCCTTTCCAGGTGACTAGCCCACTGTCTAGCAATCAGACAGAGAAGGGCCAAATACGCCTGCTGGGTAGAGAGCAGAGCCCGTGGCCTGACATCCAAGGCCCTTCACCACAGGCTCCGTTCCTGGCCTGCCTCCTGACAGCCCTTTAAACACGCCACCCACTTCCATGCCCCTCTACCTTGAACACACATCCCTCTCCACCCCGCTCATCCTGCATAGCCCCGCTTACAGCCTGATTTCATCACATCTCAGCTTGTGTCCGAAACCCCCTCTGAGGCCCCCAAAACCCCCAAGTTTTTCCTTTTATCAATAACTTACCACTTAGTTCCATACTCACCTGTTTCTCTGCCTACCTCCTCCATCTTAAAGTCCCACAAAGCTTTATCACTGAGAATAGGTTGGCCTAGATGATTCCCTGGAACATTCTAAACATTTTGACCTTTTTTCCTCCATGCCCAGTGTATATTCAATTTAGAAATAAGAAATGGTTACTGGGGCTCAAAAACAATTCATATCAGGGTCAGATAGTTGGCGCCAGGGGCAGGGAGAGCTCAGCGCATTGAGCCCGGACAGCGCTAATGCCCTGGGCCACAGAGCCCCAGCAATGGGAGAGCACAGATGGTGCTTCTTCCGCGAGCTTTGTCTGCCCTGTCTGTAAAAGGGGGTCAGGAATGTTGGCCTCACCGTGCCGTTACAAAGAATAAAATAAGCTTCCATATGCAAAGTGCCTAGATCTATAGACTATTTTAGTCGTGAGACGGTGAGTTGTCACTGTCCAATGTGGGACTCCTAAAACGTGACATCTGGAGCTGAGAGGTTGTCTCGCACCCTCATGTTTCTGAGGCAGATCTTGCGACCTGGAGAGTGGATGTCACAATTGGACTCTGTCAGAGACCGCAGCACCGGAGTCTGGGTCTCCAGCCTCCCTCAGGCTTATCTGCACCTAAGAACGAAAACCAAGGGGTTCCTTTGCCCTCCAGCAAGGCAGACTCCACACAAACTCCTTTCCTGGAGACCCCAGCCTCTGGGCCTGCCCCTCCCACCAAGACCCAGCCCAGCCATCAGCCACCCTTTCCTACTGAATGCTAATCTCCTCATGTGGGTGGCTCTGGATTTATGAGCATTTCCTGGCATGACTTGAAGGACAGAAGAGGAAAGCTGGGATCTTTAAGGGTGGTCTTTGGGTGGAGAAACTAGGCATTCAGAGAAAAGAAGGAAAGAAAGCTAGGGTGAGTCAGCCTCCAGTGCCCGCCCAGGAAAGCACAGAGGGCTCAGCCAGCCCACACTGTGGGGCAGATGGAGGATGTGGCCACACTGCCGGGTCCGGAGGGTAGGCGTCCAAGGAGCAGGGAACATCTGTGCTAGAGGCCAAGTCAGTGGTTCTTTGGGTTGTGGCTGAAGGTTTGGAATAGGGTGTGGTGAGGGGAAGGGAGGAGCGTGCTCTGTTCCTCCCCCTTTAGGAGGAAGACAGAGCTGCCTTCATCCTCAGTCTGCTCTCCTTGCTTCACTCTAGCCTCCCTGGTTTCCACATCAACACAGCAGTCCTCTGCTCACACTCTCCCGGACTCCCCATCACCTGGGGTGGAGCCAAAGGCCTTCCAGCCCACCAGCCCCCGCAGATGTGCCCCCATGGCCCACCCTGCCTGTCCACCCTGCGTCTCTGACTGTCCCGGAAATTCCCCTTTGCCTTTCCAGGTAGACCCTGTGTTCTCCCTTCTTCAAGCTCTGAACTGATGTGACATCATCTGGGCTCCCTTATCCTGATTCCAATGGGAAGCACTGGCAGGAGTGGAAGGAAGTTAGGACGTATCATGCCCCTACTGCCCCCCTCCTCCCTGCAGGCTGCCGTGGTCCAGGCCAGGGAGCAGTAGCTATGCTGCCTTTTGGAGGCTGTGGCTCTGGTCAGGTCCAGGTCCTTGACCACCCACCCCTTTCCCTTTAAGGCTTAGTGGCAGAAAAGCTTCCTGCTGCTGCTACTCCTCGCGCTTCACTATCTCCTGTCCGCACCTCTTGTGAATATTCCCATCATTCAACACACTTCAATTACCCTTTCAGCTAGAGTTACCTCGTTGAAACTCACTTCACTGACAGTGCACCATCTGTTTTCTGTTGGGTTCCTGCCTGAGGCAGACCTCATCTACCAGTCCCCCTCACTCACTTCTATCCAGTCCCTGGGCCTCCTTCCTGCTCCTCATGCCCATCAGGCCTGCTCTGCCTCAGGGCCTTTGCACTTGCTATTCCCTCTGCCCACAACACTCTTCTCTCAGATATCCACATGACTACCTTCCTCATCTCTATGGGGTCTCTTCTCAAATGTCACTTCTCACTGTGCCTTTCCTGGGCATTGTATCTAAAATGTCAAGCCCTAACATACACCCACACACCCACTTCCTAAACGCCTTGCCCTATTTCCTCCTTAGCGATGGCTATTCTCTAACAAAGATGTTTTACTAGGTTGTTTTAGTTTATTGCCACTTTCCTGCAACTGAAGTGAAAGTTCCATTAGGGCAGGGATCTTTATTTGTTGTGCTTACTGCTGTACCTCCAGGGCCTGGAACAATATCTCATATCTAAATGCTCAATAAACATTTGTTCAATTGGTGTGTGAATTGATCCTTTCCAAGGGTAGGTGAAACGAGGAAGAAAAGTGGCTTGCCCAGGGCATCCTAGTGGAGATTCAGGTGGTGATGAGATCCTAGTCCTGCCTCCCAGCTCAGAGCCAATCCGAGCACCAGGAAACCTGTGTTTACTTGGATGCCCGACATCTAGTAGCCCAGTGTCTGGAGACAGGATTCTGTGCCACAGACACAGGGGACTCAGGATACTGAGAAGCCAGTAGGGAAGTTGTCGGCACTGCTTCAGTGCTGCCGATGGGGCAAGGAGAATAAATAAATAAAACTCACCCAGAGCCTGGTGGGCTCTAACCTTTGAGGAAATGCCCCCCAAGCTGGGGAAGGCTTCCTGCCATGTAGAGCTGCCCTCTTCTCGGACCCAGGGTGCTGACAGACTGATGTGACCCAGGGTCCAGCGTACTCAGCTCTCCCAGCTTTGTGCCCTGGGGGCACAGGGTCCCAGCAGGGAGCAGTTGACGGTGGGATCTAGGAAGGGTTGTACATTCAGCTTTTCATTCATTCATTCATTTGTTCTTTCATTGATTCATTCTACAAGCATTTATGAAGCCTTTACTATGTAGGTCAGGTACTGTGCTCTCTGCTGGAGAAACAGCACAAGGACAAATGATTTGCCTGCCCTTCCTGTGTCAGCTGTGAGCAGGAAGGATGAGCATTAACAGTAGGAAGTGGGGGAATGCAAAGGTCCAGGAAATGTCAGGTGCTTTGGGGGCATTAAGCAGGGGACCTGCCCAGCCCATGGCCCAGGGACATTCTCCTGAGGATGGAGCTTCTGCAGCCAGGTGAAATGGGGGTGTAAGCCCATGGGTGTAAGAAGGGTTCTGGGTAGAGAGGGAGCGAGAGGAAGGTCCTGAGGCTGGGAAGGAGAGCTCCACACAAATGTTGGTCTGAACAAGGTTCCGTCAGGCCAGGGCAAAGAGTGAAAACGGTTCAGGGAGCCTGTGTTTCACGTGGGGTTACCTTGGCATAGGTGACCTTTCTCCTCTCTTCGTATTTGTCAGCTCTGACCAGGCCCCAGGGCTAGGGTTCTAGCTCCCCTTCTCCTTCCCAGCTGACTCCTCAGAATTTGGGCTTTGCACACTGGCCCCTACTTTCTTGTTTATGTCTGTCCTTCCTCCCAATGGTTGGGTGGAGGTGGCCTGGCTGGTTGCACCTGGGGGGATCAGAAGCACTCGGGGCCTGTCCGTTGGACCTGTGTTTGAATCCCTGCTCCAGTTCTTCAGTGTGAGACCTTGTGCAAGTGACTTGACGATCTCAGGGCTTCAGTTCCCTTAATCATCATTAGGAATAATGGTCCCTTTTCCAGAAGGATTATGGGGTGGGATGGTTTCTCAACATCCTTACAATGGTTTGTGGAACCTGGCATGCTAATCTAATAAAGTTAACATCACAAGTCCACCCCTTGTCAACTTGACACCCATATATATCTCCTTAAACCGTACTTAATCTTGATATAAAGATAATAGCAAGGTCATAATTCCATCTAACATGATATAATGATCCTGCAAATGACTGAGATGCACTAATGCCTTCCCCAGAACATCCTTGTGTGACATTTACTCTTTTCCTTGATATCCCATTAACTTAAATATATAATATAAAGTTAACAATACTTAAATACTATGATATAAAGTCAATATAGCTTATGTTACATGATGGGGGAGAAGAATAGAAAAAGAATAGAGCAAAAATTGTACATACATACAGGTATGTTCTTAACAAAATAAGGAGGAAATTGTCCTGACAAGAGTCCTTGCATCTGTAACTGGTCACGTGGTCAGAGCTGGTTATTTATAACCACCTTCTTCCATTACCACTGGAATATTCCCTTTGCCTGCTGTAAGTACCTCCTCTGGTTGTGTTTCCTAACCTGGCAGGGTGACCCAAACCTTCAGCCCTACAGGTTCTGGGCCATTCGTCGTCTTGCCTGGATCGGGTTGTAGTTTTTCACCGATGTTGGTTAAGCACAGTGTAGTAATACCCAGAAATGCCCTAAGGGAACTGCTGCACCCCGCACTTACTCTTCCTTACCTGCACTGCAGAGTGCGGTCCCGTTCCCCATGGTGGTGGGGACTGGTTGCCCAGCCAGCACAGTAGCTCCCGTCTCTGCCTGTTAATGCAGAGGCATGAGGAACCTGAGGAGGCCTGGGGCAGACTCAACTTCCAGTTCAGTGGAATCATTGTTGGGTCTCTAACATTTGAAATATTAATGTTTTGCTAATCATTTTATTTATTCTCTATCTCCTTCCCCCAGTAGGTAAGCTCTGTGAGAGCAGGATTTGGGTCTTTTTTTGTCCCTGACTAAATCCCCAGCATCTAGAACAGGGTCTGGCACATGGCAGGTGCTCAGTAAGCATCGTGGAGTGGGTGGGAGCCTCTGCTGTGATTTCCCTGCAAGAAAAGCTCAGCACCCCAGCCTGCAAGCCCAGGCTGTCCAAAGGAGCCCTGGGTCCCAAATTCTTCCTGACAAAGGGGGCCCTGCTTCCTTCCCCTCATAATGACGTTGCTGAGCTGTCAAATGAATACAAGGCCTCAGTGTTCACCATTCCAGCCCATTTAGGACTGTTTACTAGACTAATCTGGAACAATAAACCCATCCGCACCCTCCTGGCGCCTGCCTCACTCCATTCTAGGCCCGTGTTTGAAGATGTGTTTAAATTCCGGGCCTACATTCAGCAGACGCCCCAGGCCAGCTCCTGGCCAACGAGCACTAGGGAGGGGGCCCCCCAGGATGTTCAGGGGCTCTTGGTGGCAGGGCCTTCGCACACAGACATCCAGGGGCAGCTAGGCAGCTCTAGCCTTCACCTGGTGTTTGTTATTCCATGTCAAAGCCTTATCATAAACATTATCCTAGAGTGGGCCACCGAGGCTACAGACAAGGAGGGTATGTTATTCTAAAGTGTCCGGGAGCAGAAGGCATCAAGGCCGAGGAGTCTGAGCAGTGCAGGCTTGGGGATTCAGGGTGAATGGGAGGGAGACAGCAGTCAGGGCTAGGCGCCTCCTAACCACCCTTTACTGTCATGGCCAGTTGGCAAGTCTGCCTCTAAAATGAGCTCCATGTGTATGGAAACCAAGCCCAGTTAATCCACCAATCCCAGATCCCTGCAGAGTATCAACAGAAGGTAAATGTTTGTCAAACAAAGGAACAAATGAGTGTAGCTTCTCTATGTCTATTAGAAGTACCAAGAAGGCTCATGACGGAGCACATTTTACTTTGAAGTTCTGGTTGTGGGACCTGTTCTGGAGCCAGAGAGACATGATTTCAAATTCTAGCTCTGTCCTTTACAAGCTGTGTGGTCTTCGACCTGTCCTTCCCCTCTGCTTCTTTGGTTTCCTATCTATAATAGGGGCACTATCCCTGCTGGCTGTCTCCCAGGAAAGGCAAGGGGAAGCTCTGGTGATGTTAAACCAAGGGGACACTTCCATGGCTGGACTGCCCACGTTCAAGTGCACATCCCACCCTCTTCTAGTTTTGTCACCTTCGATGAGTTAATGTCTCTTTGTTGTTTCTTTGTTTTTTAAAAATCTACTAAATGAAGCTAATATTGGCCCTACCTCAGAGTTTTGTAAAGATTAACTAAATTAGTATGAGTTTAAAGGGTTCCTGACACATAGTAAGTGCTCAGTAAACATAGTGATCCTAGGAACGACTCGGTGAGGACTATTTCCTAAATTGCAAAAGATGGGTACAAGGTGGCAGGTGTGGGGACAAAGGCCCATGGTTCAGGGCCAGCCTCCTTTTTTCTGAAGCCTTTCCTGAATATCTGCAGTTCAACAATGAACAGAAGCAGGTTTCCTGCCCCTGCCAAGCTCTTGGTCTAGACAGGCAGAGCTCAAGGAATTATCTGCAATGGACACTTCACTGGGATAAATGCCAAGACCAAGGGAAGCACCGGGGTCTGTGGGAAGCACCACACCCCAGCCAGGAGTACAGGGAGTCCCGGATGACAGGCTTGGGTTTCAGTCCCAGCCCACCACACTCTGTTGTACCACACTGGGGAGGTCTCTTCAATCATCTGGCCTCAGTTTTCTATCTGTAACAAGCTAATAATAAATACTCCCTGACCATTTATGACTATTTCACAAGGCTCCATAAAGAAAGTGGGCGTGACCACGTGTGTGGGATGAATGTGGACTATGCCAGGGGACAGCCGGAAATCCAGCCCCAGAGGTCCAGGGCCCTGCAACGCATCCTGGGCGGGGTGTCAGGAGACTTGGGTGTGAGCCTGCTCTACCCCCAGCTCACAGTGTGTCTTTGGATGAGCCCATTTGGGGCCCCTATCTCCTCTTCTCTTCTGTGTGTTGAGGGTACAACATGAGATCAGGGTTTTCAAACTGGACTCCAGGGTAGCCATGGTTTCCATGAAGAAGTTTTGGGAGTCCCTGCTATAGGGGACCTTAAACTAGCAGGACTTCAGGCTCCAGCCTGACTCCCTTATGTCAATAAGAAAAGTTTCCATTTTTATCTGTTCCACATTTTGAATTCCAAATAATTCCTCTGGAAAACAATAACAACAAAGAAAGTATTCCATGGCTAAAAAAGGTTTGAAAAACCACTGGACCTGATGACCTCCAGGGGACCTTCCAGCTCCAATCAAGGAAAGTTGAGGTCTAGCTATTTTCTTCCACGTGTCATTTAGCAAGCATTTCTCCAGCACTTTCTACGTGCCAGAATTGTTCTTAGCACCTTACAGACTGTCACGTGCTTAATTCACTAGAATACCTCCCAGCTCCATGAGGGCCGCTTGACTGAGGAAATGACTATGTGTGGCTAAGAAGGTCCAAGGGAACCATTTCTCCTCCAGGCGTGTCTTCTGGGTGCCTGGGCAGATGACCTCATCTCAGGCCAGGTGGTGCTTGGCCAGCCCTACTCTGAGAAGCACGGGGCAGGTGTGTGCTGTGGCAGGGTGTGGTCCCAGGAGGTCTGTGTGTCTCAGCCCCCAGAAGAGGGAAGCAGAGCGTTCCAGCTTGACACGGATGCTTTCATTCAAGGCATGTGCCATGTGGGAGGAAGTGCCTGTTGCCTTAGCAATGTCCTCAGCAACAGGTCCACTGCCTCCTGTGATCCATCCACAGCCACCATGCTGCCATCAACACCCTGCACCAGGTGGCTGCAGATTGGATTTCGGGGTAGTGGCCAGAGCCTGGAGAAGGTCCAGAGGTGGGGTGGTGGGATCTGACCTCATCTCCAGCCAGCTCATTAGGGGGAGCAGCCTGGGCTGCTGCATCCAAGCTCAGTCCGGCTCTCCTGACCGTGAGGAGCGAAAGTGGGAGATGGGTGGAGGTGATCTAACAAACACTGCTCGGCCCCCTTGCCCATGACAGTATTTTTGGCCAGATTTTGTGGCCCTATCGTGTGAGCTTTTCTGTTCATATTATGTATTCTGGAACCACGTAGCCAATGCCACTTGGTGGGAACTTCCGCTATGTGGTGGTGTGACTGCCCCAAATGCGGCAGAGTACCAAAATTCTAGAGGCTGGTCTGAGGGATTACCATGCAGCTTTGAACTACGAAGTGACCACACCAGGTGTCAAAGTGCTAAGGAAAGAATGGAGTAACGTGCTCTGTGCCGTCTTTACCAGGAGCCATGCTGATTATTGCAAATACAAAATCAGTAAAGGGCACTTCCTGCTTTCAAGAAGCTTGTAGCCAAGTGGGAGAGACAAGTAGCTAACAGCGGTTACAATCTAATGTTCGCACCACAGTGGAGGGAAACATGGAGGGAAGTGTCACCAGAGTTGTGCTGTGTGGTGACAGCGGTGAGCGTTTGCTCAGCCGTCTGGGCCTAGTTGCAACTGGGCTCTGCTGGACTTGTTTGCATGTCTGGAAGCTGGCTGGCTGGGGGCTGGACTGGGGCGGCCTTGGTGGCACAACTGATGCAATGTGTCTCTGCACATGACTCATCCCCTAGCAGGCTGGCCTGGGCTGCTCAGGGCAGTGGTGGAGGTACAGGAAGCACCAGCACATTTGAAATTCGAGCTTTTCAGGCCACAATGTGAAGTGGTTACTGACATCCCATTGGCTATAAAGCAAGTCTAGAATCAGAATGGGAGGGAGGTACCAAGTTCCTTGGCCAAGGACATGAATACAGGGAGACTCTGGGAGTCCCACAGAGGGGCCAGAGAAGTTCCGTGGAAGAGACATCCGTGCTGAGCCTGTGCAGCCAAGTCTGAATTTGCAAGTGGAGAATGGAGGTTGGGTGCACAGGGGATAACATGTACGAGGCACAGAGATTGCTGAGTAGCTGAGCATTTGGGGACATAAGGGCTAGGTAGGAAATGAGGTCATTTCCCACAGCAGGGTCTGGGTCACTGCCTCAAAGTCTCTCTTGAAGAGCTAGGCCTTTGTCCTGAGGACAGGAGGCACCCATGAAAGTTTTGAGCAAAAAAGGAGAGAAGGAGACCATCAGACTTATGCTTTTAAAAGATGACTGTGGCAGAAGAATATGGGATGGGAAGCCTGTAGGGAAGGAATGGGAGGGGCTAATGCCGTCGACCCCATGAGAGAGGCTTGGGCCTGCATTGGTGTGGATCAGAAGGCTGGGAGGCTGCCACCCAAGACAATGTGCAGTCAGAATAAGCAGGGCCTGAGGACTGCTGGGGCAGGTGGCCGGAGACCACCTCCTGACATTTTGCAAAGAAATTGTAACAACTTTTTCCCTCTACCTGTGCTAGATAACTCAGAAAATGTCAGGATCCTCCTTGTTGTTGGCCAAGGGGGTCTGGGATAGAGTCACTGTGTGAATTTGAACAAGTCCCTTCCCATCATGGGCCTCCATGTTTCTTCTAAAATGGGACACGTTAAATCCTCTCTCAGAGCCCTCGTACCTTGGGCAGGCCATGTTCCATTAGGCCCATGATCCTCAAACACCAGAAGCAATCGGGCTGTAGAGAAGTTCCCAAGGAACCAGTTAAAATACACATCCTGAGCCTTTGCCTAGAGTGAGGACAGCTTCTGGAGCAGGTAGCACCTGTGTTGGGCCTTGACATCTAAGCTTGTTTTGGTCATTTGTTTGTTTGCTTCGTCTGGGGGGTGTTCTTGATTACAGAATGACTCTGTGCTTATTGTAGACCTTTCCTAAACACAGAAAAAGAAAGTAGCCCAAAGGAAAACATACTCTGTCATTCCAAAACCCAGACACAACTAGGGTTCTCATTTTGTCACATCATTAGATGAGATGTTAATACTCAGCGCAGGCGTGGGGACCTGTGGGGGCAGAGGGCTGGAGATGAGAACAGGCTGCACGTGTTCACAGGCCAGTGAGTAAGGAGCTGGAAGCGTGGAAACACTCAGACTGCGCCAGCTGATGCCGGCCCCACACACCTTCTCTGTTTCAGAGCCTGTTGCCCCAAAGTCCAGAGGGAGGAACGCCAGTCCTGGAGGTGTTAGGGAGCTCAGCCAGGTCCCAGAGCACAGCCCTTATTTCTCTTTCTCTCCTCTGCCCAGGTGCTGTTTGCCCTGAACCAGACGCTACTGCAGCATGAGAGCGTGCGGGCTGGGAGCCTGCAGGCGCCCTACACCACGGAGGACCTCATCAAGCACTACAACTGCGGAGATCTCAACGCTGTCATCTTCAACCATGACACATCACAGGTGAGACTCTCCTCCTCCAGCTCAGACAGCCTCTGGGTCTCTAGTTCCCAAGGCCAGGTTCGCTTGGCACACAGTAGGCATTTAATAAGTGCCTCAGGCAACCTTTTCTCCAGGCATGGTAAGCAGGAGCTATTGGGATCCCCATTTTGCAGATGGGGGAACAGGCTCAGAGAGGGGAAGAGACTTGCCCAAGTCTTCACCACTCATTAGTCATTGGGTTATTAAATTATCAAGAGCCGTACTTGAACCTGATATGTGTAGACCCTAGAAGCTTAGCCTGGAAGAACAGGGAGTCGTCTGGGAGGCTCAGTTCAGCATCTGGAGAAATTAAAGCCCAGGGAAGGGAAAGCCCACAGAGCTGGGGCTGGAGTCTGGCCCAGGGCGTTCTGCCTTGATTCGAGGCCTAGGGGAAAACATGCCCGCAGGCTGGGCAGACAGTGGGTGGGATTCCAAGAAGCTGAACATGGTTCCACCAGGCCTTCCCATTGCCCTTGTGATAAACTCCAAGACACTTTGTCCAGCGTCCGAGGCCCTCTGTGTCCTGCTCTCTGCTGACCTTGTCAGAGCCCAGGTGCCCTACCGCACAGAGCTTGTCCTGCTGACCTGTGCCACAGGCAGCCTTCCCCAATGCAGTTCGCCCTTTCAGACCTCTCTGCCTGTGTTCAGCCCCTCCCTCCTGGTCGAACGTCACCTCCTCTGAGAAATCCTCCTCGACCCTCTGCAAGGAGTTAGGTATTCCCCCAGGCAACTCTAGGCCCCCCGCTGTGCTTTCTGTGTCCTGGTGGTTGAATCTTCATTCATTTGAGAAGCAGTTGAATTAGTCAGAACAGGCTACTTCCCTGCTCAGGACACTGCAGTGGCTCTGCATTCTTCTTAGGGGAAAAGCTAGAGTCTCCACAATGGCCTGTGTGGCCCCCTAGTCCTCCCCCCCAGCCCTATGTCCTCTTCCCTCCTTTCACACCCAGCGCTCCAGCTGCACGGGCCTCCCTGCTGCTCCATGGGCCCACCTGGCATGCTTCCCCTTGGCACTGGCTGTTCCCTTGGCCAGGAATACCCTCCCCCAGGTGTCACTATGGCTCAGCCCCACTCAGCCATAAAGACTTAATTCAAATAGCATCATCTCAGTGAGGCAGGCCCCAACTAGCCGACCGAGAACTGCTGCCTGAGCCTCATGCCCATGCTCTCATCCTCTTTCTTATACTCTGCTCTTCCTCTGTGGAATTTACCATTTTCCCATATACTTATATATCTGATTCACTAATTAGTGATTATTTATTGTGCGTTCTTCCCCACTCGAGCAGAAGCTTCCTGAGGGCAGCTTGGGTCTGTTTTATTCATCAATATATCCCAACTGGTTAAAGCGGCACTTGGCACAGAATAGGACAGGCTCCGTGTTGTGAAAAGGGATATGGGGAAGCCCAAGAGAGCTGCCCTGCTGGGGCTGTTAGGCTCAGAAGAGAGATGGGGAGACTTGACCAGCAACACCAAAATGTGATCCTTGCTATGAGGGAGAGTAGAGGATGAGTTGGAGCCTGTGGCAGGAGCAGGAATTCAGATAGGCTTGGGGGTAGCGGTGGGGGCTGGGTAAAGAAGGAAAGATTCCTGCAAGATAGGAGGTCAGAGAAGAACCTGCATGGGCCACAGAAAGGAGGAAGAAGAATGTTCCAGCAGAGGAAGCTGCATGTGAACAAGCTAGAGGTGAGAGAGAGCCGGAGGAGGGTGAGTTTGGGTTGGAGGCCCAGCCAGGCCCAGCCGTGTCCTTCTGTCCATGCGCCACCCCAGTGGACCAGAGCTTCCTGAGGGCAAGGTTGTGGTGCTCACCTTGGTCCTGGTGTCAGCACAGGGCCTGGCACAGAGCGGGCATCAGTGAGCGACTTGCGTGAACAAGTAAGGGACATGTGGTGCATGGTTCCATGTAGAGAGTGAAAGAGGAAGGATCCAGAGACATGGCCAGAGGCAGGAGGCTCCGGGCTCTGAAAGCTCTGACTCTCGGTGGTAGAGGAAGGAGGGAGGAGAGAAGAACTCAGACACCATGAGGTCCATTGGTGTTTCACTAGCCTTGTGCTTTGTGACAGAGCCCTGCCCTGTGTCATGTGTTCGGGAGAGGCTGTCAGTCCTGAGAAGACAGAGACTTGTGTTGCAGAGGGGACCTGGTCACCATTCAAGATGTGCTGGCTATGGTGTGGCTGGCCTAGGGGGCAGAGTGTACAGGACAGGGCCCTGCCAGGCATGGCTGACGCTACGCTGAGGGAGGGAGCACGGGGGTGACCTCAGGGGATGGCAAGCTCAGATTGTCTTTGAACTTGGGTCCAGAACCACTGATTTATCTCTGGTAGGTGAACTGCTTAAGTAAGATCAGTGTTGGAAAGTGCATAGCACAGTGCATGGCACAAAAGAAGTCTTAACTAAATGTCAGTTTTATACAACCCGCCCGGGGGCTGGAGCTGGCTTCACCACCTTTCCCTTGTGAGGGCTGAGGCTACAGTAAAGCATGGCTTTGCGTGGGGGCAGAGATGGAGATGACAAAGCAATGGGCCTCAGAACCATCAGAGAGCCGTGAAGGCAGCATTCTGCTCCCCTTCCCTTTGTCAAGGGCCCTCCCCCCTCTGCTTCCTGACCAAGAGTGTGCATTTGTGGACAGATGAATCTTCAGTCCTTCCTTAGGGACTAAAAAACATTTAACAAGGACAGGAACCAGAGCATTCAATGTTAAAGCTGCGCAGGAGTTGGGCTAGACACAGGGGTTCCTGGGCTGCCCAGTGGCCGGCTGACATTCTCTGCCTGTTTCATGCTGACAGGCCTTCGCTCTATGCCAAGGACGGGGCCTGGGTTTGGGCCCCGATGGAGATGGGAGCAAACTAATGGTCATTAGATTTGTCGGCAGCCTTAACTTTTCTGTGACCAGTTTAAGTGCAGGATGCAGGATAAGATTTTAAAGAAGACACATCAGGTCCCCAGGGCCCTAGAAGGGTGGGTCTGAGATGGGATGATGAGAAAACGGGCTGGGCAGGGCTGGAGTGAGGCCATGGGGTATGACATCAGTGCAGGCTCCCCTCACCCACAACCAGGACTGGTGCAGGTCTTCCTACGTCACTGACGCCAGTGGCCTCATCTCATCACTTTTCTTTGCCCCATTCACCCAATAGACTCCTTCTGAGAACTTCCACTGGTCCAAACCTATATCAAACTAGAGGGCCATGGAGCACCCTCAGACTGGATCTGCCACTCCATGGATGGAGAGTACACATGAGAACATTGTAGGATCTGTGCTTTGATAGGGTACTGAGGTATTGGGCAGCCAGGGGAGGCATGTAAAAGGGTGAACATGTGTCTTGATTTGTCCAGGACATTCCAGGTTCATGGTTAATGAAGGCTGCCCCAGGCCTGTTAATTATCCTGACTCTTAATTATATACAAGCTTTCACTCTCAGAAGTGTCTGAGTATGGACAATAAATGTATCACCTCCATATTACCAATTTCTAAGCTGAGTCTCAGAGAGGCCAAGTCACTTGCTAGTTATAGAGACCACTGAGCTGGGTAATAATGAGAGTCCAGCCCAAGTTGTTCCAGCTGTCCGACATCAGGACCCATATTCACATCACTGCAACTCTACTGCCTCTCAGCTCATTCATTCATCTGTTCATCCACTGACTGAACCAATATTTATTTGTTGGTACAACATCATCTCACATTCTTTCCCATGTTCAAGAAATGAAGGGAAGCCGGTGAGGGCCATGTTTCCAGAAATAACCCTTCTGAGTCCAAGCTTTCTGTGTTCCACCTCCACTCAGAAGCCTGCAGAGTTGCCTGTCTTATAACTGCATCAAATCTAAGTGTGGCCGGTGCTCTCAGGGCTACTGATCATCCCTTCCATGGTTGGGAAGAGAATAAGAACTCCATTTCTTCATTTACCCACTTGCCAAAAAGCCCTGGACACCAATTCTGTGCTGGCTCTATCAGGCACAGCATGGCTGCTGCCTACACCTATACAGGCTGGGCACTGCACAGATTTAGGAGACCCAGTCCTATCATTGTCCTGTTCAGCCTAGAACAACAAGTCAGTCCTTTCTAAAGAAGAAGCCCATCCCTTCTCACTCTGGAGAATGCACTGGTCCTTGGCCAGCAGATATCAGAGACAGATGTCCCAGCCTCCTCCAAATCCCTTGAGGGTCAGCCTCCTTTGACACCTTCTTTTCCCTCAGAAAGAGTGTTGACAACTCATCAGTGGCTCTAGAAGTCATGTGGCCCAGCCAGTCTTCTGGGGACTGAAACATGCAGGAAATTAGTCTCATCATGGCAGACTCTCCATCTAGCTCCTCCATCAGTCCGCTAGGCCTTGTGTCCTGTGCTTTATGCCTGCGCTGGTGAAGATGAAGAATTGGAAGAAGGGACACCAGGAGGAAAATATTCTATGAGCAAGATCTTGGAGGTTCGAACAACACTGACAGGTGTGGGGAAAGAGAAGCTATGGCCCATGGTTTCCTCTGAGACCACATGAACATTTTGCAGGACACCAGGACACACTACCCAGGTTGAAAAGACCATATGCTGGGAAAGGAAGAACACAGGAGGAGGCAATGTGGTGAGGAAGGACAGCACAACTTTATGTTTGAAGTTCCAGAAACCTTTATTGGACACCTGTTCTGTTTCATGCTTTGATAATGGCTGAGTCCCTGAACTCAAATTGCTCTCTGCCTAGTTCAAGAGCATGTCTGTGATGCTGACCCCAGGTCACCTGAGTGTGAGCAGTGGGAACTGGGAAATCTGCATAGTTCCAGGCCAGGTTGCTGAACAAACCTTCATTATGGGATGAAGGGATGGAGTTCCCTTCATCCCATAATGGAGTTGAAGTTCATAAGAAGGATGGAGAAGGAGTTTGGATTATGTCCTGGGAAATGGTGGAGCTGGGCATAGAGAGATAGTAGTGGCAGATGGTGGTCAACCATGGCATTGGGAAAACCCAAAATTAGGACCCCTCTTTTCATCTCTGTAGGGTAGAATGGGCTGAATGCAGGTCATGACAGCACCCATCATCTCATGTAACGCCTCCCAAATATTGTCAGCCCCATCTTACAAATGAGGAAACTGAGGCTCCGAAAAGTTAAGTAACTTGGTCAAAGTCACACAGTGTCAAAACAGGGCCCGAAGCCCAGGCCAGCCTGAGCCCAGACCCCATTGCCTTGCTCCTACACCAGGCAGCTCAGCTGGCTATCCACACCTGCTTGCTGAACAGAATTTCTTGTGTGTGCCAGTACGAGGCTGCTGATGTGAGAGCAGTGAAGCAACTGAGCTCTGTCCCACCTCCCAGGACCTCAGTGTCTGGAAGCTGAGGTTCAGCAAGGCAGAGACACAGGAGTGATAAACATGGGAATGTAGCAGTCTGGGGCTCTCTCCTGGCTCATCCTCTTTGCTAGCTCTGTGACTTTGCACATGTCTCTGGACATTTCTACTCTTGCTTTCTTCTTTTATAAGACTGGAATAAAAACAGTCACCTCAACAGGTTTTGAAATTGATTAAAAGCATATAGCCCACCATAGGGACATAAGAAAGGTAAGTTGCTTACCCCACCCTGGGCTGTGTGTGTTTATCCGAAGCCCACCTTGCTCCAGAAAGAACTGAAGGCAGCTCCTGTCTTACCTTTACAGCTGCCCAACTTTATCAACACCACCCTCCCGCCGCATGAGCAGGTGACAGCCCAGGAAATCGACAGCTACTTCCGCCAGGAGCTCATCTACAAGAGAAATGAGCGGATGGGGAAGAGGGTCATGGCACTTCTTCAGGAGAATGAAGACAAGATCTGCTTCTTTGCCTTCGGAGCAGGTTTGGACTGGAGTGGGGAAGGGATTATTTGCAGAATTCTTAAGGGCTGGGAGACTTACTAAACTCTTTCCTTACCTCTACTTCATAAAGGGAAAAGTTGAGGCCCAGATTGGGCAGGAAAAGCTACAAAATGCTCAGCAGAGCTGGGACCCAAAGTGGTTCTCCTGCTTCTAGTCAAGAGTACTTTCATAATAGTCTCCATGGTCAAAGGGATTGACCCTTGTTAAGGCCAGTGCAACTTCTGTGGCCCCTTCATGCCACTAGGAGGCCACATTAAGAGCCCAGAACTGAACCAGCTCCCACTACCGAGCCTGGCAGAGCCCGGGCCATGTGGCCCAGTGGGCAGAAGGCAGGCTCTGACATCCCGCAGTCCTGCCTCCACATCTCACCCCCAGCCTCACCTAGGCTGCATGACCTTGGCATAGTGCCTTCTCAAAGGCTCAAGTCCCTCTTCTATAAGTTATAGCGGTACCTATTTGATGAATTAAAAATATCTACCTTGGAGAAGGGTTGTACTTATTAGTGACAACATTCAAATAATCTGCCATGTAGTAAAAACTCACAATGGCAGCTACCATTATCATGATTATCATCATGACAATTAATACAAGTTTTATTATCCCATTTTGGACCATGAACTTGATACTTCTCCTGGGGGCTCTGGCCTCTTCATGAAAAGGGAAGTCTAGATGTCCAGGGGCCGGCCTTGCTCAGCATCTCTCCCTGCTCCTTCCTTCTCTCTCTCCTTCTTAGTCTCTAAAACTCTTCCTTTCTCTATGGCTGGCACTGCTAATGACAGTGATGTCCATGTTGGGACCAGGATATTGCATTTGCTTCCTTTATTAGTCAAGTTTTGCTCCAGAACTACAACAAACATATTTTTTTTTCTCATGTTACCTCAATTTGGGTTGACTGAATTTGCCTCCTGTTTTGTTAGAATGAAGCCCAGGCCTGCTGGGCACTCCAGCGCTGCCCTCTCACCCCTCCCTCCCCTCCCACCCCTCCTATTTCTGGACCATTAGACACACACACACACACACACACACACACACACACACACACATGCACGTGCGCATGCACACACATGGTTTGCCCTGGTTAGGCTGAGTTAGATCAAGTCAAGCAGTCGGTCTAACTTGGAAGGGTCTTGATTGTGTTATGGGATGTATCTACTGTTTGAGGTCTGCCTTCCAGCTCCCTGCCATTCAACTCCATATACTTCAAGGGCAAGAATCAAAGTTCATCTGTCTGTGCCTGTCTTCCCTCCTCTACAGCCCTCAGCACAGGACAGACACGGGGGATGACTTCAGAGACACAGGACCTCTGGGGTATCTTCTTCAAGGCCACATCTGAAGCCAGACAGGAAGAGCTCTGGGCTCATGGTACAGCTGTGCCTCAGCCTGTCCTGCCCTATGGCAAGTCTCTTCCCCTTCCACAGCCTCTGTTTGCTCATCTGAACAGAAGGAGCCAGAACTCACTTGGGCCATCTATGATTTCAAGAGCTATTCAAGCAGTTTTTAGAGAGGGAAGGGATTCCTGTAGTGGAGACTGGAGAAGCCAGCAGGAGTGGGATCTTGACTAACCACAAAAAGAGGGCAAGGCTACTCTCCAACTGCAGGACACCTGCTAGGGACCTGGCATGAGTCAGGACAGCTTTGGGAACTCTGCAGGGAAGTAAGTGCTCCCCATCACACCCTGTCACATCATATAGCTGCCTCCTTCAACCTGTCCCTCATGGACATCTGGACAGGGTATCCTGCTGGGGAATGGTCCCCAGCTGACCACAAGAGGAGAGCCACTGTGAACTTAACCAGCCCCCAGCCTCCTCTCTGGCCAAGAAGAGCCCTAGTGAACTTGACCATTAAAGGAGGCCAGTAAATGATCCTGCATTTCTCATGCCCCACTTGAGTGGCAGGGCCTTTCTGTCCCACCAGCCCCATGGCCCAGAGTCTTCCCAGGGTCTGAGTGTAGCTATTACCACTTCTTTCCTGTGGGCAAGGAAACAAGAGAGCCTAGAGATTAAAATTCAGTGGGCAGTCCTGGACCCTAACCTCTTTTCCTGAAATCTGAGTTCATGTGTGGGAACACAAATGTCCACTCAGGCACCAGGCCAGCATACAGGCATCATGTCCAACTCTAGTTTCTTCCCCATCTTTGAAATTCAACTGGTCCTGGGTGGGTCCTGTTGACAGACTACTAAGAACGCTTTCACCTGTCTACTCTGTCTACCTTCACTGCCATAGTCCCAGCCCAAGCCTCCATCAGCTCCAGCATCCTCATCTTCTCTCCATCTCTGCACTGATCCCTACATCGTAGCTTGTGCATGGTACTGAGTCTGTCTCCCACCTCACCATCAGCTCTGGGAGGGCAGGTACCACTTAATCATCCCTGTGTTTTTTCAGTGCTAGGGATTTCCAGTGCTGATGGCAGACTGGCCCTTCCTCTGTTCTGCTCCCCAGAGAGTTCAGGGCAAAGGGTCAGAGCTTTGGAGTCAGGATGCCTGGGTACATAGTGTGGCTCTACTACTGTCAGCTCAGTGAGCCTGGGAAAGCCATCTCACTTCCAAGAGCCTCGGCCACTCCCTGTAAAATAGGAATAATATACCACCTCAATGGGTTGTGCTAGAGACACTCATTTCAGATCATATGGTTAAAACTCTCCACCAGGGTGGAGGGTTCCTTATAATTAAACCCCTACTATGTGCCAGCCACAGGTCCAGCCTCTTGGATTGCATTGCCTTTGATCTTCAGAGTAACATTATGAGATGGGTTTTATTATACACATTTTCCCAATGAAAACCAAGGCCCCAAGAGGGTGAATGGCTTCCATGAGGCCAAACAGGCAGATGTTTGAATCCTGGCCTCTTGGGTACGGGTCCTGGCCATTTCTCCTGTACATGGGGCCCTTGTTTTATACGTCCAGAAGTGCTGATGATTATGTGGGGAAGTTGTCTTTTTAACTGGTGCATCTCATAAAAGAATATTCTCAGGTCTGTGAGGTGTCTGCCGCGAAGTGCTATTTGGCCTCTCTGGAGGCCAGCAAAAGAACCTCCTCAGCAGGTTCAGGGACAGTGGAGGTGCAGACGTGTGTGAAAGCTCAGCTCTGCGCAGGCCTGGGTGACATCTGGCAGCCTAGATGGAAGCCCCGCTTCTCTGGGAGGTAGCTGTGGCCATTGTTCAAACCAATGTTCTGGAAAGAACCAAGCCACTGCCACGGAGGAGTGAGCCAGCCCAGGGGGAGGGGCAATCTGATTCCCGGCTACCAGGATCATGCAGATGGACAAGCTGACCCTGAAGAGCCCCTAAAGATCTTATGTGGGTTTTTGGATTTCCTCTCGCCTACAAAGAACTGAGAAAAATAAGTACAAGTTGGGGACTATTTTATTAGCTAATTTTATGTGATTTGCTTGCTTATCTTTTAGTCTGAAATAACCTTTTTTCTACTGTGTTTGAAGTTAAATATCCTTTTTTAAAACATAATGGTGATATAAAACAAATGGGGCTTTTAAAGCCCTTACTTGGCACAATAAAAAGTTAGTAACTGTATTATTCCACCCACCTTTTCTAAAGATAGGAGAAAATTGAGAATGCTTAACACATGATGGAAAGACTAGAATAGAGGGATGGTGATACAGGAGAAAGAGTGGAAGAAAATTACTAGCCCAGGGTTTTGAGAAGGGAGGAAATGGTGTGATCAGAGCTCAGGTAGAGGATTTGGCCTTGGATAGAGGAAGGCACCTTCTTACCTGTAATCAAAGGGAAGGAGGGAGGAGGCCAGTAGGCTGGTAATTTCATGGTGGGAAGGTAAAAGAGTTTTCTTCTAATAAGAGCTCCACTCTATTAAGTAAAATATGAAATCATCTACAGAGAAAGAGGAGGAAGAGGGGAGGTTTCTTGGTTTGAAGAAAACATTTGACATAAATTCAAGAGAGATTGGCCACAAGAACTGACATGGACAGGAAGTTAAATATAGTTCACATCATGGGCCAACTGTGATTGATTGATAGTGGCTGCCTGGAATGGGATGGTGTAAAAGGTGATAATATTGCATCAGAGCTCAGCAGAGAAGAGGTCCTGATTGATTAGTGACGTCTGCTCTGGATTAGGGTTAGGGCACATGCCTGCCATATGCATGCTCTGTCTGCTGGGAACACAGAAAATGCTGCCTGGCAGTGAGGGTCCAGGAACCTGCAGTAATCCCAAGACACAGGTTATAAGATTTCCTACAGCAACCCGAGCAGCTTGGATATAAATGTGGATGCTGTCCTCTAGGCCTTTTCCTGATTTTTATCCTAGTATCCTCTGATCAGTGAGCCTACCACCATATATGAACTAGTCCAGGGCAGGCAAAACCTCCTCAGAATTCCCAACATCTAGTAATGTTCTATAAGGACATCCTGGGCCAAATCACCCCAAAGCAATTTCATTCCATTCAGTCACATGGACTCTCTTAACCCCAGGGCTCGAGGGGGCCTCAGTCCCAGGCATTAGGAGGAAATGACGATTTTGTCCCTAGCTCCGAGGAACGGGGGCTTTCGGGATGTATTTACTTGTTTGACCCCCCTGTAGCCCGGAGTAGAATGAGTAATGTAGGAACTGGCAAAGCTAGATTGGAGACATAGCCAGAGGGGAGGCCTCTAGGGCCCATTCATTTCAAACTCTGGGAGCCAGAGGTTACCACGGTTATCACGCATTCCATAAGCCTCACATGCTCTAATCTGAAAATAATCCTAACTTCTGACATTGCAAAGGCCGTTGACCCTAATATCCTATTGTTTTAGGACTGTGTCTAAAACATCTATCATCATAGCATCTAACATTCTAGCATAGTTTGCTTCAACCCTTCTTGGATTTCTTGGGAAGAGTGTGGAGCTAAGAGCCTTCTAGCACCTGGAACTTCTTCCATGTAGAGCTACTGCCACCTGCCCCCACAAGAAGAAGAGGTCCAGACAGAGAGAGTATTTGAAGGGCTAGAAGGCAGTCTGTGTGAGCACAAGAGACAGAGGGGCTGGAGCTGTTCCCCCCACAGACCCATAAGCAGAAATAGGCCTGTAGGTCCAGGAGAGGCTCCTTGGTGGTGAAGACCCAGGCTTGAGAGGAGGGAAAGATCAAAGCCAACATACTGAGCACCTTTAACATCTTTTATTTTTTTTTAAGCCTGAACCAACAACCACTTTATTTTTTCATAAATCTGTAATTAGGGCAGGGCTCAAAGGGGCACCACTGGCGTCACTTGGGACAGTGTCACTGGGCTTGATGATCCACTTCCAGGGCTATGTCTTTCTCATTAATAACAGCAGCAATTGCTCGTTGAGAGTGGGCACCATCTTGCTTAAGAAGAGCCAGACCCATCAGCACATATGACCTCTAGGTCCTCAAGTCCCCTTGGAGGGAGACAGGATGGTATTTATTCTTCCATTTGACACATGGGCAAATCAAGATGCAGATGGGAAGGAAAAGAACATTTGAACTGAAGAGAAGTGATGGTCAACCCTGAATAGGCCATTCCTCCTGATGGCCAGGCTCCCTAAAAAAAAAATAATCTAGCTGCTGCTCAGGCCCTCTGTTCTACTGAGAATGCCCTTCCTGTCTCCTCTCTGGGCTCCCATAGCCCCATAGGATTCCC